>NW_027150781.1:685578-1371157 GCF_020186115.1 Histomonas meleagridis
AAACAATATTAAATTAATTGGTTTGCAATTTAGAAATACAAATTATTCACGTCAATCTATTGCCGCTCAGATTATTGTTTACTTGAATAAACAGTTATTTCTTCTTTCTTTTGATGCTTTCGAAGTATGATTCAATGATAAAATCTCTGATTTCTTGCATCTGTGTAGTGACAATTGAAAACGAACGAGCTGATATAGCTTCACTCTTCTGCATCGCTGCTTCAATATCAAGATGATTCGGTGGTATCTGATTTGGCAGTTTCTCGTCTGACCGAAGACCAGCAAGAACACATGGAGACTGAGGACAAGCTAATTTAATATACGGAACAAATCTATCAATAGTAGAGTTTAAGGAGTTAATATCGTTAGCTGCATAACAGATCATTACTAAAGATTTTGCCCAATACTGTAATTCAGTAATTGGTCTTGAACACAGACGAGGATCATATGTGTCCCAGAATCCAACGCAAAGACGATTGTTGTTTATCGAGTGTTGCCATATAGAGCCATAGCCATCAACAATGGTTTCAACATTACTATACGGTATTGTTTGTTTGATGTTTCCTGCTAGATTTAATATGCTAGTTTTTCCTATTCCTTTTTTGCCTATAACAAGCAAGTTACAATGTTCTATTTTGTTATTCATTTGGGAAAAGTGACATATACTCAAATTTTCTATCGTTTCCATTTTTTCTTGAAAGAACGATCACTCGGTATAAATAAAGTTATGAAAACCAAATATTGAATAATTTACATTATGATAGTGAAATGATTGAATGATGTTCACCAAGCATAATTTCTCTAAGCAATCATTATTTATAATGTTAGAAGAACAAAAGGTTTAAAGTGTAACTAATATGGAAGAAGCAATCCGTTATCATCTTGTAAAGGGATTCAAGAATTGGAATGATGGATATAATAGGTGGTTATAGTGGTGTAATGCGCATTACAATGTCTATGGTCACCGCTTATTATTGCAACAATATAAATATATGATGTGCCAACTTTTCCAACATTACATCATGGAACTTGGAGCATTTGATAATATGATTATTAAAGATGATTGGACAGCTATTTGCTACAGTGTTAAAGTCAATAATCTTGATACGAAGGAAGAAATATTGCAACACACTATGAAATTTGTTGACTTTAAACAGAATCCAAATCCCATAGGTGTGCGCGTTGTTGAAGGTTGGGCTCTTTCAGCTAAACATTAAATAAAACACTTTAAATCAAAGATGATTTTATTTTTATTATATTATTATAATATTTGTAACAATTTATTCAAATCTTAAATGATTTTCATGGATAAATAAAGATAAACTACAATGAAGAAAAGTTTTTTTTTTTATTATTATTCATTTTGTTGTTAAAATCCAAATATTAACGAATAATGTCAATAAACATTAAAATAAATTAATATTATTATTTATTATATATTTCGAACAGTTTTATTCTATTTTATCACATAAATATCGTTAATCTTTAATTTCATCTCGAATTGGATCAAAGAATGGATGCTGCAACGCTTCTGATGCTGTAATCCGTTCTTCATGATCAATCGTTAATAATCGCTTTAGTAATGAGACTGCGTCTTGATCCATTTTATGTTGTTTGATCGAATTAATCGCTTTCTGCCAGCCCGGGCCGCGATTCGGCGGCAATGACGCTGAAACTGTTTGCGGCATGTTGAGGCCGTACTTGTCGACATATTGCAACAGCGATGTCGTGCCGCAAAGTGTCGCAACTTGAATGATCATTTCATCAATGTTCAAAAAAAAAAAAAATGGATATTTAATAAGCATTTCGGCTAAGACACACCCAACGCCCCAGACGTCAATACCATAATCATAATATTGATAATTAAGTAATAATTCAGGCGCTTTATATCGTAACGTAGAAACTCGAACTGTATATGCATGCCCTGGAAAATATAAATCTGCAAGACCCCAATCAATTAATTCTAATTGTTGATGATCACTCGAAATTAATAAATTACCTGGTTTGACATCACGATGCATAATGCCTTTTTGTGCACATGAATCTAATGAAATAAGTAAACGATATATTAAAATTCGAATTTCTTCAAGTTTAAGTTTAGGATACAAAGAGCGTGGATTTTCACTTTTAACATAATCAGTAATAAGAGAAATAGTAGATGTTAATGGATCTCGAACAACTGATATTAAATGAACACAATTAGGAAGTGTAGAAACTTGTTTGAGTAACCAAATTTCGCGTTGAATTTTAACAAAAGGTACATTTTTAAGTGTTTTAATAGCACATAATCGTCCTCCATCATATCGACCTACAAATACTAATGAATATTTACCACTACCTATGGGTCCAATAACTTCAAAACGTTCAATGTTATCATACTCAATTTGATAACTACCAAAAAAATCTTCATCTGGTGATTTGTCTGAATTCGCATTTTTATAAATTTTTGATGTCGAAATAATTCGATAAATTGGTGTTTGAAGTTTTGTTTGTCTTGTCTTGTTCATTGAAGGAGACGTTAAAGTACACGGGGTGCCCCAAAAACCGAAAACTTGAAATTTAAAAAAAAAAATTAAAAAATATTTTATTACGAAAGGTTGAGAATCATTGGTATCATAAATATTTATTAAAACTGCTTTATTATCGATATGAATTAAAATCAGGAACAAATCCTTTTCAACAATTCGCATTGTGATTGCGAGCATGCTTTGAATCTTAAAAGGGATTAACAAAGTTTTCATCTTTTGCTTTTTGGGAAATTTTGAAGTGATACTTTCACAGTAGTTGTCTTTGGTTTGACAACTGTTGGTCTTGATCTTAACATTTTTGTTTGCGCTTTGCGTTGTGTTGTCATTTGATTTCGTTCGTTTCCTTCGTGTTTTTGCTTTGGTGAATATTTGGTTTGTTGATTTTCTTCTTCTTCTGTCTCTTCTTCAATTTCTTCTTCTTCCTCTTCTTCTGACTCTTCTTCTGAATATTCTTCTGCTTCAAAAGCATTAAAACTTTCTGCTTCTTCAAGTTCATTTGCTGATATTGGCACATCATCATCTGGTTGACCAATTTGTAATTCAACATATTTCTTAATTTCTTTAACAAGTTCATTCCTTGGATAACGTTCTAAAATAATATTACATAAAATTATCGCTTTAGAATAATCCTTTTCTTCTAATGTTTTCATTAACTATGATTAGAATAAAATAATACGATTTGAAGTGCTTGTGGTGATTCTTTTGAACTTCCATTCATTGAACATTTTTTGACTGTTGTGTGAAATTTTGTTAAACGATACAATCAAAATTAAACGGTTTCAATATTTATCATCATTATTATTATTTTAATATTTCTAATTTCGTTGATATTTTTCATGAATGTTTTATATAATATTTATTGAAAAATATATTAATAAAGAGTAAATAAATTTTCTTTTATTTCAAAAATGTTGTTTTCATTCTTCTGTTGGACATATTGAATCATATATATGACATGAAACTTCTCCATTACTTATTTTTGATATTTGATAATTAAATTCATCAAATTCCACTGGAGATATAGAAATATGAACAATTACATTTTCTGGATTATATTCTTGATGAAGAACATTCCCCATATTATAGCACACATTAATAATTTTACCTAACCATTTATTCGGTATAACAATTATACACTCTATTTGATGTTCAGAAAGACGAATGATTGTTGTTAACTTTGGAAGAAGTGATCGAACAATTCTTTCTGCACTTTTATCAATATCATATTTTGCTTTTATCTCTTGAAGTGCACTTTCAATACGAGATACAGGATGTGGCTTTTTCGTTGTTGGCTCAATAAAGTTTTGATGAATAAAATTAATAACTTGAAGTTTTTTTGTTTCAATCTTATCTTTTTTTTCTTGTGCTGTTAATCCATATTTTCCTGTCTTCATTATTAATTCTAATAATTCTCTCCCATTAATACCAATCTTCTCTAGATCTGTTTTACTTACAATATTGCCCTTTGATGCACTTGTATAAATCTTACCATCAATAATTGCATCTTCAAGTGAACATAATCCTTCACGATATTTAGATACCATTCCTGGGATAGCAATTATTTCAACTTTAACACCATTCTTTTGGAAATGAACAATTTGATATTGTGTGTGTTGCATTAATAGTAATTTAAATTTAAATTTAGATTTAGTTCTTATTTAAATTCTGTTTTTATATATACTTTTATATAATTTATCCATCTTTTTTTACGATTTAGCTATAATCTTTTTTGAATTCATGTTTTATCACTTTTGACGTATTTTTAAATATTAAATATTATATTTGATATTGTTCTTGTTAGTTGATAAAATGTTTCTCAAATAAAAAAAAAATTATAATAAACTAAGATTTATTTCTATCTTATAAAAATTGTATAATGCAATCAACAATATGCAATTATATCCAATAAATATTGTAAAAAAGTTTAAAGAAACAATTTGCTTTTTTATAGTTATAAATTTTTTTTAATTTATCCATAATATAATAATTTGAAGCAATTGTTTTTATATATAATTTTTGATATCAACATGAAACATAATCAGGCGAAATGAAAGTGTTGGATCAATCATCCTTTGTATTTTGAATGTTTGATGAAACAAGAAAAATAGATAAATCTGTTGGCGAATTACAGTTTTTGCAGAAATTCACAAAATCAGTTAATGAAATCTTAAGATCAAATTGCAATTTGATTTTTTTTTCTGTAAAAAGTTATATTTAAAAAAAAATAATTAAATTTATATCATAATTTTTATTATAAATCTGAGCTTTTATCACAATTTGCATATTCTCTAACATCACAATCTTCATCATTTTTCAACTTTTCGATGATATCTGTGAATGTTCTTGGCAAATATTTTGCGATCACAAGTCTTACATTTGAAACTTTATCATTTAAACACTTATTAATTATTTCTAATCCTTTTTCATTAAATAATTTTGCCTTTATAATTAACATTATTGCTGTCTGTCTTAATTCATATTCATCACTTGAAGCAATTTCTTTAATTATTGGACATATTTTATTTTCCATAAAATCGTTACCAAATTTTTCTATAATTTCTGGTACACATTTTATCATTTCTTTTCTTACAGCTATAGAATCATCAGTTATTAATTTTTTAATTAAATCTGTGATGAGTTCTTCATCATTTAAACTGCACAAAATATGTGGTATACTTCTTTTTTCTCTCCATTCACATTCATTTTTCATTATTTCTTTGATAATATCTTCGCCTGAAATGTGTTTATTATTTATTGATTCGATTGCTGCTGATTTAACTAATTCCGATTGATCAGCAATTAATTTAATCATAACATTAGTGATATATTGCTCTTCAAGAACATGTGAAAACTTAAAAAGACAATTCGCTAATGATGTTCGACAATGTTGACATTTATCATCACAAAGTAAATCAATAATTTTCATTAATGAATCTTTATCAATGTCTTTGAACTTAGAAAAATATTGGATTTGTTCTGCTGCAATTATTCGTATCTCATCTTCTTTTTCATTCGCTAAAACAGATGAAATAATCGATAAGAAATCAGCTATCGGCGGATTTTCAAGTTCAAAATAAATATTAATCGAAGATACACAATAAAATCGTATCATCCAATTGGGACTTTCAAGTAATTCTTTGAATATGTGTAATGACTTATCAAATGTTTTCATTCGACATGAATAAGATGCTATGAATTTGGGAATTCGGAATATAACTGAATCATATGAACTATTTTTGAGTTCAATAACTTTGTTAACAACAACCTGTAGACATTCATCATTAAGTAAATTAATGTTTTCTTGACAAACTTTCATAAACTCTAAGTATATTTGAAGGTCAGAATCTGTTGGAAGGAGATTCAGAGATTGCATTATTAAATTATTAAAGCTACCTGGTAAAATATAATGACTAAATCTGTTAAGAAGCCCAAAGCCGTATAAATGATTGACATACCATTCATCTTCAAAAAGTGTTGTAATGTAATCAGTGATTAATTGTACACTATTCGATTGTGTTTTTGTTTTGATAATCGATTGAATACAGTTAACGAATGAGTTCTGTACGGCTTTGGAATTTACTTCTGCAAAATTTTTTAATTTGTGGAGCAAATGAATAATTAGTGTATCAGAATATTTCGTAAAATCAATTTTCGAAATTGAATTTAACATGCAATCAATAACTTTCTCTGAGCACCCGCATGTTTCAGCTAAGTATGGGAGAAATTCAAATACTGTCCGATTTGATCCAATGATTTCTGCGACTTCCGGGATTCTTGATATTGCATTTAATTGTATATTTATGTCTGGACTTCTAATATTAATGATGTGTTGCATGTTTTATCTTGTTTGGATTTCAAATCGATCAGTTCCAATTCAATTCAAATAACGTACACAAAAAAGTTCCAGAATTCAAGTTCCAAATCAACAAAAATTACTAAAATATTTTTATTTAGAAACCATAAAGTGTTCTGCCTTGACGCTTAAGTGCATAAACAACATCCATTGCTGTAACTGTCTTCCTTCTCGCATGTTCTGTATATGTAACTGAATCGCGAATAACATTTTCAAGGAAATGACGAAGAACTCCACGAATTTCTTCATAGATATCACCACTGATACGTTTTACACCACCTCTACGAGCTAATCTTCTGATGGCTGGCTTTGTAATACCTTGAATGTTTTCACGCATAACCTTCCTATGACGCTTAGCACCTCCCTTACCGAGACCTTTACCACCTTTTCCTCTGCCTGACATTAATGAAATGATTAACCACTTATCTTGGCAATACCGCCAAAAAAAAGCCGCCAAAAAGAACAACTTTAACTGACATTTTACTCCCATGAAAAATAAATGAGTATTTTCACTTTTTCAATAACATCTTTTCCTTATATTTGGCGGGGAAATGTTTCATCATTTTTTTCGATGGCTCGTACAAAACAAACAGCTCGTAAATCTACTGGTGGTAAGACTCCACGTAAGTCACTCGGTGCTAAGGCAGCTCGTAAGTCAACACCAGTTGTTGATTCACAAGGTGCTAAGAAGCAACATCGTTTCAGACCAGGTACAGTTGCTCTTCGTGAAATTCGTAAATATCAAAAGAGCACAGATCTTTTAATTCGTAAGCTTCCATTCCAGCGTCTTGTTCGTGAAATCGCATCTGGTTTCCGTGGTGATCTTCGTTTCCAATCATCAGCAATTGCAGCTCTTCAAGAAGCATCAGAAGCTTATCTTGTCGGTCTCTTTGAAGATACAAACCTTTGTGCAATTCATGCAAACCGTGTTACAATTATGGAACGTGATGTTCAACTTGCACAACGTATTCGTGGTGAACGTAACTAAACTATATTTTAATCATACAAATCATCTATTTCATATTTATTAGCTTCCGTTTCAATTAATTTTTGAATTTTTGTATTGAAATTATATTCGATCTGATTTGAAATAATTCATTATAACGAATTAAAAATTTGATTCTACGCATAGTATAAATTGCTACCCAAAATAAGAATACATTTTTTGATTTAGTCAGTCAAAAACATTACATTGTGCAAATGTCGTCACTATTATCATCATATAGGATATCTTTTACACCATTATTATTTTCCTTTGTAATCTCCAAAATATGTGTGTAACACTTCGGGCACACTTGTACAAGTTCTGAACCTCTTCCAGGAATTGGGATTTTATTATTGAAGCAATTTTTGCAAATGCAATCTCCACAATATCTACAATGATGTCTTCTATTGATAAAACTAAACTTCGCTTTACACAACATGCAATATGGCGCTTGATCATCAGGGATCCAAACAGGAGCAAATCCTTTAAGTTCCAATTCTTTCTTATCTAAATTACTTTGCTCTAATAACTTATCAAAAGCTTCTAAAATTAAGGTCTTGGACTTTGGCGTTGGAAGATTCATTCTAAAGCTTTTATTCTTTTGTCGAAGTTCAACTGCATTCTTGAAAATTTCTCCTTCTTCAACAGGTGATATCATATATTCACCTGTATGATAGATTTTATTAACCTTTAATGAGTTTGGAAGCATTCCTTGTTCAGCAACAACCAAAACGTCATCAAAGATGACGATATGGCGGTTATTTGTCCATCGTCTGGAAAATTTGAGCGCATCGTCATTAAAAAGTAATCGTCGACGGAGCTTGAAAACATCGAAGTCTGTGAAACGCGATTGGAGATCACTCATCTTAACTGCTTCTTCAAATACTTCAACAGCTTCATCGACTTTAGAGATTTCTTCACAAACTTTATCTAATGCTTTCTTTAAAAGAATATAATCTTGACTATCTTCTGGTGTGGTTTTGATAAGTTCTTGAAGTAAAAGACGGTAACGTGGTGGCCTTTGAACAGGAGTGATTAGGAAACCTGAAATGGTATCGCCAAGTTGAGATTCTGCTTTTGTAAGCATATCATTAAACGCTTTGTTAGTTTCCCTTTCTTGTATAATTTGTGGACCAAGAAGATTATAATCACGAATGAAATCGAAGTAGATGATAATAAGTTTTGGGAAACGTTCAAAACATTTTCCTATTGATTTGTTAGGATCGTTCGATTGCATATAAAAATTTAATTGTTCAGTAAGCGTATCACTAATCATTTGTATTTGAGTGATTTTTTCGAAGAATTTAGGAATATCGGGATTAATGTTGAGTTTTCCTTCTTGTGCCAATTTGTTCAGAGGAATTGAAACAAGTTGATTCATCATTTGTAAGCCCATGTTATAGACATGTTCAGTCTTGAAAATTTCATTAATTACATTCTCTCTTTGTACTCTTTTGGGGTCTTTCTCGGACATTTAAAACGAATTGGCTTTTGATTAATTTACCAAAAATCAATTGAAAATTTGAACACCGGTATTGAGGTAAATTTTCAACGTTTTACTTAAATAAACTATTGAAAACTTCGGGAAGATATCGGAAAAATAATAGTTTTCGTGAGACATGTCTCTTTGAAATCTCCGTTTGAGATCAAATTTGTAAGAAATAAACGACACACTATCTATGCAAAATTTATTTCATTAGTCATATTGGTCTAATTAAGGGTAGATCGCTCCGAACAGGACTTATAAGATTTTTTTCTGGAAGTTTTAAATAATAAAACAGTTTTAAATTTTTCATCACATAGTTTTTTATAAAAAAAATGTTCAATCAATTAAATCGTTTAAGAGTTCAAAGGGGAAGAAAAATTATACACATGCAAAATTTACATTTAATATGGAAAAAACTGGGCACACTTACTGTTAAAATATTTTCATGGTAATTTTGCATATATCAAATCCTAAACCCCAAAACACTATCAAACGTATTTAATCCCTTAACTCCATTGACCTTATATTTTATTTAAATCAATATTTTTATGTAGTTAACAAAATATATGAGTTTTATCTAGTAAATTATGGAAGATTAATGATATCCGTTGCTTTATTGGGTGATTTTATATCCCAAAAACATTTTTATGATCTAATTAACCTGATACTACAATATTTTTGGTTTCGTTGAACCGAAGACCACTTGTTACAACTCCAGCATGCTGGTGTCCAATAAGACTACCGACGCTTGTGCCTGCTTTAACTATTTTTATATCCCTGAGTGCATTCCATAATATAAATCAGAAGAATAGCTGCATCATGTGATTGTTCTTTGATAACTAAAACATTTTTGACTGAGTTCCATATCCATGAATTAAGTATCCCAACTTGTGGTAGCCAATAACGTGGTTGCCTTTTGCAAAATGAAAGATCAGAAACTGTGTCCTCAGTTAAATTATCATAACTTTTGCACACACATCAGCTGTGAACTGAAAGAGAATTTTTAACAGACCATGTGAAAATATTCATCAATATTTGAATCAGATCGGTTGGTGGCGGTTGCCTTAACTTTTGTCACTTTTTATTTAATTATGCAGAGCGAAAGAGAATTTTGATTAAGTTTTTATTAAAAATCAATCAAAAATATTTGTTTAACCTATCTTGATTATATCAAAAACTGTGCATGGAACAGAAAAAAATTTTAGTAATTACTTCAAATTATTGTATTATGGAAGGTTTTGAAAAAGTGTTTCTGTAAGAAGACCATTTTGGGGCGTATCGTTTCTATTATTTACCACTATATCATAATAATTAAAAACATTTAATAATGATGAATTTATCATTTTTATTTGACAATTTTTACAAAAAAGTGCATAAAAAGTGTCAGAATGGAGAAGCAATTCGGATTCCTGAACACACATTTTCAAGTTCAGGGAGAATGCAAATCAATCAGAGCCATGACAAAGCATATGAATGAACTTTATGTTGCAGTTGAATCACTTCGATATTACCAATTTAAATTTGATAATTCAACTTTGAAAATGGTTGGAGGAAAGTGTCTCACAAGTCAAGGTGCCGAAATTTATGACATGAAATCAGTTGGTGATCAATTATTGATATTACTACGTAAAGGAGTTGATAAGCCAGGAAATCTCATTTCAGTTTCAACAGCAGACTCAGCAAATTCCAGCCAGAACATCAACTCTTCAGTCAGCTTTTTCGAAGTTAGTATGTTTTCAAACAATAACTCATATATTGCAATATTTACATCTACAAATTCTTTAATTGTTCAAAGTTATAGGGATAAAGCGTGGGTTCAAGTGTATTCATGTGCACTTGAAACTCCATGTATTAGTGCATGCTTATCTTATCCAAACTTAATTGCAATGTCACTCAAAGAGAATATTACTTTAATAATTAACAGCACAATGGAAAAAATCCCATGCAGAAACGACCAGAGCTGTAGCGTTGTTGCTGTGAGCACGAATTCATTCTTAATGTATTCTAATCAAACCACAAAAGTAGTAAATTCAAAACTTCAAACTTCATATTCACCTGTCAAGTTTGACCAACCACAAGTAGCACATACGGGGTATGGTTCTTTACTTGCGTCAGCTTCTTCATCAGGTGTTACTATTTATAAATGTCAGTCAGGTGGAAATCAAATTTTCCCATTATCTGATTTACCTAATGCCAGTCACTTCTGCACCTTTAATGATCTTACTCTTGTATCTAGTGATAATCATATTTATATAATCCAAGATATATCCGAAGTATATGATCATATTCTCGCAGGTGAGTTTGAAAAACTTAATGAAATGAACCCGCCACCATCCGTTGAAGTTCTCGCAGCAGCTTTCGAACAGCTATGGCAAAAGCGCCACAATATCGAAGCTTTGGCTCTCCTTAAGTACAAACCGTTTCATGTGGCGGTTTTTGATGTTTTAAATCTTTTCAAATTCATCAAATGCAACACACAAAAATCGCAATATTTGTCATTTGCGGAAGCCACGGATGACCTTAATCTTACCAAGCCACTTGTAGAAGGTTTATTAACCATTCGATCAAGTCGACCAAATGAATTAGTACATCGTGCAATTGACACTGCGATATTTGAAATCTATTCCATCCAAGAAGACATCAAAAGCCTATCCTCCTTTATTGAGAAGAAACCATTATTATCTGATGATATTGTCAAATTTTTCAATGACAGTATATCACCCACATATGCGATGTACTTAGGGTATATCCATAAATACCAAGACGCCATTGATGTTTTCAAGAAGATTCCAAACATGGATCAATTTGTTCTTGAAGAGATTGCACGATTACTTGTCTCCGGCTCATCACATTGGGACTTCTTTGAGACCAACATCAAATGGTTTATGGAGATATCACCTATTTATGCGTGTAATGTGTTAACGAACGAGTCCATCCATCCCAACAAATCGTTACCATTTTGCATCGAAAACTTTCGCCAATATTATCCACGTGTATTATATGGCCTCTTAAGCCACAAAGACCTCTTAAACTCATCCACATACATCAACGAATACGCGAACATGATCTGCCAATTGTTGTCCAGCATCTTCCAGCCGAACTTCTCACGGGACAAAGTTTCATTCTGCACGTGTATCATCAACAATCCGAATGCCTCATTACAAGAGATCGAATCCGAGCTTGGCTCATATCTCACAAATGTCTTACGAAGGTTTAAAGACAGCATAAACACAGAACAATTATCTACGTACGCGAATCAAATCAACGACGTCAACATTAAAGTCGAAATATATCGCGCGGCTGGTAAAGTCGAAGAAGCGTTGACATTAATCTGGGAGCAAGGCAACGAGCCGGACCTCAACAAGTGCGTGCAGTTCTGCAAGGAGAACAATGACTCGTCGAAGGGATTCGAAATATTGTTGAAGCTGATGGACAACAGATTGCCCTCCGACAAGAAGACGCCGTTGATAATGAAGTTGTTAGCGGAGAACATGTGCGAAATAAACATATCGAACGCGTTCTCGTACATAGACGCGAACCAGCCAATAGACGAAGTCGTGCCGTTCTTGGAGAGCTCGTACAGAAGACTGGTGGCACTAAGAAGAGACGCGGAACTCGACGCAGCGTTCGCAGAGTCAAACGAGTTCGAAACGGGATACCAAAGAATGAGGCTCGAGGCCCAGGTAATGGAGCTGAGGTGCGAAACAGTATGCGCGGAGTGCGGGCAGGCGCTCGGCTTCCAGTACGCGCAGAGGGCACCAAACGGCCTCGTGTACCACCACAAGTGCTCTGCGAAGAGTAGGGAAAAGTGAGTAAAAAGTGATTTGTGAAATGGGGCGCCCCACGTTCAAAAAGTTTTGCGATTAAATTTGATTCAAAGTTTGTAACGTTTTGATACATTCCACGAGAGAACACATTCACATTCACATTGGCAGCAAGGACTATGGCGCGGACGGCCGTTTTATTGGTATTGACATGAACACATTTCAATAAGTAATTCGCGCATCATATTGCAATGGGGAAATGCATGTCTGCTTTTCAATATGAGAGTTTAAGTCGTTAGCTGCCAGCGATCGAGGGCATGGATTTGATGTTTGGTATATATTTTTTATCGAGATATTTCTGGAGTATTCCAATTTTTTTTTTTTGAATTAACAATATAATAAACTACTCAATTACGCAAAAAAAGAGCAATATCAACCAATCAATTTTTTGTTCAAGTGAGTTGAATAAGTGAACTGAGTAAAATAGACGTTTAAGGGTTCCAAAATTTTCAGAGAACGTTTAATATAGCCGTCATTTTCGCTTCAATCTAAAAAACCGCCCATATAATAACCGCTGAAACAAATGCTGATTCAATTATTTATTTCTATCGCTTTAACTGTTTTAAAGTTCTCAATTTTTTTGAGCCAGTTGTTTTCAAATAAACATATCAAATTTGAGCGTGTATATCGGTTTGTTTCAAATCAAAGTTTTATTTTGGCGCCAATGTCGAATCAAGCAAACCCACTCCTCGAGAAAGCTTTTATGGCTATTGTAACAAATACTAACGACGCAGATAAAATTAGATCCGAAGTTTATAATGTAATAACAAATTATGTAACTCAATCCATCACACCAGAAGATGCAAACGCACGTCTTGAAGTACTTACTGGAACACCTTTTGCAGTTCAAAAAATTAATGAGGTTCTCCAACAATATCAATTACCTGAAACAGTTCAACAATCAATTTTTAAAGCAACTCAATTTCCAGGTTTTAGAAAAAGATCAAGTCCTTGGACAGAAGAAGAAGACGAAAGGTTAAGAGCTGCTATACAGGTACATGGTTCTGATAATTGGACTATAGTTGCAACATTTGTTGGAGGAGGAAGAACTAAATCACAATGTAGCCAAAGGTGGAGGCGAGTGCTTGATCCAAAAATCAACAAAGGCAATTGGACGAAAGAAGAAGAAGAAAAATTAATTGAAGCAGTCAAATCATTTGGAAATAAAGCGTGGACACGCATATCTTCAGAGCTAGGAAACAGAAGCGATGTTCAATGTCGCTTTAGGTATAACTTTCTACAGAAAAAAGCGTTACAGAATCAAACTGAAATTAGGCCAATCGCTACTCTTCAAGCAGAAGATCAGCCATTTTCAAATACTCAAGAAGAAAGTATTGAACAAAATCTTCAAGAAAATAAAGAATAAACAATTTGATATGGTGAAAAAAAGAAAGAAAAAATATTTTGTATAAATTTTTGTTTTTTAGTTTTTATTGTATCGTTTAACAAAATTTCACTAAACAGTCAAAAATGTTCAATGATGGAGTTCAAAAGGATTTATATTGATGATGTCAACATTTTCAGTAATAAATTTCAAAGGAATACATAATTCATTTGTCCATTGTGTTCAGTTGATTCCCAACACAAAAATATAATCGAACAGTGTACAATTAAACGTTGATTACAACGCCTTTTGAATATGAATTGGTTTGTGCTTATTCGTATTTATACATGTCTATGCATAAGCAAAATTAAAATGAGAATTATAGAATAATTTCTCCAAGAAGAAGAACTTTAAATGTTTCTTCAAAAATTATTTAAAATATCGAGAAGAAGTTATAAAGTTAAAAAATATCATCTGAGTTTTTATTTGGTACCGTCAGGCGTCTTACCAATAAATATAACACACACAAGTGCAGTATTTAGTGATGTTTGGGCTGAATTAGGCGAATTTTCTGTTGTAACTTATGGAAGTTTTACAGAAGCCCAATCATTTACATGGGAACTTGACGGGTATTCAGAATTAAGATATGGTAATCCACACAAAAACACAGCGATGATTCGAACGGTGATACATTAGCAAGTGCATCATTATATGAACGACAACTTCTTACGAATGCTATTTACTATTTATATCAATTAAACCATTTGCGAAAGATTTTGATGACGATAAATATTTTCATCATATTTAATATTTAATATAAAAATATTCACATTTTCTTTCGTTATACATAGACATTAAAATAAAAATGATGATTTTGATACAAAAAACTGTTTGACACTGCAAAACATCGTTTTTACACCAAATGAGAACTCTTCGTATAGCGCTTTTACAAACATAAATGAACAAATCAAAATTGCAATTTGATCTTAAGATTTCATTAACTGATTTTGTGAATTTCTGCAAAAACTGTAATGCACCAACAGATTTGTTTATTTTTCTTGTTTCATCAAACATTCAAAATACAAAGGATGATTGATCCAACACTTTCATTTCGCCTGATTATGTTTCATGTTGATATCAAAAATTATATATAAAAACAATTGCTTCAAATTATTATATTATGGAATAAAAAAAAAAAAATCACTATAAAAAAGCAAATTGTTTCTGTAAACTTTTTTACGATATTTATTGGATATAATTGCATATTGTTGATTGCATTATACAATTTTTATAAGATAGAAATAAATCTTAGTTTATTATAATTTTTTTTTTATTTGAGAAACATTTTATCAACTAACAAGAACAATATCAAATATAATATTTAATATTTAAAAATACATCAAAAGTGATAAAACATGAATTCAAAAAAGATTATAGCTAAATCGTAAAAAAAGATGGATAAATTATATAAAAGTATATATAAAAACTGAATTTAAATAAGAACTAAATCTAAATCTAAATTAATGCAACACACACAATATCAAATTGTTCATTTCCAAAAGAATGGTGTTAAAGTTGAAATAATTGCTATCCCAGGAATGGTATCTAAATATCGTGAAGGATTATGTTCACTTGAAGATGCAATTATTGATGATAAGATTTATACAAGTGCATCAAAGGGCAATATTGTAAGTAAAACAGATCTAGAGAAGATTGGTATTAATGGGAGAGAATTATTAGAATTAATAATGAAGACAGGAAAATATGGATTAACAGCACAAGAAAAAAAAGATATGATTGAAACAAAAAAACTTCAAGTTATTAATTTTATTCATCAAAACTTTATTGAGCCAACAACGAAAAAGCCACATCCTGTATCTCGTATTGAAAGTGCACTTCAAGAGATAAAAGCACAATATGATATTGATAAAAGTGCAGAAAGAATTGTTCGATCACTTCTTCCAAAGTTAACAACAATCATTCGTCTTTCTGAACATCAAATAGAGTGTATAATTGTTATACCGAATAAATGGTTAGGTAAAATTATTAATATGTGTTATAATATGGCGAATGTTCTTCATCAAGAATATAATCCAGAAAATGTAATTGTTCATATTTCTATATCTCCAGGGAAATTTGATGAATTTAATTATCAAATATCAAAAATAAGTAATGGAGAAGTTTCATGTCATATATATGATTCAATATGTCCAACAGAAGAATGAAAACAACATTTTTGAAATAAAAAAAAATTTATTTACTCTTTACCAATATATTTTTCAATAAATATTATATAAAACATTCATGAAAAATATCAACGAAATTAGAAATATTAAAATAATAATAATGATGATAAATATTGAAACCGTTTAATTTTGATTGTATCGTTTAACAAAATTTCACACAACAGTCAAAAATGTTCAATGAATGGAAGTTCAAAAGAATCACCACAAGCACTTCAAATCGTATTATTTTATTCTAATCATAGTTAATGAAAACATTAGAAGAAAAGGATTATTCTAAAGCGATAATTTTATGTAATATTATTTTAGAACGTTATCCAAGGAATGAACTTGTTAAAGAAATTAAGAAATATGTTGAATTACAAATTGGTCAACCAGATGATGATGTGCCAATATCAGCAAATGAACTTGAAGAAGCAGAAAGTTATAATGCTTTTGGATCAGAAGAATATTCAGAAGAAGAGTCAGAAGAAGAGGAAGAAGAAGAAATTGAAGAAGAGACAGAAGAAGAAGAAAATCAACAAACCAAATATTCACCAAAGCAAAAACACGAAGGAAACGAACGAAATCAAATGACAACACAACGCAAAGCGCAAACAAAAATGTTAAGATCAAGACCAACAGTTGTCAAACCAAAGACAACGACTGTGAAAGTATCACTTCAAAATTTTCCAAAAAGCAAAATATGAAAACTTTGTTAATCCCTTTTAAGATTCAAAGCATGCTCGCAATCACAATGCGAATTGTTGAAAAGGATTTGTTCCTGATTTTAATTCATATCGATAATAAAACAGTTTTAATAAATATTTATGATACCAATGATTCTCAACCTTTCGTAACAAAATATTTTTTAATTTTTTTTTTTTTAAATATCAAGTTTTCGGTTTTTGGGGCACCCCGTGTAGTTTAACGTCTCTTCAATGAACAAGACAAGACAAACAAAACTTCAAACACCAATTTATCGAATTATTTCGACATCAAAAATTTATAAAAATGCGAATTCAGACAAATCACCAGATGAAGATTTTTTTGGTAGTTATCAAATTGAGTATGATAACATTGAACGTTTTGAAGTTATTGGACCCATAGGTAGTGGTAAATATTCATTAGTATTTGTAGGTCGATATGATGGAGGACGATTATGTGCTATTAAAACACTTAAAAATGTACCTTTTGTTAAAATTCAACGCGAAATTTGGTTACTCAAACAAGTTTCTACACTTCCTAATTGTGTTCATTTAATATCAGTTGTTCGAGATCCATTAACATCTACTATTTCTCTTATTACTGATTATGTTAAAAGTGAAAATCCACGCTCTTTGTATCCTAAACTTAAACTTGAAGAAATTCGAATTTTAATATATCGTTTACTTATTTCATTAGATTCATGTGCACAAAAAGGCATTATGCATCGTGATGTCAAACCAGGTAATTTATTAATTTCGAGTGATCATCAACAATTAGAATTAATTGATTGGGGTCTTGCAGATTTATATTTTCCAGGGCATGCATATACAGTTCGAGTTTCTACGTTACGATATAAAGCGCCTGAATTATTACTTAATTATCAATATTATGATTATGGTATTGACGTCTGGGGCGTTGGGTGTGTCTTAGCCGAAATGCTTATTAAATATCCATTTTTTGAAGGGCGGAACATTGATGAAATGATCATTCAAGTTGCGACACTTTGCGGCACGACATCGCTGTTGCAATATGTCGACAAGTACGGCCTCAACATGCCGCAAACAGTTTCAGCGTCATTGCCGCCGAATCGCGGCCCGGGCTGGCAGAAAGCGATTAATTCGATCAAACAACATAAAATGGATCAAGACGCAGTCTCATTACTAAAGCGATTATTAACGATTGATCATGAAGAACGGATTACAGCATCAGAAGCGTTGCAGCATCCATTCTTTGATCCAATTCGAGATGAAATTAAAGATTAACGATATTTATGTGATAAAATAGAATAAAACTGTTCGAAATATATAATAAATAATAATATTAATTTATTTTAATGTTTATTGACATTATTCGTTAATATTTGGATTTTAACAACAAAATGAATAATAATAAAAAAAAAAACTTTTCTTCATTGTAGTTTATCTTTATTTATCCATGAAAATCATTTAAGATTTGAATAAATTGTTACAAATATTATAATAATATAATAAAATAAAATCATCTTTGATTTAAAGTGTTTTATTTAATGTTTAGCTGAAAGAGCCCAACCTTCAACAACGCGCACACCTATGGGATTTGGATTCTGTTTAAAGTCAACAAATTTCATAGTGTGTTGCAATATTTCTTCCTTCGTATCAAGATTATTGACTTTAACACTGTAGCAAATAGCTGTCCAATCATCTTTAATAATCATATTATCAAATGCTCCAAGTTCCATGATGTAATGTTGGAAAAGTTGGCACATCATATATTTATATTGTTGCAATAATAAGCGGTGACCATAGACATTGTAATGCGCATTACACCACTATAACCACCTATTATATCCATCATTCCAATTCTTGAATCCCTTTACAAGATGATAACGGATTGCTTCTTCCATATTAGTTACACTTTAAACCTTTTGTTCTTCTAACATTATAAATAATGATTGCTTAGAGAAATTATGCTTGGTGAACATCATTCAATCATTTCACTATCATAATGTAAATTATTCAATATTTGGTTTTCATAACTTTATTTATACCGAGTGATCGAAAAAAAAAAAAAAAATGGAAACGATAGAAAATTTGAGTATATGTCACTTTTCCCAAATGAATAACAAAATAGAACATTGTAACTTGCTTGTTATAGGCAAAAAAGGAATAGGAAAAACTAGCATATTAAATCTAGCAGGAAACATCAAACAAACAATACCGTATAGTAATGTTGAAACCATTGTTGATAGCTATGGCTCTATATGGCAACACTCGATAAACAACAATCGTCTTTGCGTTGGATTCTGGGACACATATGATCCTCGTCTGTGTTCAAGACCAATTACTGAATTACAGTATTGGGCAAAATCTTTAGTAATGATCTGTTATGCAGCTAACGATATTAACTCCTTAAACTCTACTATTGATAGATTTGTTCCGTATATTAAATTAGCTTGTCCTCAGTCTCCATGTGTTCTTGCTGGTCTTCGGTCAGACGAGAAACTGCCAAATCAGATACCACCGAATCATCTTGATATTGAAGCAGCGATGCAGAAGAGTGAAGCTATATCAGCTCGTTCGTTTTCAATTGTCACTACACAGATGCAAGAAATCAGAGATTTTATCATTGAATCATACTTCGAAAGCATCAAAAGAAAGAAGAAATAACTGTTTATTCAAGTAAACAATAATCTGAGCGGCAATAGATTGACGTGAATAATTTGTATTTCTAAATTGCAAACCAATTAATTTAATATTGTTTTTATTTATTAAACAAAAATTCAAATATTTGCAGTAAACATTTTCTCTTTAAAACATTTGCATTTATGTCTTCCCAATTATGCAAAGTCTTTTCTCATCATAATTATTTATTTCTTGTGCTTCATTTTCATCGTGGATTTTTTTCGTGTAATTATAGCAAAAGTCACAAAAATTACAATAAGAACAAGAATAATAATTATAGCTAATAGAGATATTATTCTTATAACTAATCATAAGGATTTTTTCTAACAACAAAATCATCATAGTTCTCTTTTTCATCATTAATACTTTATCTTGTTTTATTACGGTCCTTTTTCTCTGCTTTCAATTATGAATCAATGATGAAATCTCTTATTTCTTGTTTCTGGGATGTCAAAACAGAAAAAGAACTTACTGCAATAGCTTCACACTTTTACTGGGCAACTTGTATGTCATAAGGGTTTGATTTGGCAATTTCTCATCTGCTTTGAGGTCAAAAAGCACACGGAAGGTTATATGACAATAATTGTTACAAGAGTTACAAATGTATCTTTAATATCCTTAGGCAACATACAATTTTTATTTCTTCTGCCTCATGAACATTTTTGATTCCTTCATGTAATCATAGCAACAGCTATAATAAATGCCTTCATTTTCTATTTCCTCAAATTTTTTTTGATGAATTTATGTAATCATTACAACAAATATAATGTTTACTACAAGAACGAGCTTATTACTAATATAACATCAAAAAAATGAGATCTTCTTTAAAAGCCAACTGCTTTCTATGCTTAAGTGAAATAAAATAGAAATAAAGAAATGACAAAAAATCAAATTAAATAAAATTTATCAGAGAATCCAATATATACACTTTAATTAAAAAACGAATAGTTTGGAATGTTATGACAAAATACCAATTCTTTTAATGAATTTTGAGAAAATTGATTAATACAATTGATATTTATGAGCACCATGCAAATTAATATTTGTTGAATTTACTGATCACAGGTAAAACTCTGGTATTTGATGAGACCTTTAAGGAATTTTTTCGGAAAAAGATAAATTTAATTTTGGGTGCTAATGTACGTTTATAAATATAAATGGAAACCTTTGCGCAGTTAAAAGAACTAGCTATCTACATTGATCAAGGCCTTAAGTTAATTTCTGAAATCTCTGAAACTAAGCGATGGGAAAAATGCCAAAGTGATGAAGAAAATTTTATGGACACATTAAATCAAAGCATTGATGAACATTTTCAAGAAATTTCAAAAATGACATCAATAATAAATAGTCTCGATGGCTTAGGCGATATTGTTTCCAATACTCGATATGCCCTTGACGAATTGAAAAAATATGGAGTCTTATGCGGAATGCCTATTTCACTCGCTCCTAACAATGAAATAACATATCCTCGGAATTCGCAAGTAGAAAAACAAGTTACACCAATTTCATCTCCAATGCCAATTAAAAAATCAACACCAATCCGGAATACAAAACCGAATGAACCCATGTTTCGTGAAATTACTGCTTCTGAATTTCAATCTCTTCCTTCCATTATACCACTTTTAATCAAGATTGAGGAAATGAATAAACACTATCAAAAGATAATAGAAAATGGAATAATGAAAATATCATCAGATGATTTAGCAGAAACCGTCCCACTCACAAGCAGTCGATTAAATGCATTTACTAGAGCACTAATTTCCCTAAATAGGATGAGCTCTTTTGAAGAAAATGGACAAACATTTTATCAACTTTTGTAAAATTTCTGTTAAATTTTTATTCTGTTTCATTAAAAATAGAAATTTCCAAAAGAAACCTATAAATTTTGAACTCTTCTCATGTGTAATAGCAATTTTTTCATTCTTAAATTTATTTTTTAAATTTTAAAAAAATAATTCATATGTATACAATTTCCAAATATATTATATAAACATTGGTTTGTTTTCTCTATTATGTGCCTTTACTCAGTATAAAGAAACAATCAAATTATCTTTCATAACAGTTATTACAATATTGTAATAAATTTAATGGAGACATATATCATCAAATAGAATATTTTCGCAAATTGTGTAATTAAACTTTTTTTAATCACAACCTTCAATAATGGTTATTTTTTTATGGAAACCAGTGCACTAAAAAAACTAACATGAATCATGTTGCAAAATTTATTAAGAAAATTCTAAATAACTATTTGTTTAAACATTTAATAAATAAATTAATTTTAAAATGTTTCAAACATAATTATAATTATTTGCACAGTCGAATATATTTTAAGAACCAATTAAAATATAGGAAAATTTTTTTTGTGTTAATTTGTTTATTCATTAAGAATTGATTGAAGAAGAAAAACATAAAATGAACACCATAAAAAATATATAAACATCAAAATTATTAAATTAATATCAACGACAGATTTATCGATATTTGGATTTGATAAAAGCAAATTAACAGCTTCTTTAGAACGATTTTGCACAGCGAAATGTAAAGGAGTCCGAAAATTGATATTAAAACATTCAAAAAACGCAAGAAACTTGAAACAAAACAAATGAACATGAAAAATCATAAAAATAACGTCGACCAAATTCACGTCAATTTCTTTCACTGATAACAAAACTTTAATAACATCGATTGCATTTGATTGAACAGCACGATGAAGCGCAGTTTGAAATGAAATGAATTAATATTATAAATTATTATGAATAAACTAAATGAAATTTGGAAGAAACTCCATAAGCATTGATCTCAATTTTTGGATGCTTTAAAAGTATCTCTACGACATCAGCATTTCCATTAATAGTCGCTCTAATCAACGGCGAAATAAAAATCATCAAAAAACTCCAAAAGAATAAAATCATTCATATTCATCTTGCATATTAACATCAATATCTTTATGAGCAAGTAAAACATGAATAGCATCAAGAGCACAATAATCAATAGCACAATTAAGTGGAGCCCAAAAACGTAAAACTAAACGCCGAAAACATATAAAAAACATCAAAACATTAATACAAAAACCATCTCTTAAATTAACGTCACAATTTTGTTCGATACAATACAAAATCATTTTGATATGATTCGAAGCAGCAATTCCATGAAAAATTGAGCCGTTCTCTAAGTCGTTTGATTTAATGTCAGTTTTATTCGTCTCACAAAACAATTTAAATAAATCAAAACGATGGAATTCGGCAGCAAGTCGAGTAACAAGATCATAATTCGATATTTCTTTAACTGACCTTTGAATTATGTTCATGTTTCCACCGAATAAAGCAAAATGTATTAAGTTTCGTTTTCCATAATCTTGTGCTTTCATATCGCCGCCTAATGTAACCAAATAATTAAAACATTTCTCCGATCCATAAAATGCCGAAAAATGGAACAGATTTGGTTTCCGACTTAAAAATAAAGAAAACTCAAATACAGTCGGAAGAATTCGATCATTTGGACTCAAGCTTGGAATTTTTTTGAGTTCTTCAACATCATCATTCTTTATAATATATGCAAGTGAATCTTTCAAATATAAATCATGTGACCATTCTTTATAAATTTCCCAATCATTTTCCATAAGCTTTGGAAATAGTTCTAAATAGTTATTATAGTTATCAGTTAAATCTCTTTTAGAAACACTTTCTTTTAAGTGATTAAAAATGTTATCAAAAACTTTCGGTGATTTCTTAAAAAGAAGTGGTGCAAACCAAATAAAGATTAAATATTGTTGTCGACATCCATTCTTCCAAAAAGGTAAGTTGGAAATAATTGGATGCTTTTCTAAAAAGTTATTTAAGACTTCAAAAAGTTCATCATCGGAATATAATCCATGATAATAAAGCGAATGGAGAAGAGCTATTTTCCATTTTTGTTCTAGAATTTTTTGTGGTAGATCAAGGAACTTTTCTTTTAGTTCTGATAACTTGTTTTCATCATTTGAACTATTACATAAACTAATAATTAATTTTGAAAGTGGATGTATTAAATTTGGACGGTATAGTACAGCAAAATAGGCATTATTTGAAAGTGATAATATCCCATCAGAAGTATGAATTAAAGAAAGATTTAATATTGTATTTTTTGCTTCTTGAACTTTGTCTTCAGAAATAGACATCATAAGATCTTGAACAATTATGATTTCTTTTGCATGAACTATCGCGCTTGGAAGAAGCACATCTTCCAGTAAAACCATTTTTTTATTTCACTTTTTCTTTTGTCCTTATTCGCGGTTTTGAATTCTTTATCGACCTTTTAGAAATTGTCGAATTTTTTTTATAAAAAAAGATTTGATAATCCTGTCTGTTTACAATATTTGCTTTAATTCATTCAATAAAAAGTATTAAAAGTCAACACCAAAGCTTCCAATTTTTCCTAATATTACATTGATATTGAGATGAACAATACCAGAACTTTCTGATTTTAAACGGAATCTGTCATTTGGTGTATGAACAAGTTCTTGGCTTCTTAAGTGTGGAGATCCACCAATGAAATTAGCTGTTAAATCTTCTATAAAAGTTCCCACTGGACGCCATAAGTGAACTTTTATATCATGATTTCCGGGTGACATTGGCAATGAACAAAATCCGTAGCCACCAATAAATGAACGTCCAAGTGAATCATGTTCCCAAACTTCAAAAGATATTTTTGGCCAACCTTGAATTCCGGTGAATTCATAATATGTATCAATTGGATGGCTCCAAATGCACCTACCAGATGAATCATTTGGACTATCTGTTTGGGTCTGTCCTCGATCAATTCCTTGAACTAATCTCCATTGTTGTCCGGCAACAATCCACCATCTGCAAAAAGATCCATCCTTGAAACCTGTAGATCCGATGATTCTTCCAATAAAATATGCATTTGCTGTTTGTTGAAACATTTTCGAATGGTATTTATTAACGTATAAACACCACACCAATTTTTCTATAGTTTATAAAAACGATAGATCAACGGCTGTCCAAAATGGAAGAAACAGAGCTATGGAACCAATGGACAACTTTAATTAAAAAGAAAGGAGAGTTTCGTCAAGATACCTCTGACGCCCTTGCTTGCATTCTAAATCGTTTTTTTGAACAGATTGTTGGTGATGCTATACAACTAAAGAACACAAATACTTTAACACCATCAGACATATTCAACGCACTTGAAAATAGGCATTTAAATATACTTCTAGCAAATGCAAAAAAAGACTACATAGACAATTTAAATAAAATCAAACATGAAAAAATTGTTGCTTTAAGAAATGCTGGATACGGTGCAACAAGCGACCATGTTTCCTTTGTTCGAAAAGTTCTTGCTTCACAACACTTAGAGTATCAACAGCCTGAAACATATGATTTTGATACAGATGATGATATATAAATAAATAAAAACAAAGCGTCATGTACGCTTAATATAATCGTTTTTTAAAGCTATTTTAAATGAAACCAAACATTTTTTTTTGGATTACTCCGTTTAACATTTCTCCTAGTTTGCACGTGAAAATTGATCGGAAAATGATCGTTAAAAATTGATTTCTGTATTTTTACAAAGCGATACTTCTGAAATACAAATTAATAGAAAAAAATGATTGGGAATATTTTAGTCTGATAAAGCAAATTTTTGAATAATAAATTAAGAAATAATATTTTGCAATCACATAATAAAATTAACCCACAATATACAAAAATTCAGCAAATCGAAGTATATCTGAAATCAATGAATCGAAGAATAATATTTTTAAGTTACAAAATAAAATCAAAACAATGAACTCGCAAAATACATATATGCAGCAACAAATTGAACAAAAGCGAAATGGAATTAAAATGAGTTAATAAAATAGTACTTTGCAATTACAAAATGAAATTAATTTGATATATACTTGAAATTTTTTCAATTGATTCAAATGAAAAAAGAAGAAATAAATGAAAATATACCTAATATCGTTACAATTTTTTCAGATTATATATAGAAAATGGAAAAACAAGAAGCATATTATATATATATATATATATATAATATTGATTCAACAAAATTTAACTAAAGCAAATATTTTAACAAGTAAACGATCAAAATATTTCATTCGTTAATCAAAATATTTTGCACATTATAAAGCAAAAGAAGAAAACCAAAATCATTTAGCATATGCAGTTGCAGGTGGAAATCTAGAAATATTTCATTTATGTGAACAAAATCATTCATCATTAAAAGATGTAGATAAAACTGCAATTAAATTTCATCAAAATGATTTATTTAAATATCTTTATGAAAATAAAATTATTGATAAATCAATCCAAGCTGATAAAACAATGCTTAATTATTTCCAAAAAATCTGTATTACTAGTGGTAATTACGAACTTTTATTATTTTTGGAAGGAGAAGGAATACAATATGATGATGGAAATATTTTATAAAAGACATAATAATAGGGAATTAATTCCTTATTAAATATCTTCATATAAATAATCAAAAAAATTCTGTTCCATGATTGTTATTTAAATGTTCAAAATAATATGTTTAAACAGATTTATCCTTCCTTTGGATTTTCCAGAACTTGCCCTTATGAGTACACTCATTTAAATATGTTAATCGATTTTATTTCTTTAATTGAAATACTGCAAATGCAATTCATACATTAGAATTTAATAAAACTAAAATATTATTCAGTAAAAAGACATTTAATTATCAAATAGTTTTATTAAAATAAGTCAAGTAAATCATTACTTTTTGGCGCTGGAAGTTGCATTCCATTTGCAGGCGTTTCTCTAATAGTTCTTCCGGGCGTTGGCTTTACGTTCCTATGTTGTGCGTCGAACGCAAAGTCGTTGCTTCCGCTAAATCCGAATCCGTTTTGTGCGCTATTGAACATCAAATCCTGCGAACTCGTGTTCGAGCTACCAAACAACAGATCGCCCTGCGAAGAGCTATTGCTGTATTGGAAGTCCTGGCTCTTCGCGCTCTTTTGCTGTGGGAATCCAAACGCGGCGTTGCTGCTGCTGTTGTTTGGTACGAAGTCATTGAAGTTGTTTGCGCTTTGTTGCGAATTTACATTGCCGAACATTAAATTGCTGTTATTTCGTTGGCCAAAATCATTAAAATTGTTTTGTGGCTGGAAATTACTATTAAACATTGCGTCATTACTTCTTTGATTTATGTTATTTTTCGGTTGGAAATTCGCATTAAACGACGCATTACTATTACTATTAAATGATGAATTATTATTACCATTAAACGACGCATTACTATTACTATTAAATGATATGTTATTATTACTATTATTAAACGGCATATTATTACTATTAAATGATATGTTATTGCTATTTTGTGGTTGGAAGATGTTGCTGTTTTCAATCTGCTGCACGTTGTTGCTGCTTTTAGTTAAGTCTTCAATTCGGTTCTCCCTCTTTTTAGCCGGCATCGCGATCTCCGGCTTGTTGTACGCTCTATCCAATGCGTTCACTGCCTTAAACCTTTCGATCGTGTTAATCATCCAATTGCACATTCTCTTCTTCACGTAAGGCTCCGCGACATTTGCTGACACGATGCTTGCCGCGACTTGCATAGCTCTTGCCATAATATTCCTTTCGTTACCCTTTAAGTTTTCGATGATTTCCATCATCATTTCAGTTGATTCTTTTGTTTGATTCTTTTTCCATGCGTAGAAAACTTTTGGAAATTGTTCAAGTAGAAACACGTCGCAATCAATTTGAGGCAAACACATCGCAATTGATGAAAGCAATGGATTTATATCCTGTGAATTCTTAATATCCGCAAGTAAGTCGACGATTTGTGGTAATAATTTTGTGTTTATTATATTCTCCGGAAGTTTCTTTATGATTCCCGGAAGTTTCTTCATGCATTCATTACGTAATGTTAAATTATTCGATTGTAATGACCGAAATAGTATCGGATAGATACAATCTTTATGTAGCGATGGCTCTGTCTTCTCTAATAATAATGGCAATGACTGCACTAACGCTATTGTGACTTGTGGTGGATCTTCAACTGTTGTAAGGAATGAAAGTTTTTTAAAGATTTCGTTGGTGAACTCGGAAACAGTGAACTTCTCGGATACCGAAAATATTGTTCCCAAAAGAACTGGCGCAAATCGAATGTCAGACTTGCATTCTGATATTAAAATTGGTAAAATTTTTACTTTGATTATCATGGGTGAAAAATCATGTATAATCTTGGAAAGGCCCTTGAAAAAGCCAAATTTGTCTTTAGCATCTTTGGTAATTATCATATCAAGATATCGTAAAACTTTCAATTGGGTGGATTGGAAGGCTTCTTGAGAGAGAAGAGTGGAAGCTGTGGGTCGGGAGGCTGGATTTTGTTGAAGACATTGGGAAATTAACCGATAAAATTCACCATTGATATCGCGCGGTAATGGATTTAATGTGATGGGAACACATACATCATTGAGATTTCGAACTGGGCGTGGAAGTTTGGAGCTAAGAATTTCGTAAAAAAGACAACCAAATGAAAATATATCAGATTGTGGATAACATTCATGTGATTTAACTATCTCAGGAGCTACGTATTTAATGTCAGGATGGGAGGGGCTAATACGAAGAGTTGGAAATGGAAGATTTGTTGGACCAGAATCAGGAATGTATGAAACAGACCAATCAAATCCTAATAATTTGACTTCTAAACTTTCATTAAGAAATACGATAGAAGGCTTAAGACCCAAGTGAATCATTTTGGCATCATTATGTAAAAATGATAACCCTTTTAATATTTGATAACCGATGTAAGTAGAATCATATATTTCTAATTCACCAATAAATGCCCTTAGATAAGATGAAACAGGTTCTGATGAAAAAGCGAGATTTGTTGTTTGTTCTTGAACTTCTAGGATTTTAAGAATTTGGGGATGCCTGAGTTTCCTTGCTTTCTGGATACTATTAAGAGTGTTTTGCAAATATTCTGCTTGGTCTGAGGGATCATAAATCAATTTTTCTAGTTCATCTTTATCAATTTGCCAAAGACAAACACGTTCATTATTTCTTTTATGAACTGCTGAATGAACCTTCCAACAACCTGCTGTAAAAACATAATTAATGTTATCATAATTACTAGAAATTCCAGGTCCCATCCGATTTAAATAAAAGAGAATTCGGCTAAATAACTTCTGAATCAAAAAAGAATCAAAATTAGTTTTTTATGAAGAAAGAAACACGATTTTTTACTAATTAAAGTATTATTATTAAGAAGCCTTTTATGTCTACTTCGAGCAATCAAGAAATTTTATAAGCAGATTTTATTAAATTTAATGAAATATCTATATTTTAAATTATTTAACAATCTTTTACCAACTAATCAATGTCAAATTTATATTTAAATGAGGTTTTTAAAGAATTATGAGAAATATCTTGAAACAAGCATGAAACTTTGTTGATATTTATTGCATGGATATGTAAATTATTCAATAATTTTCAATCGAAAAAGCAGTTTGGCCATCCTTTTCTGTGATGCTGAAGAATTACGAAGTTATTGCACGCCCACTCCCAACTGAAGCAGTTCCAAACCCAGCTGCTATCCGCGTTCAAGTTTTTGCTCCTGATGAAGTTATTGCAAAGTCTAAATTCTGGGGTGTTGCACGCCGTATTGCTCGTCTTAAGAAAGCTCACGGTGAAATTCTTGCAGTTAAGCACGTTATTGAACCAGAACCAGAGCGTGTTAAGAACTATGGAATTTGGTTAACATATCGTTCAACAAATTCAATCAACAACATTTACAAGGAATTTCGTGACACAACAACAGAAGGTGCTGTTCTTCGCCTTTACCAAGAAATGGCTGGAACACATAATGTTCAAGCTAAGAACATCTCTATTATCCGTGTTAGCGAAATAAAAGATGAGGATGTTGTTCACCATAACCTCCGCATGTTCCTTGCCAAGAATGTTAAATTCCCAATCCTCAAGAGAGAAATTCGCCCTGCCCATGCTTCACAAAAGAAGATTCTTGCCAGCAAACGTCCAACAGTTTGCGGATTCTAAAAACCCGCATTAAAGACATCATTCTTTTTTTTCTTTTTTCTATTTCACTAATTTTTTTTTTTTTTTTTTGAATAATAATCTTTTAGATTAGTTCATTATAAATGAATTAAAGGCGTATAAGAAAATCCATTTAGTACTTACTTAAAAATGATGTTGTGATATTAAATAATATTATATTGATATTTTTTGGAGAAGAAAATAATAAATGAATTTTAACGTACTCCTTCAAATAGGATATGAATGTAAGAAAAGAAAATCTCAAAGCAATTATTTCTCTCCACCACCAATTTAAAAATCTTTCGTTTGATGATTCTTATAAACAAATTGAGATTTTGACAAATAATATTGTAGATTGTGTTCAAAGAGCTCAATACAGACTCTATTCAGCATTTTGCTTATATCACTACCAACCAAAAGGATCCCCAATTCCTCGTCAAGTCCTTGAATTTCACAAAGATTTGTATGGAGATTTCGATGACTTTTCTTCAAAAGATTTCTTTTCACGCTGGGTAAGGTTTAGATCACCGAGCTTTATAAAGGCACTGCATTATGCTTCAAAAGGAAATGAAAATCTTGAAATCATAATAAAAGTCATCAAATTATCAGAACCTACAACCAGAAATATTATTCCCATTCTTAAAGAAAATCCATCAAAAAAAGAACTCATTGATCAAATGAAGCTTCCTTTTTTATCAGAAGTGCCAAAAATCAATCCCAATTGGAACATAAAATATAAATTAATATAATAAAAAGATTTGTTTTGAATAATCCATTTTAATTTAATCGAAGAGATCATCAAAACCACCTGCTAATTCAACAACTTCTTCTTCTTCCTTCTTTTCTTCTTCCTTGACTTCTGTTGTTGCAGCAGCGGCTGGAGCAGCTGCACCACCGCCAACAACGGCGAGTTTAGAAGAACCTTCTTTGATGAGTTCTTCAATGTTCTTTCCATTTAATTTTTCAAGAAGGGCATCAATTGCTTTAGCATCAACTTGAATACCAACGCTTTCAAGGATTGCTGTGATCTTTTCTTTGGATGGTGTTGCATCGCCGCCAGCTTGTGCAAGAAGATATGCTGCAATGTACTTCATGAAATACTAAGGTCGACCAAACCGCAAAAAACCGATTTTTATGGGGTGCACCTTATTGAATTTTCAAAATTTTCAAACTATTGACAAAGTTCACTCAATTCTGATTTTGAATTCAAAATTTTTGCCAAAGTTCATAAACCGTTGTTGCAAACTGCCATTTATGAAGAGAGAACCTTTAGCCCAAAAAAAGGCAATAACAACAACGGACAGCTCAAGTAAAGAAATTAAAGGCAACCCAAAACGCAATGATGTAAATTGTTCCAAAATGCTTTTTTTTGGAAAAAACATTTTTGCACTATTTTTAAGATTTTATAATTCAAGTTATATCAAATGGTGGAGGTCACACAAATTTTTCAGTGCAATTCAAATTTTTGTTACTTTGTTTACCATTTTATCACATATCATCACATATTCCATTTACAAATCAACACAATGTCAATATCCCAATTCTAATTACCCCAAAGTTTCTACGTTTGATATTCTTTATCATTATTCTGTTCCTATATTTTTATTTTCATGCATTTCAGCATTTTATGGATCTGGAAATGAAGTTTTTTGGTTCTGTTCTATTCCATTATTTCTTTTAATGCCAATATATAACACTTATTGTGTTATGGGTAAGTTTAATGGATGCACAAGAATTTTTCGTTCTTCTCTGACATATGATGAATATGTTAATGAAGTTATGCAAATGACAATCGACAAACCAAAATTTCGTTTTTCTGCATATGGACATTTTGCATCAACTTCTATTTATTATAATTGTTCTTATGAATCGCCAAACATTCAAATTACATCTGTCAATGATAAAACAACATTTAGGGATGTTGATGAAGATATATTTATTTCGGATTTATCGATTTCAATAAATTGGTCAAATACACAAAAAGAATTCATTAATGTTTTAAATAATGAATCATTAAAACAAATTCCTTTACGTCAATATGATATTAATTGGAATTTCATTAATGATGTAGAGATGGATCGATTCTTTCCGAATACTTTGATAATCAAAAAATATCCTTTTTATATTTCCAAAACATTCCAAATGATATTAACATTTTTATATAACAGATTGGCGTGTAAATATTTATACTACGCAATTCCAATTGTAAAACAAGTAATTGTAAAAGAAGATTTGAGGTTTGATATAACTGATGTTGATGTTGATAATGTAAAATGTTTTCAAAGTTGGAGATAATGAATAAATATTTTTTATAATTCTTGTAAGCGTTTTCGTATTCATGTTGAATGTAAAATTTTAGTTCACTCTAAAGATGTTGTAGAGAGAAATTAATTTTTTTTCCAACTATGTGCACCAAAAATATCATTATGATCGCTAAGGAAAATCAATTTATTAACCTATATATTTATGCGGTATGATAAAGTGAATATGATTTTCATATCTTATCTCTCTATTACAATCAGAAATAAAATATATTATTTTTTATGAATTTACAGTTTTTATGACAAATTGATTCTTGCACCCGAATGATCAGATATTTTCTATACTATAGATGGTTTGGTGATTAGAATGAACGATGGCTATAAAAAAGTTTCATTTGGCATTAGTGCCTGTGTGTTGATTTTGCAACCAAGCTCATGATAATTTGCTAGTTTTGACCTCCCCTGGCCTCTTTACAAAGGAGTATGAAACATTTTGATTTGCGAAAACCTTGATTTTTTCACCTAATTAATTATAATACTTTTATTATTCTTTAAAAGCTATTTGAATAAAAATACTACTTTATGTAAAAAAAATAATATAAAAAACTATCAAATGATATAAAAATTTCTAAAATACACCCAGGTTAAATGGTTTTTTGAATTCAACTTAGTTTTAATCTTTTCGAAAAAATTATTCAAAAAGCGAAATTATATATTTTATAATATGTAATTAGATCATTTTTTATGTTTCTTCTTTTAATACCAGGAATCATTTGCAACGAAGAATCAAAACATAGGATAATAGTTTACAAAGACCCAAAACACAATATTCAATTTCCAAATCTAGAAAAAATAAAGTTGATATATGCTGCCAAATGTAATGATAAAGAAAATGAACGAAAATGCATAAAAACCGATTCAGCAATTGAAGGATTTGATAATATTGTTTCTTATTATAAATTAAGTGAAATAAAATATATGGATAAACATCTTTCTGGTGCTGAAACAGCACTTATATTGGTTTCTTCACCCAATACCCATTTTCCATTCGATTTATCTAAAGTTACATGCAAAAAAATATGTATTACCAGCCCTACACTTACTGATTTATATATAAAAGGAATAGATGTATCAAATACAATTCCAGTTGTTGTCCTTAGAGGTTTTGTTCATTTTATTGAAAATTTTGCAGCAGATACTCTTTTTATTCATGAGATCAAAGAAGGAAGTGCGAAAGCTAATCGAGTTATTACTTCTCAAACAACATTTAGAAATATTGTAGCACTTCAAAAGCAAATATATTTTGATCAAATAAATGAAATAAGTATTCATGCAGAGTATATACAAGTAAAGTTTGGTCTTGGGTCTGATCATTGTATGATCAAATATAAAGATAAGATTGGTATAGTTGTAAATCCATATAAATATGAAACAATAAGTATTCCAATGATTTTAAAAAAGAATTGTAAAGTCGATTCATCAATTGATATATTTATACAGGATTTTTATGATAGTTTTTTTTGGGGATTTTTGAAGCCTTCAGATATGAAAGTAGTTATGCCAAATTACCTAGCAGAAATTCCACTTCCATCTCTTCAAATTAAACCTGATGATTCGAAATGGGATGATTCCCAACTTAGAGTGAACATAGCAACAACCAAAAGATCAGAAAAATTTTTTGACGTGAGTAGTGTTCCAGAAAATATTTTGGGTATGGTAAAGCAAGATGATATATTTGAATTTTATTCGGGAGAAATACCAGATGAACCAGATGACCCAGATGACCCAGAAGAAATAGAATTATATGACCCAGATGACTATCCTTCCCTAATGAATGGTGAGGAAAAGAAAAGTAACAAAAAAACCATAATAATTGTTGTTAGCATATTGACAGCTATTCTAGCTGTTGTAATCGCTGGGGTCATATATTTTATGTTTCGATCAAAATCAAAAGATTTTTCAGGTAGATCGAGTTAATTTTAATTTTTAAAATTTGAAATTGACTTTATTTTAATAACAAATTTTAATAATTGATTTTTTTGTGTGTCCAAAACTTTCGTTAGTTCTATATTTAGTTCATTAATTATATGATAATTCTAGGAAACAAAAAAAAAAATTGATGAGAATGCAAACACAAAGATTTCTTTTTTGAAATATTCATAGGGCGCATTATGTTGGGTACTCTTGGTTCATTTGATAGAGTCTCTTTTTTAAGAAATTTGAACAGGAAAACAGTTAAATGTATAAAGATAAATTTTGGATTAATCCCAAAAATAATGCATTACAATAAATTTGGTAACGTTTTCATAATGTCGAATACATTCCTTTGGTAATTCATATGAAAGATTATTAATTCATTTAGAAAAAAACATAAATTACAGCCAATATTAAAATTATCATCAGCAATATAAGTTTTCTTGTTTTGATTTGATGAAATTATATCAATAAAAAATTCAGAATTCAAATTCATTATCATATAAAAATTTCCAAATATTATTTTGAAATAAGAAATTATTATAATAAATTTCAAATAAAACAAACAAATATTTGAAGCATTAATATCAATTCCTTTTTGTTTTAAAACGTATTCAACAAGTTCAATATTTACTGATTCAGCTGAAAACACCAAAATATCATGCGGAATTGAATGATCTTTAAGAAAATATTCAACTAAAAAAATATTTCCAATAATTGCTGCTTCATTAATAATATCATCATTGATTTTCATTCCTTCTTTAAGTAAAAATGAAAATATTTCATAATTATGATATAAAATACATTTAACACCTAATTCTTCCAAATTATTGATTTCTTTTAATTTATTATCATAAAAATATTTAAATATATCATTTCGATGATATTTGATTGCTGTTTCATATGCACATTCAAATGATGCATGATTTTGTTCACATAAATGAATAATTTCTTCATTACCACATGCAACTGCATATTTACCTGTGTTTTCTACATTTGCACCATTCATAAGTAAATATTTGAAACATTTAATAGATCCAAAGAATGCTGAATAAGTAATTAATCCAATATCATAAGTATTAATAAAAGAGCATCTTTCATGAAGTGATGATTCAATTGTTTGATTAAAATTAAAATCATTTTGTGATGATATTTCTTGAAGTTTTTCTATTTCATCATTTCGAATTATTTTTGCAATTTCATTTGGATTATGTCCTTCTCTAATTAATTGCAAATGTAATTCCCAATCATTCTTTGAAAGTTCTTCATAATTTGATAAGGCTCTAACAAATTTATCATCCCTTAAATGGATTGTTAATTTATCTTTAGACATATAATGTACAAAATAAGCACTCTTGCTGTTTTTTACAATGTTTGGTTCATGAAAATTATGCTCAATCATAACTTCAAGAAGATAAGATGATTCTGATTCATATGTATGTTTGATAAGAAATCGCCCAAATATATCAAATATATTGGATTTGATTTTATGACTTTCTTCAAATGTTCTTATTTCTTTTATAATATTCAAAAATAAATCCACATTATTATTTTTAATTACAAAGGAATAATATAATCATTAAATCATAAGATAATGGATGGATTTCATTAAATTTGTTGATTATTAAACCTAAAGATCTAGAGAAATTTTCTTCGCTCAAACCAAAAATTGCTTGATTTATTGATAAAAGTGTTTCCCAGTTGCAATGTTTCTTTCGTTTCATGTGGAAAAATGAGTCATTTCAACTCATTACAAAAAGGTGCCAACCAATTTTCTTTCTTATAGATTTTTTTGAAAATTCGAAATTATTTATATTGTTCCAAGTGTATTTCAATTAATAGCATATAAATAGATTTAAACAAATTTAGATTAAGATATAATGATTTTTTAAAATTTCTCCACTTCATTTGAATTTTGTCACTTTCCTTTAAATTTATCAAAGATATAGCACTTTTTAAAAGCAAAATAATGATTATTTTAGGATATAAGGAATAACGAATCAATTCCTTGATATATAATATTCACAAACAATATAAAGAAAAGATTGAAAAGAATTTTACTTGGTACCTAATTTTGTATGATGTCTTGAAGTAATTTTTCGTCCAACCATGTTAGTTAATCTTGATGTAGTTATAATGTAGGTACCTAATTTATGTTCGAAATTCCACGAGCAAAAGCTCTATCCATTATGTTGATTCCCATTCGTTGAATTTTTAATTGTTAAATGATTTTCTAATAGATCAAAAATATTGTTATCTTATATTTTGGGATTTATATGTAAATTTACGTCAATTTCAATTGAAAAAACATGTATCTTTGCAATGTGTTGTTAAACATTTTGAATTAAAGTAGGATCTATTTAAATACAAAATTTTTATATAAAGACATTTTCATATATATAAAATATATTATTTTTTACTTGTTTTTCGTTTATATTTTGCTAGTAATTTGACAATTTCTGTGTTTCCTTTTTTTGTTGCATGCATAAGAGCCGTTTCTTTTAATTTTAATAAATTCCAAAAATTATCTTAAAATTTTAAATATTTAATATGAAAATCATTTAAATCATTTTAACATCATTAATATTTATATCAATATTATCATTTTTTAATAGTAATTTAATGACTTTAACATGTTCATTTTCAATTGCTTTTATAAGAGCTGTTTTCAAATATTTAAAGAAACTCCAAAAATAATTTGGAAATATAAAAAGATTCATATAAATATTATATAAGAAAAAGCATAAATTTTTGGCATTAATATCAATGCTTTTTTGTTTAAGTAATATTTGTACTATTTTGAAATGTCCATTAATAGATGCCCAAATAAGTGGAGTAAAATATATTGAAAATACTTTCCAAATTTTCTTTTAAATCACAAAATTGTTAATTGAAATATTAATTAATCCATTGAAACATCTTTTATATTAATATTAATCCTTTTTTGTTCAAGTAGTATCTGAACTATTTCGAAATAACCTTTTTCTGATGCCAATATAAGTGATGATTTATTTAATTAATTTAAATATGTAACATTTAATAATATCATTAAAATATTTTTTGAGATTCGTTATTATTTAATATAATATCTTGTGAATTAATATCAATTCCTTTTTGTTCTAGAAGATTTTTTACTATTTCAATATATCCTTCTTCTGTTGCACATATTAGTGATGTTTTAATAATTTAATTTAATTTCCATATTATTTTATGTTATATCAAAACTATATTTGAAATATTTTACATTTTAATTAGACATTTTTCATATTAATATCGATTCCTTCTTGTTCAAGAAGTAATTTAACTATTTCTATATGACCTTTTCCAGATGCAAACATAAGTGCTGTTCTAAATAATTTAAATAATTTCCAAATATTATTTTGAAATATAAAATAATTAAAATTAATGTTATATAAAATAAAGAAATATTTTTGGTATTAACAGCAATTCCTTTTTGTTTGAGAAGCATTACGATTACATCTGTGTGGCCATTACAAGATGCGAGTGTTAATGCTGTTTCAAATATTTTGAGCATTTATTGAATCAAACTTTGAAATCCAAAATTATTCAAATAAATATGAAAGGAAAAGAATAAGTATTAACAGTATTAATATCAATTCCTTTTTGTTCAAGAAGTAATTTAACTATTTCTATATGACCTTTTCCAGATGCAAACATAAGTGCTGTTTCAAATAATTTATATAATTTTCACATATTCTTTTAAAATATTATAATGATCAAAATTAAAACCAATAAAACATATAAATGTCTTTAGCATTAATATCAATTCCTTCTTGTTCAAGAAGTAATTTAACGATTTCTGTATGACCACTTGAGGATGCTAAAATAAGTGCCGTAAAAAAATTAAATAATTTCCAAATATTATTTTGAAATAAAAAATTATTAAAATAAATTTTAAATAAAACAAATAAATACTTTTAGCATTAATATCAATTCCTTTTTGTTCAAGAAGTGATTTAACTATTTCTATATAACCTTTTCCAGATGCAAACATAAGTGCTGTCCAAAATAATTTATATAATTTCCAAATATTATTTTGAAATAAGAAATTATTAAAATAAATTTCAAATAAAACAAATAAATACTTTTAGTATTAATATCAATTCCTTTTTGTTCAAGAAGTAATTTAACGATTTCTGTATAACCATTTTCAGATGCTCTAATAAGTGCTGTTTTAAATAATTTATATAATTTTCACATATTCTTTTAAAATATTATAATGATCAAAATTAAAACAAATAAAACATATAAATGTCTTTAGTATTAATATCAATTCCTTTTTGTTCAAGAAGTAATTTAACTATTTCTGTATGACCTTTTTCAGATGCTTTCACAAGTGCCGTAAAAAAATTAAATAATTTCCAAATATTATTTTGAAATAAAAAATTATTAAAATAAATTTTAAATAAAACAAATAAATGTCTTTAGCATTAATATCAATTCCTTTTTGTTCAAGAAGTAATTTAACTATTTCTGTATGACCTCTTTCAGATGCTTTCACAAGTGCCGTAAAAAAATTAAATAATTTCCAAATGTTATTTTGAATTTCCAAATTATAAAAATAAATTTTAATTAAAACAAATAAATGTCTTTAGCATTAATATCAATTCCTTTTTGTTCAAGAAGTAATTTAACTATTTCTATATAACCATTTCCAGATGCAAACATAAGTGCTGTCCAAAATAATTTATATAATTTTCACATATTCTTTTAAAATATTAAATTATTAAAATAAATAACATATAAAACAAATAAATACTTTTAGCATTAATATCAATTCCTTTTTGTTCAAGAAGTAATTTAACTATTTCTGTATGACCTTTTTCAGATGCTTTCACAAGTGCCGTAAAAAAATTAAATAATTTCCAAATATTATTTTGAAATAAAAAATTATTAAAATAAATTTTAAATAAAACAAATAAATGTCTTTAGCATTAATATCAATTCCTTTTTGTTCAAGAAGTGATTTAACTATTTCTATATAACCTTTTCCAGATGCAAACATAAGTGCTGTCCAAAATAATTTATATAATTTCCAAATATTATTTTAAAATATTAAATTATTAAAATAAATAACATATAAAACAAATAAATACTTTTAGCATTAATATCAATTCCTTTTTGTTCAAGAAGTAATTTAACGATTTCTGTATAACCATTTTCAGATGCTCTAATAAGTGCTGTTTTAAATAATTATAATAATTTCCAAATATTATTTTGAATTTCCAAATTATTAAAACAAGCATTAAGTTTAAAAATTAAATATTTTTTGTATTAATATCAATCCCTTTTTGTTTAAGTAGTAATTTAACTAATTCATTTTTACCATTTTCTATTGCAAACATTAATGCTGTTCCAAAAAATTTAAAGAATTTTCAAATAATATTTTTATATAAATCATTTACATAAACATTGAATGAAAGAAATATATAGTTTTCTGATTAATATCAAAAATATTTTCAGTAATTAAGTAATTAAAAAGTTCTTTATTATTATAAATGGATGAAATATCGTAAATATTTAATGGAAATGAATTTATTTTCAGGAAATATTGTAGAATGAATATATTTCCTGTTTCCAATGAAGTAGTGATTAAAAATTTAATGATATTCATTCCATTTTTTATCAAAAATAGAAGAATTTCATAGTTATGATATATAATGCAAAACCTTCCTAAGTCTTCCAAATTATTAATTTTTTCACTTTTGTTTTCATAAAGATAAAAAAATATATCATTTTTGTGAAATTTTATTGATATTTCATATGAGCCTCTAAATGATGAATGATTTTGTTCACATAAATGAATGATTTCTTCATTTCCACCTGCAATTGCATATTTGCCTATATATTTTGTTTTAGCACCATTTATAAGTAAATATTTAAAACATTTAACTGATGAAAAAAATGCTGCATAATAAATCAATGAAACTTCTTCATTAATAAAAGAACATCTTTCATAAAGTGATGGTTCGATTTTTTGATTAATGTTAAAATCACTTTGCGATGTTATTTCTTGAAGTTTTTCAATTTCATCATTTCGAATTATTTTTGCAATTTCATTTGGATTATGTCCTTCTTCAATGAATTGTTTATGAAGCTTAAAATCATTTTGTGAAAGTTTTTCATAATTATTTATAATTTCATTTTGAAAATTGGATTTTGTTTGACATATTTCTTCTTTTGGAATGCATTGAAGAAAATATAATGAGTTTTTAATTACAGACATTTTTTCTTTAATTAACTTATTTTCAAGTAATTTATAAAGAATATAATAAGATTCTTGTGTTTCAGTACAAATTAGAAAATATTCAAAAATATTTATAATTTTATTTTTTGTTTCTTTATTTTCTTCTTTTTTGATTTGAAATTGTCTTAAAAATTCACAAATTATGTTAATATTATAATTTCCTGATATATAATATACATATATCATTTGACATATCAAAAGTTTAAATGAAAAAGGAAACTGATTATTTTCGAATACTAATATTGATTCAACTGTTTTTGAAATATTATTTTCATTCACTTCAAAAATAAGCTTTTCGATTTGCTGTAATACTTCTATAGTAACTTCCGTTTTATCAATTCCTTTGGTTTGAACTTTCTCGTGTGAAATATTTCCTCCCAATGTTAAAAATCCTAATAAACGGTTAGTAGAGAAAATTTGAGTTCATGTGAAATATGCTTCGTAAAACTCAGAAAATTATCTTCAAATCCCTTAACATGTTGAAACTGAAAATGACACAAAAAAGTTCTTTTGGTAACCAAATTTTCTTTATTTTTTTTTTATAAAGTCAAAAAATAAATTTTATTAAAAAAAGAACATTATCGCATATCGAAGAAGACTTAATATCCTTAACTAACACTAAAGCAGTAGTTCAAAGAAATTAAATTCCTCTTCAATTTTTCTCCTTTTCTGGAAGTATTGTGTTTACCCTTCTCAAGCTCGCTATTTTTTTCTTGATAAATTTTTTTTGTAAAGTATTAAAATTTGATAACTCATTCAAATCTTGTGTATATGACCTCGAATAAAATTAAAAAAGTCGTTTTTTTATTAATAAAAAAATAAATCAGAATTTCAAATGAATAAGAGAGATTCAACTCAAATTTAGATATTGTTTCTAGAAATTGATTTTGAATAAAACTGATAAGAATATCTAGCATTAATATTAATTGTTCTGGGCCGATAAGCTAATAAATCGAAAACTTATATAAATTCTAAATATGAACCAATTGTCATATCATTAAAAAATTCGAATCAATTTTGGGTTCTACAACCTATGAAAAACCATAAGATGAAAGAAATAAAGTACGATATGTTTTTTATGACTAAAAAATATTCTTATATTTATCTAGAAAAATAGAATTTATATATATTTCGTTTACTTTACTGGATGCTTGCTTCCTGTTCGTTATAAAAATTTTATTTGTAAATTTAAATAAATTTTTAACATATTCCTATCCAGCTTTTAAAAATTTTACAAATCCATTTTACAAATTAACAATCACTCAAATTTAATACTTAGCACACAACAAATAACAAAATTAAGAATAAACACTAAATGTACTTTATTTTATAATCTATAGATTACATCCATTGATCATCGTCTTCCTTTGCCATTTCTCCAATGGTTTTTAACATTTCATGTTGTTCTTGTTGCTTATGTATATCGGAGCCAAATGAGTCACTCAGTCTTTCGTTCATTCCCGAGTATGAATTATCTTTTTTACCTATTCTAAACAACCAAATTATAACTCCAACAATAATCAAAACAATTGCTATTGATCCACATATTATACCGATGAGCACTCCTTTGTTATCCAAAACAGGTACATCATTCGTGTAATACAAAGACGGAAATACAATTGTGTAATAGCCTGAATAAAAGCTAATGATCGTCGTCATGCGAATGACCGAATACTCATAAAATATGAAGGTCGAACCTGACAAATGCTGAGAGCGGAAGATTTGTGTAAGTGAACTTATGTCGGATGAATAGATAGTGAGAATGTATGAAAAACTGAGCGAAGCACCAAATTGAAATGATGAAGTGAATGAATTGGACTCCGTGAACGAGTTTGATTGAGAAAATGTATTCGAATCCGAAAATGTATTTGATTGTGAATAAGTGTTTGATCTGGAAAACGTATTTGAATGTGAATACGTGTTCGACTGCGTATATGTATTTGATTGCGTATATGTATTTGATTGAGAAAATGTATTCGATTGTGAAAATGTATTCGTAGAGAAATTAAGTCGAATGCTAATGGCTTTTCCTATGTTATCTGCTTTGTCAACAGGAGCAACATGAAGATATCTTTGATAAACAATATCTTCTGTAGTAAATTTAATAGTATTATTATATGCTATGTTTACCATAGTTTCTACATCACATTTAGAATTTTCGTTAATTAGATATTTATAACATTTGATTCCCGTAGTAACATTAACATCAGCTTCTGAATTATCAATTTCTTTGCCTTCACTATTATATGATGCAACTTTAAATGTGTATAACGTTCCAACATCATATGCTTCAATTATTGCTAAATAATTAATTGGATCTATTGTTATATTGATAATTTCTGGATTTGCTTTGTCAATCGAATAGTGATGTTCTTCATACTCGTGTTCACTGGTCCTTTGCTTAAGATAAAATATAGTGTTAGCAAGGACTTTCCTTTCAAATTCTGTTGCGTTACATTCGCTGTGTCCTGTTTGGATCATTGCTGTGTTTCCATACGTCGTAAGATAAAAATTCTCTGTTTCAGATATTTGAGTGGTACTATCGGAAAACGAATACCAAATATCTCCAGCGGCATTTTGCTTCGCTGTATGAGACCAGTAAATTTGTTGCTTCTGACTTGTATTAAGATCCCACGGGTAGTTTAAGATGAGACCTTGTTTGTGAACTTCAACTTCAGAAGACTTCGCACCTTCATAACTTCCTTCTTTTTGGTGGATACCAATTCCAAACAAATCTCTGATGGCGGTTAAGCCGATTGGCTTATCATCATTATCATCATCAAGGAATTCTAAAATGATTGAATCGTGACCAGCAAGAAAGCCATATCCATTTTTGATATATTTTTCTACAATGCCTTTTGATTTTTCTGTTGATAGAGAAAAACCTCCGCTATAATCCCAAAATCCGAAAACAACAACATCAAATTGATAAATAAAATTTTCTTCTGACGTTTCAAATTCATCAATTGAGTTTAATGTTACATCAATAATTTGCTCTTTCAACTCGGGATCAATACCCAAGGGGTCCGAGTTAATTGATTCAATGAATCCACCTTCCATCCATACTTTTTAATGAAGCTGATTTTTGGATATATGTGTTGCATTTGATCTTTATGAAATCTCATTGTAACATTATTAATTTTAACTGCTTCATCTAACTGCACATTCGCACCAAGTTTATTTTCTGATGGATAAATATTTAAAACTTTTATGGCTGTCCCAATCTTGTGCGTGCTGAGTGGTTCCCACTGATTGTCTTTCGTTTTCAAAAATATTTTATAATGAACATCTTTTTCATTATCTTCCCAATTGAGATAAGCACCGCCTTTCCCATTTGCAAATGTGTCATTAGAATATGCGTATAGCTGTAATTCTTTGGAAAATGTAAGGAAAAAGCAGGAAATAAACATTTTTTGTTTAAGTGAGGCTATCTAAAACTTTTTGATATGCTTACTGTTCAGCCCTCAAAACTGGAAGGACTTTTACATTTACAACCTATCAATTTTGTGAATATATCATTTTACATCATATTCAAACCTTGAACCGATGCCGTTAAAAAACCGAAATAAGAACTGCCAAGCAAGTTGAACCATTGGTAAAGCAAATTTTTGAAAGGGATTTCTTGTTGACATGACAAAATGGTTCCTTCCCAAAATTTTTATCATTTAGTTGAAACCATCTCCTACACATAAGATAACGGCTTTTTACAGGAAAGGCATCCCATTATTGTTTTTTTGGCTCGATTTTTACTTCAACCAGTAGGAGGTAGTCACTTTTTGCTACTTCTGGTACCAAACCCCCTTGATCTATCGGTATGGTTTTTGTAGCATCTGAATGCCCAAGGTAAAATACTTAAAATGGTAAGCACTATTTGGTTAAATCATTTGAGTCAAATGATTTACTACAAAATAAAACGCATTGTATTTAAATCAGAATTTCTTGAAATGGAAGCATTTACAAAAAAGTGGCAGCATTGGCAACCGTTTAGTTTATATGAGCTTCGCTGATTCGACATCGCAGATTCCAATTCAGGAATTTCCTTGCTTTTTGGTTCAAAAAGTATCTCACAATGGAAGCTTGATTTTATTTACAGAGAACTTACTTTTTAGATATTCTGATGGAGAAGAATGTCCTGAGTCAAAAATACCATATTCTGAAATAACAGACATCAAGATTGAAGCGTATCTTGCAAACACAGTTCAAAACCTTGAAATTCATACACAAAAGAAAACATTAGTTTTTTCAGCTCTCCAAGAAGCTCAACAAGTTAAGGAATACATCAACCTACTCAAAGACCAAAAAACTCGCCAATCAACAACTTATGGATTTTCATTACTTGGTCAAAAAACAGTGAAATACGAGGAACTCCAAAATCCAAATCTTTTATGTTCATTCAAAATCCCAGCACCTTTTGAAAAGGTAATGCAATACATATGTACAAAAGAATCTTTTCAAAAACTATACGAAGGAACAGGTGATGAAGACGTTGTAATTAGTGATTGGACACAATATCCGACACACGATGAAAGAACATTTACATACAAAAAACTTGTTTCTGTTCCTGTTATTGGGCAAAGCCTTATTCTTGTATCAGAAGTTCATAAACTTTTTCATTTTGAAGATAGGGATATTATTTGTACATTTTCAGATTTAGGTGCTACACCTTATTCTGCTTACTTTGATCCTCTTGTACAAATGATTTATATCAATAATGGAGATTCTGTTGAATTCATTTTGTATTACGAGATTGTTTGGAGCGAATCTGTTTTTGTCAAGAGCATCATTGAAAGCAAAACGATTGCTGAGTTTAATGTTCTTTACAATTGCTGGTACAAACAAATTGTTAAGGATGTTTGCGGAAAAGACATTGAGCAGCTCAACGCCGATACAAAACCGTCAGATCAGGGCACCCCAGCGCCATCAAAGAATAAATTCCAAAAATACAGAAGATATTATAAGATAACAATCATAATTTTATCATTGATGGTAATTTTTGCGTTGTTAAGATACAATTGGCCAGAAGATGGATTGAAATGGAATGCAAAGAATATTTACAAAATTTTGGTTGGATTATGTTTTGTTTATGTGATGGTTTACTACTAATGAAGAATATTTATTTGTCTAAATAAAAGATATACTGTGTGCATTCTTATAAAATATTTATAAATCATTTATTCTTAAATTATCCTCGGATTGATATATCAAATGTAATTTTTTTTAATGATAAAAATTTGTATATAATAGATTCATTAAAGTTTTATTTTGATTATTTCTTATTGTTAAATCCCAACTGCTAAAATAAATTCAATTAAAAATAATAAAGTTATATCATACTCAACCAATTAGAAAAACACCTATAGCATAATGGATAATGCGCCTCCCTTCTAAGGAGGAGACTCTGGGTTCGAGTCCCCGTAGGTGTGTTTTTTGTTTTTTTAAATGTTTGGAGGTTAAACAAACAGATGCAATCCTTTATGCCAATTTAAAAAGTTAAAAATAGGGAAATTACCTTTTTAGTTAAATTGCGTATTTAGCTGTCCATTCGCGGGCGGTCTTTTCGAATTCTTTTGGATCTTTTTGGTATTGAGCACCAATTGAAGCAACAAGAGGTGTTTCCCAATTTGGTTCCTTAAGCAAGCAGTATATGAACTCGATAGCATGCTTTAATGTATAATTTGATTTCCATTCGCTCTTTAATTGATCAAGGCAAATTTTTCCTTCTTCGTTGATGTTAGGGTGATAGATCTTTGTTTCGAACTTAATTGAAGGTGGGGATGATGGGTATTGAGATGGGATTGTCATGATTAAGAAGAAAATTCCATCTTCATATGGTGTTCCTTCAGGTGGACTAAGAGTAACTCTAAGTCTAGAAATGTCATCATCGATTGGGTCAATTGTAAATTTCAAGTCATCGTCTTCGCTATATTGAATGAGCTCGCGTTGAACAGCTATGTTCATCAATAATTATAAATAGCCGACCAACTCAATTTTCGTGTCACTTTTATTGTTTGGCAAAAACGTCACAAGTTTTGAATTAAATAAATTAATTTCTGAAACTTTTCAATAGAGAGATATCGGTGACTAATGGGCAAATATTGGATTTTTTCGAATATCTTTTCCTAAAAAGATCACACAACACAGCGTTCATAATACTACGAAAGGCGTTCAATATACTGATATCAAATTAAAATAATTTCCAAAAAAAAATTAGCAAATTAATATTTAATTTTTGGATATTTCAAGACCACACTTCTTAGGATAGCTATCAAAAAAAAATACTCTTTATATAAAAAGATCAAAACTACTCAAATCAGGTAGAAAGAAGTAATTCTAGTTTTAAGATAAATAAACATCTGAAAATTTGAACGTTGTTATCACTATGCGAGAACGTTAAATCGTTGGAAAACAAATTTTAGGATGGATCTTGATCATTTTATTTCAGATGTTCTTCAGCACAAAGAAATTGAAGAAGCCGATCTCACATGTGTCCTCCGCATGGCAGAAGAGATTTTATTTGAAGAAGGCACATTTTTAAATATTTCATTACCAATAACAATCTGTGGTGATATCCACGGTCAATTCTACGATTTGTTACGTCTATTTAAGATAGGAGGTGATCCATCAACTACCCGCTATTTATTTTTAGGAGATTATGTTGATCGCGGTTATTATTCTTTAGAAACATTTGCTCTCCTTATTTCCTATAAAGTCAAATATCCTCATTCATTTTTCCTTCTCCGAGGTAACCACGAAAGTCGTGGCATCAATATTCTTTATGGATTTTATGATGAGATAATTCAACGATATGGTCATACAGGCCTTTGGAAGCTTTGCAATGAAATATTTGATATGCTTCCAATGGCGGCTCTTATTGACAATTCTATTTATTGCGTCCATGGAGGATTATCACCAGATATCAGATTAATTGACCAACTTGCGATGATTGACCGTCGCCATGACATTCCACCTTCTGGACCAATGTCGGATATTTGCTGGTCTGATCCTGAAGACATTTTGTATTGGGGCAGTAACATGCGTGGCGCGGGATGGCTATACGGCCGTAACCCAACGAATGAATTCATCCATAATAACAGGCTCACGCTCATTGTAAGAGCTCATCAGCTGATGAATGAGGGTTACTCATATCACTTTGGAGGAAATTATTTGGTAACAGTATGGTCCGCTCCCAACTATATGTATAGAGCCGGAAATATAGCATCCATTCTAAAGATAAATGAAAAAAGAGAAAGAAAGTTCTTAACGTTCTCCGCGGTGCCTGCTAATGAAAGAAAAGTACCTCCAGACAGAATTTCCTCGTACTTCCTTTAAGTAATTCTTAGTGCTAAAATAATTTTTATGAAAGGATTTTATATATTTTATTTTTATGTTGAGGATAAAATGGCAGAAAGAGGATAACGTTCATCTGCACTTTTGCATAAATATTTCAAATACGTTGATTTGTTTTATATAAAAATATCTTAAGATATAGTAAACAAGAAAATAACTTCAACACAGAAATGTATCAACATTTATAAGGTGTCAAAATATTATTAAATTTATATGTATAATTCAAACATATTAATAAAAAATGCAACTTAAAAATCATGATTTGTTGTTGAATGAATTTGAATGACTTTTAAAACTAATAAAGTATACAAATATATATATATATATATATTGTTTTTTTTTCTTCATGGAAAACAATCCCAATAAAACAAATGAATCATCATCAAGAAAATGGATACAGCAACTAGAGTCACTTGAAGAAATTGTTTTTAATTTAACTGAAGAAAATATTTATGAATCAGTAGATCCGATAATAAATCTACTTAATGATGATGCATATCCATTTCCTAAATTAGCTTTAAGTCGAATTATATATTCAGCATTTCAATCAAAAATGAATGATTATAACATTTATATTAATTTTCTGAAGCAAATAGAAACCAAAGAGAAAGAAAACAATAAAACTGATTATGAAATGCTCAACACGTTTACCAAATTCCTTCAACATTTAGATACACAAGAATCCTATTTTCTTCTTGATAGAATGATTAAAATAAATTTAATTCCAGCAAATTTTATTGATGATAAAATAACATTTTATTTCGCTAATTATATTTCAGATAAAAAAATGGAGAATTTAAAAAAGATTTTAGAGAGAGATTGGAAAATTTTATTTTCTACATATTTCATGAGTAATTACGAAAATCTTTCTAAAAATGATTGGGAACTTCATAAGCAATTAGTTGAAGAAGGAATTAATCCAAATGAAATTGCGATAATAATTCGAAATGATAATGTCGAAAAGCTTCGAGAAATAACATCACAAACGAAGTTTATTTTTAATCAAATAATTGTCCCATCACTTTATGAAAAATGTTCATTTATTAACAAACCAAATGTTTCATTAATTGATTATGCAGCATTTTTTGGCTCGATTAAATGTTTTAAATATCTGCTGTTAAATGGTTTTCTCTTAAAGCAAACAGCAAAATTTGCTGTTGCAGGTGGAAATCTAGAAATAATTCATATATGCGAACAAAATAAAGCATCATTTGAAGGCGCATATGAAGCAGCAATTGAGTTCATCGAAATGATATTTTTTATTATTTATATGAAAATAAAATTGCTGATTTTTCAAGGAAAAAACTTATAAATTTTTTATTGTTTTCAAATATTGAATCAATTAATATGAAACTACTGAACTTTTTTAATGAACAAGAAGAAATTAACCCTAATTTGAAAAAGATTTGTTTGTTTTATAAAATAATTATAAAAATAATTTGATGTTTTAAAAAAATATTTTGTACACCACTTATAGAAGCAGTTAAAAATTATCATACAGAAATTGTTAAATTACTTCTTGAGCAAAAAGGAAATGATATTAATGCTTTAAATGTATTTTTGTTATGCTTAATCTTTATCATAATAATTAGAAATTTTAATATAATTTTTGGGATTGATTTAAAATATTTCTAACAGCGCTTATTATTGCATCTAAAGAGGGTTATGCAGAAATAGTTCAATTACTTCTTGAATATAACGGCATTGATGTTAATGCCAAAGATGTTTGTTTATTACTTTACGTAATATTTGTTTTAATAATTTCATATTTCAAAATAATATTTGGAAATTATTTAAATTATTTTGTACAGCACTTATGCATGCATCTTTTTATGGCCATGCGGAAACAGTTAAATTACTTCTTGAAAAAGAAGGAATTGATGTTAATGCTAAAGGTATTTATTTGTTTTATTTGATATTTATTTTAATAATTTGAAGTATTAAAATAATACTTGAAAATTATTTTGAAAATTTTGGACAGCACTTATACATGCATCTTTTTATGGCCATGCAGAAGTAGTTAAATTACTTCTTGAACAAAAAGGAATTGAAATTAATGCTAAAATTATTAATTTATTTTATTTAATATTTATTTTTATTATTTTATATTTCAAAATAATATTTGGAAATTATTTATATAATTCAAAACAGCACTTATAATTGTTACAAAAAATGGTTATACAGAAATAGTTAAATTACTTCTTGAAAAAGACGGAATTGATGTTAATGCTAAAGACATTGATTTGTTTTATTAAAAATTTATTTTTATTATTTTATATTTCAAAAATAATATTTGGAAATTATTTATATTTTTCAAAACAGCACTTATGTATGCAGCTAAAAATGTTCATATAGAAATAGCTAAATTACTTCTTGAACATGAAGGAATTGATATTAATTCTAAAGAAAATTTTTATTTTAATTATTTAATATCTCAAAATAAGGTTTATTTTAATAATATATGGTTTTAAACTAATTTTTTTAAATTATTTAAATTATTTCAAACAGCTCTTATGTTGGCAGTTGAAAAGAATAAAATAGAAATGGTCAAATTTCTCATAGAATAATATCGAATTTCAAAATAAAATTTGGAAATTATTTAAATTATTTAATGCAGCACTTTCGATAGCGATTACTGGGAATAGAACTGAATTGGTTAAATTACTTCTTGAACACGAAGGAATTGATGTTAATGCTAGAGGTTTTTATATGTTTTAAATGAAATTTATTTTTTTTCTCATTTTATATTTCAAAATAATATTTGGAAATGATTAAAATTATTTGAAACAGGACTTATGAAAGCAGCAAAAAATAATAATACAGAAATCGTTAAATTACTTCTTGAAAAAGAAGAAATTGATATTAATGCAAAAGATACTTATTTGTTTTATTTAAAATTTATTTCAATAATTTTTAATTTCGAAATAATATTTGGAAATAATTCAAATCATTTAAAACAGCACTTCAAATTGCATCCAAAAATCATTATACTAATATTGTTAAATTAATAAAGGACAAAAAAACTAAAACATCTAAATGTCCAACTGCATAAATATTGGTAATTCACTGTGCAATTAAAAATGTAAAAAATTATAGCAGAAATCACAAAAAATCATTTTCATTTCTAAATGTGTTAAGAAAGAATATATTAACTGGGCGATCTTTTACATTATAAAAATAAACATTACTAGGAATAAAATTTATTCGTGTTTTATCTTGAAAATGTAAGTATCAATAATTATATTCTGAGTTTTTGAAAAGATATTAGAATCTTAACATACAAAAACTATAAATAATTGGATGTTGGAATAACACTAATTGATAGTGGTAACATTAACATAAATTTTTCAATTGGGCAAGTGTCTTATCTATTTTCAAGTAGGTTATTCATTCATAAGAATTACTCCATATCATGTAATGAACAACAATGAATTCGTGAAATTCTATCAATATATCAATAGTTAAATGAGAGATAAATTTATATTTTTTTGTAACCATTCAATGTTTTCAAAAAATTACTATTTCAAACAATTTGATACATCTTACATATAGTGAACATTTTAGCAAACCATGAGAAGAAGATGAAAAAATGTGAGGTGACTTAACGTTCAATCATATAAAACATGTCACATGTCATGACATTGTGCCCAAACAAAATTTATTGAAAAGTGGTAAAAGGCACCCTGAGCTTTCGCCGAAAAAAGAAATTTTTTTTCAACGTTTCACATCTCTCTTTTATTAGGTTATGAAAACGATTAAGTTTAATGGAGACCAAGAGTCCTTGTTTCGCATGTTCATGGTTTTCAATTGTATTCCTCCTAAAAAAGAAGGAGTGGACCCAACGGTATATTTTTATCATTCAGTAAATGATTCGGATTCCAACCAAAAAATGATTCAAGCTGGGTTAATCATAACATTTATATCATTTTGTAATCGTTTCAAAAGTGATAAACCATGTGATTATATTCTTTCAGATAAGCAAGAAATATCAATTCTCGAGCTCTTTGGGCCAATTTGGATGGCTGTTGTAATTAAATATAATGGAAGGAATAATAGGGAGCTTTTATCAGCAATTCTTGATTATTGCAGGATGATGTTTTCGTATTATTTTGTTCCACTTCCAGATTCTCGTGAAGAAAATTTAAACCAAATGACAGCTGATCCAAAAATTTTAGTTGCAATTCCTCATGCCTTTGAATCCATTCTTGCTACAATAAATTGGAATCGAATAAGTTTAGATACATACATATTTAATTCTTACCAAAGACAACCAATGGATGGCGATCCATCTGAAATCCAAGATTTTTGTCAGAGGGTTCTTAATTTAAAGATTGAACAAAATGGAAAAGAATTAAATGAGTTTGACAGTATCACAATTCTCTGTCAAAAAAAGGTCGTATACTCTTCCCTTGACCCAACGAGTGTCAGGGCTGTTGCTTTTGGGCTTCGAAGGAAGTTTACACATCTATTTCTTCATAATCCAAAAACTACATACCAATCCCTTACCTGGCTAATAGGCATGTATATCAACTCCGAGGGTCGTCATTCCTTCTTCCAACAACCCATTTATTATGACAAGAAGCCACATTCGATTATTGCATTTAAATATCAAAAATACAAAATATTCATCACACAGCCGATGGACATCGAAGTCTCTGACAAGTATTTCCTTAGCATTCCTCGGAAATTAGCCCGAATCCAACAATATTTGAAAGAACGATATCCGCGATATATCGAGAACAATATTCCTATTCCGTTCGCAATTGCTAAAAATTCGCGAAAGGATCAAATTATGGTCTTAGATTCCTTTCAAATTGATGCGGTTTTGCGAGTTTTGGTTGATGCAAATTTTGTATTAGCACATCAGCATACTTTGCATTATGATGATAATTTTGCTGAAATAGCATTCCCTTCATCCAGCGGATTGTTCGTGAATAGCATAAATGATAACAATGAGGAAACAGAGCTAATTTTGATGATGAAAGTTTCGGCAAGAAACATCTCCGAGTACTTAAAGATATGCAAGCTGATAAAGAAACGGAAGGAGAACGTACAGGAAAAGCATTGCTCCTTATTGTAATTGTTTGTTTGAGTTTCGCAAATGTAAACAATAGTTTAATATTTTTTTTATTTGTTTTTTATTTCATAGAAAATTTAATGATTAAAAATCTGTACATGTATTGAAAACATCAAATTTTTAAATGATCATTAAATATTGGACATTTTTTTTAAACCTTTTATTATTCATAAAGATAAATGTCTAGTGATAAGAAGAAGGAGTTTCAATTATAATGTCGAATTAAGTATAATATCCAATCTAATGAATTTAATAAGCGATGAAAAAATTGCTATGTGATACATTAAATGGACATATAATAAAAATATGAAATAAGACAAAAAATTACTAAAAACAAACTTTTACAAACAATTTCTAATGCGGTGAAGTTATAGTTTCGAAATGCCCGTCGGGATACACAAACTCAGAGCACGTTCCTAACCTCACCATTGGAACGCCATTCTCGTCGTACGGTATTTGATGACTCTTTTCTGTGATTTCCTTTGTTAAGAATCTCTTTTTAAACGTTCGATTGCTGCTGCTTGGATTTGATGTTGTTTGAGTCTGTGAAGATTCTGTCGTTTGGGTAAGATTAGGTAGCTCTGGCAGTGGTACTGTTTTGTTCAGGCCCACTCTAGATATTGAAAAGCCGCGTGGTGGCGTTTCGACAACAGAACGTGCAAATGGTGAATCTGATGATGTACTAAATGTTTCATTATGATCTTGGTATGATTCTGTATTGGAAAAAGATCTTTCTCCGCGTTTTGATAAATTCATTCGTCTTAAAGGAGCCGATGTAAATTTTTGATCATTTGAATCAAATTGAGTATTTCCACTTTCTAACGAACGAGAATAATTATGGAATGTACGAGGTTGAAAACTAAGTGAAAAATTAGTATTGAGATGTCCATTTGATTTTTGAGCAGCTGCTCTTCTGAGATGTATTTTTAATGACTCTTCATATAATTTTTGTTGTCGTTTTTTCCTTTCGATTTCGTATACTTGTTCACTATTTAAGTTATCTAAAGAAGATAAAAAATTCCGCTGCTCTAAAGATAAATTTGATTTTTGTTTTATAGGAATTCTACTACTTGTTTTATGATTTTCTGTTTGTTCACTATATTGAGAATTACGTCCAGTAACAGGACTGCGTAACACAACACCCATCATTTGAAAATTTATGTAAAACATTCAAAAAGACTAACGGATTTTATAACGCGAACGAGGGCACCCCAGGTGCATAAAGCACAGAAAATCAACTTCTCCAACAAATAGGAGATTTTATGGGAAATCTACATTCATCCAGCACTAACGCTGTGCCGGAAGCTCATGTAACTGCTTGTGAATCATACTTTAAGCGTAAAAATTTGTCAGCATTATTCAGTTTATATGATAAAAAATATGTCCATTCAAATCGAGCAGATATTTTCGTTAATCCAGATCTTTTCGATCTAAATATCGAGCAGGTGCTTCTCAGTACATTTTATTCGAAAAATTGGGTATCATCAACTCGAGAAAAATTTTTTGACATTATTGTTTCCCAAATCAATCCATTTTTAATCAGCACAAATCAATATTCATATAGGTTTGAGTTTATTGAAGAAATAGTGCAAAATCAAGTTCATTTAGAATTAAAAAGCATGGAAAATGAAAGAAAACAAAAAATTAAAGTCTTAACATTTAATGCATTACCACAGACACAAGCACCATTTATTCTACAAACGATCTTTTCATTATTTTTCGAGTTAAAAGATCAAATCAATTTATTAACAATTGATGAAATCGACAATCTTTTAAATAACTTATTAAGTATTACAGAGCTTCCAGAGTTTTCAACGTATACATCTAGTAATCCGCAACTAATGAATGATTTTTGTCAATTTTTAATCGAATTATCGAAAAATTCGAAACTTTCCAACAATTTAATAAAGTCGAAAATCATTAATTTCCTTATAATAATCTCTAATATCTATGGTGGCTTTTATAATCTTTTAGCATCACTTTATATCTCTGTTATTGCTGAACCAACGTCAACATTTGAACAAAAATTTTCGAATAATTTTTTTCTACTAAATTTTCCATTTTCTAAACCTGATTATATGAATATAATAAACAATGAATTTATTTTAAATATAAAAGATGAAATATATTCCATAACCACTGATATAAATTGGAATCTTTATTTATTAACAACGAATTTCATTTATGTGATAAATAAAAAAGGAAAAATCATTAAAAAAGAAAACATAAAATCAAATAAAAATAATTTTATAACTATAAATAATTATAATAATCAAAATATAATTTATATATTAAAAGAAAATTATTCCATTGATATTTATAATGATTTTAAATATGTGAAAACTATACAATTAAAAGAAATTAATGGAAAAATAATCGGAATTACTTATGATAATAAATATTTATTTGTTTTAATTGAAGATTTTTTATATGAATATGATTTATATGTAATTGATATCGATAACTTTTTAGTTGATACTAAAACACATATTAAAACTTCATATTTAATAAAATTTATTTTTGTTTTCGATTCTTCAATTTGTTTATATTCAGCTTCAAATGAACCAATTTTAACATTTAAATATGTTAATCAAAAAATTAAATCATTTAAATATAAGTTAAATAATATAATTAATGATAATAATAATGAAAATATTTATTTAATTACTTCATCAAATAAAATTTCATATTTGGTAACACAAAATAATGAAAATGTTATTGTAAAATCATTTCCAATTTTCGATAAAAATTTAATACCTTTTATAAAAGTTTCAAATACAATAAAAGATATTAAAATTAATACATTTTTAGATTTTATTTTTGAGATTATTTCAACTAAAATTTATTCATTATATGAATGTACTAAATTCATATTTCAACCATTAAATCATAATACAATACAATATTTTCGATATTTTTCTTATTCGCCGAAAGAAAACATTAAAATTTCAATTGAAATCGGATTAGAAATATTAAATTCCAAATTATATTCATTTGAAACTCGACAAAAAATTCTTTATTTCATATTACTTATATTAATAATTAATAACTTTTGTTTTATTCCACATTTTTCTAATATAATAAATGAAATTGATGAAGAAGAATTTAATTTAATCAGAAAAGAACGAGAATTTATTGAGTTAATATTATCAAGTGATTTATTAACTTATTATATATTAATCGAATCTTTTTATATTATAAAAATCTCTTTTCATTATTTATATTATCCTAATTTTAATGATTTTAATGTATTTATATTAAACAATTTCCAAAATAAATCGAAATTATTATCTTTAACATTTCCATTTTTAAATGATTCACCAATAATTTTTTATATATTTAATAAGAAAACATTAAATTTACTTAAAGATTATTTAACACCACAAAATATATTTCATATAACTAAAAATGTAATAAAATATTTAACACCAGAATTAAATTTTATTAAACAAAATAACATTTTAATAAACGAAAAATATATTTCTAAATATATTTCTACTTTAATGCGAACATTAATTAAGAATTTATGTTTTTTTGAAATATTCTCACGAAAGCAACAAGCACTTGCATTAATATTACGTATTTTATCACAAATTCTTATTATAAAGTCATCATCAATAATTTCAATAACATTTTCTAAATGTTGTTTAAAGTTTTATAAGAAATTCCAAAAAAATTATATTCCAACAAACTTTGATTTAAATATCGATAAAGAACAATCAACAATATATGAAGAAGATCAAACAACTGAAATAAAAACAGAACGATTTGAAACAACACATAATTATGAAGATAATAAAGACATTGAAATGAAAATTAATATGCCGAATGCAACAGAAATAATCATTGAGTTTGATCCTCGTTGTGCTACTGAACAAAACACTGATTATTTACAAATATATGATCGAGCTGAAGGAGGTTCATTAGTAACAAAAAACCTTTCAGGGCCATCGAATTCACAAAATTGGCCAACGAAAATTATAATACAATCTGATAGTTGTCGTCTTTTTTTTCATTCTGATGAGTCGAATAATGATTGGGGTATATTATGTATAATTTCGGCGAATATACTTAAACAATCGAATAAATTTGAGCCTAATTATTTGTTATCGATGATAAACTTAATATGTTATTCGATAGGTAAATCATTAAAACAAAGTTTAATATCATTTCCGATGACAAAACTTGAGAAAGAATTTAAAATTTTATTAGATTTAAAGATATTAAAAAACTTATCGAATAATTTAAAGAAGAAAATTATATATAAATATGAGAAAGAATATTATTTACTTATTAATAATATTTCGAATATTAAGACAAATACTGTAATTAGATCTAAATCAGAATCGAAATTTATCAATGATATTAATACATTACAAACAGTATCACAATTATTAGAGAATTATAATTTAAACACATTAATAAATGAATTAACTTCTAATGAATTAGATAACTTAAAACCTGCAAATTTATTGTTACAAATTCTTTATAAATCTCAACATTCTTCACGAATTAAACCTTTTCCTTTAAGTTTATTAGTCGAAAGATTTGTTTTAGCTTCATTTATATTACAATTAGATTTGTTCCAAATAGTTTTAACAACGTTAAGAGAATATATACAATTTAATGCAAACTCGACTGGTATTGCTAAGCCTCCAATACCAATACAATTATTAAAATTGGTTCCAATTTTATATAATATTCGAACTAATTTATTCTTCGCTTATCAAAAAAGTAAACAAATAAAAAGGAACTTAAATAACTTACGTGAAAATGATATCGAATTTGCTAAAGAAATGTTATTAAAATCAAAGTTTTTATTATTAACAAAAAGTTTATTAAATGGTAAAGAATGTTATGATGAAAATAAATATAAAAATGCATCGAATTCTTTGTTAACATTTATCATATCGAATATTAAATTAATCGAAATTAAGAATTTATTAAAGATTAAAGAAAAAAGAGCTAAAATTAGAATTAAAGCTATGAATATAATAAAAGAATTTTTAAGTTTAAATAATTTCACAACTTCAACAATATCATTTTTATCATCTTTAATCGATTCATTTCAAATATTTGATGATAAATCATTAATATTAACTATTACAAATGATTTAATTGATAAATATAATGAGAATTATAATGAAATCGAAACAATTTTCATTAAGAAATTAACAAATAATTCGACACCAAATTCTTTAAGACTTTTTTTATTAAGAATTTTATTATATCCTAAAAAGAATAAAAAAATAAATTTGGAAGATATAAAACTTTTGTTAAATTTTGTTTCGACATTTAAGCCTAAAACTTTTGATGAAATTGCATTAACTGAAATCATTTGGTTATTAATTTCTAATTTAATAATAAAATATAAAAATGAAGAATTAAGTATAATATTAAATAATTTGTTATTTGAGAAAGAAAATGAAGAAAATGTTAAATCGAAAATTATATTATTAGAAACTTTATTTATACCGGAAAATTATTTTCATGATATTAATATACAACTTTATTATGATTTATTACCTAATTCTTCACCGAATTTTTTTGTTAATATTTTACATTTCATTTCTTTTTATTATTATAAATTCGGTATAAATGTTGATAATAAAATTAATTTTTTTAATGAGAATTTAAATTGTTTTGAGTTATTTTCCAAGTTTTTGATTTATATAAGTTTAGCACAAATTTATGAGAAAATTCCAATTTTAAAATCTTATTTAGGAATAGAATCTCATCAATTAATATCTAATGAATTAATATCATTTTTTAGAATATTAATTCATCCTAAAAGTAAATCTAAAGATATAATTAAAACATTTTTCAATCAAATTTTAAATGATATCATAAATACTAAAAATATTTTCGATGAAAAAGAAAAACTTTTACAATTTTTAGGATTTTTATTAATATTTGGTAATGGTTTACAAACTTTAATTCAAGGAAGTTATGGAATCATAACAAATGATGAAAATAAAAACGATTTAATAAAAATAATTTCTTATTCAATATATTCCGAATATATTAATGGAATTATTATTAATAAAAATTTCGATTCTATAACAATTTCATCTAAATACGTTTTACCTACATCACGAATTCAAATCAATCAAAAATATTTCGATTTTAATATTGAACATTTTGAATTCTTTCAAAGTTTTCATGAAAAATCAATTGATATATTAAATACAAATAAAATATATCAAAATCATTCATTAATATTTTTAACTATTTCTTCATTTTATACTTTTATTCCATTATTATTACAAAATTCTGATTTAATTTCGAATTTCATATCATTAAAAAATATAGAAAAATGGTTAAAGTTTTCGATATTCGAAACTAATGAAACATTTTTATATAAAATATCTCAAATATCATTAAAAATTCATGATTGTATATATCAATTATCTAATAAAAATAATTTAGTAATAAAAAGTAAAGAAAATTTTTTGACATATTCTGTTTTACCATTAAATTTAAGGAATTTTTCACCGTATAAAATGTTTTTATTATATGGTAATGGTAACATAAATAAATTTTGTGCTTATACTAATTCATCTGCTACTTTTATTAGTGATAAAATAATTCCTTCCATGAAAACATTTTATTATGAAATCATTATAAAAGAAACAAAAAATACAAATTCTTTAGCATTAGGATTTTTATATTATCGAAATTCGAATCAATTTTATGAACAAATTTCATATAATATAATTACAAATGAAATAATTTCATCAATTACAGGAAACATTGAACTTAATGAACCTAAACATAACATTAATAAAAATGATATTTTAAGTGTTTTTTTAAATAAAGAAAGAATATATTTCTTTATAAACGGAATTAAAATAACAAAATCAATTCCAAATCCTAAAATTAATAACTTGACTCCATTTATATCAATAAATTCGAATGATTTTCATTTCGAATATAATTTCGGTCAAAAAGAATTTAAACATATAAATGAAATAACTGAAATTATAAATATTATTAATGATAAACAACAAATTCCTTATATAGCTAAAGCTATACCTTTTAATCCTAATGTTAAAGCTACAATTGGTTTACCACTTTATGTTTCACGAATTCATTTATCACCAAAAGATATATCACCAAATGAAACAATAAAATTAACAACTTCAATGAAACAAAAAATTGGAAAAATTGGAATTGTTAAAGAAATTAATGACAATTTAATAAAACTTAATTTTTATGATCCGAAAGTTGGTACAAATGAATTAATAATATTCGATGAACGTTTTTTGTCTAATATAATAATTCGGAATTATATTTATACAACATTTGGAAGTTTACAAATTATTAATCAAAAACATTTATATGAAATTCCAACAAATAATTTCCAATCGAATTATTTATCTATCATTTTAGAACTAAATAATTTAACAAAATTAATATCAATTCGAATGTCACGTTATATCATTTTATTAATTTTAAATTATTTGACAACGAAAACAATAAATTTTCCATTTGATTCAGAAGAAATTGTTAAATTGTTATCGATTTTAATTATTGAATTATATGAATTTTATCCTAATTTTATAAAGAATAATGAAACTTTTAATAAAAATGAATATTTTATTGATAAATTTTATATGCAAAATATATTAAAATCTATTTTATTAACATTTTATCATTCAGAACAAAAATCAAATTTGTTGTTATTAATGTTTAATAATTCATTAAATACAATTTCATCAGATAAAGATTCATTTGATTATATAATAAAAAATTTATCGAATTCATTTAAATATATAATAAATAAAACTTTTAATAAATTTTCTATTAATGAAATAATGAATGATCAAAACGTTATTGGGTTTATACCAATATTACAAACTTCGCCTTCATTTAATGTTAAAATTCTTATAAATAATAATATAACATTAACTTCGAACATTGATAACATTCGTTTTATCGAATTAAAACAAATTCCAATTTCAGGTTATATACAATTCACTCAAACATTTGAATATCTTAAATTGATATTTATTCCAATATATCAAACATTAAATGATTCGAATTTATATACATCTAATTCATCAATTCGAATTTTATATTTTTTGTTAAATATTTTCTTTTTAAATTATAAAAATCAGAACATTACACAAAAAGTGATGGATTATTTTAAAAAAGAATTTTTAACAAAAATTATTAATGTATTAAATAATAATTATATATTTGGTAACTTATTTTGTTATGATTTCATTGCTTCTTTATTATCATTTATTCAATGGAAAAATGATGATTTAATATATTTAAACATTTTTTCTCAATATTTTAATAAATTTGAAACTTCTATTAATAAATGGACAAAGTTAAATACATCTGAACATCATTCGATATTAATTAAAATGATTTATGATTTGACAATCATTAATACAAAAATTTATGATATTTTAGAACAAAACTTTCCAACGAAACAACAAATCAAATATTGTTTTAAGATTTTAGATGATAAATATAATGAAAAGCCTAAAAATATATTTAATGAAATTGTTTTAAATTTTGTAATTGTTTCAGCGTTATCAAATGATTGGAATTACATCACAAAATTTCCTTCGTTTTTAATTTTCGATTTATTCATTAATTCTTATCATGAAAACGAAACCATAAATATAACTAATTATAATGACTTCGTTAAAGATGATTTAAATAATGACATGTTTCGTAACATTATATTACAAAATGCTTCTTCTATAAAAATCGAATTCGATGGAATCGATCGAATTTATGCTTATGTAAATGATATAATTGTTAAGCCAATTATAGGCGAGAAATATTTCGTTGTAAATTCTGATCATTTTAAATTACAAATACCTTCAAATATACAAAAATTTGATATTAAAATATCAATTCATAAATTAAAACAAAATATTCGTAAAAAAACTTTTGTTAATAACTTTAAACAATTCGCTTTAAATGTTCGTTTTATATCGAAAAATTGGAACAAAAAATTCGACGAATTATTATTAAAGAATTTAAACTCTACTTTAAAATATAATAATAAATTAAAAAATATCCCTAAACAAATCTTAGACGAAAGAATTTATTTAATTCAAAGACTTGATAATAATATTGACAACTTACTAAAATGTGTCGACTTAACCGAAAAACTGCCACTCTCAAATTGTCTGCTATCGGCGAAGGCGGCCGTTAAGACTCAGAGAAAAATTTCAATGTTCCGTGAAAAAGTTCTGAGTGAACTTGATGAGGGCCCAAGACTTAACTTAAAGTTTAATAGAAGTAAAGCGGCTTTATATATGGCACATCCTGAAAGACAGGACGCAGAACCTTTAATCGAACAATTAATGAAACAAGTACCAAAAAGAGCATTTAAAACATTAAAAAGAGATTCTGTGCCTTGGCATGTGGAATTAATAGGTGAAGGTGCAACAGACGCAGGTGGACCAGCTAGAGATATATTCTCTCAAATGTGTATTGAGGTAATGAACCCAATAACAGGATTATTTATAGAAACACCAAACAGAAGAAATAACATAGGCGAAAATCAAGAAGTTTTAATACCAAACTCTTATGCAATATCTGAAGAAATGCAACAAAGATTCGTATACGTTGGATTATTAATGACAATTGCTTTCATTTCAAGATTACAACAGCCATTTAAATTGGCCGAATTTGTATGGGCTTATTTAACAGGCGAGCCCTTAACTATAGAAGATATTTATGCAGTTGATAATGCATTTGAAAGATTAATGAAAGAAATTGATAATAATGAAATTAATGATGAAGAAGCTAAACGTAGGGGATTAACATTCACAGCAATTGATTCACATGGAGCTGAAGTAGATCTATTTCCTGGCGGTAGTAGTGTGAAAGTCACTCAAGAAAAACTGACAGAATATTCACAGCTTTACAAAAAGTACCGACTTGATGAGATGAAACTTCAATTGGATCGTCTTAAAGAAGGAATTCGATATTTTTTCCCGGAAGAAGCCACATCATTACTCTCTCCATGGGAATTGGAACTTCTTGTTTGTGGCGATATGAAAGTATCAGTTGATGATCTTAAAAAACATTGTAAATATGATGCGAAAGATCATTCAACACAAATGCTATGGGAAGTGCTCGAAGGATTCTCTCCTGAAGAACGTATGTTATTCATTAAGTTTGCAACTGGTCGAATGGGATTACCGCCACCAGGAATGAAATGGCATAGCGAACTATCTATAGTATGGGTGCAAGCACATGCAATCGATGATCAGCAAATGCCACTTCCTACAGCAGCTACTTGCTCATCTTCAATTAGAATCCCAAGATATTCAACTAAAGAATGGATGGCAAGAAAAATAAGAGCTGCCATATTGTTTGGAACTGAGATAGATACTGATAGGCAGGTTGATTTCTCGCAAATTGCGCCTTTATCATAAATTGTATCTAATATCTTTTTTTTTTTAAAAAAATAATAATTATAAAACACAAAAATATTAATTAATATAGGGAGTATAACGTCCAAAGTTAAAAAAATAATAAGGTGATTAAGTGTAAGCGAAAAATTCCACAATGGGATTTTTATATAACTCGAAAATATTAATAAACATAGAGATTAAACTCTATACCACTTGTCTTTAAGTGGTTGTTTTATGCTAAAAAAATTCAACATATGCTTTTACATGGAGGTTGCCGATGTAATGTCATTGAATTCAATTTATTTTCTATTTTTATCAAAATTTAAAAATTTATAATTAAAAATGTTTTCAGTTCTCATGTCACATCATTATATTGAAATTTGTTAATGCTTAAACGGGAAATTTCTCTAAAATGTACGAAAGAATTTTGATAAAACCTTTATAAATACAAAATATTGATTATATTCTATTTAATGACACTTCAAATTTTAAAATTTCATAGTGGAATTTTTTGCAACAAATCGAAATAATATTATATGAAAAAAATTAAACATGGTGCAAAATTTTATATAAAAACAATTTCATTTTAACTTTACTATTATTTGATAATAAATGAGCCAAAATATTCAATTATAATAAAAATATTTCAATATTTTGAGAATTTAAAAAAAATCAATAAATTTGCGATTTCAAATTTTTTTAAATTAAAATACAAAATTATATTTATTAAGGTACTTCTGTAACATAGAAAAAATTGACTTGATTTTATTAAGAATAAGGTTCATTTTTTGGGAGTTGAACATTTGGTGTAAAAAAATGCACTTTTGTTGAATGGTTACGTTCGTTGTTATTTATGGGGATACAGGAACTGGAAAATTGGCAATTGGGACAAGACTTTGTAAAGGAGTTTTTGAACCGTATAGATCTGACCTGCCTTATGACTTTGAACCAACTTTATCAGTTGATGGTGTAAATGCGTCACTATATATTTATATAACTGGTGGCGGTGGTGAATTTGCAAAGGTCAGGGACATAATTATTTCTTCAGCAAAGGGTTTTATTGTTGTATATGCAATAAATTGTCGCCCCACGTTTGAAAATGCAGAATATTATTGTAGGAATATTATCAAAAACAGAGGCAATCAAATACCAATTGTTATATGTGGAAATAAGTGTGATCTCGAAGAAGAAAGGAAGATATCTCAATTTGAAGGCAAACGACTTGCAAAAAAATATGGTGCAGAATTCATTGAGACATCAGCTAAGGATGATATAAATATCGAAGCTGCATTTTCTATTCTTGTCAGAATGATGAGAAAACCACCTAATATAAACAAACAAGAGAAAGAAACCTGCACTACACATTAAGTACATTGTTTTTATGTCTAAAAATGGAATTTATTACTTATCGCATTTTTTCGTATTTATTTTTATTTGATGCTATGCATGTTATCAATGAGTTGTATACAATTTTCTTCATAAAAACATATTTAAAAACTAGATTTTTATTACATATTATTACACGCAAATGCATGTGAACATTATTTATCAAACACTTCTATCAATGAGCTTTCTGGTAACACATTTAATCCCTTTATTGGCTTCGATGAAACTTTTGCTCTTTCGCCAACAGTAAATTCGCCTTTGTCCAACGACACATTCACAAGCAAAACATTGCCGTCGACCAGACCGACGACCACAGGCCTTGTGAACACAGTGAATCCGAAGCTTGCTGTGTCCAACGCAGTGATTTTTGCGCCAACATCAATTTTCCGGATAAATGTTCCATTTAATGTATATTGATACAAAATATTCCCTGATGCAACAAATAGCGCATCTGTTTCTTTGTCAACTCGAACCAATTCCACATTTTTGATTCCAATTGAACAAATTTTAAAACCTGAAGAAATTGACCAAATCAATATTTCTTTATTATTCACAGTTAAGCACAACATAAACTTACGATATATATAAGAAAATAATGGATTCCTCATATGAAATTGAATTTGCCCTTTTAAAGTTAAAGTTTCATTCGAAACAATAGCTTTCATTATATAAACGGTCGAAACCGCTGTTGTAACGGCAATTAAATCATCGGAAACCGTCACATCGTTGATGAACTCAAATGACGGAAATGAAATATCACAAAACATTTCGTCAATTGAAACCGTCAACTCTGCTGCAATTTTTGAATAATTTACGTTGATTTTACTTGGATTGAAATTTGAATATGCCATTGAATACTTTAAAACGTATTTTGCATTGAAATTGTTTTGAATTGACTTCGAAATCGGATGCTTCGAATCAAATATAAAATTAGGTAATTGTCCACATTGTGTCATCCATAAATGTTTTTGTGCTCTTCTTTCTTGTGAACAATTTGGTTCTTGATAAGATAACTCTGAAAATGTGTTTAAATGTGAAATAGCTTCGTTACCAAAGTTTAATACACCGAAAACTAAATCGAACCAAACATTTAAATTTTTACGAACTTTTTCATCTTCTAAAATATATTTATGTAACTCAACGAATTTAAATGGATCACTTGCCCATTTTGGCATTTTAACATCATATGGTTGATTATCAGGAAACACAAAATTGTTTAAATTAAGAAACATTTCAGGGAAACAATAAACCTCTGGGATGAATTCATATTTTGTTGTACAATTTAATGAAAAGTCCAAAGGAATTGAGAAAAAGTTTCTTTCCTTAATGTCCCACCCCTTATTTATAAACCATTGAATTCTGCAAAATGGCAAAATTCTAATTAACGTTCCCGAGACCGTTAAAGGGTTTGATATGTTTTCTGAGTGATGGAATTTGCTCATTTCGTATCTTCTTATGATTAATTGATCATTATGGTTAAAAACAGACCCAATTGGGTAATTAAAATCGCGTAAATTATTGTCGAAGGTTAAGACGTCATTTTGATAATCTTTAATCACTTTAGGGAATATTGGATAAGAACATAAATCAGAAAAAGAACGACCCGCGAAAAGATTCACGAATTTTATATATTCGAAATTTGAAATTTTTCCATTTATCCAATCATTCATTACGATAGATAACGAAGGGAAATTTTTCTGTTTAATTTCTGGAAGAATTTTAAATTTATTTGTTTGTATAATAAATGAGCCGAAAGTTTCAGTTGTTAATTCATAACATGTTTGGATTGATGCATAATTATAAGGCAACAAAGAGATTATATTAAAGTTTTGTATTATTAAAACGAAATGACCACAAAACATTGAATATTGACCTAATTCGCCTAATAAAATCGATTCAATCAAATTAACTAATAAATTTGGTAATAATTCGATGTCATTATTTTTATAATTACAATTTAATAATATTCGAAATGAATTTTCATATTTGAATATAATTGACGGAACATTTAAATCAAATCGAATGATTTTACATGGAATTATTTGGTTATAACCAGGAAATACATTCGAGAAAAGTTGTAAAACTGATACACATTGGAATATTTGTGAATATTTAAATAAGTCTTTAGGTAAATATGATGGATATTCTTCAATGATCGCTTTAAAATGCATAAATGAATATTTTGTTGAGTTTGGTTTAATTGTTTCTTGTGCTGTTGAATCATTTGGTGTTTTAATTGGGAAAATCGATGGTAATATAATCTTTCGACAAATGTTTGTTGATGAAACAAATGGCGAAATTCGGAATGATTTTGGTTTTGATGTAAAACTTTTGGAACACATTTCGAACATTTGTATTATTGAATATGTATTCTCTAAATTTCGTGTGTTTATATTTATAATGTTTGAAAACTCACGAATTAATTGTAATGATTTTACGGATGATATTATAGCGATGTTATATATATTTGTTATAATATTTTCATGTAATAGATTTAAGATTTGCTCTTCTAATTTATACTTCGATAATAATATTTTTCGATCGATTTGATCATTTGAATAAATTTGTTGGAATTCATCAAAATTTATTTCCTTTTGTAATAGTTCTTCATATGAATTAGAAATGGAAATTTGATTTATTATCATGTTTTGTGAATTTTCGGGATATTCTTCTTTAACAATTCGTTTAATTATTATATAAAATTTACTGGTAAAGTTTTGTGGTGGATTAACTTTCGATTTTAGAAACAAATATAATAAAATTATCGCTTTAATTCGATAACTTTTAACTAAAAACGTTTCAATGTTTGCATTTAATAAATCGAATAATAAAGTTAACATTTCATTCGGAATATTATTAAAGTTATTTATAAAAACATTTAGAAATTCAATAAATATCTTTGGAGAAGTCGAACAAAATAAAATTACTTGACTCCAAAACATTCCATTATTAAAATAACTTTGATATTTCTCTAAACAAAAATCAATCGAATATGATAAATTTTTATATATTATTTGATCACAATTCCTTAAATTCTTAAATATATTTGATATTATATGTAATAAGATTTGTGGATCAGAATAATTACATAAAAGTTGTAAATTATTTATAAAACTTGTCGTTGCTTTTTTATTAATGAAATATATTAATGAATTTGAAAATAATTTAGATAAAAACAAGAGAAATTGATCTGGAAAAGGTTTGTTTAATATGATTTTATCAAGAAATTGTTTTAATAATGATGAAAATATATTATAACCATTATCAAATGTATTATTCATAATTAAAATTTCATTTTGTGTAAATGTTACCAAATTTGAATAATCGAAAATTTTTGGTTTAAATGTATTTAATATATTTATTATTCCTCCATTTAATAATTCGATTAAAAATGGTAAATTTTGTTTATCATATAATAAATTATATTGATTTTCAAATAATATATAAACAACTTCATATATCTTTTGTGTATATAACGAAGGTGAAATTTTTGAAACTGATATTAAAAACGAATATAAAATTGGCAAAAAAATTGGTTTTTTAATTGTTAATAAATGATAATTCTTATCAAAATCAAATTTCCCATCGATTATTAATTCGATAATTAAAGAAAATATAATTTCATGTTTATAAAACCTTTGAATTACTTTACAAATTAAAGGCAAATGATTTATATTAATAAAATTGCTTAATTTTTTTAAATATTGCATTATAAACTTTAATATACATTTTTTAGATGATGTTAAAGCGATTATTAAAATCTCTTTTTCATTTAAGATTTGATATTTACAATTCGTTTGGAAGTTTTCAAGTAATATAAATATTTCTTTTTGATGATTACTTTTAATGAAGAATAAACTTAATAAAGAATTAATATGTTCACAATCAATAGATGAACTAATATTTAATAAGTTTTGATATAATATAATTGATTTTAATCCTTTTAACAAATTAAAACTTTGGAATTGTGAACCGATATAAGTTAATAATGGTATAATATGTTGTGTAATTACTTTATTATCGAAAATTAAAATTAAAAAATAATAAAACAAAAAAACATTTTTCGATTCAATAATTTCATAATTTAAAATTTTTTTCTTTGTTGATAATATTGGAAATAATCCATGATAAAAGAACTCTGATAATAAATCTTTAGACATTGAAAATAATAATTGAATGTCGAATAATAAATAACAAAAATATTCAGTTCGATCATTAATCGAAGTAATATTATTTAATGTATCAAGATAATATGATATATATTGAAATGGAAATGTTCCTTCGATATTAGTTAATGAAAATATAAATCGTTTAAAATAGAAATGTTGTAAATAATTCGGTAAAACTTTTGATATTAATGAACATAATTTTAATATTTTATCTTTTTGAGTTTCATTTGTTTCATGATCAAAAAGTTCAAATATTTTATTAAGATAATATAAATCAGAAAAAATAGTAGATAATGAATATATTGGTATGAATATAAAATTCGAATTTGTTTCATCAATTTTTGTAATATTTTCTTTTGTTTGATATTCTTCTAAACGTTTAATTTGAACAATTTGATAAGGAAATGTATATATTAATGATCGAAGATAGAAATGTGCTGATTTATTATTTTTACTTCCAATTATTATTTCATTTAATGTACCTTTTTCATAAAAAATAGCTTTATTGTTTATATAAAAAAATGTCTTTGAAGGCATTTTAGATGATGTTATAGTAAATTGTATCCAATTGTTAAAATTAATCATTGCGATTTTCTTATTATTCGCAAATATAAAGTTATTTTTTATTGATATTATAATACTGTTATTAATTATAAATAATTCATACATTTCATCATTTTTCGGTTCAATAAATTTTAAATCAAATACAATCGAATCAAATTCTTTATTAAACAAAACATAATTATTCGAAAAAAATTCAAATTCAGAAAACTTTTCTTCATAATTATTAAAATAATCATTTACTATATCGATTTTATTTTCGATTAAATATAATAAATCATTTGGATCTATATAACATTTCATTATATTATTCATATTTAATATTTTCGTATAATCGATTTTAAGTTTATTATATATTGGTATAGAATATCTTCCAATTAAATAATTATTATAATCAGATTCAAAGTTTATATTTATTTCATTACATAATGGTAACAAAGAAGGAATTAATAAAATTTTATTCGATGATATTATAATATTTTCGATAATTTCTTTTGATAATTTAAATATTAAACTTTTTTTCGATTGTTTTTGAATCCATTCATCAATAAAATGATAATAATTATAATCTTTAAAAAAAGTTAAAAAATTAATTAAATTGTTTTCATTATTTAAACATATATTTAAGTCACAATATTTTAATTCATCAACAAATTCCTTTTTTATAAATAATTTCTGTAACAATTTTTGTATATTTCTATTATTTAAATTATCAATGATTATATCAAAAAAAGAAGAAAAGTTTTGTTTAATTATTTCGGTAATTTCTAAGTTAATTTTTAATTTAAAATGTATAACAATTTCAACATATTTATAATATGACTCAAAATTATATTTATTTCGATTTATATCAAAAATGATTTGTAACAAACTCAAAAAAACATTATAAACATTACCAATGTTATAAATTTCATCAATTTTTAAATTTAATATGAAAACATCAATGAAATATTTATCATTAAAATCATTTGAATTAATATCATAAACTTGTATTAAATCAATAAACCAATTAAATATATGATTATAAAGAACATTTTCTTTAACTGGTAATTTAATATTATCAATAAACTTTTTAATTAACAAAGAAATGTTTTTCGTTTTATTCGTTAAATAAATTCCACATATTTTATTAAACTCAAAAAAAAATAAAATGTCTGTACATATTTCAGGTATAAACCAATTCGAAATATCGAAATTAATATCAGTTATTAATGAAATTGATTTATTCCCAATGTTCTGAAGAATTTTAAGTTTAATTTCAGTTGATAATTCAGGCATTTGATATAAAGAATTAAAAAATGGTAAAAAATTAGAGTTAACATGTTTGGAATCATATAAGATCGAACGATATATTTCCCAAATAACATTATAATTACTATGGACTAATATATTATTGATTGTCTCAAGCGAATCATTTGTAAACGTAGGAAAACCATTCGTTTTTGATATGGATCTTTGAGTATCAATATGATAAAGAATTACTGATAAAGTATCGTTGGTGGCAAACTGAAGCATTTTGCATATTTGATCAAGTACAAAATGTGGCTTCTTATAAGATATTGAATTAATTAATTCTTTGGTATAAAATAATGGAAGAATATGAATAAGTGGACCAGGGCTACCATTTGAAATTGTTGAATAGCATCGGTCATAAACAAGATCAAGACCATCTTGTTCAAGCAGTTGATTACAAAAATTTGTATCTGAAAATAAAATATGTAAAGCTTCAAGAAAATCTTTTTCTCTACACAAACTGTCATCAAGAATGGAACTTAAAAAGAAATTTACATATGGTTTTACATCAAAAAGGAATTGAAAATGAAAATGATTAAAAATTAAAATTATCTTGACAATTGTACGATAATCTCCTGGATTTAAGTGATCAAGGATAGTTGACATTTTGTTTGCTAAATCTTTCATACTTTGTAAATCTGATTCTGATGGAATTTGATTCATTTTGGAGGAGAAGTATTGAATAAACTTTGGAAGACATGACTTTAGGAACTCTATTTTTTGATCAGGATCATTTATTTTTTCAAGTTCTTCGCTTGAAATTAAGGGATTTTCCATCTTTGAGATGAACGTTTATTCAAAATGCCATCTCGTTCTTGTTCCAGCAATATATAATAAATGGTCATAAAACACATGAAAATGAAAGTTAAGCATGTAATCTTGCTATTTTTTAAAACATTTTACTATATGAAAAAAAATCATTAATCATCTTTTCAATTTGTTCAAGAAAAATATCTTAAAATTCTGGATAATTAATTTCCAATGAAAAATATTTTACTCGAACAAGGGAAATATGAAAAGTCGATTAATACATAATTAATTTGATTTAAAATGCATTGAGCATACTTTTTATAAAATAATACTAATGTGTAATGCTATTACTACCACAGTAAACATTAGATATATAAAAAATTATTTCATAAAATTATCATAAAATTTTTTTTAAAAAAATGAAGATACCTCAATAATTTTGTTTATTTTTCATATAGAAAGAGATAGAATATCTTTTATTAGATTATTTTAGATATGAAAACATATTTAATATGTAGGCAGATTCTTTTCTTTTGCTTGTTTTTTCATCATCCTGATGAAAAATAAAATGTTGTGCTTTATTATCAGATTGAGATGCAGCCCTTTCTTCATTGAAATCACACCTATTTCCATATATAATAATTGGTATTTGACTGCCTCTTTTTTCAACATAAAATTCTGTATTTTCAAACGTTCTGCTCAATTTATCGCATACGTGAAAATAAAATCATTTGCTTAATTCATCACCTCTTTCAGTTATACAAATTGTAACCACAAAAATTATAAGAGAACACTTTTCGACCGTTAACTTCAATACAAAAAACGGTTTGGTCAGCCTTTCCAAATGTCTACCACCGTTGTTGCTGCTGAACACAAGCCAATCATAAAGAAGAAAAAGACAAGGTTCAATCGTATCCAATCAGATCTTTTTGTTCGTGTTAAGTCTAGCTGGCGTCTTACTCGTGGTATTGATTCAAGATTTCGTAAGAACCAACGCGGAACACCAGCACATCCAAAATGCGGTTATGGAAGCGATAAAGAAACAAAGTATATGCTTCCAAATGGTTTCAGACCAGTTATCGTTCATAATGTAAAAGAACTTGAACCATTGTTCACCAACAACACAAAGTATTGCGCAGTTATTCATCATGCTGTTGGAGGAAAGCTTCGCCGTCAAATTGAAAAGGCTGCACAAGAAAAGAATATCTTCGTTTACAATGCTGGCTGCAGAATGAAGAAGGAAGAACAATAAAAATCCTGATTTATTCTCATCAATTACACTTTTTATTTATTTTTGTTAATAACACAAAGTGAAAATATGATTTTGAATTTCGACTATTTAAAATAAATATGAAATATGTTTTATTACATTATCGATGCATTACAAAAGGGAAATCAGAAGAAAAGTTATGTGAATTTGCGAACAAATTTCCAGAGAGATTTGATCTTTTCTTCTGGTAATGACCCTACATCGATTTTTACTTCATTTCGTGATTGCGGATCAATGTCAATGATCTTTCCCAACTCTTCTTCTTTATTTTTGATATTGACAGAATTAAGTTTATCTGCCAAAATAGCTAATGAAGATTCTTCAAATCCGTTTTTCATCATTTCGATTGGAACTTGAGACGAGTGAATATCGCAATTCTTAGGAGGATGTGCTAATACTTCTAGATAATGTGAATATAATAAATTTAATCTTTGAGAATACATGGTTGCAGACCCCATTGTAATAAGAGAATAAAACTTGTCAAATTTCTTTTTGAAAAATAATGCAATTCCTGATATGTAGGAATCAAGAGAATTGTATTTAATTGCATTATCAAAAATCAAACAAAAATCTTCTCCCCAACTTTGAACTGTCTGATAGTAATCTCTTTCTTTTAGCCTCCCGTATAATGTTTTTAAATCCATTGGATGTTCAATCAATTGTTTATATTCTGCATATTGACTTTCTGTTAATGTTGTAGACACTGGTTCTCTAAATGGTGCTGAGAGAGGGTCTTTCATTACCTTAGTTGTGAAACTGCAGCACTGTGTGTATATGCTTCCTCGAAGCATGGATTTGAATTCAAACAAACATTGTCAAATTCTGATTACAGATTAGCAACAGGCCCTGTGTTTAAACACGCATAGTGTCATTCTCATTAGGCTGAAGTTGATATATTCTAAAGACACAGGCGCCTGGAAATTTTATAAGTAAATTATAACAACCATGCTCACCTCACCTGATTTTTGACGAATTAATTAATTAACAACGTTCTCTTTTCTTTTTTTCAAATTTTTATTAATAAAATATTCAATATTTATCGAAAATATTCCATGGAACAATATATTTGATTTATGTATTTGTTACTTAATGAATCTTATAAATGATATACCTGAATTGATTTTAAAAATTTACTTTCTACAAATTTCAAAAATATCATATATATAAGTATAATAATAATTATTGAAAAAATTTATGAAATACGAAAATAAAATATGCTTAATAATGCGTTTAGTTTTCCATTATAATCATTGATTTTTATCATAATTTTTATCAAGCACTTAATTTAATAATTATACTTTATAAAAATTATCAGAGAAAATCATTATATATTTAAATTATAGTTTGTTTAATACTTAATAGATCAAATTTTGAAATTATAAAAAAGAATTTTGAATAATTTTAAAGATTTAACATTTTTAATTTGAATGAAAAATGGAAAATTACACCAAACCTTTAGATAATTTCCAAGTATTAGATAGTTTTTACCTTTATATATAAAAAAGAAAATATTGTTATTCTTTATTTAAAAAAAATTTAAAAAAAACCAATTTCCTAAAAACTAATAATAATATATATATCATTTTTATTATAAGTAACATGGCTTATTATTCATTTTCATCACAAAAGTATGTGTCTGATATTGACATAAATTTTTTAAAAACATCCCAAACGAAAGAAGAAGAAATTAATCAAAATATCGTTAAACTCATCTCAAATTTTATCAAACGTATATCTATAAAGAACACACAAGAATCCTATTATTTAATTGAGAAAATGATTGAACAAATTTTTCATTATTTTATCCTATATCATTTTTTTGTTATCAAATCATTCGCTTGTCTTCATGTCACATTTTGACGATATTTGAAATATATACCAACGATAACACACACTATACCCTATTTACTAGTATTAATATTTTGCTTGTATCTCTGTTATTTATATTATCAGTTAGCTCTAATGTAAATGCATGAATACAATAATATTATAAAGTGTATAGTAAGAAAAACTTCATCAAAAAATTGTTCGAAACAACAAGACAAAAGAAAATTCTCATTCATAGTCTTCTTGTATGAAGGATTTTTATTTGGACGAAGATGAAAAGTGACAAAGAAGGATTGACTAGTTTATATAAATGGGGTCATCCCTTTTATCGTTTTTCTTTCAAATATGATTCATTCCCTCTGTTTACAGAATAAACAAGAAAATGATTTTAATGAAAATCTCCTTGGATTGTATTCGGGTTGTAGGAATGATTGATGTATTTTGTTGTATCATTTAGCAAATTCCAGTGTTTTTCATAAGAAAAATTCATTTTATTTGTTTGATAAAGGATTAATCCTTAATTTTGGTTTTCTTTAGATCCTATTAATTGGAGTTAAGAAAAAAATAACCATCATAATGATATATGACTGATATAGAAAATTATTAATTAAACATGTAGCAAGCATCGTTTTCAAATTGGGGTTTGGCGTTGGGGGTTTGTCCTCTTTGAATTCGTATTCAAAATTCCAGAGCGTTTCAAACAAAAATCAACTTTTTGAATAACAAGACTTTTATTTATGAAGAAAAAACAAATAAACACATTTTGGCATATATATCAGGTTTTACGCGAAATCTTACATATAATAATTAGTACCATAATTTTCATGTCGATATATTCGAAATTATCCATCAGGTTGAATGAAAAATGGCAAAAAGATACAAATTTGCCGATCATTGCATAAAATAAAATTCTTTTATCCAAAGTGAAATCAAAAAAGCGTCACTTTTATCAGAAAAAAAATTGGACAACATGAGCGAACAAGACGAAATCCATGATTTTTTAGCATATAAAGACGAGGATGGCCAATACTATTATTATGACTCAAGTGATTCGTCAGTATCTTACGAATTTCCTTCATATGGTTTTATTTTTGACCCAAATACGAAATCTCTACTTCACGTCCCTCCTGGAAATTGGGTAGATGAAAATGATAAGCCAATAGTTTTTCGAAGCAAAATTGGAATTCCTGAAGTACCAAAAGAAGATTCCAAAATCAATCCTCCAAGAGAAAGTGTCATTGAACTATCGCTCGAGCTTTCCTGTATTGTTTCAACGCCTCTATCACTTCTTAGAGCTTCAGCAAATGTACAAAAAGAAAAAGCTAAAGATGGTGCTGCTCCACCATCCTTTGATCGTAACATGTTTCTCCGAAGTATTGATGCATTCAATGATCCTGATTTCCGTGAGCGATATTTCAAACAACACAAAAAGGAATCCATCTTCTTCCGAAAGATGTATTCATTTGATAATGTTATCAAATTCACATCAAAACCAATCACCAAACCCATCCTTTGTCGTCTTCCTAGGGATGTTATACCAATTGCCCTCAAAGCTTTCAAGTGCATTCTCAAATATAGTCGTGTAATAACCATCAAGAAAAATGCAGATGAAAAGGCAGACCGTGCACTCACCAAGCTAGTAATGCTTCTCTGCCAATACACAGCCCTTCGTGATGAAGTTTTTTTCCAACTCATATCTCAAACGACCAATACACCTAACCAAGATATTTTGCGACGTACGTGGGAACTTTTCCTTGTCGTTGCATCACTTTTCCCATCCACACGCGACTCACAATTATATATCTTATCACATATTGCACATACTGCCCTTGATGAAAACGAGAGTCAGAAAGTGAAAGAGATGGCCCAACTTGCGTACATCCGTTTCGAAAGTCGGTGTTGTATTGGACGAGCTGAAGACTATGATGTCATTGAGCAAAATGGCATCAAAGAATTGTTTGAAACCGACAAATACTCAAAGCAATTCAATACATCGATCTATGAAATTATGTGGTCGCAACGCAAGAAAGTCCCATTATGTCCCATTCCATATATCTTATATTATATGACTCAACTCTTCATTAACAAGAATGGTCTACGTGAAGAAGGGATCTTTATTGAGCCTGGGCAAGAGAAATTAATCAACTTAAATGCAAATATGGCAAATGAAGATATGTCATGTTTACAAAAGATGAACTTATATGACTTATGCGCATTGATTAAGTTATGGTTCCAACAACTAACAAACTCAATAATACCAATGTCGTTTTTGCCCGAATTTAATTTGTTGTGCGAAAATGGGAAATATTTAAATATCCCAAACGCGTTGCCAAAGACGCACATGCATACACTGATGTACTTGACTGGATTCTTACAACATATTGTGAAGTTCGAAAAGTTTAACAAGTTGGGAAGTAACGAATTGGCAAATATATTCGGCCCGCTGTTGGTAAAAACAACAGAAACAGAGCCAAATAGAATCGCAAGCTATAAAAAAAATGCTTCTGATTTTCTATATCAGTTGATTGAAGGTGTGGACACATCGGTGGCATACCCACTCAACTATACACTTCTGCGTTAATTAAATCTAATTGAATGAAATTTTGTTTCGTAATAGTTATGTGATATGGAAATGAATTATATAAAAATCTAAACGTTGAATAATATATTGATGTTCCAGCGTTGTTATTTAGAAGATTATCATTCTCTCATTGTTATTTAGAAGATTATCATTCTCTCATTGTTATTTAGAAGATTATCATTCTCTCATTATTATTTTGAAGATTATCATTCTCTCATTATTGTTTTGAAGGTTATCATTCTCTCATTGTTATTTAGAAGATTATCATTCTCTCATTATTATTTTGAAGATTATCATTCTCTCATTATTATTTTGAAGATTATCATTCTCTCATTATTGTTTTGAAGGTTATCATTCTCTCATTGTTATTTAGAAGATTATCATTCTCTCATTATTATTTTGAAGATTATCATTCTCTCATTATTGTTTTGAAGGTTATCATTCTCTCATTATTATTTTTAAGGTTATCATTCTCTCATTATTATTTTTAAGGTTATCATTCTCTCATTATTATTTTTAAGGTTATCATTCTCTCATTATTATTTTTAAGGTTATCATTCTCTCATTATTATTTTTAAGGTTATCATTCTCTCATTGTTATTTAGAAGATTATCATTCTCTCATTATTATTTTTAAGGTTATCATTCTCTCATTATTATTTTTAAGGTTATCATTCTCTCATTATTATTTTTAAGGTTATCATTCTCTCATTATTGTTTTGAAGATTATCATTCACTTATTATTGTTTAGAAGATTATGTTTTAGTTATTAATATTTAGAAGGTTATCATTCACTTATTAATATTTAGAAGATTATCATTCACTCATTGTTATTTAGAAGATTATCATTCTCTCATTATTATTTTGAAGATTATCATTCACTTATTATTGTTTAAAAGATTATGTTTTAGTTATTATCAATTAGAAGATAACTAGTTATTGTACAACGTTATGCCATAAGTTAACATTTTCGTTATTGATATAAATTTATTCACTAGAATAATATTGCGTAAGGACAAAAATAATGTGAAAAATAAATTTAGATTCCAAAATTTTATTTATTTCAACGTATTAAACTATAAGCAACTTTTTACAGCTGTATTTACTTGTTTACATGAAAAGTGTTTGACAAAAGGCAATTAAACGGGGCATCCCACTATTGAATGAGCGATGATGACGAAGAAGTGGTGATCGAGGATGACGATGACGAAAATTTCACATTACCAAGTAGCCAAATAGACCCACCACTTTCTAAAAGCGGTGACCCCAATTTTTTTAATCATATTTTATGTTTCATTAATTATTTACCAAATTTTAATGCAACCCTCAGTGATAACATTCTTAGCTTCAAAGTTCCTAAGGATGTCCTTCCGCTTTCACTTCAAATGGTTTGTGGATTTCATTTTTCACCAACTTTATTAGATATTGAATTAACATTTAAAACTCTTGATTGGGATACTCCACTTGAAAAAATGAAAGTACTTCATCCTATCTTTAAAACAAATTATGTTGGTCGCCCATTGGTGGAAGATGCAATTCGGAATTTCTTTTCACCTAACTACATATCATCAGATATTTCTCGTGCATCAATATACCTATTCCAAGCACGTGGAGTTGTTGATCATAAAAAATTAAACCAACTCATAGCAGAAAATTTCGATCCAAAGTCAGCCGAAATAGCACTTGTTTTATGTCGAAACAATATTAACTCTGCAAGGAAATTTCTTCTTACCGGAAATCTCTCAACTAACGCCACTTCTTGTCCAGTTCAATTTGAAGATTCACCACTTATCTTTCTTGTTATAGAGATTGTTAATGCATTTCTTGATCTCAATGACCATTGTTGTATTTGTCGCAAAAAGCTCCCTTTTTCAGGTATAAAACCATCAATTTGTGATAGTAAACTTTGTGCTGTAGGCTTCAATGAGATTGGTGTTGGCACGTCTGTAATTCAAGAAATACGACGTGATCCCCTCGCAGCAGATTGGATATTAACGATTTATTCCGGCGCTCTCGCTGAACCGAAATATCTAAACCCATCACCGCCAACCGCTCTTCTCGACTTTTCGAAAGGTTTACTCAGGACTCTTCCGTCAATGGAAGATTTGATATTGTCATGTTTAACAGATTCTGATATCTCCAAAACGTATGGTAAGAATGCCCTAGAATTTCTTCGATGGTTATTACTTACCAACAAGTCACAAATAATATCATTACCTAAAGCATTACAAATTAAAGAGATTCCATGTGAATTCCAATTCATGACATTAATATCATCGCCATCTGCAGAGCTTGATTTCCTTCAACGAAAGAATCAATATGGAAGTATCTATCAATGGCATGGAAGTGCAGGATCACGATGGTATTCGATTATGCAAAACGGACTAAAAAATATGTCAAGAATTCCAGGCGAAGTAGTACATGGCGCAGCGCATGGAGAAGGAATATATTTGGCAAGTGATTCGATGCTTTCATTTTCTTATACATTACCAGTGAAAAATTTGTATAAGAACTCGAAATTGGGTAAAAACATTACAATGATTGGACTATGTGAAATAGCAAAAATGCCAAACGGCGTTTTGAATTCACATGGAAATGAAATTAAGACATTGACGGATGAAAAGGCGTGCATAGTAAGATTCGTGTTCGCAACTACAAAACATTTTCATGTAAAGGCAACAAGATTAAAAGCAAAAAGTATTCCAAATTTGGAAATGGTTTTGGAATATATGGGAAACCAAGTACAGAAATAAAATGTTTTTAATAAGATTTTTAATATTAAATATTCGTTAAAACTTGTTGTTAAATTGGTTCGTTTTAATTAATTTTTAAATAGTTTTAGTGTTTTCATTAATGAAACATTTGCTAAGTCGAATACATTACAGCATCACTCCAAAGTGATTTAGCTTTAGCTTTTTCGTACGTGCCAACAATATCATTAACATCTACTCAATTGTTAACTATTCATGAAACACAAATCATTTTAATTAAATAACAATAACACAACTATTTCATATATTGAAACAAAATTTATTTATTATGCTTGCACAATTATAATAATTATGGTGTATATGTATACATGTATAAATGTAAATGAAATGAAAATTAATGATAATAATAAGAGAACAATTATTATTGTTTGATTATTGCATTCATTATTATCGTTACACTTCTTGTTGTTTTATTAATTCGAACTCGAAACAAAACAACAGAAAATAATTTTAACAAAAAAGAAACCATTTGCGACAAGAATTTCAATGAAAAGTATTGAAGAAGATCCTTTTGCAGAAGATAAATTAACTGTAAGAGATTAATAAAAAGTTGTAAATTAAATATATAATGAAAATAATGTTTCCAAATTAAAACCATTTTCATATTGAGTCAATTATTAATTGTTAACGTTCATCATATTGCCATTTGTCACTTTTTGTTGGCCTCAAATGCAAAAGGAAGATGCTAGGTTCCGCCCTCAATTATTAAAATTTAATGAGATTATTCAAGAACTCAACTCAAGAAACATGAAAAAAGCAGATAAAATGATTTCAACCTTCGCTAAATCTAAATTCCCCAAAGATTGTCCACCATTTCTTCAAACAGCTCGATCTTTAGAATTTCTTTTCAAGAACCAATTAAAAGAAGCTGTTTTGTTAGCCAGAGAAGTTGATAAACTTCAACCTACGAACGAACAAATTTTAGACATTATTTCTTTAATTTTCTCATTAACAAACAAAGAAAAAGACAAGTACGCTATCTTTAGTCGAGAAAGTAAAAGGTTTCCAAACAAGTTAGAAGTTACACTTGAATTTCTATATCTTAATCTTTCAATGTCAAAATTTGCAGAAGCACAATTACTTGCAATGTCAATTGCAAAACAAATCCTAACAGATTCTTCTTACATGATTGTAGCTATGTGTTGCTATCTTCGAGCTTATCAAGAAACACCAGCTAAATCTCCACCATTCTTCAAATTTACTGTTTCTTTCTTAGACAAAGTTAAAACACCTAATGTTGATCTTGCAATAATGAAAGTCAATTCACTTATTGAGCTTAAAAACTATCAACAAGCATTAGATTATCTTAATGATGAATCTATCAAAAAGCTTCTTGATTTTGACCATATTACATATAACAGACTTAAGATCAAAGCCAACCTCGCATTAGGTAATACAGATGAAGTTGCCCAAATTGCCGAATCTTTTCTCCGCGAAATCAACTCCGACTCACTTGATGAGTGGAAGCTTGTAGTTAAGTATCATAAAGATGCTGAAAAAGTAATAAATGATTTAGCCAATCCGAAATTCCGTGGTCATAGACTTGCACGAATTGAATTATATCTTCAACAAAAGAAAGACATCACACCTCTTATAGAAGAATATATTTCAACGTTTGCAAACAGGCCTTTTGTTTTCGGCGACCTTAAGCCATATTTCACCGATGAAGTACTTTCAAAGCTTTACAACTGCCAGGACACCGTTATCCAAACGTTCGCCACCAACAAGTTTAATGTTGACAAAATTGACACGCCCAAATTAGCCTCTATTTTAGCCGAAGATGCAATTCGTCAAAACGACACACAAAAGATGCTTGAAGCAGTTAATGTATGTTCAGAATTTGAGACCAAATGTGATTCACGTATCGCCTTAATTCGATTGTCAGGACTTTTAGGCCTTACAGTTTATCAAAACAAGTTATGGCATCAACAAAAGTTAGAAGGGATTAATTATTTAAGTTTATCCTCCATATATTTAAATGATCATATTCGATCATGGGACTTTAAGTCACTTACGAAACAACTTAATTCCACTGATGATTTTGTTATCAAAAGTCTTCAATCATTTGATAAACATTTACAAAAGAGTGCCAAAACACAAAGTTATTTAGTTGTTAAAGATGCCATAAGTTTTAAAGGCACAATTGTTAATAACTTAACAAAGTACACATCGTATATAATCAATTTATGGTTCAAGATGCTTAAAGACATAAACATTGTATGCGAATATTATCCGGAAGAATTTCTTGAAGACCAATTAGTTGATACACTTGAAGAAAGAATTGATTACTCAGTGTTGCCAATATACTTTAATGATGATACATTAAAAGATAAAATATATCCATCGATTCGAAACTTGATAAATGTATTTGATCCAATTGTTAAGACATTGTTTTATATTAAGTTAAATCCTTCGAAAGTTAATGAACAAATTAATAGAATACAAAATAATAAGGAATGGAAATTATTTGTCGATTTTATACAAACAGGAAAAGTTGGCGATATTGAAGATGATGTTAATATTTATGTAATTGGTTCAATCGCAATTGCAAAGAAATTGTTAAATAACAAAGAAAATATCAAAGATAAATTAATGGAAAAATTAAAAGGGCAGGCAGAAAAGTTAAAAGATAAAATTAATTATCAAAATTTGCCTCAAAATATAATGGATACAATCGAAACACAAAAGAATAATATCGATGAGGCTGTAAAAGAGGTTGAAGAAATTTTACAATAAATAAATAAATTGATACTTTTGAATACTTTACTTATGAGATAAACGATCAATTCAATTTTGAACTTTTGAATACTTTATTACAAATTGAATAATTTGTTTTGTAAACTTTTCAAATTATCGGTGAAGTTAATGATTAACGTCAATATTTTGATCTACTTCCAAATGTAAGCATATTCATAACAAAATATCAAATGATAAACTTACTGAAGCTACACTTGTGATTAACGAACCAAGTGAATTTTCAGAAAATCAAAAAGATGAAATAGATATTGTTCTCATTGGAGGTAATGTATACATTTCATGAAATACCTCCAAAAGCATTTGCATATCGGTCTCGTTTAAGGGTTGTTCATGTTTAAAATCCTGTCACAATAATAGGTGAAAAGCATTTTATGAATGTAAGAGCTTAGATTATATTGAAAATAATGTAATAAATATTGGAAATTCGTCATTTTGTTTATGTGAGAAATTACATTCAGTAACTTTCGGTAAAAACATTGCAAGAATATGTGAATGGGCATTTGGTTGTTGTACTGATTTAAAGTCAATTGGTTTATCCAATAGTATAAATTATATAGGTTAATGTGCATTTTCTTCAAGTTCCAAATTCAGTTACAGTAATGACAAACAAACATTTGCACACTGTAAATTTTTGAAGCATGTTAAACTAGGTTATAGTGTTAAAGCTCCTGAATATCATGCATTTTATTATTGTCAATATCTTTACAAAATTGAACTTGATGAAAACCTTACATCAATTGGTGAATCATGTTTTGAAGTTACAGAATTTGTTAACATTACATTACCAAATTCTCTTTTCATAATTTCAGCACGTGCATTTTATCTATCCGAATATTTAAGAACAGTAACACTTGGAAGTTCTATTACAGCAATTGAAAAGGAATCGTATTATGAGGAATTGAAGTAATGAAATAAATATTTAAATAAATTCATACTAATACGGATTTTTTGTTGTAATGAAAATAATATTTATAGATGAAATATTAAAGTTGAAGATATTAAATGATCAGTTTTGAATCTTCTAATACAAAGAAAATGCATCTCATCATTAGATACGCTTTATTTAGCTTTAATTTTTGCTTATATCTTATTCGAATATCAATATTATATAAGAAGATTATGATCGCAAATAAGATAGATTTTAATTAAATTTACTAGTTTAATATGTAATACATACCTCTTTTTCTTTTTTCTTTTCTTTTCTCTTTTTGCTATCTTTTCTAATCAATCTTACAACAGTAGAAAATGCTTCTTCTATATTTATATTCATTTTTGCCGAAGTTTCGAAGAATTCTGCACCAGTTCTTTGTGCAAGATCTAGGCCCTCAGCTTGGCTGACAATACGTTGTTCTTCGAGATCACATCTATTTCCACAAATGACAAGAGGAGTATTCTTGCCAAGTTCATTTCTTGTTTCAATGAGATTCATGCATTGAGATTCAACTTTTTTAAAATAATATAATTGTTGATCATCAATAGGATAAACAGCAACAAATCCATCACAATCTCCATAAATTTTGTCTCGGAATGCTTTAAATTCCATACTTTCTTGTACAAAAAATTCAAGTTTTGCTTCTTTGCCATCTACAGTTAAAAAATACGTTGGATAATCATGATCAACGGGATATGTTGCTGGGAGCTTTTTATATATGAGTTGGCTAACTAATGAATTTTTTCCACGATTTCCAAACACATAAATCACATAGCTTTTTTCTTTTTTCTTTTTTCTTTTTTCTTCCATTTCCATTTCAGTATAAACGGTTTATCTGTATTCAATTTCAACAAGTTTATACAAAAAGTGGTGCATGATATACAATACGTTAAGGCATAAATACTAAATGGCAAATCCATTAGTCAATCTAGCTGCAATTGGTCATGACCTTCGAAAGTTTTCATTAAGTAAACTCCCAACTAGTCTTGAAAGAGTTGCTTTAATATTTATCAACATGAAAACACATAAAGGTCAACAATCGCCAAAAGCTGCTCTCAAAATGGGGAAGCTAGCACACTATATGGAGCTTAAGATTTATTATATCATTGATCCAACAACAGACGAGTTTATAGATATAATGCAACATTTTGTTACACGTGTTTCTGAATATTTGTTTATATTTTCTGTTGCAACTGTAATTGATCAGAAGTTTAACAACCAACCAGCTCAAATCCAAATGAAAGATGGATATGCAGATTCACAATTAATTGGTGATTTGTTCAATTCAAAAGATCCTGAAAGTAGGATATGCTTCTTGATGGATGGTGTGAATAATCCAAATGAATGGACACCTTCTAAATTAGGACTTAAACGTTCTGGTGTTTTGATTATGGCACCATATCCTGACCCTGCTAAGAAAAGCGTTCAACAATTCGACTCAACTGCGGAATCTTTGTTTGCTTTGGAGGTTGATAAGATATATAAAGAAGGTCCAGAAATGACTGGAGCTAATTTGGCAAAAGCTGTTTCAGAAGAACTTAAACCATTTGGAATGAAAGTTTTCGTAGAGTCATATCCTCCAGAATTTGCAACAGAGCTTAGTTTCTCGATATAAAAATTCATTAAAAAAAATTTTTAAATCAAAATGAATTTAGACATGTGGTGGTTCAACGCCCATAACTTGACAAACTTCTTGCGCAATTTGACAACGGATTTTCCTGAGACTTTCAAGTGGATTTTGTTCATCAATCTCTAAAGGTGGTAAAGTTGATGGATCCGGTGCTGGTTTCACTGCTTCAATTGTTTGTGTGATTATTTTTTCGAACTTTTGGAATTGATCTTCTGGAAGAAGTTCTTTTAATTGTTGAATAAGAAGTAGACGTTGGGTATTTCTTTCATCAATTTGCTCATCAAATTCACGCACTGATTGCATTACTTTGTCTACTTCAGCACGAAGTTGCTGAATATCAGGTGGACTTGAATCAATGGGCTGCATTTTATGAAAATAATAAACGGATGACAGACCTTTAATCGACCGTTTAAAAACACGTTAAACCCCAATGAGCGGGGAAACAGAAGAAGATCAAAAACAAAATAAAGATAACACACAGAAAAATACAGATAATAGTGATCATGAAAATGCAGTTTCGGATAAAAAAGATAACTCACATTCTGATAAAAAAAAAATTGAATCACATAAACATGAAAGTTCTTCGAGCAGTAGTTCAAAAAAAGAAACTAACACAGACATAGACAACGAGGATTCAATTTTTTCTTCGAGTTTATCAGAAAAAATACAGGCAAAAAAAGATGCTACTCCAGGTATTACAAAAAATACTAAAGACAAAGAACAGAAAGAAGATCAAAATGAAATTTATGATCAAGAAAAACTCCAAATTCAAATAGTCAAAAAAGATAAAAATGAATTTTCTTCACATGAAATTTTTAGCAGCAGCAATTCCCTTATACAAGAAAGCAAAAAAGAAGACACCAAAAATAGTTTTGGTAAAGAACAAAAAGTTGAAAGTTCTATATCATCAGATAAAGAAACCAAACAACAAAAATCAAATAAAAAAGATACAAAACCTCTAAAAATCGATCTTAAAACAATGGAACAAGAAACTCCCCAAAAAGAGCAAAAAGATGAAGATTCACTATCTTCAGATAAAGAAGCATTACAAAAAAATTCTAATAAAAACGATTTATCATCCCCTAAAATTGACCATAGCTTAAACAAACAAGAAACCTCACGTAAAGAACAAAAAGATGAAAACTCAACATCATCAAATAAAGAAGTAGAACGACAAAATGCAAATAAAAACGACATAAAACCTCCAAAAATAGATCTCAAAGCAAATGAAACTGCTCCAAAAGTACCAAAAAATGAAGATTCACCATCATCAAAACTTGCAAAATCAAACAAAGCAAATCCAAAACCACCAAAAATAAATATTAAATCATCACCAAAAGGACAAATAACATCCGATAATGAAAGCAAAAGCTCAAGTAAATCCAAAAGTAGTTCACGAACTAACAAAAGCGTATTTGAGACAGATGTACCAAATGCTCAACATGCATCTGATGATTCCGATGATAATTATACTCATTATCAATCCAGAGGAATTTCTATAGATAATTATGACCCTAATAATCGCCGACGTTTTACTGATCCACTTACCAATCAAGCGATTCGTAATTTAGGCGTTTCATTAGAAGAACTTTTTTATCCAACCGAAAATGACTTAATGCGTTATACACGTGATAAGTCATTAAAAGATGTCGTACGTCAACAACTTATCGAAAGAGCAGATCGTACTGCAGAAGATGTACGAAATGAACGCGATCGAATTTCTAAACTTCCACCATCACGAACAGATTATGTAATACGCGATGCAAAGATCGAAGAAATGACACAAAGAACAAAAGAATTCGCTCGTTTAGAACGCGAACGAATGTCACGAATAAAAGAACAAAACAAAAGAGAAGCTGAACAAATAATTCTTGCGATGTTAATCGAAAAGGAAATGATTCAAGAAGGAATCGATCAAAGAGAAGCAGAACAACAAAAGAAAATCGAACATGAAAAAGCAGTTCGAGAAAAAGCGCGTAAAGAAAAGCAACGACAACTCGAACGTATGAAAGAATTAGAACTTGCTGACATAGAGAACAAGAAGAAATATGAGAAAAGGAAAAAAGAAGAGGAAGAACAAGAAAAACGATTTCTTCAACATAAACGCGAAGTTGAAGAAAAGAAGAAACAACATTATAAAGAAATCGAGCAAGAAAGACAACGTAAAAGTATTGATGCACAAATCTTTCATCAACAACAAGAAGAAAAACGTCGTAAAGAATATGACGAATTACAGAAGCAAATCCAAGAACGAGAAGTCGCATTAGCATTACAGAAGCAAAAGAAACAAGAAGCACTAAAAGAAAAAGCGCGAATTGCAGAACAAGAACGTGTTGCACGATTAGCAGCGATACAACAAAATCAACAACGGAAAATCGAAGAGAAACGAATTAAAACTAATGTAAAGAATCAACGTCAAGAAGAAACATATCGACAAATCCAAATCAAAAGAAGACAAGAATTAGAGAAACAAAAACAAGAGAATGAAAAGAAACAATTACAAAGTCAAGAAATTCGTGTAACAAAATATCAAGAAAAAGAGAAGAAGAAACTTGAAGATTTTAGAAATAAGGAACAGAAATCTACAAAATATTATCAAGAAAAAATAGAAGAAGAAGCAATGAGAAGAAAAAGAATTGCAATCGAACAACAAATAAAAAGAGAAGAAAGAAAAATGGTCGCAAACAGATTATTAAAAAGAAAGGAATCGGAAACTCTTGAGACACAAAAACAATACGAAAACAGAATTAGAATGATAGCACAGAAAGAACAAATGAAAATTAAGTTGACAAACGATTCTCAATTAATGAGAAATCAACTCGAAAGAGAAAAAGATATGTTACAAAATGGTTTAATATCTACGGCGGATTTAAGGAAAAAAGATAATAAGCAAATTAAATCATTGGCTGAAAATTTGGGAATCGATTTAAAGGCATTGGAAGAAAAAGCAAAACTAGCAAGAAGAGGATTAAAAGGAGGAGTTAGATCATCACTTCCACCTGTTAGACAACCATCAGTAATGTCAGATAAGAAATAATGAAATTATGAGAAATAGTAAACGATATTATTATTTGGACTTCCTTAAATGTTGAAGATGAAGAGTTGCTTGAATTTGATGGATAACTGTTTCACATGATTCTAATGAAACAAAAGGTTTGAAAACTTTTGGGGCAACTTTAAATCGATTACAATTTTTTTTCTTCGATAAAAGTGAATGTGCTTCTGCATCAATATATTGTTCATAGTTAGACATTACATCTTCAAATGATATTATTCCATTGATTTCTTCGTTGATTGATGGACCTTCAGCAGGATAACTTAAAGGAGATTGAATATTATAATCGAAATCATTTAGCTGTGTTTGCTGCTTATTGTCTTGAGCATTAGCCTTATGATCAAATATACCAAAAACTTCGTCGATCCCTTCGAACATCTGAAAAATAAATCAAACGAAGCCGTTTTCAATTTCAGAATTATGGCGCCAATTTGCCCGCCAACGTCAAACAAATCGCCCGGAAGATAAACCGCTGAAATAAAATCAGACACTTTTTGAGCTTGTCAATTCCCTTTGTAACGTAGTTAAAAAAGTTCGAGGGAAAAGTGTCGTTTTTGTACGTTAAGAGAAATGGACTTTTGGGGATATTTCGATGCAACAGAAGAAAACTTTGCGCAAGAAAAAGAAGATATCCTTTATAAAATTGATAGCTTAGGTGAATCTTGGGATTTAGCAATACATCTTGATCAAGTAGCAATTCAAAAATCTCAGGAATTAATGAACTTAAAAAAAATTTTAAGAAAAGGAAACTTACAAATTTTGAGAACGAAAGAAGAATGTCTTATAATGGAATTAAAAAACGCAGAACTTGCTTTTCAAGTTCGAAAATTACAATCTGAAATATCAAGACTTCTTCCATATGTTCCTTCAAATATTCCCAGCACAGATTATCACATGTCATTAGAACAAAATCTACCACAAGAAGAACCAAAACTTGTTTGTGATTCTGATTCCAAATTCCTCAAAGCACAAAAAAAAATTCGGGAAAAATGGATTTACCTTCAACGTCTTCAAGACCGAGTCTTTGAAGAAGATCTAAAAAGTATAAGTGAAGATAATGAACAATGGGAAAAGTTTTCTTCTGATTTTAAATCTCATAACCATAGCACACATCAAATGATTGACCAGCAACTTTCTTCCTTAACCAATAAGACTAATGAACTTCGGAACAATTATGATGATTTAGTTCGGAAGAAATCAGAACAATTAAAAAAACTTGAGAAAAAATACGAAGAAATTCAAGAGAAATCCAAATCGAACCTCACATTTTTAAGTGAAAAATCGCTTAATGAAAGAGATAAGATTCGAAATGATGCATCTGAACAATGCAATATTGTAAGAAGTAGAGTACGCGAAATCGAACGAAAGAATTTAGTTCGTGTAAGTCATATGAAAGAAAAAGATAACATTTTGCAACGAAAAGAAAATGATTTAGTGCAAGAAACAGATGAATTAAGTAGTGATATCGAGAAAATTATAAACATAAATAAAGGAATTGCTGACGAAGGAGCAGCAAGAATTAAAAGTCTTGAAAATCAATTAAACGCAATTATTTCTGCTACAACAGCGGTGCCAAATGAAAACGATATTGTACATGAAAGGATCTTGAACGCAGTATCAACAGCTATAGGAAAACATGCGAGAAGCGCTCGGAACGTAGAAAATGTTAATTTACAAATACAAAGTTTGAATAAGAAGAAAAAAATTCTGAGAGAACATTGCTAATTGGTTATTAACTCGTTAAAAAAATTGTATATTCATTGATTTCAGCTTGAAAAACTGGTGTTTTTGCAGATGATTTGTATAAATCCTCAATTTCAAGGTCAAAATTCTCAATTTCAATTTATAAATCCTCAATTTCAAGGTATAAATCCACAGTTTCAAGGTCCAAATCCTCAATTTCAAGGTCAAAATCCTCAATTTCAAGGTCCAAATCCACGTGATCAAAAACAGCGAAATCCCATTAAAAGCAAAATCCAAGGTCAAAATCACAAAAAGGATCAACAAAATCCCAATCCCAAACAACAACAACAACAATCTCAAAAGCCAAAGCGCCCCAAAGCTGCACGTGCAGATCTTAATGATGGCTCGAATGTCTACATCAAAGGCTATTTTAACATTAAAGCTGGTACACTGGAGCACATTTTCTCGCAATATGGCAAAGTTGTCTCCACGCACATTAACTCCCAAGAGCATGTCTGCTTCGTTAAGTTCTCCACGCCCGAAGAAGCGCAGAGCTGCATTCGCATGTCCATCTACTTGACAAACAATGGCCGCCAAGTTGGAGTTTCAATGTACAAACAAAAGATTCAAGACAATCAGAATTTAAAGCAGCAGCTGATGAACAAGATAATGAATATGGGATACACTAACATCGATGCGTATATGAAGAGAATTAAGAAAATGTCGGGACATCAAAGAAATTTCCTGTTGAGCGATGATGACGTACTAAGGAATTGGTTACAGAGTATCGACTCACAAATACAAATTGTTAATGTGGAAACACAAGAATAAAAAAAATAAATTACAAAAAAAATTCTTATTAATCTTTGCGCAAAATGTAAAATATTTAGAAATGTTTTGAACTTTGTCCAACAAATTTTTATATTTAATATTATGATGATATATAAGTTAAGTTTAAAAGGTAAATTTCATAAGTGTTTCTAATAATATCTTGTTTTTGATCAACTAAATTTTGATTACCAAATGAAGTTATATTAACCCAAATGCCAAAACATTTATTATAATTAAATGTTATTTCATCTTTACATCGTAAAACTATAACCTCTTGATATATGCTAAAAATATCTAAAACTAGGTGTAAAATAAAGACTATTTCATTAATAATTTTAAATTTTAAAAAGTACAAAATATAAATTTTTTTAGAAATTTCAAAAAAGTAAAAACATGTTAATGGGCAAAAAGCCACGCCCTGTATATCAAGAGAACTCTCACTCTATCCCGAATTCCCTCCACAAGAAATCAAGTGGTCAGGCGAACAAAACAATGAACAAACAAATATACAAAATCCTTTTTATCCAACACATTTGAAAACATTACATTTCATTTTCATTAGTGAAATAATTTAAAATATTTGAAAACTTTATTCATTCTCACAAATATTGATGTGAAAATCTATTTAAACTGTTTCTTGTGTTGATAGCAGTATTCAGACCTATATTTCCTGCCTTGACATTTAGGAACTGAACATTTGTGGCTAGCACATAAACGAAATCCCTTCATTCTCGCCTCACTGCAGTCTGTACACTTATGATCGAAACAATATAATGTGCGCGTGTCATATACTCTCTTGTTACAAAGACGACATTTATGTCGGGCGCAAAAGCTTGTTTGCTCATCATAGATCGGATTTTTGCATGGATTAATTTGCGTTGGGAATTTGCAGCGATGGTGATCACAAAATGGCGTTGTGCCATACGCAGCTTTTTGGCATCCTGGATAAGAACACTGTGGTCTCTGGGACTGTGGTGGTCGGGTTTGAGGTTGATATGAAGATTGTTTTGGAGGCATTTGTTGCTGCATCTGCTGATTTTGCTTTTGTTTTTGTCGTAATAGTTCAGCTTGCTTTCTTTTTTGCTCTTCGCGTTGTTTCATTTTGAGTAACTCTTCTTGTTTTTGGTTCTCTTCAATTTCGGGATTATTTGGTAATATCTCTTCTTTTTCCTTTTCTTGTTTCTGTTGCATTGGTGGGCAAATAGCAATTTTACATTGAGATTTACATTGTCCTCCAGAACATCCGCACTTAAAAACCATAATATGATCTGCTTGTATATTATGTCCGACGTGGCATGTCTCAGCGCAGGCTTTGCATATATATACGTCAGGATTACAATCAATGCATTTATATGATTTTGAACGAAATGCTTTGCCATCCTTTGCAATTGTTAAACAAACCGGTGGTTTTTTGGTTGAAATCGTGCAAGGAGATCCACAAAATCCATTGTAGCAACCTCATGTAAAAGTTTGTTCCGGGCAAGTGGTAATTGAATGTCCTTTGTGGCAATTGATTGAACATTCTTTGCAAATGACAACGTTTGGATTACAATCTAAGCAGCAAAACGCAATTGATGTTACTGGTTTTCCTCTTTTTCCATCAGTGATGCAACGCATACGCATAGGTACCTAACAAAAAGAATGATTCAGTTGAAAACGATACATATTTTGTGAAAAAGTTGTGCCAGCGTCAGAACAAGAAACAGATTGAATACTTATAGTCTTTTTATAACGACAGTTTGTTTTTTGTGTTGAAATTGATTCAAAAAACCGCTAAATCCGGGTTTGGGCTCGAATCCTGTTCCAATTTTATCATTCCAGGTGCCACTTTCAGATGGTAGAGTGCACTTTCAGAATGTGAATAGAAGGCTATCAGATTCTTCAGCCTTTTCTGCCGAACCTACCTAAATTGCACATAAGATATCTCACCATCCTGGATGATGTTCCAGAACAAATTACGAGGATTTAGCACTGCCCTAAGATACTCTTTTGTTTTGTCTCTTGGCATTACTGTAATTGTAAAAAAACAAGTTTTGCATCATTTTGTTTCCACAAAATTGCTTACTGACGAACGTTAATTTAGTCGCACGTTATTTTTGTGTACATTTTTTATGTCTAATTGTGTTTTTTGGTGTCAGGTCCGGGACTGAATTAAACAAACATCAGATTTTTATGGACAAACACTGAGTAAACTTAGACTGGTTTTAAAAACATACATCATATTTTTGGAAAATTAATGATTGTTTATTAATTACAACTTAGGTTTTGCTGAGGATGAATAAATCCAAAATGATAAAAACAAAATAAAAGCTATGGGCAATAAAGGAGGGAAAGCAACAATGCAGATGAAAGTGAATATTACCGCATATAATATTTTGTTTCTACTTGTGGTCAAATTTGGTTTAAAACTAGGTGTTGGAGATCTCCTAGAAATTGACTCATTACTTTTTGGAACCTCAGCTTGCTTTGATGCTGAAAGTAGAGAACTTGAATAAAATATAACCTTTTCAGGTTGGAAAATTATGTTCGTACATGGAGATGTAGCTCTTTGGTTTTTGGCTGATTTTGCCTCAGTTACCAAACGCTTTTTTTCACTTTGCTTATGATTAATTACATATTGAAGCATTTGTTGTTTTCTTAATCTTGATGGAAGCTGAATTCCCATTATTTCCGCTTCCTTCTTGATAACTTCAATAGTGTTTGAAGATGGATCTTCCCAGTTGAATGTCTTTAACATTTGTGCTCATTTACTTCCCAGGAAGTTCCCACACCCATGAGGGTACGATAGAAATTAAGCATAGAATTTTGTGTGGTTTATATCTTGTGGTTTTGTGGAAGGTTTGCTCGATCAAGTTCCCTTTGTAACGTTGTGAAATTCAGGGGGTTGCTATCGTTATCATTTACACAAAAGAAAAAGTTGTGGTACATAACCAGAATCTTTAAATATGATATTTTTTTTAAATATTGTACATAGCACTTATTGAAGCATCTGAAATTACTTCTTGAACAAGAGGTATTGAATTATTATGTGTTTTATTTGAAAATCATAAGCATATATGTTATTGCTCATTTTAACTTGTAACTTTGAGTCTTGAAAAAAATTAAATTCGATACTGCAAGCCACCTATTCAATGGTTGTACAATCTAATTTTTACAGGATATATTTACGGTACTATACTTGAACATAGAGAATATTCAAACAAAAAATTCGAATTTACATCAATTTGTGTTTGAAACAGCTGCTTCAATGGGAAAAGTAACAGCAAGTTCTAATATTATTTTAATTCATAATCTTTTGCACAAATACTTTTTCCATTTTTAAGTGTATATATTATTCCACAAGTCAAGAAGCTGCATTAATACAAGCAGGGCATGCGAATTGTGAAGCAGAAGATATAGAGATAAAACTTCTTGCAAATATTATTTTCTATTTAAAGCAAAGAACAATAGATAATCATTTTCATGATTATCATTATGCTCAATGTAATACTAATCCACAAATAACAAATATTATAATTGATCCAAATAATAATTTACTTTCGTTTGAAGAAAATGATAATGGAATTGAATATAATTATAAAGTTATAGCTTATGATTACAAAATTTAAATATGTAATTGACAATAAAATGGAATGTGATGAAGAAGAATTAAGATATGAAACAACAAATAATTACATCAAATTGAAAACAGAACATATCTTAAATCAAATGTATTTCCATATTGCAATTATAGATAAATCCAATAATGCTGGCGAAATAAAAACATACAAAATTCCATCAACATCTACAAAATCATTTATAGAATCAAATATATTCTCAGAGCCAAACACTTTCTCAAATACATTTACTAATTCGAATACATTTACATCATCACAAACATTAACATATTCGAATACATTTATAGAGTTATATTATTTAAGAACGATATATTCGCATTCATATTTATTAACATTTTCTATTTCGTTCATGACATTGTTTGTTATTAATAAATCGTTTATCACGAATACGCAAATATTTACGATGATAGATTCAGTTCAACGTTATGTTATAACGCAAATTATTTATTACGAATATACAATTTATATATAAATCATATTTCGAATATTATTCCGATTTTTTCACTAATATCCAATATCAAGAAACACAAAATGAAAACAAATCATCAACAATAACAATAGTTATAGTTATAGTTATTTGTATTATTGTAATAATAATTATTTTTGTATTAATTTTTGTATATGTAATTCACCGACATAATAACAATGAAATAAGTGATATTAAATATGAATCGAATGAAGAATATGAACACCAAACAGAAATTAGCATTAATTTCAAAGATTATAATAATATTAACGAAGATCCATTTGCCAATGATTTTGATGAAGATAATCATATAATAAACATATAAATAGTTTCAGATTTTCTTTAAAACTTAACTTTGTTAATAAACGAAATAATATGTCAAAATGTTTTATAATGAAAAACAAATTTCATAATTAAAATACAAAAATTTTATCAAGATAAATGTGTTGAGAATATATGAGAAGAACATATTTATTTTTAATTGTATAAATTTGTACTAGGTAAACATGTATTTCATTAGTACCAAAATTATAAATCTAGCATTTTTAGATATTTTTTTAACTGTTTTAGGCATATATTTATGAAATTAATAATGAATTTATTCATGTGGTTCTAATTTACGCATGATATCAATCCCCTGAAAAAAAAAAACCAAGGTTAATATGATAATAATTTTGAGATATATTTATTGAAATTTTTCGATTGATATTATATAATTATAGTAATTCATATGAGTATAGTTTGAATATGTATTTTCAATATCTATAAAGTTTTTAAATAAAGTCATTTATATTTTTGAATTGATTTGCAAAAGAAAGTAAATACTTCAACAATTAAAAAGATATATATCGATTGTATACATTGAGTGTATAAAGTTTTTTCATATAAATTTTTTCTTTTAGTTTTAAATAATTTACAAAAGCAACTACATAAAAACAGTTTATTTTGTTCTTAAATATCTAAATAATAATACACCGAATTTGTGCATTATTAAGTATATTTTACTAGCACATGAATATAAGAGTGAAAATAAATTTTTATTTTTTATTTTGCAACTACAACTTTTGCAGCACGAAGTAATTTCCCTGCAAGAGTGTATCCCTCTGTGACAACGTCGACAATATGGCCGGATTCAACGCCTTTTGGTGGAGGAATTGTGGCAACTGCATCATGGAATTCAGGATTAAACTTAGCACCTTTAGATGACATTCTTTCTATCTTAAAAACGTTGAATACGTTGTGTAATTCTGAATCTATGATACCAACAGCTTCAAGAATTGATTCAACTGTTTGTTTTTTCCCAGAATCCTGAACGCGTCTAATGTTATCTGCAACCGGAAGAAGTTGCTTAGCCATTGTTGATATTGCTGTATTTTCTAATTCGACCGATAACTTTTGGAATCTTCTTCTTGCATTTTCGAAATCAGCCAACAAGTATAAATTACGATTATTAGCTTCTTTTAGTTCTTTTTGGAGTTCTTCAATTGTTGGTTGTTTCTTATCTTTTTCTTCCTCAATTTTATTATTTTGAATTTCAGGAGTTACTTCTTCTTTTATAATATTTTCAGCAGCTTTTTCGAGGTTTCTCAAAGTGAACATTGATTTAGTTGAAATTGTTGTAAGCATTTTTTACTTTTGCAGTAGATAAAATTTACCAACGGCCATTTACGATAAAACGATACACAATTTTTCATAACATAATCCATTGAATTTTCTATCAACCAACAGAAAAAGTTAAATTCACTTCACTTTTTATTATCACCAAATTTTTTTGTGTTTTTATTTTAATACCTCATAATCATCACTGTATTTCCCTGGGTTTCTTATTTGAAGTTCTTTTACAATACCTGCTCTAACATCTTCATAATTTTCTCTTATCACATTTTCTGGGATTTTCTTCGCAGCCAGTTCACTTAACGCTAATTTCTTCACACTGTCCAACATTATCTTTAGGTCGTTGTCCTTAAAGTGTTGGAAGTTTCTCTTTTGCGCCATTCTTAATTTATTCTCATTTCCATTCATCGGCGAATCGATGAAATCTGGCTTCCAATCAGACAGTCCTGAGTTCGCAGGCTTGTCCTGTTCTTGCACGACCATAGTACCCATGTCGCAAAATGTTGAATCTGAAAATAAGATTGTCGATACCTCTTGTTGTGTCAAGCCTAACGAGAATCCGTCTTCTTCTTCGTCAAGTTCTTCTTCCTCTTCCTCTTCTTCTTCTTCTTCGTTATATTCGTTGTCGTCTTCCTCATTTTCTAATGCATCTTTATATTGTGTAACTAAATCATGGATAATGTCATGGCGTTTGTTGTTGTTGTACTTGGTGATGAATTTGTGTGTAAGTAATTCCTTCGCTGTTGGCCTCAATTCTGGATCTTTGTTTAAAGCGGTGCGAATAAAGTCTTTAAAGTCTTCTGAGCTCTCTGTTGGGGCTTCTGGTGGTGGATTTTGTGGGATTTTGAGTATAGCAACTAACGGTGGGAAATTATCTAATGGAGGATGTCCAGTAATAAGCTCAAGAGCTGTAATACCTAAGGACCAGATATCGGCTTTGGTGTTGTGGCCAACTGACATAATAACTTCCGGGGCCATCCAATATGGAGAGCCAATTCTTGTGGATGTCTTACTTGATAATGATGAATCTAGTTGGGCTGAGACACCAAAGTCACAAAGCTTGATCTCTCCTTTGGATGTAAGAAGAAGATTGCCTGATTTAATGTCACGATGTACACGATTCTTTGAATGAACATATTCAAGTGATTTAAGTACACCATATAGAACTGCACTAAGTTCCATTTCGTTAAGTGGACGCCTGAGGACTCGCATTATATCAGATAATGAGCCACCATCGCAATACTCCATCACAAGCCATAACTTCCCACTTTCAAAGAACCAATCAAAATAGTTGACAATGGTTTCATGGGAAAGATCAACAACCATGTTAACTTCCGATAAAAGTGGAAGCCAATCAGATTCTAAATCAATGATTTTAACAGCTACTGTTCTGTTTTTTTGCTTATCAAAGGCTTTATATACAGTCCCATAAGCCCCTTTGCCAACAGCATTTAAAAGGTCGTAATCATCTTTCGTTCCATGCTCTTGGTTCATTTAAATATGAAAAACCAGGGACGATAGGACCGGCACTTTTTATTGGCGTTTTCATGAAATTCTTTTCCACATTTATCAATATATAGAAAGCATTAAAAAAAAATAATCACATACAAGCCGTCCGAAATATCTTTTGAAAAAAATATTTAAAACTTCAATTTGATTTTTTAAATTCAGTTATCAAATTATTAATATTCTTTATTTTTACATAAATTACACGAGATCATAAACAACTCTGAGAAGAAGCTAAATTATTTTAAGAACAAAAAGAAATTGAAGTTAAATTAAATGATCATTTAATCATCTCTTTGAAGTTTGGTTAAATAAAGATAAAGACTATTATTCAATCTTGGTTGAAGAAAAACAAAATATTAAGATCACATTCAGGCATTCTTAGATCTGATAACCTGTGGATCAATAAAGTTATTTCCTGAAAGTCATGAATTTCACAATGTTACTTTTCATTTTTCTTTCAATTTTTGCCAAAAAAAATTTCTTTATTTCGTCAGTTCGGAAGAAATGGATAAAAAACATGTTTGTTCAGCAATGAAATTTTCATCAACAGCTCAAGTCAGTGATAGTGACTTGAAAGGCTGCAAGGTAGTCACAAAAGGAAAAGATACATTTGTTTTTGTTGTTGACAGGAAGGGGTTTCTACACATTTTAAAACATGACAAGTCAGCAAAAAAATTGGTTCCATATAAGAAACTTCAAATTCACAAGCGAGGAGTATCTGCTATTGAATTTCTTCCTCAATGGAAAGGTAATGAAATCATTATTACAAGCTCACTAGACGGCAAAGCACTCTTCTGGAAATTTGAAGATCTTATTTCAGATGGAGATATAACACCCTTATCAGAATTCAATGCAAGTGACAACATCTGCAGAATTGTTCCTCTTACCAAGCAAAGGATAGCTCTAATTTCATGGGATAAGAAGACTTATCTTATCAACGAAAATGATGAAAAAATAATTCTTGATCATGGAAGCCTTCCTGGATGGGACATCTGTGAATTCACTGATGTTTTGATCACAGCGAATGCAGATAGATCACTTACTATCTGGTCAAATGGTGGTAATAAAATCAGTGAATATAAAGATGCTCATTCGGGTGCAGTTCGGTCCATTTTTGCATATAATGAACGCGTTTATTCGATTGGAAATGATGGCTCTATTATCAAATGGATCATTCAAGAAGATAAAACTTTAAAAGAAGAAAAGAAACTTCAAATCACCGATGTTTATTTATACTGCTATGATATTATTGATCATTATTGTTACATTGGCTCAGAAGACAAAGTTATCTATGAAGTTGACTTAAACAAAATGGAATTAACCGATGTAATTGTTACAGGTACAACACCATGGTGTATTTCACATGAGAACACAACAGACATTTACACAGCAGAATCGAAAGGCGTTGTCAATGTCTTCTCGTCGTCACCAGAACTTCGCGCCGCCGAAGAAAGTGAAGAAAGTTACTTCGCATCAAATTTACAACACATCACTTGAGCAAATGGACGTTTACGACTTTCCATCGTATTTTGAACCCAAACCGATGCCGGGGATCTTCTATGCCATTTATCGGGGTAAAGTTTGCCTGTATGTGTATAGTTTTAGTTATGACAAATGGGTATGCACAGGATATCTTGCGGAGAAAAAGAGAAGAAAAGTAAGAGATGAAAATGGTAAAGAATTTGATACGTCAATCACAATTATGCTGGACGATGATACTACTTATGAGTTATATCTCGATTATGATTCGCCTCCGAAAAGAACAGCAAAAGAATTTGTCGAAAAACACAAATTATCTCAAAACTTTATACCACAAATTAAAGAATTCATTGAACTTAACGTAAGTTCACAAGCACGAAATAAAAATATTCCACCAAAAGAAGAATCCGGTGTTTTTGCAGATGGAAAAATACAATTTGGCACTGCTGAAATGAAAGGCAAAAGAAATACAATGCAAGATTTCTCAATTGCATTCGAAGATAAAGAAACAAATTCATCATTCTTCTGCATTTTCGATGGACATGGATCAGAAGAGCCATCGCAATATGCGGGGAAAAGGTTCAAAGAAATAACTCTTCAACTTCTTAAAGAAAAAGGAACAAAAGATGAAGAATTACTGACCAAAGTTCTTATGACTCTTCGCGAAGAAATGACTCGATTTGAAACATGTGGAACATGTGCAGTTTGTGTCTTCATTAAAGGAAATAAGATGTGGACAGCGAATTTGGGTGATAGTCGATGTCTTCTTTGTTGGAAAAAAGACGGGGAAAATAATGTGCAGCAATTGTCAGTCGACCATAAGGCAAGTGACAAAGAAGCTGTGGAATATGCTGAAAAAAATGGAGGACATGTCGTCAATGGTAGAATAAGTAACATTTTGGCCGTCTCGAGGTTCATCGGAGATAGTTTGTTGGCTGCTTACGCTGTTGCGGAGCCGTCGCGCGGCGAAGTGACGCTGCAAAGTGATGTCAAAGTTTTGATGGCGTGCGATGGAGTGTTTGATGTGATTACAAATGAGGAGGTTGCCGATATGGCGCTGGATTTCTGTGAGAGCCCAGTGAATTCGGCTGTAAGAGTTCGTGATAAGGCATTCGAGTGTGGGTCATTGGATAACATATCAGTAATTGTTGTGCAAATACAACAATGATAAATGTTAAAAGTTTGGGCGTGTTGAACATTTCAGATGTTCACTGGAAATAATTTAAACAAATAAAAAGAAATGTGAGAAAATATATGAAAATTATAAAAGATATAAAAGGAAAAGAGAATGAATTGTTTTGCTTCCAAAATATTAATATGACAGTTTTTATAAAATGTTCTTCTTTCTAATATTTTTTCATATAAAGATTAACGAGTGTATTTCTCAGTGAAAAATTAAAATGATGTTGTAATTTCAGATTTACTGTATTTATGGAAATGGTCAACGAATTCGTTGACATACAGAAATAATTTTTTATTTTTTTGCCTTGAAACTGGATTGAGAAAAAATAGGTATTATTCTAAGTAAAAAAATTAAAATGATATGCATATACAGAAATAAGTCAAAAAATTAATTTGCACAAATACAGAAATAAAAAATAATTTTTCAGCGTTCAAAAAGTGAATATTAACGGTTTCAATTAGACCGAGAAATGAAAGTACTCACCCAGGCAAATGAAATTATCACAAGACTTGAAGAAATGATCAAGGAAGAGGAAGAACGTGGTGTCGGACTTAAACAAAAACTAGAAGATATTAGAAAACAAAATCCACAAAAATCTGAAACAGGAAATAATCAAATTTCAATTGGAGATGAAATAAATCTTAAAATAGCCGCTCCAACAAGAAATTGGAATAAGGTCTTCCTTACTAACAATAATTACAATTCATTTACCGATTTGGTGCAAGCGACTTTCGGAAATCAAATGAAATTTGGCTTTCGTGATGAGTCAAATGGTACAGTTGTTTACTTACGATCAGATCAAGATATGAAGTTCATGTTTACTTGGTATTTCGCTTATAAACTCTCAAATGTTCAAATTGTTCCATTAAAAACGGAACAAGTTAACTTTTTTAGTAAGTTTAATTTCCGCAAGGAAGTGCAAACTTGGAAACTGGACAGCTCTGTTTTTAGGTGCCAAATTGGAGAGTCAAATGATATTCCATTCATATTTCTGGTAATACCACCAAAAAACACCAGAAAAGAAGGTATTGCTTACCTTGAGTCCATCTTTGGTAAAATAAAGTCACTAATGTTTGCAGATAACTGTGAGGATATCATCACTATCGACTCTGATGATTCATGGGAATACTGCATTGAAACAGGAACAACAATGGCCACAACAGGACAATATCCCCGCCTGATCATAGAAACAGAATCGAATTAAATTTCAAACTAAACAATTTCTGGATTTACATCTTTTTCAATAGCATAACGATCATATGCCGATGAAAAAATTCGATCGAATTTTCATCCACATCAAAACCACTACATACATTAATTTCCTTTCTTACAATATAACAAATAGCTCTTTATATGTAATACATAAGCAAAATGAGGAAACAAGATAAATTTTTTAGATTTTCAAAAAAATTTATTAATACTTTTTACATACAAGAAATGAATTTTATATTTCATATTTCCATTGGATTTTCATTACGTCCCCATTCAAGAACGGCATTCCGCAGAACGGACATCTGCTTGTTCTTGAATCGATTATTGTCTGATAGCACAAATCACAAAACGTATGTCCGCATGACGTCAGCACGTAATTACGTTCGATAAAACATTTTTCGCATTGCCAAATTTGCTTATTTTCATATAATTCGATTTGTTGATGATAGAAATTTGTTTTTGTTCGAACTTTTTGGATTTCTTTTTCGTATTTTTTCTTTTTCTTTTCATTTTCAGAGATTAAGTCTTTGAGATATGAAATTACTTGTTCGTAATAATGAAAACCTGAACAAGTTGCAATGCTCGAAAGAAGTAATGAAGGATTTTGTGTTATGGAATGAATTATATTAACTTCGTTATATAAATCTGAAACGCATTCGATGTTTTCGATGGTAGTTTCGAATAAACGCGAAAGAAAAATTGGTTTTAATGAAGATTCAAGATCAGACTTAAAATTGAATTCGAGAGATAATTGTGTATTTTGATCTTGAATATGTTCTACTTGCGTTTGAAGATATGATAAATAACTTTGGAGATTGGTATTAAATGTTATTTCTTGAAATGAAAACATAAAATTTTTTTTAGTTGAATTTAAATAGTTTACAACAAATTGCTTCAAATGAATTCGAATCAAATTGAAGTTGGCGTACTGGGTTTTGACTTGATGAAGAAGAGAATTAAGAGAAGATAAGTGTGGAAGAAAAGATTTTGTATATAAATTTTTTTCTGTTATGATTTGCTTCAAATCAGATATAATTGAGAGGAAAGAAGGATAACTTGAAAGAATATCTGGTGATGGAATGTGAGTGTGAATTAAAAATTGTGAAAACTCACAGGAAGTATTTGCTTCTAACGGAATTGTTTTTCGTAACGAAAAAAATAACTTGACATTTAGAAAAAAACTTTCAGTATATATTTGTGCAAAACAATTGGGAAGGAATTGGGGATAAAGGTTTTCACTCAAAAGCTGTTCTTCGATGTTTGAAATTTCTGATGAAAAAATTGAAAATTCTGGTGTATGACTAAGGTATTCTTTAAAAACCATGGAATACTTATTGTAATTGGATAACGAAAGAAATAAGTTTTTAGCTTCGCATATCTCATCATTTTTTAAAAAAGGGAAATTATTTTCAATAATTTCATTTAAATCCATATCTTGTCCGAAGCCTTCAAAAGCAGCAAAGCTTCTCAATGTTTGATAAACATCATTGAGGACAAATTCAATATTGGCACGTAATTTCGATAAATTTTCTGTTTTTTGTAATAAATTCTGTTGCACTCTATCCATTAATTTCAATTTTACTTCTCCAACACATGTTTCAAGTCTTCTATTTGTAAAACATAAAAGGAGGTCATTTTCCATCCAATTTCATGTCATAACTATTTTATTTGAAATTTATTTGTCAAAATCGAAAACATTCGTTTTAATTTTTCTATCGCTCTCTCAAATCATTGTAAAAACACAGAAAACATCGACTTTTTGAAAATATTCAAATCTTTATTTCCAAGCTTCGGCAACAAATTCTGGTTCTGCATCACCATTTATTCCGATTGATGGTTTTACAGAGAAGCTCTTTTTTATACAATCCAAAATTTTATCTTTTGGAATTCCTCTAATATATTCTATTACACTTGAAGTATCTCTTGATTCGTTCCATGTCAAATTCTCCAAACCGAATGCAACAAATCTTTTTGTATAATCATCTGTTTCTTTCAAGTAAGAATTAATTGTTTGTTCCTTTGCCATTTCCAAATCCTCGTCATTAATTTTAAGTGCGATATCAATTGACTTCTTTGTATTTCTTGCGATTTTTCGAAGTGATTCTTCACGAGCCTTTGCTACAAATGAAATTAAACCAGTGCCTCGATAAGGCCAGAATTCACATCTCAAGAATTCACAACCGCCTGTTATCGCATTTTTGTAAAGTACTGAATTCAAACCGGTTCCAATTCCTTCCGATGAAAATTCAGAGCAGCTGCCAAATATGCTCTGAATTACTTTGTATGTGTAGTAGTCGCTGGAATCAATGGAAGCTGCTGGAAATGAAATGGCAATATGTGGATAGGCCATGTGTTTAAGGAGTTTGTTTCCAATAAATGAGTTTCCTGATGACTTTTGCGTGTAATATCCACTTTGAAATTGTGTGGGAAGCGTTTGCCTTTGATATGAAGTGGGTGAAAAACTACTTGCAAGTGAGGAAAGATTATCAAGTTGATCTGATGAGCCAATGAGGATTGATGATGATTGAAGATTATTAAGAATAGATTGATTAACTTGAAGTGTGGATGTAGATGTGGTGATGGGATTGATTTGATGCTTCTTGTCAGAAAAAGAGGCAGAACAAGCAATGCTTTCAAGAAGTGAGGATTCTGAATATGTACCAAGACGTTCTTGCTGTGAAAGAATGTGACGTGCTTTTCCAACTGTGGATGGACTTGGATTCGCTTTGCAAAAGAAGAGATCTAGCATAGAATTTGCCTTTCTGCTGGATTCAGATGGGAAAGAGAATAAAAGAATTGACTGTTCTTTGAAAACTTTAAGGTAGGAAGTTATGCAATTCCTATAGCAATCTTCAGGTTTGCCGATCGCATCAAGAAGTCTTGCTTGAAGAGTAAGAAATGTCTGACCAGAAGTATCACCATCAACAGCCCCGACAGATAATGCTGCACCAATAACAGATAGCCCACCTGCAGTCTTTAACGTTGCAGCTTTGATTCCATTTTTTGCAATCTTAGTTATACAAAGAGGATTTGGTTTGATTTTCAGCATTTATAGTGAACGTTAATAGTCATTTTTTGTAAAGCGCTGAAAAAATTAAGTAGTTTATTCACACAAAAAAGAATAAAAATATATCGATCTATGGTTTATATGTTATTTCAGTTGTATCATCTTTTCGTTTGAAAACAATTACTGAACCTACTATTAACTCCATTTTGTAATTGAGAAGTGAGTCCCAAGGAAATTCTGATTCTTTTACAAATCCGCTTTCTTCTAGTTTTCGATAGAGAGCACGAGTTGTTTGAGTATACCTATCAATATGTCCAATAACAAATCTCCCGTTTGGTTTTAGTAATAAATTCATTGTGTCAACCAAATCTTCAACACAATTTTCATTATATGCTATCTCGGATCCAATCACAAAATCAAACTGTCCATGTTTTTTAGCGAATGGTTCGCGGCTTTCTTTATTCCATTTTAATAATTCACATGTTATATTCTTTCTATCTTTGTATAAATCAATGTTATTTTGTATCAATTCCATAACTGGTTCTGATCCATCAGTTGCAATAACTTTTGTTGGTGATGAATATTTTGCTATAAATGATGCACAAACTCCAGTTCCAGCACCTACTTCAACAACAGACTTATTATCAAAAATTGACATATTGTAATCAAGCCATGTTATTAGTAGTGTGCACCCTGGCCATAAAATTTGACCTGTAAGATCTGCATCAGTCATTGATGTTTTAAGTGCAAGGAATGACATTTCGCGTCCAGAAGGAAGATTACACTCTTGCTTAACATACTCTCTATCGAAAAATAGTTCGTACATATCATTTCCATTGAAGAGTTCCTCTTCTTCGCAATCCGACATAAAAAGTGACAATGCAGACCACCCCAACGATACACTTCGAGCAAAAAAAAATTGTTCTTTTCTCAGAAGGAGCACAACGTTTGTTATTATCAAAAACAAAAACAAGAAGTGGTATCAAAAAATTTTTATAAACACGATTTATTTTTGTTCCTTATTCACTATTCCAATTCATCATGTTTAACAAAGACGAACCTATTTGCTTACTCTTTTCCCAAGCAGCGCTTGCATATGGTGCGACAGTATGGCCTGCTTGAGTAACTACATTACCGATTTTTTCAGCAACATTTGTTACAACATTAACAACTACCTGACCTGCAGAAGCAACATTATGATTTTCTTGTTCTTCGTGCTGGTGATTATTTTCTGGTGGTACATAAGATACTGAATTTGAATATGATTCATATGGACAAGGTCTTCTTTGGGGTGCCCCGCTTGGTTGGTCGGACGATGGCTTCGGAGGTTCTTCCTGTGGCTCTTCTTCAAAGAAGTCATCGAAAGAATCATCAGATAGTTTAACAAGTTGTGGTTTTCTTGAAGGCTTTCTAGATGACTGCCTTTTAGAAAATTGAATGTTATTGTTATTTGTTGGATTTTTCTTTTGAGTTTCCTGTTGTGGTTTTTGTTTGTTGTCTTCTTGTGGTTCCTTGTTTTCGCTTTCTTGAGATTCTTGTTCTTCACTTTGTTGTGGTAAATCTGGTTCAATTTGTTCAACAGGTGGTGGTGCAGGGTTAGCCAATGTTTCACCAGCTTCAGCATAAAGCTTGGCAGCATATTGATGAGCACCACGTGTTTTGTATTTGGTAGCAACTGGTAAATTATCAATTCCAATTGATTTAAAATATTCACGGGCTTTTCTGTTACCTCCTGCATTCATTACATTGATTTGTGACTGACTCCATGAGTCTAGATCAAGTGAACGTACAAATGAATTATGGACTCCTAATCCACGATGCTTTCCAGCACATTCAAGACATATCCATATTCCATATGTGACGCTTGCCCAAGTTGGATTTTTAGCTCCGCAGTCAGCACACTTTTGATTCTCTGGACGGCGTTGAATTTTCCTGAGCTCGTCTTTGTTGTCACTCATTTGGTTGATGAACGTTTCCAATTGAAAGAAGACTGTAACGGTCAATTTAAAAATAAATGGTCGAGATAACACTCAATAATCTCGAAAATATATTGACATAAATAACGATAAACAATAATTCATAGACTAGCAGGACATCCTTTTAAAGGAATATGAAAACGAAATTTAATAATAATTTTTCTTATCAAATTATCTGTTAAAAAAATTCTAAAAACTTTCAATAAAAATCATAAAATTGTTTTTGGTTTCTTTTGTATATAGATTAAAATTGCTTTATTGTGGTATTTCATGAAATGATGAATAAAAATTAGAAAGTCGCTTTGGTTAGATGACATGTGAAATAAAAATTTATCAGCAAAATAATGTCATCAGAAAACAAAAAAATAACAAGATTTATATTCTTAACAAAAGATTCCCTAAACCAGTTTGCCAAAAAAATAGTTAAAGATTATGATGAACTCACATCAAGACAATTTTTAGATTTGTTGAAAAATGATGTTTTGTTTGATGAAAATGATGACTTAAAAGGTGTGGTTTATAGGGATCCACATTATACATTCTACCTTCCACTTTCAACAAAATTGTTTCATATATTTCCACAAATCCAAAATGAGATATCATCAAAAGCAACTCCTGTGAACAATGAAGGTGAGGGCGCACTCCAGTTTTATCCATTAGATACTAGTGTTATTTCTTTTATTGGGTCAAAATCACCAATATATAAAAAAATCACCTTCAAAATCGAGAATTTTAATAAGCAGTCCGAACCCGTTGTAATCTCAATACCATTTTCTCCAAATGAAGAAGAAGGAGATATATTAAAATCAATCTTAGATACAATTGGTAATGAAACATTTGAAAAGTATTTCACAGATCTTTCCAATAAAATGGGTATCCCTTTTGAACACTTGCTTTTACATTATAACTGCAATCAAAAATCTCAAGTGTTTATTCCATTTACCAAAATAACAGATTTTCTACGGCTCCTTTTTGTCGACGGCGTTTTTTGTCCGTCCGGTGAACTCACATATGAAGTCTATTCGTCGTTTTATGTTCCACGTCAAAATCTTACGAATCATAACGAAACCTACAAAAGCAAAATCAGTGAGTTCCCTTCGCAACTATTTGATGCTCTTATGCTTGTACGTCCATCAAAATTTATATTTACAATTCTCAAATTATTAAGAGGCATATTCAAGGCATATCCTGAAGACCCTTTGCACAACGGATTTGCTGGTATTAAAGATGACATTTCCTTTGTAATGACTCAACGTCTTCTTAATTTCTTTTCAAATTATTTTGTCGTTGATCAATCAACTACATATAAATGGGGGACTATAAGTAAAGTCATTAATACAAACAACATTAGGAATCCAACTGTCTTGCAGGATTCTTATTTTGAAGTTACAATTGCATCATGTCTTGCATGCTGGAAAACTTTTCCTAGTGACATTGTTGATCGTTTCCTCTTTACTCTTAATTCTTTCCAAAGCCATGGAAAGCCACAAAACCCAACATATTTCGGAACTGTTGTTTATTCACATTACGTAAGTGTTAACGGTCTCCGGTGCACCCTAATTTTAACACGAGGATTTTTGCATTTAATGAATTTTGCTCCTAAAAAATCGGATACACATGAAATCATCCCTGAATCTTATGGATTTATATGTAGTAATACAAAACCACTCTTTTTTGGTGCACCAATTAATTCCATTAGATTTACACAATTTAGACCTAAAAGCACTATTGGTATTGTCTCTAGCCCCAAAGGATATTTTGCTGTTGATTTTCTTCAGATTGAAGCTTTAACTGATTTTTGGTTAATGTTTATAATCACACAATTAGAACAATCATTACCATTCATAGAGCCACCATTCCCAGACTTAAGGTTCCAAATATCATTTGCACACGACCCAGTTTTTGGTTCCTTGTTCTGCTCGAACGTTAAGGCCGGCGACAACAAATGGATAATTTCAATGCCCTTCTCAAAATTCACACAGAAAATTGTCAAAATATTTAAACGGTGCTCAAAGTTACAAACTTTAATACCACTTGATGCACCATTACCTGAGATTAATGAATGTCTAAAGTCAGAAAATTCAGTTAAGTTCCTCAATAGAGAATACACTTATCTTAATATTGCACAAGCTTCAAAACCCCCATCTTATGATGACTTCAATGTATTACAATGTGAATATATGCATTCAGCTTGTATGGAATTGGCTTATACACGAAACCAAAATGACCAGTTTAAATTCTTTAAGATTTTAGGAATAACTGATTTCAATCGATCATTTGTTAACCATTCATTATCATTATTCCAATATCAAGCAAAAAATTTCCCATCAATGATATCAGCATGTAGAATTCAAGCATCACCACTTTTACATTTTGCTTCATTATTTTTCGATGATTTGAAAATGCTTAAAATGGTAACAGATAACTTTGATATCAATGATACTGATGATGATCATCGAACTGCTCTTTTCTATGCCATCAGAAATCCATCTTTATGTGTCATCCAAAATCTTTTTGAACATAAAATCGATGCTGATAAAGGTGATTATACATCTGAAACCCCACTAATTTCATCATTTGAAAATGGGTATTCTGATATTTCTGAGTTTCTTATTCAACAAGGCGCTTCCATCAACAGAACACATTTGGAGTTTCACGAACCGTCGCTTTTCTATGCGTTACAAAACCGCAAAAGTAAAACATTCAAAAAGCTTCTCAAGCATTGCAAAACTTCGGATCTAAATTGCCCTAATTCTAAGGGGCAATTCCTCACACACGTATGTATTGAAACTCGTCAATGTAAGCCACTGTTTCTTTTATCAGCTGCTTGTGCAGATATTGATCCCAATAATTATACTGATAAATATCAACATCCACTTCATTATTTCCTTGACTGCAAGTTAACTAAGGAAGTGAAACTTTTTAGGGCTCTTCTTTCTCTTCCGAATCTCGATCTTAATGTTTATGATCGACATGGCCAAACTCCATTATGTCGATGTATCTCAATGAAAGCCACAAAACTTCTCCCACTTCTTGTTTCTGACCCACGTTGTGACTTAGACATGCAAAATTCGAAAGGAATTTCGCCACTATCAATTGCTGTCAAGAAAAAGAGCCTTAAAGCAGTCACATGTCTTCTGAAAGGCGGTGCACTTGCGAACGCGCCAAATGATGACAAAAATGCACGAGACGCCTTTGATGATTGCGGTTAAGCAAAAGAACAAATCCATCGTTTCGAAGCTAATTGAGTTCGGAGCTGACCCACAGAGGTGGTACAACGCTGAAGGAATGATGCCCGCGGACGCAGCTGACGAAGAGATAGAAAAATTACTGAAAAGTGAATAAATGTGTATTAATAAAAACTTTTTGGATTTAAATATGCTGTCGATTTTGGTGTTCAATATTAATAATTAATAAGAGAGAACAAAATGATGTCAAAAAACATTATTTCAATAAGAAATAGAATAAAAATGTTTTCAATGGTAATATTTGAGTTTAGATATTAAAATTAATATTGGAATTCTTGAAGAAATTACACATTTAATAATTACTTAAATTTTAATTTGATTAACAGAAAAACTTTATCATGTGAGACTTCCTGCACATGTATCATTTCTATTTTATATAATGGTATAACTCATAATATTATTTAAATCAAATCATTTACAACTCAGATAAATAATATTTGTTGTTATAATATAAAAACTCACTAATTAAATGTATGACTTCAACATAAAAAAGTAATATTTAAGGAAGTGAGTGTTTTTATTTATACCCCTTAAGCAAATCGACGATATCATTTTCATTAGCCTTTGCAATCAGAAGAGGTGTAAAAAATTAATTACATAAATTTCAAATATTTAAATAAAATATCAAATTATTTAATAAAATTTTAACCAATACATAGGAATATTTTTAGTGTTTTTGTTGATATTTTTATTAGTTAGAAGTAATACAACCAAATCATCATTATCACTTATATTTGCTATAATAAGTGGTGTATCAAATAATTTGAAGAAATTCCAAATTTCATCATGAAACATCGAAATATTTATTTACATATAAAATAAACAGAAATATATTTTTAGCATTAACATCAATTTTCTTATGTTTAACAAGTAATTCAACAATTACTGAATTGTCTTCTTCAGCTGCAAGATGGAGAGCAATATCAAATTATTTAAATAATTTCCAATTCTTTAATAAAAATATCAAATTATTCAATAAAATAATAAATCTCATAAATTAATATTTTTTGCATTAACATTAATTCCTTCAAATTTAAAAAGTGATATAACAACACCTACATTATCCTTGAAAGATGCATGTAAAAGTGCTGTATCAAATAATTTTTAAATGTTTAATGAAAATATTAAATTAATTAATTAATAAAACATTAAATGAAACAAAAAAAGATCTTTAGCATTAACATCAATTCCTTTTTGTTGAAGAAGTATTTTAACAATTTCATCATTATCACATATAGATGCAACTATAAGTGGAGTATTGAATAATATAAATATATTCCAAATATTTTTGTAAAATATTACCACCAAAAAAATTGAAAAAATATCTTTTACATTAACATTATTTCCATTATTTTGAAGAAGAAATTGAAAATTTCGAAAAATTCTTTTTTCAAAAAAGTGACGCACAAGATTTGCTGTCACTTTTTATTTCCAGAAAAAGAAAATAAATGCAAGATCCCAATCCCCCAGAAAAAGAAAATAAATTCACCTACTTGGAATTACTTATTGAACTCCAAAAAATCATCATGGGCTTATCTGATGAAAACCTTGATTTTTCAGTTCAACAAATATTGCAAAAATTTGAATCGAATTATCCATATACATTTAATCATGTCATTTGTGAATTGATTTATTTTGTATTTTGTTCAAGAAAGAAAGAATTTGATATATACTTAAAATTTTTACAATTAATTCAAATTAAAGAAGATGAAATAAATGAAAATATACCTAAAATCATTACAATTTTTTCAAATTATATATCGAAAATGGAAAAGCAAGAAGCATATTATATATATAATATATTGATTCAACAAAATTTAGCTAAAGCAAATATTTTTAACAATTAAACGAACTAATTATTTCATTCATTACCATAAAAATAGAAAACCCAAAAAATTTCAACGAACAGAAGAAAATTTTTTTGGAAAACATAGAAGAACTATCAAAGAATGATTTTGAACTTCATAAGCAATTGATTAAAGAAGGACATAATCCAAATGAAATAGCAAAAATCATTCGTAATGATGAAATAGAAAAACTTCAAGAAATATCTTCACAACCAAAATTTGATTTTAATCAAATAATAGAACCATCAATTTATGAAAGATGTGATTTTATTAATAAAGAAAATGTTACATTAATTGATTATGCAGCATATTTTGGATCAGTTAAATGTTTTAAATATTTACTTATGAATGATGCAAATGTAATTAATACAGGTAAATATGCAGTTGCAGGTGGAAATCTAGAAATATTTCATTTATGTGAACAAAATCATTCATCATTAAAAGATGTAGATAAAACTGCAATTAAATTTCATCAAAATGATTTATTTAAATATCTTTATGAAAATAAAATTATTGATAAATCAAACCAAGCTGATAAAACAATGCTTAATTATTTCCAAAAAATCTGTATTACTAGTGGTAATTACGAACTTTTATTATTTTTGGAAGGAGAAGGAATACAATATGATGATAAAAATATTTTAAAAGAAATAAAAATAGGAAATTTATTCCTTGTACAATATCTTCATATAAATAATCAAAATACAAATTTTTTAATATACTCTTCAAAATCAGGTAATGTTGAAATTGTAAAATACTTTCTTGAACAAGAAGGAATTGATATTAATGCTAAAGATATTTATTTGTTTTAATTAAAATTTATTTTAATAATTTGATATTTCAAAATAATATTTGGAAATTATTTAAATTATTTAAAACAGCACTTATAATATCATCTGAAAAGGGTAATACAGAAATAGTTAAATTACTTCTTGAACAAAAAGGAATTGATATTAATGCTAAAGGTATTTATTTGTTTTATTTAAAATTTATTTTAATAATTTCTTATTTCAAAATAATATTTGGAAATTATTTAAATTATTTGAAACAGCACTTATGTATGCATCTTATTCTGGTTATACAGAAATAGTTAAATTACTTCTAGAACAAGAAGGAATTGATATTAATGCTAAAGATATTTATTTGTTTTAATTAAAATTTATTTTAATAATTTGATATTTCAAAATAATATTTGGAAATTATTTAAATTATTTAAAACAGCACTTATGTGGGCATCTGATGAAGGTTATACAGAAATAGTTAAATTACTTCTAGAACAAGAAGGAATTGATATTAATGCTAAAGGTATTTATTTGTTTTATTTAATATTTATTTTAATAATTTCTTATTTCAAAATAATATTTGGAAATTATTTAAATTATTTAAAACAGCACTTATAATATCATCTGAAAAGGGTAATACAGAAATAGTTAAATTACTTCTTGAACAAAAAGGAATTGATATTAATGCTAAAGGTATTTATTTGTTTTATTCTATATTTATTTTAATAATTTCTTATTTCAAGATAATATTTGGAAATTATTTAAAATATTTGATACAGCACTTACATCAGCATCTCGATATGGTTATACAGAAATAGTTAAATTACTTCTTGAACAAGAAGGAATTGATATTAATGCTAAAGATATTTATTTGATTTATTTGATATTTATTTAAATAATTTTTTATTTCAAGATAATATTTGGAAATTATTTGAATTGTTTTATTCAGCATTGATATTAGCATCTTTAAATGGTTATACAGAAATAGTTAAATTACTTCTTGAACAAGAAGGAATTGATATTAATGCTAAAGATATTTATTTGTTTTATTCTATATTTATTTTAATAATTTAGAATTTAAAAATAATATTTGGAAATTATTTAATTTGTTTCAAACAGCGTTTATGTTAGCATCTAAAAATGGTCATACAGAAATAGTTAAATTACTTCTTGAACAAGAAGGAATTGATATTAATGCTAAAGGTATTTATTTGTTTTATTTGAAATTTATTTTAATAATTTTATATTTCAAAATAATATTTGAAAATTATTTAAATTATTTAAAACAGCACTTATAATATCATTGGAAAATGGTTATACAGAAATCGTTAAATTACTTCTTGAACAAAAAGGAATTGATATTAATGCTAAAGATATGATTTATTTTTATTATTTTATATTTCAAAATAATATTTGGAAATTATTTCAATTATTTGAAACAGCACTTATAATATCATTGGAAAAAGGTCATACAGAAATCTTTAAATTACTTCTTGAACAAGAAGGAATTGATGTTAATGCTAAAAATATTGATTTGTTTTAATTAAAATTTATTTTAATAATTTTATATTTCAAAATAATATTTGGAAATTATTTAAATTATTTAATACAGCACTTATAATATCATTGGAAAATGGTTATACAGAAATCGTTAAATTACTTCTTGAACAAAAAGGAATTGATATTAATGCTAAAGATATGATTTATTTTTATTATTTTATATTTCAAAATAATATTTGGAAATTATTTCAATTATTTGAAACAGCACTTATAATATCATTGGAAAAAGGTAATACAGAAATCTTTAAATTACTTCTTGAACAAGAAGGAATTGATGTTAATGCTAAAAATATTGATTTGTTTTAATTAAAATTTATTTTAATAATTTTTATATGTCAAAATAATATGTGTAAATTATTTAAATTATTTAATACAGCACTTATAATATCATTGGAAAAAAAGGTAATACAGAAATCGTTAAATTACTTCTTGAACAAGAAGGAATTGATATTAATGCTAAAGATATGATTTATTTTTATTATTTTATATTTCAAAATAATATTTGGAAATTATTTCAATTATTTAATACAGCACTTATAATATCATTGGAAAAAGGTCATACAGAAATCTTTAAATTACTTCTTGAAAAAGAAGGAATTGATGTTAATGCTAAAAATATTGATTTGTTTTAATTAATATTTATTTTAATAATTTCTTATTTCAAAATAATATTTGGAAATTATTTAAATTATTTAAAACAGCACTTATAATATCATCTGAAAAGGGTAATACAGAAATTGTTAAATTACTTCTTGAACAAGAAGGAATTAAAATTAATGCTAAAGATATGATTTATTTTTATTATTTTATATTTCAAAATAATATTTGGAAATTATTTAAATTATTTAAAACAGCACTTATAATATCATTGGAAAATGGTTATACAGAAATCGTTAAATTACTTCTTGAACAAAAAGGAATTGATATTAATGCTAAAGATATGATTTATTTTTATTATTTTATATTTCAAAATAATATTTGGAAATTATTTCAATTATTTGAAACAGCACTTATAATATCATTGGAAAAAGGTAATACAGAAATCTTTAAATTACTTCTTGAACAAGAAGGAATTGATGTTAATGCTAAAAATATTGATTTGTTTTAATTAAAATTTATTTTAATAATTTTATATTTCAAAATAATATTTGGAAATTATTTAAATTATTTAATACAGCACTTATAATATCATTGGAAAAAGGTAATACAGAAATCGTTAAATTACTTCTTGAACAAGAAGGAATTGATATTAATGCTAAAGATATGATTTATTTTTATTATTTTATATTTCAAAATAATATTTGGAAATTATTTCAATTATTTAATACAGCACTTATAATATCATTGGAAAAAGGTCATACAGAAATCTTTAAATTACTTCTTGAAAAAGAAGGAATTGATATTAATGCTAAAGCTAAAATTTATTTAAATTATTTTATACATCACTTATTATATCGTTGGAAAAAGGTTACTTTGAAATCTTAAAATTACTTCTTGAACACGAAGGATTTGATATCAATGATATAAATATTTATTTGTTTTTATATAAAATTTAATTAAATCAATTTTGATTTCAATAAAATATTTGAAGTTTCATCTGAATATACAACTCATTACTTATTTATGCAATAGATATTAGAAACATTGAAATTATTAATATACTTATTGCTCAAGGAATTGATATTAATCTGAAATTAGCATATTTATATTATACGATATTTTACATAATAATTTGATATTTTAAAATAATATTTGGAAATTATTCAAAGTATTTCAAACAGCACTTATATATGCAACTAATAAAGGTTATATAGAAATCGTTAAATTACTTCTTGAACAAGAAGGAATTGATATTAATGCTAAAGATAAAATTTATTTTAATCATTTTGGATAACAAAATAATTTTTGGAATTAATATAATTTGTTTTCCACAGCTCTTATTTATGCATCTCGGAATGGTTACAGTTTTATTGCTAAAAAGCTTCTTATGCATAGAGGAATTGATATTAATGCTAAAGACATTAGATTTTATCTATTATTATCTATTTTAATTATTTGGCATCCATTAAGAATATTTGGAATTTTTTCATATTATTATCTACATCTTTAATATGGTCATCTACTAATGGTTACATTGAAATAGTTAAATTACTTCTTGCACAAGAAAGAATTGATATTAATGATAAAGATATTTATTTCTTTTATTTTATTTTTCTTTTAATAATTTAATATTTCAAGATGATATTTGGAAGTTATTTAAATTATTTAAAACAGCACTTATGCATGCATCTGAAAATGGTAAAATAGAAATCGTTAAATTACTTCTTGAACAAGAAGAAATTGATATTAATGATAAAGATATTTATTTCTTTTATTTTATTTTTCTTTTAATAATTTAATATTTCAAGATGATATTTGGAAGTTATTTAAATTATTTAAAACAGCACTTATGCATGCATCTGAAAATGGTAAAATAGAAATCGTTAAATTACTTCTTGAACAAGAAGAAATTGATATTATGACAAAAGATGTTAAATTATTCTGAACCATATTTATTTATATTGTTTAAAACTCAAAAAAAATATTTGGAAATTATTAAATTTATTTGAAACTTCGCTCAAGTTGGCAGCAAAAAATTCTCATGTCGAAGTTGTTCAATTAATTCGTGAAAAATTACCAAGTAAATGTATGTTTTGTTGAGAATAATATTATAATAATTGTCAAGAATAACTCGCTTAAATAGTCATCGTGACTCATGTAAAATCTTAATATAAAAATTAATGAATAAAATTAATGGTTATAATGAATTTATTTTCATAATTTTAAAAGATGAAGGTAGTTTGAGATGTTGAAAATATAGACATGATGAACGAGAAAATAATTTATTAAGTTTGATCAAAAGTGATACATTTAGGAAAAGATATAATAAAATATATCAGCCCATGCATACAAACGAATTGTTATGATTGATTTTTCATCAATTTTATTTTTCATTCTGCGTATGTAGTTTTAAAGAATATATCTTATAGGTGATAAACATATGGTTATTTTTAAAAAATCTTAAAGAATGAATCTTTTGATTTCTTTTTTATTTCATCAAATGATTTGATACTTTTTGCCAAATCTTCCGAACTACATCCTCAATTAGAAAATTTATATATAAGTAAACACTTACAAATGAATTTTTACAAAATTACAGCAAAAGGATTCAAATTTGTTAATTTTGCCAATTTTGTTTCCACATATTTCTGTATTTTCTGTTTAATGTTCTCTGGTAGTAACTCATATTTCGGAGCTAGTTCGTCTGTTTCCCTTAATGCCTCTTCCTTTGTCAATTCAGGGATATCGAGATCAATTTTTGATGTTGAGCAATCATTCAAAAACCTCAAAAATGCACCTCGATTCATTAAGGATAGCATTCTTAGATCCTCTTGGAAATATTTCGATGTGTGGCCTTTGAACAAAAACAGGAAAACCTAAAGGTGAAGCGTTTCGTATCGGATCCAAAATTCCAAACTTTATTTTATCGTTGCCACTTTTTGCCAATTCATCGGCGTTTTCGAGGGAAATTTGGACCAAATTCTGGTGAGGAGAGAACGACTGCATCGTAGCTCTCGCTTTCTATGAAATCTTTGTAAGTTAACCCAACAATTTTTTGTACACTTTCATTTCCGATAATTTCAGGTATTTCCTCGCTGAAATATTTCAACGTTTGAATTCAACGTTATCAAACAATTTGTCACGTGATAGAAGTAACCATGTTTCCATTGGAACTACTCCAAACCTGATTTCTGGAAATAGATTTGATAATTGATACAAATTTTCAAATCCTTGACTAAAAATAGCAGCAAATGTTATGTTTTCTTGCATTATATCATATTTTGTGAATTCTTTGTATGATGCAATTGATTTTTCTAATACATTTCATTAGACATATTAAGTTCATCAAAAAGTTCGGGTTTAGCTGTAATTAATTCACTAGTTGGACATTCACATGAGTTATATATTCTGCCCGATTGATATAGTACGAGAAAAAGATTTTCATATTGAAAGGTAGATACAAGTTGAGGAACATCAGAAGAAATAAGTAAAGTAAACAACGGACGTTTAGATAAAATATTAAGTGAGTTTGAAAATAAATATTGAGCTTGCTCTGATAGAGGGTGTGGGACAATTACTAAAGCTAAAACAACAGGATTTTGGAAGATTACATCTTGAAATTCAACGTCCGTGTAATTTTTAAATTTAGGTGTGCTTGTTTTGTAATAGGGGACAAAAATACAGTTCGAAAAATTTTGAAGAGCAAAAAACAGCTGAAATGAATGGAGTGAACATCATCCCCTATTTAGTAGGGTTGGGTGGGCTCTGATATATCGATAAACCGCTGATAAAAATATCAGATTTTATCGATATTATCCTGATAAAAAAAGTGACCAACTTATATTCAAATTTCTTGTATCGTAATTGACGATAGCATTCTAGCATTCAAATAAAAATCAATAAAACTGAAATATCTCATGAATAATCATGAATATACAAACTATTTTAGTTATAAAGAATTTACCAATAATATCTAGAATATAATTATGCATAATATTAAAATTTAGTGAGAATGATAATTGATATATTTTTTTCGAAACTTAGTTTAAACTTTTAATACCAAAATAAACAAGCATTAAAACACTATAAGTAGAACTCAAAATGCATTAAAAATATATGAATTGGAAGATTAAATTAAATGCAATTTTATTTGACTAAATTTATATAAATTTAGTTCGTTTTATATGGGGGCTGATAATTGCATTTGATTTTATCATATAAAATTTGCGATATTAGCATTATGTTAAAGTACGTTTTGAGCGAAGCGAAAATTATTCCAATGAAATAATCAAAAAGAAGATATTTTAAAAAGTAACAAGTGGTAGTACTACCGACCGATACCACTTTTTGAAAAATGTGGAGTTTTGCGATGTTTGAAATTGATTCTTAATCGCAAATGCACTAAATGTGTAACCACAATTAGAATACTTTATCTTGATAGCATTCTAATTAATGCTCCTAAATTTTCGAAAATCAATTTTATGGATATACCATTTGAATTAGATAGATAATATAACTCCCAGAAATTGTAATTACTGTCAGTTTGATTTAGCATAAATATATATCCATTTTCACGAGATATTTTTATTTTTATGATGAAATTTTGAATATTATCATTCAGAACGATATGAAAATTTTGAATGCAGATTGTCACTTTTTTTATCAGGATAATCGATAAATATCGATAAAACTGTTTATTTTATCGATATTTATCGATACCCATCCTTAATTTTAAGGTTGATTTGAGACAAATTGTTTAACCTTATTCGAAATAAACGTCATTAACTTTTTGATTAATTTACTCAGTGACTTTTTATGTCATTTACATGTAAATAAGTTGCCAACTTTTTGACAAGTTTATATCATCGACTTTTTGTATACAGTCAGGCGCTTTTTATCTTGCAACAGTTTTGGTAGCTACGAACAAATGTTATTAAAAGACATTAGAAAATATTGCAAAGGAGTACCATTCATTCTAGCTGGTTTGAAGAATGACCTTATAGATAATAGCTCTTCGGAAGAAATAATTACAACACAACAAGGGGAAGCAATGAAAAAAAAATTGGTGCTTATGGCTATATCGAGTGCTCTGTTGATAAATACTCAAGTGTAAACGAAGTTTTCGAATTAGCAATTCGGGCTTTCATAGCAAAAAAAGAAAAAGATTCGAAGGGATGTGAAATATATTAAAAAAAATATATTTTGTAAAAAAAAATCTTTTTTAAAGGAAGAACGTTTCCTTTCAGTGTTTCCTCTCTCGCAAAATAATCTAATATTTACTTTTTTTCAAACCGCAACACACAATGATTGGCTACTTTACATCAATTAAACCGAAATTTAGGCGTCGATCGCATTTTAACGTACTCCCAGCCACCAAGTTCGTTTGCCAGAAAAGTCATTGGTAAAAGCGGTTTTATAACAGAAGTGTTTCTGGACTTTAGCATTGAATTTATTCATAGTGTAAATTTACAATCACAAAAATTTTATGGAATCCTCCTTTCCATATCTTCAACATTCCAAAGAAATGCAGATTACCAAGTTAAACATGAGCATCACATTCCAAACCTTTCACCATTACTAAAAAATATTTCTTCAATTTGTTATAGATAAGCAACACTCTAATTCACACACAACAAAACATTTCAAGGCAACAAACCTTCAACTTTGAATGCCAAAAACGAAAATACGAAAGGAAATTTCTAATATTGAAGAGATTTCATTCAATCAAATTTAAAAGCAAACCCGATTTATTCAAACATTATTTTCCAAAAGTCTTCGGCAGCATGGTGTTCTGCTTTATTTCTGGTTTCTTTACCAAAAACTTATTTACTCTATTTGAAATTCTGTTATAAGAAACTGCCGCAGGTAACACAGACAGTGATCTTCTGTTCATTACTTGGTCACGATTTTCTGGTCCTCTCGAAGAGTGACAAAGAGATGCATAGCTGTACTTCTGTACTCCTTCAAAAAGTGGCGATCGGAGCAGTTTTGCCAGCGGTTCTCTTTTTGAGGGGTTTACAGCGGTCATCGAATGAATCAACTTGCAAAATAACGGATCGGCACAAGAAGGAAAATTGAAGATTCCAACTTGAATTGCCATCTCTAACTCTTCGATTTTTTGAGTTGCCCATGGGAGCTTCCCAAATGCAATTGTGTAAAACGTAATACCAAGTGACCAAATGTCAGCTAAAAAAGGATCTGCATTTTGTCGAGTTATTACTTCCGGAGCCATATATGGACGAGATCCTGCACAGCTATTAACAACTTCCCCTTTCGTCAACTTTCTGCTTAGACCAAAGTCAGCAAGTTTTGGTCTTCCATAATTATCTAATAAGATATTTGCAGGTTTTATGTCTCTGTGAGCAACGTTTTGTTCATGACAGTATAACAAGGCTTTTATTATTTGATAACAATATGAATATAATTTTGGTGGTTTTATCGGACCTTCTTTTTCAATGAAGTCCTTTAAAGACCCACCGCTACAATACTCTAAAACAATGTATAAATGTGTGCGTGCTTCATCAAAAAAGAATTCGTACATAGAAATAATATTTGGATGACATAGTTTGATTAATGTTGTTGCCTCGTTTTTAGTTTCATCGAATGCAGATATTGGGTGTTTAATTCTTTTGATACAAAAGTCTTGGTTATATCGAGCTGAATGTACAAGAAAAACAGACCCAAATCCACCAGCGCCAACAGGTCGTTTGAAGTGGTAATGGTGTTCTGGCAGAACTTCTTCGATCTCTGTTAAGCTGATTTGGTGTCCTGAGTTGAGGAGCATCTGTAATTCTGGAAAATTTTCTCAAATTTCCAAGCTTCAAAAAAACGACACGAAGAATTAATTCAAAAATAAACTTTTGTGAGTAAATAAACTTTTGAGGGGCAGATAGAATCCGCTTATTCAATGCGTTAACACACGGTCAAAATGTGCTTTTGAATAGTTTATTTCAGCTGTTCGATCAAACTAAAATAACATTTTCCCGTCATATTCTCAAAATATTCGAAATTAGAAGTAATGACAACTTATGCCTTTAATTTGTCAATCTTTTCCTTTCGATTTCGACACAAATAAGAGCAGATAGTATGAGTTTTTAGTGTGTCATGCTTGATAGAACCTATTTGAAATAACGCCTTTTTCTGTACTTTTTTTAACTCCTTCAAAATCTATATCTCTTAAAAAGTTATTTTATTTTCATTCAAATTTTCTGCCGCTTTTACAACAGGAAACTGCATGCATACGATCAAAAGGTATAGAAAATGCTTCGCCGGAACGTTCAATCGCATTCAAAAAAGAGCAGCCTTTTTTCAAACGTTCACAATATTTTTGAAAGGAAACTGTAAACAAATAGTTTACAACAATTTCCAGAATTATCTTTCATTTACTGCTATCTGCTTAAAAAATCAATCAATACGCTTAACTACAGGAGCGCATTGAAGTGTTTGTGCAACAGTGCACATTTTTGTTTCAACTTGAGAAGTAAGCTGATCAAGAAGTTCTTGAGATGTATCATCAGTATCAACCAAAAAATTGAGACGGAATTCACTAATTCTACGTTTGGGACTGATTTCCCAGTCTGCTTCGATATTTGTAATAATATTTTTCACCATCTTGCCATGCTTTTCGAGAAGAAATTTCAAAGAGTCAGCTGCACATGCCCCGAGGCTCATCATTAATGAATCTGGTGGTGTTGGAGCACACCCTTTGTTATCAGTTGAAAGAATAACTCCCTGTCCATTTTTGTTTGTACAAAACCAATCGAATCCTTCGATATTAAGAACCTTAGCCTTTGTGACTTTAGCAAAATTATTTTTAAATTGGCTGAGCATCGAACAGTTTTTTTGTTTTTGTTGGGCTGCCCTATAGTAAACCATACAATTTGCAAAAAAAAAAATTCGTTCAAACGACATGAAATAAAATAAGAAATTATAAAACTACAACATATTTAGTATACCGGTGCTTTATAAAACAACAAGACATTATATGTTTGATTTATCAAATAACAAAAAGGAAAAGGATTCTAATTAATACCAATTCTCATAAAGAAAAAGTGATCTACTAATACGAGGTGATGCTGCACTTTGATTTGGTATTTTTGCTTTATCGAAAAATTCGAAATCTGATGCAGGAGGTAGATATGTTTTTGTTGGCTTTTCATCAATTTTATCTGTTTTGTGAAAATTATTATCTTCTATAATAGTTTCCCATGCAACAGAGCACTCTGTGCTTAAATGAGAAACTTCTGGGTTAAAAGAAAATAATTCAATATAAGATTGATTCAATGAAAACAAACAATAATTTTTTTGTGGAATAACCTCTGTGTCATTTGGTTTTAGTTCCACAGCTTTTCGTGTTTTCATAATAATCACAGCAAAAAAGTATGAAAATAATGAAAATACTGTTGATAATGCAACTGACGACAATGAAATTCCTGCCCTTCTTTTTCTTTGATTTTTGGAATCATTAAAATAAATAGAACACTTTTGGAGAAATTCTTCAATTTGTTTATTTGCAATTTCTTCATAATAATCAAAAGAGTCCTTCACAGAAGGCTGGGCTTCAGCTGAAGGAGTCGGAAACGCTGTTGATGTATAGGGTGAAAATCTCAACCCAAACAAAGGAAGAAACATTCAAAAGTATAACTTGACGAAATAATTTCATTCAAAATAAAATTTGCCATTTTTATCGTTTTTTTTTCTTTATTTGGAAAGGGATCAGACCTTATTCATAGAAAACCTGAACAACGCTACGAGAAATAAAGAGATCACCTGAATAAAAACTCGTGACAATAAACATGTTCCCACTTAAATATTCTGCAGGAAGCATTTTGCCTTCTCCTGCTGCTTCAACAATAGTTTCCCATGAATTTTCTGATTCTGGCATTACAAACCCAAATTTGTAATCCCATTCTTCAGCATGTGTACCATGAATTAAAACGTTTTGTTCAATGCGAAAATCTTTGATTGCTTCCTTTGTGGAAAATACGATTTCGCGTCCAACTGCTTTGAAGCTAAGCAAACGAGCTGGAAGATGTGCTTCTTTTACAGTTGTGAATACATCATCAGCCCAATTATTTGAACTCCAAACTTTCTCACCGGTTTCTGAATTTTTTATTGTGAGGCTTAATAAACGAAAGCCTTTAAGAATGGCTTGGGCTTGAGGATTTTTTGAAATCTCAATCAATTCAGCCATAAAAGTGAAATCAGTTTGCCACTTTCCTAATAATAAACGTATGTTGACACAAAAATATTAAACGTTCGCATATGGAAGAACTTAATGAATGTTTGAAAATTCTTCAACAGAAAAAAGCTGAATTAGAAACAGAAATCGAACTTGAAAAGCAAGAAGTTTTATTCCTAAAGCAATTAATTCAAAAAGAAAAAGAAAATAAAATGATTTTAGAAGAAGATCTAATAACATTAAAGAAAAATAATTTATCACAACTAAGCGATAAAAAGAGGTGTGAGTTAAAATGTTTTTCTCAAAAAATCAAAGAAATATCTGAAAAAAATTCAGAATTTATATCATATATCAATCACTTAAATGACGAAATAAAAAACAGAAAAGAAATTTTAAAAGAATACACAAGAAATTGATGTTAAATTCTCTTTATATTAATAGAATAGAAGTTCATGTGAATTAAATAAAAGATTTAATTATTAATTTAGTTATTTGGGTTAAACATCATTGTCATATGGCTTAAAGGCCATTACGTTTGTTCCAAAGGTCATCTTTAAGGATATGAACAATTTCGATTGCTACACCTTTTGTATTGGCATTAATCTCAGTAGAATCGACTTTTGCTAAACCGAGTGCAAATGGTACTGTTTGTTCAAGAAGGCGAATTTCAATTACTTGGCCAGCTTCAAATGGTTCTGGCAATTGTTTGATACCTGGTGCCATTAAATCTGCGCCACGGAGCAAAGCACGAACTGCTCCATCATCAACGTATACAGCAGGGAGCATTCCTGGATAAGACATGGCGATAAAAAGATGCGGAAAAACTTGACCAGAACCCAAACGGAAAAGCACAGGTTTATCTTGAACAGCATAAAGTTCTAAGTGGTTCTCTAAATGGTAAACAACAACAACAGTTTTCTTTGGGAAAAGTTTATCTTCGATTTCTTCAAAACCCTTCATATATTTCTTTGCTTCTGTTTTGAGTTTTTGGAGGAGGTTGTTTTTTAATGTAGCTTTCTTTTTGAGCTTGTTCTCATCTAATTTGGCGAACATTTTTAGGAAAGGCCAATTTTGAGCCGTAAAATTCGATAGAAAAATTCAAAAACTTTGGTTTGAAGAATTAACAGAGTTTGTTTGGTATAGTTTATTGTGTGTAAACAATTTAAAGATTTGTAAAGTTATCAAAATATCATTTATTCCTTTTCTGCAGCAGTAGCTTTAATTGTTTCTTCATAACGTTTCATAAGAGTCTCAACTTCCGAAGTTGTCAAGATTCTAACTTTTGGCCCATATTCTTCACGGTATTGTAAAACAGCAAATTCTAATTTATCTGCACTTAAGCTTGTTGAATCAAGTGTCTTACAAAGAACCTTAACTGTTAAATCCATAGCTTCTGTAGCGTTCATGTCGTCTTTGTATTGTGATTTAAGAATAGATTGTGCTGTTTGATTATTCTCACCGATTGCTGTTGCCTTCCATCCACCATAATTCCCTGATGGATCTGTGAGGTAGAGCTGGCATCCTTTGTTTTTATCATATCCTGCTATTAAAAATGAAACTCCATATGGACGAAGACCACCATATTGTGTATAACTATGTTTCTTATCGCAAACTCTGCGAACTAATTGCTCTAATGGGATTGGTTCATTATATGTTTCCAAATATGACTGTCCAATAGTTCTCATAAATTCAATAAGATTATTTGCATCTGCAGTCATTCCAGCAAGCGCAACAATCACATGCTGATCAATTTTGGCCATTTTTTCAGGGAATAAATAATCTACTAATCGGCCTGTATTCTTTTTTTCAGCTGCAAGAACTACACCATTTTCAAATTGAACACCAATAACAGTTCCTGCCTGGTTTACGGATTGAATTGCATATTCAACTTGAAGGATTCTGCCGTCAGATGAGAAAGTTGTAGTTCCTGAGTCATATCGGTAAGTCATATTCGATTAGTGATTCAAACAAACATTGTGAATATTTCATAATGTTCAAATAAAGTTAGTCAATGCTCGCAGCCGTTAAAAATATATATATCATTTTTTATTGTTTTATGCATGAAACTTTATTTAAAATTTTCATATAAATATTATTTTAAGTTATTTACTTAATTTTACCCATTGTTCATTATATATTATTTTTTAAAACAATCCTCTCATTTAATGCATTATGTATACATTAACCATATTCACCCTCCGCAAATTAATGCTGTATTATTTCTCCTTGAATAATGTGGATATTTCCTCTGTTGGCATACTTAAAGTCGAAAGGAAAAAAAGAAATTCAGGAAAAAATATAACATTATTTTCTGTATATTTTGTTTTGTGTAAATTTATAATTTCCATTTAAAGAGATTATAAATAGTTTTAACAATTTTATTGGACTCTAGTACGAGAGAAAGGATATCTTATTATTTTCTGTAGTTTACCAGTGCCGATAAAAAATTGGGGCGGTATAACATTATTTGGAGGTTTTGGCGGTTTTTTTAATGGATGAGCTTGAAGTAGAAAATCAAATTATTCTTCTTGAGGCAGTAAGATTGTTTTATCCCACGTCTGAAAACAAGGAACTGGTAATTCCAATGATCATGCAATGGTTTAATGAAAGATCTTCACAATTTTTACCTGCATCTCAATTCAACGAAATTCTTCGTAGCTTATTTGAAGTGCCTCAGAGTTCAACAGGGTTCAAAGCGAAACGTCCATTTTCTTTTGTATAAAGACATTTTAAGTTCCTTTTTTATTTTTTAATTAAAAGTTTTTAATCTGTTTTTCACACACCTCTCATTTTGTGTTGCGCCAATCAAAATAATTAAAATTTACTTAAATCGTTCTGTACTACAAGAATTAACGCAAGAATTTGATTTGAATAAAATCATTTTATTGAAACAAAATAATCTTCAATCTTTTTCAATATTAGTTGTTCCATATAATGTATAAGAGAATTGATTTTTTAATGAATTTAATATAGACTCTATAGAGTCCAATTATAATTGGAAATGTGCTGGAGTTAAAACTTGCTGTAATTGTTAAACAATATTTTTGAGCTTTCTTCTCACTCGTATGTTTCATTCTTAATTTCTAAAAATATTAACGACATCTTGAGATACAAGATCATCAAAAAAATAACCATCCTATCGTACTCCATTTCTGTTTTAGAACCTTCATATGTGTGATGAGCAAGAATACAATCTCACGACAAATTATTCTATAGAGGTAAGTTCAGATATGGAATTACTTATTACTCTTGAGCAAATCATACTGAATTTGTCAGAAGAAACATTTGATACTTCAGTTCAACAAACAATTAAATTGTTTGATATAAATTTTCCATATTCATTCAATTTTATTGTCAGTAAATTAGTTTACTCGGCATTTTATTCTCAGAAGCATGAATTTGATTTATATTTAAATTATTTAAAAGTTATTCAAACAAAAGAAGAAGAAATCAACAAAAATAATCCCAAAATCATTGAAATTTTTACCAACTATATATCTAAGAAAGAATCAGAAGAAGCTTATTATATTATTGAAAGAATGATTGAGAATAATGTAATTGATTCAAATATTACACAAAACATTAAATCAAAATATTTTTCGCAATACAAAAAAATGAATGAAATTATGGATGATGGTGTTAAATTTAGTTATGTTTTTATTCGCAAATACAGAGAACTATCAAAGAATAATTGGGAACTTCATAAGAAATATGTTAAAGAAGGAGTTAATCCAAATGAAATATCAAAAATAATTCGAAATGATGAAATCGAAAAACTTCAAGAAATATCATCACAAAATAATTTCAATTTTAATCAGAAAATTCAACCATCACTTTATGAACGATTTTCATTCATTAATAAAGAAGACGTTTCATTAATTAATTTTGCTGCATTTTTTGGTTCAGTAAATTGTTTTAAATATTTACTTATGAATGGTTCTAAAATAGAAGACACAGGTAAATATGCAGTTGCAGGTGGAAATTTGGAGATAATTCATTTATGTGAACAAAATCATTCATCATTTAAAAATGCATATGAAACTGCAATTGAATTCCATCAAAATGATATCTTTAAATATCTTTATGAATAAATATATAAATTTAGAAGATTCAGTAGAAAATAAAATAGCAAAAATCAGTTCTCTCTTCCAATGTAACAGAAGTTACTTTGATAGTTATGAAATTCTTTCATTTCTGGATGAAAAAAACAATATTGACAAAATTATTACACAATATTCCCATTATGCAAATAATATATATCTTATCAGACATTTCCTTAAAAATAATCTTCCACAAGATATTTTAGTTTATTCGTTGGAATCAGGAGGAAATATTGATCTCATTAAATATCTTTTAAAGCAAGAAGGAATTGATATTAATGCTAAAGATATTTATTTGTTTTATTTAATATTTATTTTAATAATTTCTTATTTCAAAATAATATTTGGAAATTATTTAAATTATTTAAAACAGCACTTATAATATCATCTGAAAAGGGTAATACAGAAATTGTTAAATTACTTCTTGAACAAGAAGGAATTGATATTAATGCTAAAGGTATTTATTTGTTTTAATTAAAATTTATTTTAATAATTTGATATTTCAAAATAATATTTGGAAATTATTTAAAATATTTGATACAGCACTTACATCAGCATCTCGATATGGTTATACAGAAATAGTTAAATTACTTCTTGAACAAGAAGGAATTGATATTAATGCTGAAGGTATTTATTTGGTTTAATTAAAATTTATCTTAATAATTATGGGTTTAAAAACAGTATTTGGAAATTATTTAAAATATTTGATACAGCACTTATTTTAGCATCTCAATATGGTTATAATGAAATAGTTAAATTACTTCTTGAGCAAGAAGGGATTGATATTAATGCTAAAGATATTTATTTGTTTTATTTTGGATTTATTTTAATAATTTGATATTCCAAAATAGTATTTGGAAATTAATTAAATTATTTGAAACAGCACATATGAAAGCATATAAAAAAGGTTATAGAGAAATAATTAAAAGTCTTATTGAAAAAGAAGCAATTGATACCGCTGTTATAATATATTTTTGTGATTTGATTTTAAATTTTTTTTGGGAATTATTTAAAATATTTCCAACAATCATGTTGCAAACAATTTCTTATGGGTATTCTGATATATTTAAAATGCTTCTTGAAAAAGAAGGAAATGAAAATAATAAAATTTGTTTTATGTTTTTCAAGTTTATTTCAATAGTTTGATATTTCAATACACAATTTATGATTAAACCTAATAATTTAGTGAAGAATTTAATCTAGCAATTAGCAAAGATAATGTTGAAATCGTTAAATATCTTCTTGAATCGAAAAGATTCATTAAACCAAAACTTGTTTTTAAATTTTATTGGTAATTTATTTTAATAATTTAACATTTTAAAATTCTGTTTGAAATAGCAATTTTGAAAACTTCCCAAAGAGGTCAAATAGAAATAGTTAAATTACTTCTTGAACATGAAGGAATTGATATTAATGCGAAAGATATTAATTTATTTAACATAAGAATATTTTAAAATAATAAATGGAAATTACTTAAATTATTTAATACGCCACTTATTATAGCTTCCAAAAATGGTCATTTAAATATAGTTAAATTACTTCTTGATCAAAAAGGAATTGATATTAGAGCTCAAAATATTTCTTTGTTTTATATAGAATTCATTTTAATAATTTTGGGTTATAAAATAATATTTGAAAATTATATAAATTATTTAGAACTGCTTTCTTTATTGCATGTTGGTATGGTTATATAGAAATCGTTAAAATCTTTCTCAAACAAGAAGGAATAGATATTAATGCGAAGGATATTTATTCATTTTATTTATAATTTCGTTAAATAATTTGATGTTTTTATATACTTTTTGGAATACTTTTATATTTTTTAGAACAGCACTTATTTGTGCATCTCAATATAATAATTATGATATTGTTAAATTACTTCTTGAACAAGAAGGAATTGATGTTAATGCTAAAGATATTTATTCATTTTATTTAATATTTCTTTTTTTAGTTCGATATTTCAAAATAATATTTGGAAATTATTTAAATTATTTCATACAGCATTTATGATTGCATTTCATTATGATTATACTGAACTAATAAAACTATTTCTTGAATATGAAAATGTTGATTTTGATACAAGTTATATTTTTTTATTCTCTTTAATGCTCATTTAAATAATTTGAAATTTCAACAAAAAATGTGAAAATCATTTAAATTATTTACCAATTCTCTTATTTTTGCTGTTAAAAAAGGTTATATAAAAATAATTAAGTCGGTACTTAACAAACAAAATGTTAAAATTAATGCTAAAAATGTTCTTTTCAAGTCATCAATGTTTGTTTCAAATATTTAGTGTATAAAAATAATATTTGGTAATTATTCAAATTATTTAAAACAGTACTTATTATTGCATCTGAATTTGGCAATACAGAAATAGTTAAATTACTTCTTGAACAAAAAGGAATTGATATCAATGCTAAAGATATTTATATATTTTATCCAATGAATATTTTTATCATATAAATTTTCAAAATAGGATATGAAATCTATTTAAAGTGTTTAAAACAGCACTTATTCATGCATCTCAATATGGTTATAATGAAATAGTTAAATTACTTCTTGAGCAAGAAGGGATTGATATTAATGCTAAAGATATTTATTTGTTTTATTTTGGATTTATTTTAATAATTTTCTATTTCAAAATAATATTTGGAAATTATTTAAATTATTTAAAACAGCATTTATTTTATCATCTGCATATGGCTGTATGGATATTGTTAAATTACTTCTTGAACAAAAAGGAATTGATATCAATACTAAAGATATTTATTTATTTATTTTCGAATTTGATTAAATAATTTAATATTTCAATTTAATATTTGGAAATTATTTATATTATTTAATACAGCGCTTATGAATGCAATTCAATATGGGTGCACTGACATTGTTAAATTACTTCTTGAACAAAAAGGTATCGATATCAATACTAAAAATATTTTTTCAATTATTTTAAATATTGAATAAATAACTTGATATTTTCTAAAAATATTTGGAAATTATTTATATTATTTAGAACACCTCTTGTTATTGCATGTGCATATTTTCATACAGAAATAGTTCAATTACTTCTTAAAAAAGAAGGAATTGATATTAATGCAAAAGATATTTATTTGTTTTATTTAATATTCATTTTAATAATTTGATGTTTTAAAATAACACTCGGAAATCATTCAAAATATTTAAAACAGCACTTATAATAGCATCTGAAAAAGGTTGCCGTGAAATAATTGAATTACTTCTTAAACAAGATGGAATTGATATTAATGCTAAAGATATTAATATGAATTATTTAATGAATGTTTTTATAATTTAATGGTTTTAGATAATATTTGTAAATTATTAAGATTATTTAAAACAGCACTTATAATAGCATCTGAAAAAGATAAATATGATTTAGTTAAATTACTTCTTGAACAAAAAGGAATTGATATTAATGCTAAAGATATTAATATGAATTATTCAATGAATATTTTTGTAATTTGATATTTTTAGATAATATTTGGAATTTATTTGAATTATTTAAAACAGCACTTATAATAGCATCTGAAAAAGAGAACTATGATTTAGTTGAATTACTTCTTAAACAAGATGGAATTGATATTAATGCTAAAGATATTTATATGAATTATTTAATGAATGTTTTTATAATTTAATGGTTTTAGATAATATTTGGAATTTATTTAAATTATTTAAAACAGCACTTATAATAGCATCTGAAAAAGGTTGCCGTGAAATAATTGAATTACTTCTTAAACAAGATGGAATTGATATTAATGCTAAAGATATTTATATGAATTATTCAATGAATGTTTTTATAATTTAATGGTTTTAGATAATATTTGGATATTAAAAAAAATATTTAAAACAGCACTTATAATAGCATCTGAAAAACGTTACAATGATATAGTTAAAAGAATTTTCGAACTAGAAGGAATCGATATCTATGATAATGAAATTTGTTGTAATAATTTATTATTTTTAGAAAATATTTGAAATTCCATGAATTTTTTTAAAATAGCGCATATTTATGCACATACCAAAGGCTAAAGAAATGTAATTAAATTACTTAGTAAGGAGTAGTTATAATATTATATATCTTTAATATATATCATTAAAAAATTTTTTTTATGATCCGAAAACGCACATGTTGTAGTGTATTTTTTTTTATGAATTTAAGTTATTTTGTGATTATAAAATTTATTGTATGAAAGATGCTTCTCATCAAAGAAATTGCAATTAGTCTTATTTGCTTTATTTAACATTAAGTAATCCATCTAATATTAAAAACATTTTTTTCTTCCGTATATATCAATACACTTTTGTGTTTATTTAGATTTTTATCTAGAAAAAAAATCCAGAAAAACATGTTTTAGGACCTCTCTTATAAATTTGTTATGTAATAGAAAGTATGTTTACATCATATGATTAAATTGATTTTTAGTTTATGTATCAATTTTCAGGAAAGTAATTTTATATTGTCTTCGATTGAAAAACATAAGATTTTTGTAGATCTAAATAAATTGCTAATTACCTTCTTTCCATTTAGGAAATTTAAATTTATTCTTTTTTAAATACCATAATGAAATAAACCATTTTCAAAAAGTTGTTTTTTGTATGATAAATAATCGTTGAATCAGAAATGGGGAACGAGCAAACACAACCAGTTGGACTTGGCCCCACAGCAGACTCAAAACTAGAACAAGAAATATTTTTAAAATATTCATCATTGCTAAAATTTGAGTCACTTGTTCTTATATGCGGAGCAAAAAAAACAGGGAAATCAACTCTTTTCAAACTCATGAAAGGAGAATTATTTGATACAAAATATGAACCATCAAAATCAATAGAAAAGTATGTTCTTCACTGGCAATCACCTCGAGATAAATCAAGTTGTGAATTTACGATATTGGATACAATTCATACAACCAATCTTTATGAATTTCATAAAAAAGCAAATGGAGTGATTATTATGATTGACCACCGCTCTCAAGAGTCAATCAATTATGCAGAAAAGATTATTAGCCAAGCACCAGAAGATATCCAAATTATCGTTTTTTCAAATTTTTATGATGATCATAGTACAAGACCTCTCATACCAGAGCCTCTTGTTTATTACCTGAAAAGGTTTTCATACGTTGCTGGAAGTCTAAAAACAAATTCCGGACTCAAAGAACTATTCAATTGGCTACAACTGCCCCTTCTCTCAACAAAAAGAAAGGTATACTCAACGCTTTTCCGTTTTTCTGATGAATCATTGCGATCTTTTCAGATATCTTCATTTAATAATTCGAAACGATACATCACCAATGAATCACTTAGAAAGTATTTCCCTGAAGAAGACTCGAAGGTTGGCTTAAAATCACCTGTTTTTCAACCATCACAGAATATTCCTGAAATCAAAGAATCCAAAATTTTCAAATTAATACAAGAAGAAAATAACGAAGAAGAGTCACAAAGTGATGAAGAATCGCAAAATCCCATGCCAATACTCTATCGCAAATCTGATATTAAAGAAGAAAATGAGGAATCTTTTTGGTCAGATGAAGAAAATGAAGAAAAAATTGATTTTATTCCAATGCCAGCACAAGAACAAGAGCACAAACCTAATCCACTAGTGCAAGCAAGCAAAACAACTGCGGAACAAGCCGCAATACAACAGCGTTTAAGACATCAAATCGAAGCATCAAAGGAAGCCGATAGAAAACCGCCTGATAATTGTCAAAATGAACAAAACCAAAAAACAATTCAGAACCAATCCATGCAACAACGTGATGAAGTTGTGCAAGTGACTGATGATGACTTTTTTGAGCCTACAGAAAAGAATAAAAAAGAAAACGCATCGCCAAAACCAAATCCTCTTGTTGTAAGCTCGAGCACATCTGCTCAGCAAAGAGCCGTGCAACAAAGGCTACAACAACGCCTTAACTCACAAACAGTTCAAAGCGATAATCACAGCACTTCTTCAGCAAACGCTCCTTCGCCAGTAAAGAAAACTATTATACGAAAAAGAGTTCGAAAAGTTGTTCATCATTAATTTTAATAAAATGTTATTCTTTCCTTTTTTCAAATCAAATTATTTTCGAAATTATGAATAATTTTTTTATCCTATCTGCAAATTACTTTTATAATACATCTTTAAAAATTAATATAAAGAAGTTATGGTATTTAATATGTTGCGTTTTATAGTGCCTTGGTTATTTCCTTGATAAATATATTTTAAAATAAATTATTATCACTCATCGAAAAAAAATTTTTTATTATCGAAAAAAATCAAACAGGAAAGTTGGCAAGCTGGTGAGTTTAACCAAGGTACAGTTCCTACTTTATCTTTAATGGCAAGCAGATTTGCTACACACCAATTCCAAAAATACGTTTTCTTTGGCATTCAAAATTTAAATTGCATTTTGAGAGGGGTATAGTTCATTGGATGACAAGGCAACAGCAAGCAGACCCTTCATTTGTACTTAATTTTTTTATAGAAGAACTAAATAGCGATAACGTAAATCATAGGCTCTTCGCAGCAAATAACATTTCTTTGGTTGCTGCAGCAATGGGTCCAGAGCATGCCCGCAATGAACTGATGCAATTTTTAATGTCAGCCAATCAACTTGATGGTGAAGTACAAATGTATCTTGCGAGTTGTTTTGGAGCTTTAGTCAAATATGTTGGAGGACCTGAATATGCACATGTTTTACTTGGACCATTAAAGGTTTTAGCATCTGCAGAAGAATCAGTAGTTCGTGACAAAGCAATAGAAAGTATGGGAGTTGTGTGTGAATCAATTCCACAAGCGAACGCAGATTCAAATCTTATGTCTACATGTAAAGATCTTGCAAATGCCGAATTTTTCACAGCCCGTTCATCTGCTTGCGCATTTGCTATCAAAGTATACACAAAAGTTAATGAATCAAATAAGGCAATTTTACGTACAATATACAAAGGGCTATGCAAAGACGAAACGCCAATGGTTCGTCGAAGTGCTCTTAAATATCTTCCACAGCTTTGCGAGTTTCTTCAACCAAATATTATCATTGGTGAAATTGCCAAAGATATTCTTTCGGCTGCTGTAAACGATGATGAAGATTCTGTTCGTCTTCTTGTCCCGGCAACAATTTCTGTTATTTCTGGTAAGCTCAATGAGAATGATCGAAATGAATTAATCATTTCTTTCCTCAAGATCATCATTAAAGATGGAAGCTGGCGTGTTCGGTCTTCACTTGCCAATGAACTTCCTACAATTTCCAAACCATTTACATCAGAAATTATAATGAATGAAATTTGTCCTATTCTCTTTCGTTTGATGCGTGATCCTGAGGCTGAAACAAAAGCAGCAGCTGTCAAAACTATTTCGGGTATTCTTCCTTTACTTAAAGGTAATGAATCATTTATAGCAGATAAGTTCATACCAGAATTTTCTAGCCTTGTTAAAGATGGCGCTCCTCAAGTCAAACGAGAAGTTTCACTTCGTCTTATGGAGTTAGCTTCAGTTATAGATCATCACAACACCACTGCTTCTATCGTCCCACTTTTTATTCAAATTTTGAGAGAAAACGATAACGAAGCGAGCGTGGCACTTTTAACCTCCCTTCTAACGTATGCCGATAAAGTTGATCTTGCTTCTATAACTCCATCCATTCTTCCTGTTATTTTAGAGATTGCCAATGAGACACACTGGCGCGTAAAGGTTGTTATCATTAAGCTTATACCATCATTTGCACATGTTCTTGGGCTTGATGAATTTAGTCGAAAACTATTTCCATTAGTCACCTCATGGCTTTCAGATTCCATTTACAGTGTTCGAGATCAAATGTCCAAACAACTTGGAGCGCTTGTTCAACAATTTGGAGTTGATTGGTGTGTTCAAACATTAGCTCCAGTCATCTTACAATTCAAGAAGCATCAGAACTATCTAATACGACAAGTAACACTTATGTGTGTCACGCAATTGCATGGCTATGTGCCAATGAATGTCCTCGTCAAGTACTTTTTGCCAGTTGTGTTGCATATGTCAAACGATAGGGTGGTGAACGTTAAGTTTATGGTAGCAAAAACGCTTCTGTTGTTTGTAGGGACAAATGAGCCGAAAGTAAATCAACAGATCCAAATTTGCTTGAAAACGTTGTCGAATGACCCTGATACAGATGTCAAATATTTCGCTTGTATGGCGTTACTTAAGTGCCAATAAATTTGATTGATTTTGAATTTTAGTTGCTTAATTTATGGATATGCATTAAATTATAATTTTGTTTGCTTAATTCATTTAAATATTTTTTAGAGATAATTTAAATTACCGGAGATATTTGTTTTAATGCTATATGAATAAAATTATTGTTAATACTATAAGAAAATAACCTAATAGATATAGAGATGGTTTTTTTCGAAATCAACCATAAAAATTTAATTTTTAGATGTATAGAAGTCCTTTATTGGTTTTTTAATATATTTTATAGAATGGATAGCTATCCTTCTTTCATATATTCATTATCAAGGATTCAACCACAAAAGATATATGATATGCTGGAAAAAGAAATCGCCTTTCAACTTGACAATGCAGGGTTTGAAATTAAAAGAGCAAAAAGAATAGCAGATTCAATTTATGATTTATTGACTATTATATTAAAAAGAGTAAAGCAAACACCGAATGGACCATTGCCTCCAATTGGATGTGATTATGTTAAAGTCATTGCTTTATGCCCTGCATTGAAAGAAGCAATAAAAGCTCCTGAAAGTCATGTTTCTAAAACAAATAATGATAAATTGATTTCAGAGTCGTTGAATGAATTGAAAGAAATAGAAAAATTTATTCCTCAATTTTCACCAAAGTCTCGTAAAACCATTCCTCAAAGTCAAGGAATTATTATAGAGAAAGTTAATTCTACTATTAAGAAATTTAATAAGATTAATGACAACATAAAATTATGGGAAAGCAATGTTAAAGTTAAATCAATTCCAGAGAAAGAATTAAATATTTCACAGCAAATTTCTAACATATTAAAATCTTTTGATTTTCTATTTATTGAGTTAATATATTTATCAGTAAACAAAAACATTAAGGCATCACCTAAACAACAAGAACAACTAAATTTTTGGTCAAAGCAAATAATTGTATTGTCAAGAAATCTAATAAAAATCAAAAAAGATAATCATAAAGAAATAATCAAAACAATTCAACAAATTTTATTACAATTACCAAATTTATCTACCATACTCGGATCAATTCAGCCTTTTGTTTCTGATTCCAATGAATTTGCTAATGCTACTCTTGAATTATGTAAATCAATGCAATCTCTCAATGGAATTGAAATGAACTTTGTTGTTTCTCCTATTAATAAAATTATAAATAAATTTGAGAGATCTTATATGGACATGAATGAATCATTTGATGATTTATTAGCTATTGCTAAAAAAGTATTAGTTAATACAAAAGAACATGTTAAAATATATGGAAAAAATGCTATTGGAACATTTAATTCATTATCATCATTTCTTCAAGATAAGAAAATAGAAAGAGAAGATAAAGCGCTTCTTGTATCCAGTATTATAATTTATAGTTTATCTATTCTTCCTGATATATATAGTTCATCAGATAACTTAATATCATTAGCAAAAATAATTGGATTAATAACAAAAAGCGTTTTTAATGAAACACGTGAGTTAGTTTCTCAAATTTTCAAATTTATAAGTGTAAATTTTGAATTTTTTGATGAAAATATGTTAAATGAAATTAACTTATATTTATTGACAATAAGAAATATTATTGATTTTGATGTAGAATCAAAGAATTTTATTCAAGTTCAACAACGATTCTTTTGTGCTCTTATTCCACTTCCATTATCCTTAGGAAAGCTTATTGAAAGCTGTAGTGATAAAAATATCAAAGAAAATTTATCTGATATTCTCAAACAAATAATACAATTAAGTGATCGATATTCAAAATGGGTTGCTCAATTCTATTTAGCAATTTTTTCATCAACACAAATAATTTCACAAACAATTTCAAATATTGCAACTTTCCCGATATCTGTTGTTTTATTACTTGGAGGAAAAGGAGAGTTTCAAAATACTTTAAAAATTTTATCAGAAACACAAATTTTAATGAAAACAACACCTAACATTTTACTTTATGATTTTAAAGATATTATAACTATGGTTAATAATATTTCCAAAATTTCAAATATTAGAGATAAAGTTATTCAACTTCTTTCAGTAAATGGAAATGTACTTGATCAAATTTTCAAACAAGCAATTGATATATTTTGTTCGCTTCTTTCTAAAATACCAAATTTTGTTACTTCTCTACCATCATTATGTTCATTTAATGAACAAAGTATGTTTTATTCAACTATTGTAGGATATCTTTTAAAGTCATCTGAATTATTAATGGAATCACAAAAAAACATACAAAAATTGGATGAAAAAACAATATGTTATTTATCAACACCTTTCATTTATATATTAATGTGTGATTTATTTATAAAAAATCAATCAAACTCAAATCTTACTTTTATACCAGGAATGAAATCATTGCGTACATATTATGATATTGTTTGGCCTGTTGCAATTACTAAAGCAGCAGGAGAAAATCATCCAGAAGCAGCACATTTTCAAAAATGTATTCCTTCTATTATTAAAACATTAGAAAGTCTTATTTCAAATGCTTTTGATCTTCTTCGACCTTCACTTCTAAGCACAGAACTTGGTGGAGTTCAAGAAATGAAAAAATTAAATGCAAAAATATTTTCATTACAATCGCCAACACTTAAACATTTTGCACATGTAATCATTTTTACTATGAGGAATTCAACTAATCCTGAAACAAAAATTGCTATTAATCAATGGTTTAATGCAACACAGTCCAAAATTTTGAGTATTGATGAAGCAATATCAAAATTATCTAATGCATTAAATCAATTATTAACTGCAAAAACGACAGATCGTTCTTCACTTATTGAAGGCTTCGCATCACTTTCTGTTTCTCTTGCAGTTCATGAAAACAACTTTGGGAAAACAATTGGACCAATTGTTTCTCGTCTTCATACAAAGTTAATTGAAATTATTCATCATACGCTTGAATTAAATCATAATTCTTCAGCTCAATTTATGAAGATTTATGGGAATATTTCACAAATTCATGGATTATATCCAATTTCTAGACTTAAACAATCAGAGATTGATGATTATCTTGCAAAAATCCTAAAAAGAATTATTTTTTCTTTAAATACTATTCGTACTAAAGAAAAATTAACAAAAACAAATGATACACTTGAAGTTATATCTGCATTAAATCATCTTAAAGGATTTTTCCAAGTATTTCCACAAAACGAAATTTCAATACGTGAAATATTAGAATTAGTTATTAGAAATAAAGTAACAAAAGATCAACTTAATGAATATATCTTAAAGTTTGCAGAAAAACTTCTTCAAATTATTCCTGATCAATTTTCAAAACTTAGTGATCTTCATGATATGGATGATATATGTGATCTTGTTTATGATAAATCAGAAATATTTTCTGAAGAAGTTAATAAAATCTTATTATTAGTTAAAGAAAAGAGTAAAGATAATACAATTTTCGCTGATTCACTTAAAACAATGCTTCTTAATTTTTCAGATGTAATAATTCTTGTTATGCATTCATTAATTATTTCAGGAATTACATTTTCGCCAATATCTGCTACATTTACAAATTGTTTCAGTCAACTTGCATTAGATTTTGGTGAATTTATAGAAAAGACATTATCAATATCAAATTCATCAAAAGATATTTCACCAGAGTTAAGAAGAATTAATCGAAAAATGACGAACCAATTTGATTCCTTAATAAATATTGTTGAAAACCAAGAAATTTATTCATTGGAAGCAAATTCTGAATTCGAAGTCATAAAAAATATGTTATTTGCTAATTTATCAACATTAGTTGTACAAGTTGCAAGATTAAATGCTTTAGTATCAGTTGCGCTTGTTCCAGAAATGTATAAATCTCATTATAAAGATATAATTCAAAACATTAATGATATTACAAATCAATTAAAATCATCTGTTTCCAAAGTTCGAAGTAAAGCTGTTGGAAAAACATCAACTGAAATAGGTTCTTTGATGAATGAATTAGAAAATAAAGTTAATTCAGTAATTCAATCCACAAAGAAAATTGATTTTAATGATATCTTCCCACCAAAAGTTCTTTATTTATCAGTTGTTGACCTATGTAAAGTAACTCTTAATATGTGTAAAACTGGTGCAGCACTTACAGATATAGTTATTATTGAACCTGATAAAGAAGCTGCAGGAAAAGTTCCAGGTGATTACTCAGTACCACAATTACCAAAAGTTAAATCATCACCAAGCGAAGCACTTCAAGAAATAAATATAGCTAAACGTATTGTTTATAAAACGACAAGTAACTTTAAAACGTTAATTGAAACATATTCAGTTGCTTCAAGTGAGTTATTAGATGCGATTAAAAGTGTTCGTGATGCTACAATCAAATTCATCGAAAAAGCTTTAATTATGGCTGTTGTTACAGTTGATTCAAGTTCTCAAGTCGAACAACAAACATCTATTTATTCACTTGTTAGTGCACTTAATGATCTTCAATTAGCAACAAAGAATCGACTTCTTCGTACTCCGAATTTTGAACAAGAAATGTGTGATTCAATTAAAATGTTTGATACTACATTTGAAAAATGCATAAAACTTGCTGATATTGCATCAAAAATTGAAATTGTAGTTGAAGATGATTCATTAGATCAAGTTACAAAAGAATTAAATGCAACATCGAATGCAATTGAATTAATGACATCAAAACTAAAGGAATTTGAAGAACAAGTTAAAAGAGAAACAGAATTTCAAATCGAAGAAGAATCTCATATAGATGTTTCTAATCTTGAAGCTGCATCTGGAACTCTTGCTGCTTATTTAATATCAGCCGCTAATCCAATATTTTCTGCTTCAGCAGCAATTGTTAGAAGAGCAAAAGATATCACAAATAAATTACTTTTATCTAATAAAAAGATTGAAAATGAAAGAGGTCTCATTAAAGCAGCGCAAGAGTTATCAGAAGCATCAGAACTTATTATCATTTGCGCTGAATCTTTAGTTAATGGGAATGAAGCTGATGCTGAATATAAAGTAATTGCTGCTTCACGTATAATTAAGGCGACAATTGCTGCGCTTGTTTCTCAGGTCCTTCTGAAAGGAGGTGATCCAGAAGGAATTATGAATAAGCTTGTAAAGGAAGTATCACAAAATGCTGATTCGGTAATTTCGCGCTCAAAAGCAATTGTTCAAGAGAAACTCGATCAGGAAGAGAATGCAAGACCAAAGAAAGGGAATGTAATGATTCGTAAGCTGAATATGCAACAAAGAATCAATGAACAACTAAAACTTCTTCAACAAGAAGAGAGAAATCTTTATCAATTTAGGCATAAGTAAAATATTTTTTAGCAATGAATTTGATATAAAAGCTTTTAAAATTTCTCTATAATGAAAAATAATTTTTGGTTTAAACATTATTTGTAAACATTGAAAACTCATTGTTTAAAATTTGCTGAATTAAAAATTCGACTGTATGACTCCAGTATTGTATGTTATCATCTTTTTTTCAGCAACATTTACGGTTGTTGAATTGAGTACTTTTTTGTTTAATGCTCAAAAAGTGGAAATGAATTTGTCAACTTATTTTCATAAATATTTATGCAAAAAGCCAATATAATTTCATCTGAAACTATTCAAAGCAAAAATGAAGATCATTTTCTAGATTTGATATCACTTGAAGAAGTTATTTTTAATTTGAATAGTGAAAATATTGAAGAATCTGCGAATTCTATACGATTTTTATTTTACAAAAATAATCCAAATCCATTTTTTAATTTTATATGTCAAATGGTATATACATCTTTTGTTGCACAAATGGAAGATTGTAACATTTATTTTGATTTTCTCAAAGAAATTGAAAAGGAATATGGTAACGAAGAATCTCATATAATGAATATTTTTTGGGATGTTTTAACTTCAATAGGTTCTCAAGAATCAAATTATCTTTTAGGAAAGATGTTTGAACAAAATTTAGTAAATGTTCGTATAATAATTAATAAAGAAAACAGTATATATTTTGCGCAATATTTATCCATGGAAGAAATTTTCAGATACCCAAAAGATCAATTCTCTCAAAACTTTTTTCAGGATTATGAAGAGCTTTCTAAAAATGATTGGGAGCTTCATAAACAATTGGCTAACGATGGACATAATCCAAATGGAATTGCAAAAATAATTCGAAATGATGAAATAGAAAAACTTCAAGAAATATCTTCTCAATTACATTTTAACTTTAATCGATTCATTGCACCATCACTTTATGAAAGATGTTCATTTGTTAATCAAATGAATGTTCTATTAATTGATTATGCTGCATTTTTTGGTTCAGTAAATTGTTTTAAATATTTACTTATGAATGGTTCTAAAATAGAAGACACAGGTAAATATGCAGTTGCAGGCGGAAATTTGGAGATAATTCATTTATGTGAACAAAATCATTCATCATTTAAAAATGCATATGAAACTGCAATTGAATTTCATCGAAATGATATTTTTAAATATATTTATGAAAATAAATTAGAATTCGATGTGAATATAAATGCTTTAATGAAGAAATGTTTTTTATGTAATTCGTATGAAATTCTTTATTATTTGCTTCCAAAAGAAAATATAAAGATAACAGAATCTTATATAATTGAATTAATGCAGACTTGTGATTTATTTATACTAGGAAGTTTGCTTAAAGATTATCAATTTACAAATGATATATTTGTTCTATGTGCTGGTTCTAAGAATATTGAATTTGTTGAATATGTTTTCAATTATGTGAAGAGATATATCAATGTGAGAAATATTCACCTGTTTTATATAATGTATATTTTTGTAATTTAATATTTTAAAATTAAATTTGGAAATTGTTCAAAATATTTGATACAGCACTTATTTTAGCATCTAAAAAAGGTTACTTAGAAACAGTCAAATTTCTTCTTAAACAAAAAGAAATTGACATTAATGCTAAAAATATTTGTTTGTTTTATTTAATATTTGTTCTTATAATTTTATGTTTTAAAATATTATTTGGAAATTATTTAAATTATTTCATACAGCTCTTATGTATGCATCATTATATGGTTATATAGAAATAGTTAAATTACTTCTTGAACAAGAAGAAATTGATATTAATGTTCATGATCTTTAATCATCTCATTTGAGATTTATTTTGACGATTTTTAATTTTTAAATAATATTTGGTAATTATTTAAATTATTTAATTCAGCGCTTTTAATATCTTTGAAAAATCGACATATTGACATAACTAATTTACTTATTGAGCAAAAAGGAATAGATCTTAATGTTAAAGATATTTAATTATATGTTTTAATCTTTGTTTTAACAATTTTTAATTTTTAAATAATATTTGGAAATTGTTTAAATTATTTAATTCAGCGCTTTTAATATCTTTGAAAAATGGATATATTGGCATAGCTAATTTACTTGTTGAGCAAAAAGGAATAGATCTTGAGTATAAAAATATTTATTTATGCTTTTTAAATATTATTTTTATATTATTATATTTCAAAATAATATGTGAAAATTATTTAAAATATTTGACACACCATTTTTATTATCTCTGAAAAAAGGATACACTGAAATAGCAATGTTTTTGATTAAACATAGAGAGATAGATTTTAATACACAAGATATTGATTTTATTCAATTGAAATTCATAATATTAATTTAATGTTTTAAAATGTTATTTGGAAACTATTTATGATATTTGAGACTCCACTTATAATATCATCAAAACGATGTTACATTAAAATAGTTAAACTACTTCTTGAACAAAAAGATATTGAAGTTAATATTAAAGACATTTATTTGAATGATTTAAATTTTGTATTAATAATTTAATATTTCAAAATAAAATTTGGAATTTATCCAAAATATTTAACACAGCACTTATTTATGCATCTGAAAATGGGCACACAGAAATAGTTCAATTACTTCTTGAACAAAAAGATATTGAAGTTAATATTAAAGGGATTTGTTTGTTTTATTTAAAATTTCTTTTAATATTTTATTATTTCAATATAATATATGGAAATTATTTAAAATATTTAGAACAGCACTTATTTGTGCAATTCAAAAAGGGATTATAGAAATTGTCAAATCACTTCTTGATAAAAAAGAAATTGAAATCAATTCTAAAACAGTTTATATGTATTTCATGATTCTTATTTTACTTATTTTATATTTCGAAGTAATATATGGAAATTATTTTAAATATTATGGACAGCACTAAGTTTTGCATCCCTTGGTAATCACATAGAAATAACTAAATTGCTTCTTATACATAAAGGAATCAACATAAATGAAAAAAATGTTCTTTTATATCGTTTTTAATTTGTTCTATATATATATTGTCTCGAAATAATATTTGGAAATTATTTAAATTGTTTGAAACAGCCCTTATGATAGCAGCAAAAAATGGGCATATAGAAATTATTAAAATCCTTCTTGAGCATAAAGAAATTAATATTAATGATAAGGATATTTATTTGTATAATATAATATTAGTTTTGGTAATATCATATTTCAAAATAAAATTTGGAAATTATTTAGATTATTTGATACAGTACTTATGAAAGCATCTGAAAATGGACATACAGAAATAGTTAAATTACTTCTTAAACAAAAAGGAATTGATATCAATACAACAAATATTTATTCGTTTTATTTAAAATTTCTTTTAATATTTTATGATTTCAAAAAAATATATAAAAATTATATAAATTATTTGAAACAGCACTTATAATATCTTTGAAAAGACGTAATTCACATGTGGCTTTATTACTTCTTAATCAAAAAAGAATCAATGTAAATGCTAAAGATATTAATATACCTTTAATAAAATTCATTTAAATAATTTTATATATCAAAATAATGTTTGGAAATTATTTAAAATATTTAATACAGCATATGGTATAGCTCAAGCAACTTATAACCATGAAGCCGTCGAAATAATAGAAAAAAAGTTTCGCCCAGCAAAGAAAATTTGAAATTTTCTATTCTAGGGTTAAAAAACACTCACTTTGCATTAAGTGTACATACTTTTTTTAGCACACCAAAAATTACCTAATAAATCAATTTTTACCTTCAGATGATCAAATTATAATTCATGAACATATATAGATATTCTTATTACGAATAAAACTAGAAATGTTAGCGAGATTTCATCTATAAATACAATATCAATACTTTGTCTCTAGACAAGCTTCAAATAAATTACATAATTCAAGTGTTTCGATATATTTACAAATTAATGCTGAGTTGAAACATTAACTTTTATGAAAGCTCTAATTAATAAAAATGTTTTCAAACAATAAATTTTATTCATTATGTAACTTATTTCTATTTTTTACGTTATCTAAAAACAATTTCTTTGATTCCTTATCCACCGAAATCATTGGCACTCTCGAAATAATCGAAAGGATTTCCCTACAACGCTCAATGAATTTCGCGTCTATTTCATCCGTATGTTTCGGTACGTCTTGTGGAAGTGCAACGCGAACTTTCATTTTCGATACAACTCTGCCGACTGTAGAAAAAAGATGAGAAAATCCGCCGCCGTACACATAAACTGGGCAAATGTTATTAGACAAATGATGTGAAAAACTTAAAATATGAAAATGAATTCCCGAAAAATCGGTTTTGTCACCAAAATGTGAAAATTGCAAAATTCCAAATCCATTGGTATTGGTACCCTCGGGAAATAGAACAATTGGAATACCTGAGGCTTTGGCAGCAATGATAACATCGTTAAGTGATGTTTCTTTACCAATGATTTTGATGTCCATTATTATTGATAAAAATAATGAGTAGATGGAAACGGATGTAACGGTTGTGGAATCTTTAGGTATGACAAAAATGGGAGAATATTTGTATTGAAGCCAGAAGAAATTTAAATATGAAGAAAATTGTGTGATGATAATATCACCTGGTTGAACTTCCCTTAGTTCACCAGGTTCAGCTGTTGTTTCAACAAGTGGGGTTGGAATAACGGGAATGGAATAATTTCCTGTTAAGGCTAACATTATTCTGAAAAAAAAATATGAAGAAAATCTAAGAACTAGCTTCCTAATGGTTGGAATTGGAACCACAAGAGATAAGATGTAATAAAAAAAGCTTAATCCAAATAACAGAAAAAATAATGGAAATTTTAAAATGCCTAATATGACTTGGATGAATTTCATTACTGAATCTGTTTTTTCATGCTTCTGTTCAAAAGGATTAATTCCAGTTTTGGGATCGACCCACAAGGGGCTTTTCATTTTGCTTGAAAATTTCTTTATGTGAGGTGAGGCTTAGCTTGAATAGTTTACAAAGCCGTCTAACCAACTGAAGAGCACTTTTTTGTAAATTTTTCATTATCAAATTTTAAACTATTTTATCTTTTCAGATGAGATCATCGATAATTTCGCTTTTGTAATTTGTTCAGTTCTTTGTGTATTGTATGTTAAACATTTCTTGTGATTTCTTTTCTTTGATTTCGTTCATTATTTCTTCGTCTCTTTTGTTCATATGATTAATAGCTTCGATGTCTTCTTCAGATAATTTTTGTTCGTTTGTAATAACATTTTTAGGCTGAACATTTAATGGTTTCTTATATACCCAATTTTGTCCTGTTTTAATATACATTTGATTTGTTTTCTCTCTTTTTTGTTGTATTGATTCTCTGTTTTTTAAGCTCATTCTTTGTAATTCTTTTTGCTCTTTCTTTTTCTCGGATTCTAATTTGGAATTCACAACACTGTTAAAAACAGCTCTTTTTCGTTCATTTGAATCACGAAGAGTTTTATCCAGTACTGGAATACCATTTTTGTCTTGACATTTTGTTGTATAATAAAATGGCTTTTTTAGATATTCAAAATGATAAGAATTAAATGCATGTGATGGAAGAATAGGTTCATCAAGAATAGAAAAAGAACCAGCTCTTGGTTCGTATTTGTGAGTTGTTTTATCTTTAGTGGAAAATTGATGATTTGATTTGGTTTGATAAATGTCATAAAATTGAATTGGAGATGGTGGCTTACAAATAATTTTTTCGGAAAGTTGGTGTTCTTCTCTTGGTTCTGGTGACTTAGTTTGTGTTGTTTTATATGCTTTTCCATTATTACGTTTTTCAAAGTCATTAATCTCTTGAAACATTTGTTGTGCTTCTTTTTGTTCATTTAATTTTTTACTTTCTTTTTTATTTTGGATGATCATTTTTTCTATTTCTATGGGTTTTTCGATATGAGTTATAGGATAAGAAATAAATTTACGTTTCAAAATGGATTGCTGCTGGATCTACATCTAATGGAAGAGGATCGTTTTTATTTAATGTGAAAAAATGCTTAAAGGAATTCCGGGGTTCTTTCTCCAATTTTTTTGAAAAAACGTTTTTCGCCACTTTTCGAAATACTCCAAACGTACAAAAGGAAATGATTGAGAAGAAACCATGTATCCCAGCAATCTGGCTCAGTCTTCTCATGAAAATTAGCAGATGGTGGTTTTTTTGGATCTTTGTGATCAATGTTTGTCTGTATATTTACAAAAGGGTTACTCTTCCTTATGCTGGTTCATATTTTGGACTCGAAATCACATACTATATCTTTTGGGGAATTACAACATATTTGAAATACCAAATAGGTATACATGCACTTGCAAGATGTGAACCATCATCTTTATTCTTTTTTGCCATTTCTTCTTTATTTGCAATTCTTGCATGTAATTTCTACTTTGTTTATTACCAATCATATATACTACGGCTTGAACTAATATTCAATGCATTTTGCATGACAATAGAAATCATAGAACTTATATTATCCGTTATTTCTGCTTTCATTTATTTGAAGCAACAATCTGTTTAATAAAATGTGTTTTATCATTTCTTAATAAAATTTTTCCAATATATCTAACAAGATAACATAGAATCCGTTTAACTATCGTTGATCAGCAAAAACCGTTACGGATCGTCGTCGGATCGCAAAAAGTGACATTTGGATGTCATCTCAGCTTCCATATAACCTTCAATGGGCACAAGCTGATCTTGATAAGGCGTTAGCCAAGTTTGACCCAATTGCTGTTCGCGCAGGTCTTCAAGATCTTCTTAATCAACTTACATGGGGTGTTGATGTATCTCCTCTCTTAGGAGTTATTATTATGGCTTCTGAAACACATGATATTCCATGCAAGCGTATGGTTTACACTATTATGACAAGTATTGCACGCAAAGATCCAAATACATCAATTCTCATTACAAACACACTCTTAAAAGATTGTGCTAGTGATAATCCAATTGTTCGTGGTATGGCTCTTCGTGCAATCTGTGATATTGAAATCACAACAATGCAAGATGAACTTCCAAAAATTGTTGCTCTTGGTCTTGCAGATACAAATCCATACGTAAGAAGAATGGCTGTTCTTGCCACAATACACTTAAATCGTGTTATGCATTCAGCAATCGAAGAAAAAGGTATTGTTAATCGTTTATATGAATTACTTCGTGATCGTGATCCACAAATCATTTGTAACTCTCTCTTTGCTCTTGCTGACATTCTTAAGGACGATGGTGGTATTGCTTTCGATGTTAGTCTTATTCATCATCTTGTCAATTCATTACCAAAATTCAGTGAATGGGCACAATCAGAAGCTATGCAAGTTATTTCTCAATATGTTCCGTCCTCAGACAAAGAACGATATGACCTTATGAACATCATTGATCAATTCTTAACATCATCTGCAGCTGCCGTTCTTACTGCTGCTGCAAAGATTCTTATCACACTTACAAATGAACGTGGCGATCTTCAACGTCAAGTTGTTGGACGTGCCTTACCAAAATTCATCACACAAATACATTCAGCTTCACCAGAACTTCAATTTTGCCTTCTCAAACACTTAATAGTTCTTGCAAAGCGCTTCCCAACTGTTTTCAAGCCACATATTCCACATTTCTATGTCAATTTTTCAGATGATCCAACAGTTGCCCGCGCTAAGTTTGAACTTCTTGAAGTTATAACAGATGACATTTACGCTCGAGAAGTTGTTGATACCACAGCTCGTTATGTTCTTCTTGAAAAACCATTAACAATTGAATATGCCATCAAACTTATGCGTGACTTAGCACTTCGTCTTCCATCCTCAGTACAGTTCATTATTTCCAAGATGCGTCTTTTCTTTGATATGAAGCGTCATAATCTCATCAATCAATGTCTCATTATTTTACCCGATTTAATGAGAAGACTTCCTCTATCACTTCCAGAATTCATATCTTTACTTCCAGCAGAGCCACCCAACGAACTCTCAGGCCCAGCCCTTGGTTCGTATGCATGGATCCTCGGTGAATATGGCGACCGTTTGCCCGACAGTGTCTACTGTTTGGAGCACCTCATGTTACGCTCGTGGGGCGCCCCGGCCGATACAAAAAGTGACGATAATTCAGCACATGATGAACAATCCATGATGAAGATTTGTTTAATGACAGCCTTAGCCAAATTATTCTTTATTACACCTGGTGAATCACGACCTGTATTAGCGCAAGCTCTTTCATTAGGTGTCAAAGATAATCATCCCGGCGTTAAATCACGCGCATTATTCTTATACAACTTATTCAAGACCGATTTAGAAGCAGCACGCGCAGCATTAATGACTTCCAAGCAAAGCATGGAACCATTTGTTGAAGACGCTGATGCCGAAAACACAGATATGATATTCGATGAATTTAATACATTTTCAGTCATATACGAGCAGCCACAAGCAGATTGGGACAAAGGACAAGAAGAACTCGACCTCGAAATCGACGAAGAGGAAGAAGAGGACCAACCGGAGCATCGCCTCGAGGACTTCGAAGAGATATCGCCGGAGGACTTCCAGGCCGTGTGGACGAGCTCGGAGGTGCACATCATCGAGGACTCCGTCAGCCTCGGCTTCGAGCTCGACTTGTCTTCGTTCGTTGACGCCCTCGTGGCAGCGAACGTCGGAGTGATGGCGTCGGGCGCAACTGAGGACGGCGGATCGAAGGTGTTCGCGTACGGATACATCGAAGGAAATTTGGTGCTCATCGAATGCGTAGAGAAAGGAGGAGAAATGTCGTTCACAATCAAGGCGGAGACAGACTCATTGGCGGAGCAGTTCAAAGACTTTTGGCTTGGGCTCTTTAATGAATAAAATGAAATTCATTTTAAAATGTAAATAATTTTCTGTTTAAATAGTAGAACGAAAGTGTAAATAATTTTCTGTTTTAATAGTAGAACGAAAGTGTAAATAATTTTCTGTTTTAATAGTAGAACGAAAGTGTAAATAATTTTCTGTTTTAATAGTAGAACGAAAGTGTAAATAATTTTCTGTTTTAATAGTAGAACGAAAGTGTAAATAATTTTCTGTTTTAATAGTAGAACGAAAGTGTAAATAATTTTCTGTTTTAATAGTAGAACGAAAGTGTAAATAATTTTCTGTTTAAATAGTAGAACAACAATTAAAATGTAAATAATTTTCTGTTTAAATATTAGAACGAAAATGTATACAGTTTTCATGTTTTAATAGTAGAACAACAACGAAAGTGTAAATAATTTTCATGTTTAAACAGATTAATAAAAAAAATTTTACTATAGCAAATAAAGTTCTTCTATTGAAGACAGTGAAAAATTGGTTGGTTGAATGTTTGATGAAATTGAAAAACTTATTTCATTGAAACAAATAATTTTTGGTTTATGTAACGAAAATATTAAGCAATCAGCATATTTAATAATCAATAAATTTGATGAAAAATTCTCTTTTTCTTTAAATCTAATTATTAGTCAGATGATATATGAATTCTCCATTAAATTAATGAATGATACCAAAATATATATGGATTTTATCAAAGAAATTGAAACATTCGAGGAGAATAATAAAAGTAAATCAAAAATTTTCGATGTATTTGTAGGTTTTCTTCATAAAAAATTAATTAGAGAAGGAATTAATCCTAATGATATCGCAAAAATAATTCGAAATGATGAAATAGAAAAACTTCAAGAAATATCATCACAAAATGATTTTGATTTTAATCAAAAAATTAAAAGATCGCCTTATGAAAGATATTCATTTATTAACCAAAATAATGTTAGATTAATTGAATTTGCAGCATTTTTTGGTTCAGTTAAATGTTTTAAATATTTATTACTAAATAATTCTTATATTCGGAATACAGGTAAATATGCAGTTGAAGGTGGAAATCTTGAAATCATCCATTTATGTGAACAAAATCATTCTTCATTTCATGGATCATATGAAGTAGCAATTGAATTTCATTAAAATGATATTTTTCATTATCTTTATGAAAATAAAATTGGTAGAATTAATAATTTAGAAGAATTAGGTGAGAAATGTATTTTACATCATAATTATGAAATATTTTTATTTTTACAAGAAAATGGTATGAAAATTAATGAATCTATCATTAAAAAATCGGTGATTATTGGAAATATATTTCTTTTAAAGCACTTTCTAAATGAATTATATTTGTATGTGCCCAAAGATACTTTAGTTCTTGCTTCCAAATCAGGAAATCTTGAACTTGTTATATATGTTTTGGAACAAAAAGGAATTGAAATTAATGCTAAAGATAATTTTTATTTTAATTATTTAATATCTCAAAATAATATTTGGAAAATATTTAAATTATTTAGTACAGCACTTATTTTAGCATCTTCAAAAGGTTGTATAGAAATAGTTAAATTACTTCTTGAACAAAAAAAAAAAAATTGATATTAATGTTAAAAATATATATTTGTTTTATTTGAATTTTATGTCAACGATTTAAAATTTCAAATTATTATTTGGAAATTATTTAAATGATTTGATACAGCACTTATTTATGCATCTCAAAGAGGTCATATAGAAATAGTTAAATTATTCTCTGAACATAAAGAAGTTAATATAATAGTTAAAATTATTTATATGTTTTGTTTTGGATTTATTAAAATAATTTTATGTTTCGAAATAACATTTTTAAATTATTTATATTATTTTGTAAACTCAATTTCAAATTGTTTGTTATTTTTCTATTTATAATGATCGGATTATTTGTTTTATTACACACTCAAAAATAAATATTTAATGAATAAATTTATAAGTATTATCATTAATTTTTTTTCTTGTAATAGGAATTCTGAAATTATTTTGAAACTATATTGGTAGCAATTGCTTTTATTTAAATAACTGCTATGGGTTCAATGATAATACATTCGTTGATTTTCCAACATAAATTATATATATTGAGAGCAAAGAAAATTTTTATATAAAAAAATCAATTAAATTAAAATTTTTAGTTTTTTACATTTATATTATAAAATTGGCAAATTTGGAGAAATTGATCTTTTCCATCAACACCATTAATTGCTTCCGCTCCATTACATCTGTTAAACTCAGCCACTTGTCTTTTCTTTCCTTTAACTGATGCTATTTTTTGCACAAAATGTTGAAAGTGTCGCATAAAATTTTGATAATTCGACTGCATTTAGTTTGACAAAATCGAACAAAACGCGAAGAAGAGAGTTCTTAGCAAGCTCCAAACATTGAATACGTCTAATAAGAAGCCAATGGTTCCTTCAATGATAGGGAAGGAATTAAGTAACTGTAAAAAGTTTTCTTTCCAAGGAGCTTCATCGCAAAACATTGTTGATAATTTACCCTGAAATAACATAACATATTTTTCAAGCATTGAAAAATTTGATTTGGCGCTCTTGATGGCATTTGCTGTTGTGATAAAAAGATTATGAGATGAGCTCATCATCAGAAGAATTGAAGCTCTGACAAAGGTCATTATAGTTTCTTCTTGACAGAAAAAATTTAAAACAAATTGCTGGTAGTTACCACAAAGAGTTTCATATATCTGTAATAAGACACTTCATTGGACTATTTGCACCAAGCGTATCACCATTGGAAAGCTAAAATTCGCAAATTTTTGTTACATTTGACATGTGATGTAAAAAACACATTCATTTAAACGTTTTTTGTTACTTTTTGTAAACTTCGACAATAATTAACAGATTCTGTTAAAATTTTGAATAACCGCCAAATTCGTTATTCACCAATGGCATCCACAATTGATCTCAGCTATCATTATAAAACAAGAAGAACAGATTTTGGTCGTCCGACAAACATATTAGAAGAAACAAATGCTCGTTTATTTTTAAGCATTGAACCCGATCCTGAACTTCGATCAAAATATGAAGCGATTAATCCATTTGGAATAGGGATTCAAGCATCCATCCCATATTCATGTCATTCAGTCAACACAGAAATTACAAAGATTGAATCCAAAGATGTTTATCATAAAGAAGGTGGATGGCCTCAAGGAGTTGATTCCACGAATGCCACATCCTGTAAACAAACACGTCAAAAGTTTGAAAAACGTGATGGATATGTTTCCAAACTTCGTGATATGTCCATAACAGCGGAAAACACTGTTAAATTAAATCAATCAATAGATCTATATTCCGATCATTTTTCAACCAGTGATAAGACCACCACTGTTATAGATCCACAAATCAAGACCATAAATATATTTCGAGATCGATTTCCATCACGACAAATCTCCACGATATCATGGTCCAGTGACAAGCGCATAGCCATATGTTATACCCCCACCGATTTATCATCTTCTTCCACGCATTATGAATCATTTATTTATAATTTAGAATGTCCAAGTTTACCCGAATATGAACTTCATCCATCATCACCAATCACATGTTTAGAGTACAACAGTAAAGATAACAACATCTTAGTCAGTGGAATGTCACATGGGACATTATGTTTATGGGATTTGCGTCAAGGCTCATTACCAATTTGGACGAGCGCCATTGAAAAGTCGCATCGCGACATTGTCAACAGTGTTAAATGGATCAATTCCAAGACCGCCTTTGAATGTGTTTCTGTCTCATCTGATGGAACCACTATGACATGGGACACGCGATCGACGTATGAACCATTAGAGACAATAACATTATTACCATCACAAGAAATGATACCGAAAGGTTATCAAGGTCCATTTGGAGGTCGTTGTATTGATTATCACACAGGTGTTCCCACCAAATATATGGTTGGGACCATTGAAGGGTTAGTTTTAACTATTAATCGTAAGTCATCTGATCCGAACAATCGTATTTCGAATATATTTCCAGGACATTATGGACCGATATATTCAGTATGTCGACATCCAATTGAAACGAAATATTTTTGTACTATTTCCGATTGGAGTTGTAAGTTTTATACGGAAGATAACAAAACGCCATTAATTAACTTGCCTTCACATCCGAATTATTTGACGAATGCTATTTGGGGATTATCACGAACTACAGTTATATATATTGCGAATAAATCGGGAAAAATCGAAGCGTGGGACTTAATACAAAGCTTAAAGGAACCAATTTGTTCTATATCTGTTGGAAATTATCCAATCTATGCAATGCGAATGGATAATTTGGGTAATATGTTAATGGTTGGCGATTCAAATGGTACTGCAACGTTATTAGAAGTTAATGAACCTTTAAGAAATATTACAAATATGGAAAAGTCATTGTTTAATGGTATGATGAGTAGAGAAAGTAAAAGAGTTAAAAATTACGACCAATTCCTTAAGGAACAGAAAATGAGAGAAAAAGCACGAGCAAGCGCAATACAAGAAGACGCTTTGAAGAAACAAGAAAAACAATTCGATAAGGAACAAATAGAAAAAGAATTCGAAGCTGCATTAAATGGTGAAGCTGAAGTCGTAGTAGAGAAAAAGAGAATTGTGATAGGTGCAGAAGATGAAGAACAACAAATTGATGATAATGAACAGAAACTTAATGTGAAAGTGGAACGAAATGATGAAGAAGAACAACAGAAAGTAAGAGAAAGAGGTGAAATAAATAACGAAGAAGAAGAAAATGAACAAAAATTGAAAGTGAAAATTGAAAAACAACAAAATGATAATGATGAAAATGAACAGAAACTTAAGATCAAAATAGAAAAGAATGATGATGATGATAAAGAAAACAAAAGCAGCCAAGGAAATGAAGAGGAAGAACAAGTTAAAGAACGCAAACTTAGTTCAAGAAGTCAAAAGAGTGAAGAACAACAGAAGCTGAGCATTAAACTTGAAAAACATGAAGAGGATGAAAGTGAACATAAACATAGCGCAAGAAGCGGAAGACATAATGAAGAAGAAGACCGAAGTAGCGGACGTAGAAGCAGTGCAAGAAGCGGAAGACATAACGAGGAAGAGGAGATAAGCAGCGGAAGAAGACTGGAAATTAAAATGGTGAATAACGAAGAAGAAGAACATCACTCAGACAAATCAAACACAAAGACTCGAGAGCTAAACAATGAAGAAGAAAGTAGCGGTAGAAATAGCTCCAGAAGTCAAAAGAGCGAACAGAAGCTGAGCATTAAACTTGAAAAACATGAAGAGGATGAAAGCGAACATAAACACAGCGCAAGAAGCGATAAGCATAATGAAGAAGAGGAGATAAGCAGCGGACGAAGACTTCAAATAAAAGTTGTGGAGAAAGAAAACGAAAGTGAACATGAACAAAGTGCACGAAGTGGAAGGCATAGTGAGGAAGAAGAAAGCAGCGGACGTAGACTGAAAATTAAAATGGTGAATAACGAAGAAGAAGAAGAACGTAGCGGTAGAAATAGCTCCAGAAGTCAAAAGAGCGAACAGAAGCTGAGCATTAAAGTTGAAAGACATGAAGAGGATGAAAGTGAACATAAACATAGCACAAGAAGCGATAATCACAGTGAGGAAGAGGAGATAAGCAGCGGAAAAAGACTGAAAATTAAACTGGAGAAAGATGGCGAAAGTGAACCTAAACACAGTGCGCGAAGCGGAAAGCAGAACGAAGAAGAAGAACAATACAGCGGACGTAGAAGTAGTGCGAGAAGTGGAAAACATGAAGAAGAAGAAGAAGAAAGTGAACATAAAAATAGCGCAAGAAGCGATAAGCACAACGAGGAAGAGGAGATAAGCAGTGGACGAAGACTGAAAATTAAACTGGAGAAAGATGGCGAAAGTGAACCTAAACACAGTGCGCGAAGCCAAAAGAACGAAGAAGAAGAACGAAGTAGCGGACGCAGAAGTAGTGCGCGAAGCCAAAAGAATGAAGAAGAGGAACAAAGCAGCGGAAGTACGAACAGCTCCAGAAGTCGCAAACATAATGAGGAAGAGCAAAGCAGCGGACGCAGAAGCAGCTCGAGAAGCGATCCAAAACTTAAACTAGAAATAGAGAGAGAAGAAGCGAATTCAAATGACTCAAATGATTTTATTGATGAATGAACAAGAACAAAATTAAAATGTTAACTTCAAATTTTTTTAAATTTTTTTTGTTTTTTGATAACTTTACAATATGTTTGTATTGAAAAAGTCACTGTGAATAAACTGATGCCAACGCCGAGCGAAGAAGTTTTGGAGCAGTTAATGTCTTCCGATGACAACGTGAGGTACCACGCAGCAAACTCTTTCGTTGCACATTCTTTTATTCACCCAGAAAAAATATTAGAGAAACTTAATGATCTTAATCTGGTAATTTTCGCACTTTGTTCTTCGCCAGAGCCTGAGTGGGGAACTACATCGGCCATCTTGTTCGCATTAGCTAATGCTGTTAATGCAAAACCAGATATGTTACAAGGAATCTTTATTCAATTAGTCGAAATATCCAAAATTATTACACACACATCAATTACCCTTCCATATGCTGTTGAATCTTTCTACCCACATTTATCAGTTCTTACTCAAGCGATAATAAATAATTCAAATAAGTACCTTAATATCAACAAAGAGATAATATTATCCATTACAGATCATAGCCTTGTAGGGTACCTCTCATTTTCATCCTTAATTCAAATTCTAGTTAACAAATTTGATCAAGTTGCCACAATAGCCGAAGAATTTGATGCACAAAGTCTTATGAAAATCGCCTCACCCATCTCAATTCTCAATCCCAACATCTCCAACTTTTATTTAGCACTTTGGACCAAGATCATAATCAAATTAATTGATAATCCATTTGCCACTAAAGCACTTCGCTTCAATGCGTCTGCACTTATTAAGTGTATGGACACTGACGAATCGTCCAAATTCCTATTAGACGTCATCAAAGCTTCTCCAAGAGAGAAATACGAATTATTAAAAGTCGGAAACTTAGTATCAGAAAGAGTCATTTCGCGACTTAAGAAGGCGCAAGGCACATACGGTAGGAGCGAGTCCACGATACAGTCCACGCGCGCAGCGAAACAAAACGTTTCGCGTTATGATGTCCACAAGGCGCAAGTTTCCATCATAAAGAACAAGACTATGTCCATTAGATCGAAGAAATGGGAAGAAAACATCGAGCTTAGGCTTGTCGAAGAGGCATCGATTTTGTTCTGGTCGCGCTCGAGTAATAGTTTACTAAAAGACGGAGTCGCAGTGCAATGCTCTGATATCGAAAACTTGACGCTGTCGAAGTCCGAAGCGGATAAAGAAAATGTAATCAAAATAACAATCGGAAGCACAAAGACATCGTATCTGATATCGTTCCAAAATTTTGTCCTGGCTTCCCAATGGCAAAACTTGATAAAGCAAGCAAAATTAACTGCATAGGTAAGTTGAATATTAAAAAACGCTTTGAAATTATTCGGTTTTTAGAATGCTTTGTTTGCTGAAGAAAAAGAATTCGCTGTCAATAAACATTTATGGCTTGTTTTGGAGTCACTTGAATGAGATGGCGAAAAAGTATGAATTTCTACAGACATATATCAAAATTAAATACCAATATCAATAAATAGATGTAAGCATGAATCTCTAATATTATCTTATGTTTAGTGTTGAATTAAAAGATATTTACATTTTGATTTTGTTCGAACGAAAAAACGTCGGTTTGATTTTTAACCGCCATAATGGCGGTTATATACTGATCGTTTTTGTGTGTTCTTAACCGGTAACGGAAATGAACAAACCGAAAACGAAAGGGTAATTTTACCATATAACCTCCACGATACAAGAAAAGTTCGCACAAATTCAAATATCTCACTATCAATCGAATATGATGCATCAAAAATATTCTGAAAAATGATTATTTTTTATATTCTTTTTGATATTAAAAATATTATTATAAAGCCTTTCATTCGAGAAAGGAATTAGAGTAATTATTACAATTTTTTATCATTTATAACACATTAATACAAAGCGACTGTTCAGAGAATGAAAAAAAAAATGAATAAAAAAAAAGTTTAATAAATAAAAAGTAAAAATAAAAATTGATAGTAAATAAAATGAATAAAATAATATATAAAATATAAATTTAAACATTAAAAAAGAATTTAATTAGTTTTTAAAGTAATTATATTGCATCGATGGAAAAATATATTTTAATTTTTATTTTTCTGTATTTATATGTTTTGAATGGTACATTGCACGTTTAAAAAATCTTCTTCTCAGAATACTCATTGATTCTCAACTCAATAGTTATGGAAAAATAAAGATTTTTCATATAAAAATAATATAAATATACACCTATTTTGGAGTATCATCAACTTTCAATTAAGAGATGTTTTAATTTTGCTAAAATCTTAAAAAGATAAACAGTTTTTATGAATACATTTTGCATTAACATCAATTCCTTTATCCAAAGTAATTTTACTATTTCTATATAATTATTTTTAACTGCTATATGAAGTGCTGTTTCAAATTATTAAAACATATTCCAAATTATTAAAACATATTCCAAATTATTAATACATATTCTAAATTATTAAAATGAATATTTTTTGCATTAACATCAATTCCTTCTTTATCTAAAAGTAATTTTACTATTTCCATATTTCCTGATTTAACTGAATATGGTAAAATTGTATTTGGAATTTGCTGACTTTCTATGTCACTTTCTATTATGAATGTATTTCCTTTTGATGCTATTTCTTTTATAATTTCATTATTCATTTTCATTCCTTCTATATCTAAAAACATGAAGATTTCATAATTATCAAATTCTATACATTTTTTTCCAAGATATATTAGGTTTTCTTCACTTAAATTACATTTATCTTGATTTTCGATATTGGAATCCGATTTCGTAAAAGAAAATAATGAAGATGAATTTTGGAAAGAAAACATTGAAGATGAATTTTTTCCGTCATTGGAAATTTTTCCAATTTTATTTTCATAAAGATAACGAAAAATATCATTTCGATGAAATTCGATCGCTGTTATCATAAATATATTTAAAGATATCATTTTGATGAAACATAATTGCTGTTTCATATGCACCTTCAAATGATGAATTATTTTGTTCACATAAATGAATAATTTCTAAGTTTCCACCTGCAATTGCATATTTAGATGTATTTTTGATATTCGAATTATTTAATAACAAATATTTAAAACATTTAATCGAACCAAAAAATGCACAATAATCAATTAATGAAACATTTTTAGTATTAATAAATGAACATCTTTCATAAAGTGATGGCTCAATTATTTGATTAAAGTCAAATTTATTATGTGATGATATTTCTTGAAGCTTTTCTAAATCATCATTTCGAAGTACTTTCGCAATTTCTAATGGATTAACTCCTTCTTTTACATATTGCATATGACGTTTCCAATCATCTTTTGATAATTCATCAAGTGCTGAGGTGAATTCTTCAAGGAATTGTGGTCTTAGAAATTTGGTCCTTAATTTGTATATTTCTTCTTTTGTTTTATATTGAGAAAAATAAAATGTGTTCATGTTCATCACTGAAGATGGTTCAAGTATTTTTTCTTCTATCATCTTTTCAAGAGGGAAATATGATTCTTGCTTTTCTATTTTCAGTAAATATTCACAAAAGATTTGAACAAGATTAGCTTCAGTTTCACTTTTGTTTTTATTTTTTTCATCTTCTTTTCCTTTTAAAGTTAATAAATATTTAATATATATATTTTCATTTTTTGATTGAGATACAAAAGCTGAATAGATAAGTCTAGAAACAAGATAGTTAAATGTATATGGTAGCCTATCTACAAATAAACTAATTGTTGCCTGAACTGATGTTTCGAAATTTTTTTCGTTGAGATTAAAGATGATTGATTCTAATGATTTTGAAAGTTCCATCAATAAAAAAATGGTGCGACAAGAAAAGTGACAATTGTACCCAAGGTGAAGCTGTCACTTTTCATTTTCCCCAAGATGCACATCACAGTGATGATTAATGGAATGCTCCAATAACTGCCTTGGAAACGATAAGATGAAATTTTATCAATTACAACATTTTATCACAAATATTGAGTAAAATAAATAACGTTAATATGCGTTTATTATTTCTTTGGAGTTGTGATGTGTTCTAAAATCAGCAATTGAAAAAAAAATTTTATATTATGTTTAAACGTATATTTTAATCAGCTATTTGACAATATAATATAAAATAATTCTCGATGCGAAGGACATTTAAGCTTTGTTTTTATGTTTGTAGTTTACTTTTAGAGATATTATTGTTTTAAATGAAATGTGTTTTCTGTTCAATTTTTTTGTTTTGTTAAGACTTAGCTGTCAGTTGACAATTGTTTCAGTTGCATTCAAATTTTGAACGGGGGTTTGTTGGGAAACAAAAATGACCCTCAGCTTGTTCGTCTTTCTACTTGCATTCAATGCTCGATCAGAAACCCTCACGATTTCGGATAATCAGAAAATTGTTGAAGGTCAATATAATTCCCATAAAGAAACCACTGATTGCCTTATTATTTCGAAAGGTGTTGAAATAATTGGTGAAAAATCATTTTACCAATGGCCTCATCTAAAAAACGTCAGCATTAGTGATGATGTTTTAACGATTGAACAATCTGCATTTAATGATTGTTATGAATTAGTATCTGTTAGCATTGGGAAAAATTTAAAATCAATGGGATATTCAGCTTTTGAATCATGCAATTCATTAGCCCAAATTAATATTCCTGATACTGTTACTTATCTTAGTCCCAGAATTTTTTATTTTTGTTCCAAATTGCAAAACCTCCAAATTGGGAAAAACACCGAAGTGATTGCCAATCAAACATTTCAAGGATGCGGGTTGAAAACATTTACAATTCCTAAAAGTGTTAAAACCATTGGATGGTATGCGTTTCAAAATTGCGACAAAATGGAAACAGTAATTTTTGAAGAAGGAATTGATCTCAAAGAATTACCACATGACGTCTTTCATAGTTGCGAGGTATTAGTGAACATTCAGATCCCAAACACAGTCACATCCATTGGTTCGTATTCTTTTTGTTCATGCGTCAGGTTAAAAGAGATTACTATACCAAACTTGGTTACATTAGTTGCAGATCACGTTTTCCAAGAATGTAAACTTTTGAGTTCAATTGTTTTTGGCGAAAAAGTCGATACAATTGGAGTCGAAGCTTTTTCTGGATGTTATAACTTGAAGAACTTAACAGTGCCAGACACAGTTACTACATTTAAAGAATATGCGTTCCATAATTCGGGATTGGCTTCAATTACCATTGGCAAAAATGTGAACGCTATTGAAAGACAAGCGTTTTTGGATTGCAGTGACCTCAAATATATTCGATACAATGGCGTCAAGGAGCCGAAGTTTGGCGAAGATCCGTTTTCGGGTGTTCCTGCTTCAACTGTTTATGTTGGAAAAGAGTATGAAGGAAAAACATTCGGAGGAATCCAAGTTACAGTCGACGGAGAGAAAAAGCCGGAACCAGAACCAGAACCAGAAGACCCGGAAAAGTCAAATTCAGATAAGACGAAGTTGATACTGGCAATAACTATCCCGGCTGCAGTCGTAGTGATTGTTGTGGTCGTTGTCATTGTTGTGATTACGAAAAGGAAGAAGGAATTCAACGCATTCCAATGAAAGTAAACAACTTTTGAGCCCGAAAAATTTTAATTTAAATCTTATGTAAAAATTTCATTAACATATTATTGTTCAGCAAAGTGTTATAAGTTCTTTTTATAAGCGAATTTACATAAAAATAATGACTTCTCGAGAATGATTTGATTTTTGAGAATCGTTACTGAAATTACAAATAATAATTTCAGAATCTTATTATTGTTCAGCAAAGAATTATAATATTATTTTTATAAGTGGATGAAAATATATAATATATAATATTATATCTCAAGAATGTAAAAAGGTTTACTGCATTTAATTCGCGAATTATAATTTCATGTCATCTAATTGGTCAAAATATGCTTTCCACTTGTGAACTTATGAAGCTTGTGTTGTTGTTATCAATGTGGTTTTGGTGTCAAGGAAGAAATCGAAGTATTTCGTAATGTAAATTCACTTCTTTGTTTAAGAAACATATATTTTTATTCATTTAATTCCAATGATATATTTTCTCGCAACTAAAAATATTTCTGTTTATCAACATATAATTTTTATTCAAATTCAAAATCTATCATTCAGCAGCATCCACATTTGTCGTCTTTCTCATTTAGCTCACTGTATTGCATTATGCTATAGTTCTTTCCATGGTATTTTGGCACATTTGCTTGTAACAATGGCTGATACATTCTTTTCTTATCCGACATTTCTTTCATTATTGTTGGCGGCACGCCCAACTCTGTATAATATGGCTGTATGTCAGCTCCGCCGTCGATTCTTAATGCGACTCCGAACTCATTTGTAAGTTGTCTTCGATATTGACTCATATATTCGTCCCAATCGTATTTGTCATCATCAATAATATGGTTATCACTCATTATTTCATTGAGCTTTTGAAGTATAAATTGATAGTTCGGATCATCTTCAAAGTTAAGTGATGTGATGTGTTGCCAAATGTCAAATAACTGCGGAGCAACATCTTCAACGGCAGCTTTGACATCGTATTTGCTTTTGAGCATGGCAATGTCGGTGTTGTCCTCATTACCTTTCCATGGTAAATCGCCTAGTAATGCATCTAAAACAAAATAAAACCATGAAATTAAATCATCACGTCGTGAAAGATCGTTACCTGCATGTGCATTAAGACTAGCATACGTTTTAGTACCTCGAAAACCTGTACGTGGACGTGGTTTTATGTGTTGGCCGGTTTTTTGATCACGATATATTCGGACAAGCCCAAAGTCGATAAGACAAATAGGTGGTTGGTTGGGATATTTGGATAAACGGATTAACATGTTGGCTGGTTTGATGTCACGATGAATAAAACCGAGTTCATGTAAAGATTGTATACCGCGAAGTGCATGAATACTTGCACGAATAACTGTGGAAATTGAAAGTTTGTGTAATACTGTGTGCTTGATAACAGCAGAAATTGATGGACCAACTAGTTCCATGGCAATCCAGTCAAAGGAATTATATTGGCCAGAATCAAAAAATCGTGGAAAGTATGGGCTGGATTGTATTCTGCGAAGAATTTTCGTTTCAAATATTAATGTTCTTCGTTCTGCTGTGGCTGACTCATTTTTAATTGCATAAAGTAAACCGGTTTCAGTATCACGTGCAGCAAATATTTTCCCAAAGGCACCTTGACCTATCTGTGGGCCAAGACAAAAACGACCTACAATTGTTCCCGTTCTCATGGGAAATTTCCTTGAAGTTTTAGAGAAAGAAAAAAATGCTCAGAAAAAGTTGGTTAACATATCATTCAATTATTCTGTGTGGTCTATCAAAATTTTTTTTAAGAAGAGAAGGAGAAATATTACAAAGTTTGATTCCAAATTAAATGAATTCATTGTCACGAGAAAGTATTGCACCCACTAAATATATTTTTAAGGAATTTCAATTGTTTTTGTTAATATTATATATACATGAAACGTAAAATCATTCAACTTCAAAATAAAAACTCACATAAAGTCTTCTAGCATTGCTAGAATTTGGTAGGTTATGATAATAATACCAAAAAATTTTAGGGATCAAATCAATTGATAATTCTTATTTTGATAAAAACATCAATAACATATAATTGAAAGGCTTGGAAACACATGATAATTTGGAATTAATTAAACAAAAAAAGATGAAATGTTTTTTAATCAAACATAAAAAGGATGTGATTTTCTATTTGTGTAAAAATAATTTCACTAGCTCAGCAACTTCATCAGGCTCTTCCAAGAACATTAAGTGTCCGACACTTTCGCGCACAGCGACCTTTACGTTTGGTATCCAATATTTCCACCATTTTTCGGATTCTTTGATATCGATAATATTATCCTTATCGCCTAGAAATACAAGCGTACGAACACTCATTTGAGTTACCTTTTGCATTTCATCGGAAATTGAGTTTTCGTTGAAGTTACGAATAAATTGTGAAATCGATTTGCAATAAAAACTATTGTTTTTAAGCTGCTGAAGACAACACCCAACAGTTGGCCAGTAAGCATCTTCATGTTTTTTAAGGTCAGAGAATTGTGTTGCAAGATTTGCTGCGATAAATTGATGTGCAACAAACTTTAGTAAAAATTGTCCGAGATAACTTGATAACACAAACCCTTGGAAAGGTCGAGTAGCTTGTTTAATGAAATGGAATGGAGATATGAATACAAGTCTTGAAATTAAAGATGGCTCTTGAGCCACAATATTTGCTGCAATGAGGGCTCCAAAGGAAAATGAAACCAAAATACATTTTTCAATTTTGAGATGCTTAATTAAACCTAAGATTTGGTTAATGTATGCTGGTAAGGAATAATTAAAATTAAGTGAAGGGGTACTAAATCCTCTTCCAAAGTAATCAGGAATCAAAACGGAAAATCCGTTTTTGGTAATACATTTAGCAAATGTGCAATATGCAGCTGATGGAATTGAAATGCCAGGCAAAACACAAATAATTGGAGCGTCATCTACTTCAAAAAAACGATAGTGTGTAGTACCTAATTCTGATTCAAAGAATTTATCAGGTGTCGACGGAAATTCCATTTTTTTCGTGAATTGACACTTTTCCCAAATGTTCGTTGAAGATATTCACTTCAATGAAATATGGACATATAAGGAATGGAAGAAACGAAGAAATTTTCTTATACAAAGTCTAACATTAAAACTTCTCGAAAACTCGGAAAAAGATTTATCAAATTTTTATGAAAAAATTGAAAAACAATTAGAGCAACCTATGGACTATACCAATATAAGCGAATGCTTAATATGGCTTCTAAACTTTTCAGTCATATTTTATTTTCAAAGAAGTGTTGGTTTAAAAAAATATTTAAATCAAAAGCTTCCTCAATTTCTTGAACATTTTCAAGATGAATTAAGATTCAGGTCTCTTACCAAAACATTATATTGGTGTAAGACTCAATTAAGGGCATCATCATTTTTTAAACCCTTCACACCAAAAGTTAGTGATTGGCTTAACGAAAACATTTCATCACATAAAGCAATGGCATTAATAACGCTTAATCGCATGTTAAAACTTCAAAAAACTATATATGTTTCATCAGTTGTCTTATTTAAATACAAACAAATTTTTGAAATGACTAAAAACAACAGTTTATATCTTCAAAAAATAGCACTTAGACTTATTCGTTTTCATGTTAAACATCCTAAAATGCCAGAATCAAAAAATGCGATAAATTTTTATCTTGAACATTCGATTGAATATCTAAATTCATCCGAACAAAACAAAATCCTTTGTGGTATAGAAATTATCTCCTCATATAAACGCTCATATGTCCATCTTTCACCATACAAAGATGAAATTATAAACTGTTTAATTACATTAATCAAAAATTCAATTGAAACGGTTTTATATAAATCAGCTGAATTATGTTTTCAAATTTGGGAAAAATATGAACCAACAAAAGAATTAATTTCCGAATTTTTAAATATTCTTATGACAAAGTCATTAACGCGCCAACTTATGGAGATTTATCATGACTTAATAATACGACATCATTTATTATTAGATTTCAATCGAATAAAAGAATTTTTTTTTGATAAAAAGCCTGTTAATATGGCAAGTACTGAATATTGTGAGTTTTATATCCTTCGAGCTATCTTAGATGTGAATCCTGATTTCGAAGTTGATTTAAGAGCTATTAAAGAACCATTTTGTTGTCCTGACTTTACATATTGTATTAAGAAAAGGCCGACATTATTAAATCAATATCTTAAAACGATTCAATCGTATGTTCGTGAAAATTTTAATAAAAATTCCACGAAATTCCATTTTATTAATTGCTTAATATTAATTAAAGAATTTCCTTTAGTTATATTTAAGACAATTAAAGAAGCGTTTTCGAATGTAATTAATTTTGCGTTTTATGAAGACCCAACAATTCGATGTCAAATCATCGAAACTATAGCATCTTTTGATCTTCGAGAATCAATTGATTTTCTTGTCGAAACATTTTTATATGATGAATCTAAATGTTGTCGATTATTAGCAATTAAGTTATTAAAGCCGAGTGTTTATTTAGCATCAAAAACAGAAATGTTTCAAGGTATTAATGACGTATCATTTAAAGTTCGAGTAAAATATATACAATTATTTGATAAATTGATCGAATTAAATCCTTTAGATTATGTGCCTTTTATTAGAGATCAACAAAGGATATTAATCCAATCACTTTTATCAGTACAAAACCCAAAACATTCTGCGAAATTATCATATTTGTTTTATAAAATAACAAAAATACCAAAGATTTTGACTCCTGAATATATTGATAAAGGAAGTGACTTAATTTTACATATATTAAAATATCAAAGATTCCCTTCACAATATCAAAATAAATATCCACGAAAATTCCGAATATTTTCTAAAACGGAACCAAAGCATTCCAAATTATTTAAAAATGTTTTCTCGAAATATTTTGATCAACGAATTATTTATATGTTTAAATCTCTTTCACATATTGGTGATGCTCTTTATTCAAAAGCGCATCAATTTTGTGAAGTTATGGCGAAATATTTAGATCCAAAATATGGCGATGAAATCATATTTGCTATAATGGACACTATACAATATATAGCACAAAATGCTTATGCATCATTTCCTGCAAGACTTAGAGAAATTCGATTAGGAACACAATTCATTAAATTATTAAACACAACACAAAACTTAAAAATAGTTATTCAATTAATAGCTTTAATTGGAGTAACTTTTGATCAAACAGATATGAGTCAAACACAAGCATTAGCTAATAATCCAAATGCTTTACCTACTGATTTATTTAATCAGAAATATATTATTGATTATGTATTATCGAATATATTTATACATTTCTCTGTTGTTTATCCATTATTTTTTACATCGATAACTACGATATTTGAATATCAAACTGAACTTTCATTAAAATATTTAGATAAAATCATCAATTTATTTATTAAAACTATTAAAAAAGCTCGAACTAATTATCAAAATAAATTATTTGAATATTTAGAAATCATTTCAATCAAAGCAAAATCCGAAATAATTCCATATCTACAACAAATTACACCAGTGATAATTGAAAATATTAATTTATTAAGTTGTATTAAATATTGTGGCGCATTATCATTCTCTTTAAGCCAAGCTTTTAGTACATATTCATTAAGTATTTATCCTTATTTATTGGAATGTATTTCTCCTACTTGTGATATAAAATATTTTAAATATTTATTAATTTGTATCACTAATATGATAATTAATCAAAATCAACATTTCGAATTATATTTCAATGCATTACGAATTAAGTCAAAAGAATATTCTCCTCAACATGTACGATATATAATGAAAGGGTTTTCTTTTATATATTTAAATCATATGGTTGCCGAAATGTTAACTTCAAGATTAATATTTTTCTCATTTGAATTCATTCATATTAATGAAGAAGCAGTGTTTAAATTCATTTCATTACTTGATGAATCTGCTGAACCACATCTAAAGATTTTATGTGTACAAAATAATTTAGAATATAAAAAATATCCAAAAGTTATTAAATCTCCACATTTTAACTTTAGTACAATGGGTTTAGTTAAGCCTGAAGTTAACTCTAAGATATTTAGTAGTTTAGATTTCCCTACTAAAGAAAATCTTTCACATTTTTTCGAGAATTTATTTTATGTTTGTATAATAAATTCTCCATCTGAAGTAATTTCATCATGTAAATATATCTTTGAATATAATCCTCTATTTTTATATCAATTATATCCTTATGCATTTATATCTTGTTGGGATATATGTTGTGAAGAAGATAAAAAATATTTGACAACAATATTTAATCGGATTTTACATGAATATGAAATATTACCACCAATTTTAGCAACATTAATTGAAGTTTTAGATAGAACAAATCATGAATTTGATATCGATATACTTAAAATTGTAGAATTATCAAGATCTCATCAATTAAGTTTGTTTTTCCTTGAAAGATTATCATTAAATAATAAGATTGATTCGAATATTACGAAATTATTATTAAAAACAAATGTCGCATTAGGGCAAACTTCAACTGTACGTGGATTATTCCAAAACTTTCAATCAACTGTATCGATTAAAGAGAAAGCTGATTGGTTATTTAATTTAGGCGATTGGGAAAAAGCTGCTGAAATATATAAAAATGAAAAAGATTGTTTTACACAATATGTACAATGTTTACGATATTCAAATAAATTTGACGAAATTATTTCATATGAAAAGAAATTTATCGAAATTCCAGAAGAAAAAAGAGATGACGCATTATATGCATTAGCTTGGGCTTATTTTAATAATGGCGATTTCGATAAGTTAGAAATAATTGTTAAACATTTTGAAAAGAATATAAGTTTACTTAAATCGTATATAATAACTGTATTTTATTTAGCTACAAAAGATTTAACTAAAGCTGCAGAATCAACAAAGAAAATGTTTGAATTATTGGCATATGATATTGAATCATTTTTAACAGGTAATCAAAACATTCCACAAACGTTATTAAACATAGCTCAAATTATTATTGAATTTAATGAAGTTATTGAATGTTTAAACTCAGATAATTTCCAGGAATCACAACAACATTTATTAAAGATTTGGTCACATCGAGTTCAAGGATTTACACGTAATTTATTTGGTTGGAATAGTTTATTATATTTACATAACATAATTTTACCTATTGAATCGAATCAAGGTTATTACTTAAAGTTGTTTAATCAAATTAGAAAAGAAAAACAATTTTCTTTGATATATAATCATTTAGCTCCTTTATTCTCTTATTTAAATAATGAAAACATGACTATCGCTCGAAATAAATTATCATGGGATATGGGCAATAAAAAAGAAGCATTAAAAAACACATTTTTTGCTGTATCTTTATTAGATCGATCTAAGAAAGGGTTTGAAAAATATATATTAAAAAAGGACTTGAATTTTAGAGAAGCATTTTTTAAGTTAATATTAAATCAAGAATATTCATATCCTGATATATTAAATTATTTTGATGAACATTTCCAAACACATAATTATGATGAATTCATTAAGAAAACTTCAAATTATAATGACGACCAATTATCAAATCTTTTAATTGATATGATGAATAAAACTGGTGATCATATGTTTAATGCGTTTATTAAAATCCATGAAATGTATCCACCAACAGATCAATTTAAAGTCCATATTTATAATTTATACGCGAAGTTTTTATCTAAATTAAAAAGTAATTCATTAAAATCTCTTAAAAAAGCAGAAAAATATCTTTTGAAGTCACTTGAAATTGATTCGAAACATTATCAAACTTATAAAAAACTCGGACTTGTATATTCTAAAATTGCTGATTTAGATATTAAAAATCAACAACAATATATATTATATTCGATACGTGAATATTATTCAACAATTTGTTTACATCAAGAAGATGGTATCGAATGTATATGTTTGATTTCATCGTTAATGGATAACTTAGAATCCGTTGATGAAGAATTCATTAAAAACTTCGATATTCCCGACAATTTATTAATAAAAGTTTTGCCGCAAGTTTGGAAACAACTTGGACATAATGATCCGAACGTTAGAAGTGTAATATTTTCGATCATTTCTCGATTCGGATTAAAACATTATCAAAGTTTAATATATGATTTACATTTATATTCAAATATCGACGACCAAATTAAATCAGATTTATGTAAAAGTTTATCTAAAAAAATGGAATTGGAATATCCAAATATAGCAGAAGATGGGAATTTGTTTATTGATGGAATGGTACGTTGTTCAATCACTATTCTTGAACAATGGATTAAAACAATCGAAAGCTCCATGAAAATTAGTCCGAAAGATCATATAAAAGCACTTAAAATTCTGAGAGAACAATTTAATAGAACTTTCGACCCTCAATGTTCTTTCGATCATATGTTTAATAATGTATATGGAAAACAAATTAATCAATGTTATGAATTTATGGAACGTGGTGATTTTAAATCAATGTGGAATTCATTAAAAATCCTTCTTCGTATCCTAAAAGAAAAAGAAGACCATCTGTGCACAATTATCGTTACAACAATTTCTGAACAACTTTCTGAAAAAAGAAACTTTTCAATTGCGGTTCCTGGCAAATATAAACTAGAGGGTGAATTTCCCTTGATTAAACGTATCCAACCGACAATGGATGTTTTGGATACTCAACAACATCCGAGGGAAGTTGTAATGATGTCAAGCGAAGGTGAAAAGATTAAATTCTTATTGAAAGGTAATGAGGATCTTCGTTTTGACAAACGAATAATGCAATTTTTCTCATTAGCTAATCATATACTTAGAAAATCACTTGAGACTAAAGCTTTATCTGCTTTTATTACTAGATACTCAGTAATACCAATGACAATTGAAAGTGGTTTAATTACGTGGGTAACTGGCGCAGATACTTTACATCAAATTATCCTTGATCATCGGAAACTTCGAAATGTTCCAATTTCTTTAGAAAATGATATCGTTCAAAGTTATGTCAAAAACTGTTTTCAATTTATGAATGGTTTACAACGCTATGAAATGTTTGAAATAGTTTCAGAGCAATGTAAAGCTCACGAATTATTTGAATTCTTTTGGATAAAATCTCCAAATGCTGCTGAATGGTTTAATCGAAGAGAAAGATTTACTGTGAGTACATCCATAATGTCAATGATTGGAAACTTAATAGGGTTAGGAGATAGACACCCTGGAAACATAATGATACATAGAGAAACTGGCAAAGTTATTCACATTGATTTTGGGGAAACGTTTGAGTCGGCGAACGTTAGAACCACTTTTCCAGAAAAAGTGCCGTTTAGATTGACTAGAATGATCGTTAACGCTTTGACTGGTTGTTTGGTCAACGGTTATTTTTCAGAGGTCTCTGAAAATGTGATGACGGTTTTGAGAGATAATGATGACATGATTTCAGCTCAATTATCTTTGTTTTTATGCGATCCTTCATATCAGGGTGATAAAGATGAAATAACAATCACAAGAGATAAGAATTTGTTGAATAGAATTAAATGTAAATTGTATGGTAAAGAATGGGGAGATAATTCTTTAACACTGGAAGAAGTACCAGTGAAAGAACATGTGGCTAATCTAATAGATAAGGCTAAGGACCCAATGAATTATGTTAAACACTACAGTGGATGGTGCCCATTCTGGTAAATAAAAAATATGTTTGATAAATGTTATCAGAAAAAATACAATATGTAAGGACGAATGGCTAAAAAATATAATATAATTCCAAAATTCCGTGGAAAAACGATAGACAAATTAAATGAAAAGTTTTCCACAGAAAAAAACTATCGTAATACTGAAATTCATATCAATTGCAAAAAATTGTTTATTTTCTGCTTTTTCCTTACTTTTTCCAAAGAATTACAGCTATACGCATATTCTAATGACACATTTGCAAATGGGAAAGGTGGTGCTTATCTCAATTGGGAAGATAATGAAAAAGATGTTCATTATAAAATATTTTTGAAAACGAAAAACGATCAGTGGGAACCACTCAGCACGCACAAGATTGGGACATCCATGAAAGTTTTAAATATTTATCCATCAGAAAATAAACTTGGCGCGAATGTGCAGTTAGATGAAGCAGTTAAAATTAATAATGTTACAATGAAATTTAATAAAGATCAAATGCAACACATATATCCAAAATCAGCTTCATTAAAAGTATGGATGGAAGGTGGATTCATTGAATCAATTAACTCGGACCCCTTGGGTATTGATCCCGAGTTGAAAGAGCAAATTATTGATGTAACATTAAACTCAATTGATGAATTTGAAACGTCAGAAGAAAATTTTATTTATCAATTTGATGTTGTTGTTTTCGGATTTTGGGATTATAGCGGAGGTTTTTCTCTATCAACAGAAAAATCAAAAGGCATTGTAGAAAAATATATCAAAAATGGATATGGCTTTATTGCTGGTCACGATTCAATCATTTTAGAATTCCTTGATGATGATAATGATGATAAGCCAATCGGCTTAACCGCCATCAGAGATTTGTTTGGAATTGGTATCCACCAAAAAGAAGGAAGTTATGAAGGTGCGAAGTCTTGAAAGGAAAGTCCTTGCTAACACTATATTTTATCTTAAGCAAAGGACCACTGAACACGAGTATGAAGAACATCACTATTCGATTGACAAAGCAAATCCAGAAATTATCAATATAACAATAGATCCAATTAATTATTTAGCAATAATTGAAGCATATGATGTTGGAACGTTATACACATTTAAAGTTGCATCATATAATAGTGAAGGCAAAGAAATTGATAATTCAGAAGCTGATGTTAATGTTACTACGGGAATCAAATGTTATAAATATCTAATTAACGAAAATTCTAAATGTGATGTAGAAACTATGGTAAATACAGCATATAATGATACTATTAAATTTACTACAGAAGATATTGTTTATCAAAGATATCTTCATGTTGCTCCTGTTGACAAAGCAGATAACATAGGAAAAGCCATTAGCATTCGACTTAATTTCTCTACGAATACATTTTCACAATCGAATACATTAACGCGATCAAATTCATTTACAAGATCAAACACATTTACGAATTCTAATACATTAACGCGATCAAATACACCTACGAATTCTAATACATTTACAAGATCAAATACATTTACGAATTCTTTTCCGTTTGGTTTAATATTAACAAATTCAATTATTTTTTATAGCACATATTCAATTACAGAAACAATTATTCAGAAAGCATTTTATTTAAGTACTTTTTCATTTTATGTGATTGATTCAAAGGCAACTTATATTTATACCAATATTATTTATTATAATTATACTGTTATATACTATTCAACAATTTATAATTTTTATTCAAATTTCTTTACATTAATTAATCCAATAAAAGAACTAAATAACGAAAATAAGAATACAAATATGATAATTGTTATCGTAGTTTGTGTTTTAATTTTAATAGTAATTGTCATTATTATTTATTTAATTCGCCGCAATAAAAATAATAAAACGATTAGTTCAGGAGATGAATGTGAATCCGAAAATAAAGAGTCAAAGCAATATGAAGAAGGAAATTCAGCAAACAATTTTCAGTCTGTATTTAATACAAACTATGTCGAAGATGATCCATTTGCAAAGGATTTTAAAGAAGAAACATTTATAAAAGTATAAATTTCCATATATGATTAATCATTAATAACCTATAAAATATGATTTAATGTTAAAAAATCTCTAGTTTCATTTTTTAATTAATTAATCTTTCGTGTTAATAAAAATTAGTGTTTTGCTATCGATTCATTTTTTTTATTCAAACATTTTATAATTCAATTATTACTATAAGTTACAGCGCTAATGATTAATAAACTTAAAACAAAAAATAAATAAATAAATAAAATATTATTACATTCGATGAAACAAGTTCTAAATAGAAAATCTTGATATCAATTCCGAGGATTTAGTGCCCGTAATTCCCTCTTCCATTCTCATCTCATTTTTTGTAAGCGAATACCATTTGAGAAACATAATTCACAGTTGAATACAATAGACTGTTAAATTTAAGCCAGAATGAGTTCATAGAAACCATTTCAACCGTACAAACTATGCCGAAGATGATCCATTTATTTGATATCAATCAAGGATTTTGTGCCCATAATTCTCTCTTTCATTCCCACCTCATTTTTGAAACCCCATTTAAAAGTCCTCGTAAATCAACAGTTAAATTTAAGTCAGAACGAGTTCAGAAAACAATTTCAATCGAGAATATTTTGATACAATTTTGACATGAACACATAAAAGTTGAATGACTATTCAATTGAAACTTCCTTTTCATAAAAAGTTGATTGTGTGTTGTCGTTTTCCCTTAAACCCATTCAAATGTCGAGTCCTCACTTGTGAGCAAGTAAATGAGATCTTCTCATGTCACCTAATGCTTCGTGTGTGCCTTGGCATCCAAAATAATTTCGATGAAAACTCACATGTCGCATTTTCGAAAAACAGTTGTTACACACATTTCTAATGAAAAATTAGAGGTTTTTCGTTACAGCCAAACCAGATTTATATTGGAAACGCAGATACCAAAACAATGGAATATGATAGACATTCTCAATTAATGATAATATTAATTCGCATTGGCACTTTCATCCTCCTCATAAATTCCAAAAAACACGTTTTTATTTCAAATAAATATAATTTTGATTCTCTCACTGAAAATAAAATAATGAACGCATCTTTCACGAAGATAAAGATTAAGAAAATAAGAATAAGGAAATGAAAGAAATTATTAACATTTTCTGTGTTAGTATTGTTATTGATTGGATTTGCATTTTCTTGATAACTTAAAATACGATTTCGTTTAATTTGACGACGGCGAATTATAAAGATAATAAGAAGTAAAATAATTAAAATAATTATAATAAAAACGATTACAATAATAATAATTTCTTGCATTTCCTTATTTTTGTTTTCTTAATCTTTATCTTCATTATGAAGAATTGTATAAAAAGCAGAATAATATGTAATATAATGAACATTCAACAACGATATTAAAATAATAAACAAATTTTGTTTCAACATAAAAATAAAATGTTAAACATCAAACAGTAATAGTATTTGTGAAAATATTTTTGTAAATAACTGTTTGTGTAATTATTTGTGTTAGAATTAATGTTTGAATATAGACGTAAAATTACTTTCAACTTTATAAAATTCGAAGATATTAAATTTATTTCAATGCCGTTTTGTATTAAAAGAAGGCACCATCTAAATGTTGAATACAAGCATTTGAGTACTGCCTATGCAAAATGTTATTGAAAGTTTAATGTATTTGTTTTAAAAAAAGTAAAGTATTTGTTGTTGCTTTGTTTCTGTCGAAAATAATATATCACCAAAACAACAGTTTTTGAATGAATTAGATTTTAATTTGACTGTAAAAGGCGGTTATATTTAAAAATAATTGAATAAGTATATAGAAAAGTTGAAAATTTTATTTGAAAGCTTGGTATTGAATTATTTTGTGTTGAGTGATTTCGATCGTTTTTCTAATCAAATTGCTAAGAAAACAAAGAATATTTTGTATCAAGTTAAAAGAGAAAATGAGAAGAGAACATTATCATCTCACTTATCATTGTTTATGACTCGTATCGATTAAATTTTTGTTGACAATTTCAATTTCAAATGAAAAACAACCAATTTCATACATTTTTGATGAAAATTTGAAGGTTCTTTGTTCGAGTTAAAATCAAGAATATATCTTCCAATTATGACCATTAAATTGATGAAAAATAATGAAATATGTATGTTAATGACTTTCAGCATTCATTTTATTGACTTTATTTTCAACATATTTTATGATGAAAATATTCTTTATAAAAATATAAAATATATAAATTTTAAAAACAAAAATGTAACAACAAATAAACAGATCCATACCAAATATACTCATTATTTATTAAATAATACCAAAAATCATTCAAATAACAAATTTTTATTTTTTCTCATATATAAAGTACCATAAAATAAGTTGCAAATATTATCATTTATTAAGTCATTTATTTATAACACTATTTGATATCTTTAAAAAATGTTTCGAATTATTTTCTTTTTCTAAATTTAAATATCACTTTATTAATACTTTGAAGAAAATTTCAATTTATTTTGATATTTATATAATAAATAAAGTAAAAATATTTTATATTTTATTGAGGAATTTCTTTTATTACATATTTAAATCAACAATTAACAATTTATATATTATATCATTTTTAATTATATTTAATATTCTTTTTCAATTTATTAAATATTTTTATAAAAGTTATTCAATTTATAATAAAAATAAACAAAATTTCAAAATATTTTTGATTTTAATGATAATATTTTTTGTTAATACAAAACAATCATTTGATGAAACAACTAAAACACTCACAATATCTGATTCCAATGATTTTTCGAATGATTATATGAATGTTACAGAACGTATTATAGTTATTAATGTTGGCGAGCTTGAAAGTGATGCGTTCAGAGAATGGCCTTTATTAACAACAGTAATAATTGGAGAAACAGTTGGAAATATAAATAGTGGAGCATTTGCATCATGTAAACAATTAAAATATGTGCAATTTCCAGATAAATTAATGAGTGGAATTGGTGGTGGAGCATTTGCAGAATGTATTTCATTAAATAATATTACAATTCGTTGTAATAGCATTAGTAGTAATGCATTTTATAAATGTACAGGACTTGAAACGATAACTTTAGAAGTAGGCGTACGAAATATTGGCTCAGATGCATTCAGAGGATGTATAAGCCTTGTGAATATTTATATACCAAGTTCTGTTACTTCGATTGGAAATGCATTTTTAGAATGTACAAAACTTCAATTTATTAATGTTTCAGAAGAAAATATTGGATATTCGAATTATGAAAATGATGGGGTTTTATATAATAAAGAAATTACACAAATTATTAGTTATCCGAATATGAAAAGTCAAACATTTACAATTCCTAAATCAGTCATTTCTATTATGAATTATTCTTTTGCAAGTTGTTATAATTTAGAAAGAATTTTTATTGATGAAAATGTTCAATATATTAATTCATGTGCATTTATTAATTGTACATCACTTCAATGTATTCATTTTAATGGCGAAATTTCACCAGAAATCCAAAATGATGCATTTGTTAATATAAAAGCGACAAGAGTTATGACAATAGAAACATATCAAAATGAAACATTTGGCAATATGGATATTGCTAAGGGAATAACACTTGACGAATGTCTCCCGCCAACACTCACATTCACTAACTCAAATACATTCACTAATACATTCGCCAACACATTCACTGCATCAGTTGCTTATCCATCGGATGTAACTTTATCTTTAACGCATTCGTTCACTTTAACACACTCATTATCTATTACACTTTCGATTACATTTTATAGTAAATACATAAATACAATTTCATTGTTAACATTTGAATCAACTTATAGTTATATATCGACAAATGTCATTTATTACGATTACACTGTTATATATTATTCGTCTTATTATAGTTATTATTCTGACATTTATACATTAGTTGTCACTGATTATGATGTTACACCAAAAGATAATTCGATCTCAAATGAATTGTTAATTGGTATTATAAGCGGCGCTATTGTGATAGTTTTGATAATTGTCGGAATTGTAATATTTATGATTAAATATCAAAATAAGAAGCGAAAACAAAATGAAGAAGAAATGAATATTTCAGATGAAAATAATAATAATAATAATAATAATAATAATAATAATAATAATAATAATAATAATAATAATAATAATAATAATAATAATAATAATAATAATAATAATAATAATAATAATAATAATAATAATAATAATAATAATAATAATAATAATAATAATAATAATAATAATAATAATAATAATAATATATAATAATAATAATAATAATAATAATAATAATAATAATAATAATAATAATAATAATAATAATAATAATAATAATAATAATAATAATAATAATAATAATAATAATAATAATAAAATTAATGAAATCGATAATACATTTTCAGTTGGGATCAATAATTCGAATATTGAAGAAGATCCATTTGCAGACGATTTTAAAGAAGAAAAATTTATAAGTCAGATATAAATAAACATATTTTAAGAACAAAATGATTTTTATTAATTTATTCAATACAAACATTTTGTTATTTGGCAAATCTTATGTTTCCTTCGATTATATATTATATGTTTATTATAGCAAATCCAATAGATACATTAAATTTTTATATAAAATTATTTTTTTTTTAAATTTTTAGCAAATGGTTCTTATTCAATATGAAAGAAATTATTAACATTTTCTGTATTAATATTGTTATTGATTGCATTTGCATTTTCTTGATAACTTAAAATACGATTTCGTTTAATTTGACGATGGTGATTTATAAAGATAATAAGAAGTAAAATAATTATAATAAAAACATTCCAGAAATTTGAAAAAAAGTACAAGTTATACAGGAAATTCAAGTTATTATGCCTTGTTTTAAGTAACAATACGAAGCTCACCTCAAACAATTTTGTTCGATAATGCGTAAGTGAAAGCTCAAAGATCCTTTCATAAAAAAATGTTCAACTTCTCAATTTTAAATAGGGAAAGAAGACGCCAGGAAAAATGGATGCGTGTTGTGGTAAATAACATTACTTTTTTTTTTTTTAATAAGTCACTCTTCTATGTCTTTTATGTGGATTGTTGTTTTCGTTATAATCAATTATCATTCTTAAATTAGAAATTGTGATAACCATCCAAAAAAATTGGCATAATTTCAGAAAGTTTATAATTCTGATGTAATTGAAAATGGAAATAAGAAAGAGTTAAATTACATCTTCCACGAAAAACCTTGAAACAAGATATATAATACTAAAAATTCAAAAATCATTAATAAAATATAAATTTTGTGAAAATATTTCTTTAAAAATTAATTCCACTTATTATTCTTTAAAATATTTAGAAATTAAACACATGAAACTTAATAATACACCAAAAAATTGTTTATACATAAACAAAATTATAATTTATAAATCTTCATTTAAAGTTTTTGCATTTTTCTCTGAGCTTCCCAATGCCCAATCCAAAGCCATATTTATTACCACATCATTTGCAACCAAATTTTTATGATGAAACGCATTTTTCGTTTGGTTCAAATCGACACATTTCAATTGGTGTTCCATTTTCCAATTCTTGCAGATCCAATCGATTCCATGCGATGTCACAACAGCGTCACCTTTTGCGTCATCGAATTTTAATTTTCCATTTTTATATTCCATTACAAGGCCAGTTTTCATTGCACTGTTATATATTATAAATGTATTTGCATTTATTGGCTTTGGTGCTTCACGCGATAATTTAATTCCTTTTTTCATTGTTATGATTTGTTCTTCTGTGTAATTATTATAATCTAACGCAAAGTTTTCGATCTCTGAGAGTTTATATGTGCGAGAATCAGTTTTAACAATGTCAATATCGCCAAACATTTCAAGATTTGGCATAAAATGATATAAACTTGGAAGTGATCGCGCTAAATTTTCTAATGGAGTAAGTCTAATTCCAAAGATTTTCTGCGGAGAAAGAAAGTTCATGGCCATTGGTGAACTAGAAAAGGCTGGACCGACAAGAACAACATTCTGGATGTATTGTGATTTCCATTCTTCTGTAACATGATGGGTAAGAAAATAATGTGTCAAAACACAACCAAAAGAGTGTGCATGAATTGAGGCTTTTTCACCATTTATATTTACCGAGTTTTCAATAAGTTCACTGAAGGATTGCCAAAAGGTGTCATTAAGGAAAATGCCATAACGCCAATCGTATGGAGCACCAAACAAATCTTTGCCAACTACATAACCACGTTCTTGAGCAAGTTTGATGTATCTGTAAAATCCAGGACCACCACGAATACCAAATGGATATTCATGAATGTAATCAATGCCAGAAACACCGCCAAAGTCAACAACTTGGACAGTAGTATTTTTAGAATTGAGATATGTATCTGTGTTTTTGTCATAATGAAGCATGGTCATGTTAAAAAGACACAGTCCTCTAGGAGGTATTGATTGCATAACATTTGTGAAACTTATTTTACTTTGTTTATCAGGACAATACCATTTTGATTTTTCTTCACTTGACAATAATATTTTGCTTCCAATGAAACCAGGAACTATTATCACAGGTCTTTTTTGTAAGCTCGCTGCAAATAATAGAGCGAACATTTAATATTCGAAATATAAATAAAACGACAAATATTTTCAGACAAAAACGATGAATTAATTATAGAATTCATCTATCGTTTGTATCAAATTTTGAATTACATTCTAATAAATTTATTAACAGAATTAGTTCCCTTCTTCTGCGCCTTTATCATTTTCATCCGGTACTTGCCTACTAACCTTTATACCCATTTTTTCCAGCTTCTTGATCATTTCCTCTGATAATCCTCCCTGTCCGATATTTATTGTTCTTGCCGAAATTTCATTTGTTACTTCTTCAATTCTCTTACATTGTTCCATTATATCCGAAACAGTGATCTTTGGCATCTGTAAAGGATCCATATTTTCGATCTCTTCGATCATTTGTTTCGCATTATTAAATTCTTCATCAAAATGTTCTTTTGCTGTTTGAGATGCAGTCGATGTTTTCCTTTTTTCTTCGCTCTTGGTTAACATTTCGTTCAGTTTTTGGACTGCATATGGTCGATCGAGTTCCTGCAAAAACTTAAAACATGGATCGTGAACTTTTTGACGCAATTCATTAAAGATCTGATCAAGTTCTTCGATGCTGCTATTGGAACAGTCGAATTCAACGCTGATGTTTGATATAATTTCTTCGCGTTCTTGCGGAGTGGTAACATATGCAAGTGTAATATCGTTTCGTGCTGCTTTTGTGATAGAGTTAATGAAACTACGAATATCAGAACATTTAGAATCGTGCTCAGATTGCATAAATTTCTTTTGGAAATATTGATTAATTGTATTTTGATGATCTTCGATGTGTTCAAGTTTGTAAAATATATCAAGTAAGCTATGCGAAATATTTAACGAGTGATTACGGCCATGTGATGTTTGATTGATTACCTCAAGTTTAGTGATGTCAAAACTATAGTATTTGGGTGAACAACCAAATGTTAACATTAGTGATGAATCTGGTTGGATAGGGTCATCCGTAATTTCAGAAAGTTGTATTTCTTGAGAATCACTTCCAATTTGAAGTTGAAGAATCCGTGGAGAATTTGGTGACACTTGGAGCCTAGAATTGGTGATTGGCTTTAATGTGTTGATTTTAATTGTTTTGTTAGAAGAAGGCGTTGATATCTTAGTTTCATATGGATTTAAAGTCTTAAAAAAGTATTTTCTGAATTTGTTTACATTGTTCAGGGCACCCCATAGTATTGAATGCTTGGGGTGCCTCGAAAAAATTACATTTGAATTTGGAAATAGATTCGTAAAATACTTTTGATTTCCTTTCTTAGTGGAATGTGTTCCTGTGATGTAAACATAATCCGGATTTATCATTTTGTTGTTTTTCATTTCTTTAATGTTATCAGAAAAAACATCAAATTTAATTTGAATTCGAGAATTATTATGTTCAAAATAAATTATTTCATTTCGGTGCTTTCTTATATCAATAATAGCTATTGAAGATTTCGATGAAAGTTTTGTAATTGCATCATAAAGAAAATCATTTATAAGAGAATAATCTGTAGTAATTGTTTGAACATTTAGAAAACCAGCCATTTTAATTAACGAGAGTAATCGCACTCTAACACATGTAGTAGTATTGAATGGTATTACTGATATTGCATGATCATTTTCATAATTTTTGAGTGGAAGTAAATCCAATAAAGAAACAAATTCTTCTGTTTCTTCCTTGATATCGTCATGTTCACAAATCGATAAAAAATGATTGGTTGGAAATTGCTTTGTTATATTAAGAATTTTGATTGGTTTACCAATTTTTTGATATGCAATGCGAACGCTCTTTGATGTGAAGTCGAACGCATATGTATCTGAAAGGACAGTTCCTAAAAGTAGCTGTAAAAACAGCATAAAGTTGTAGTAAAAGAACGTTAATTTGACCAATTTTTTTTAGTGAACGTTTAATTTCAAAAAAAATTAACAAGCTTTTTGCTTGGTTTTAACTTCTCTCAATAGATCATTGAATCCCTAAATCAAACATTATTTAGTTCCACAAAAAGCCTACAAAAATTCTTATATAGATAACATATTTAGCTTAGCAAAACAATTTTTTTTTTTGATTAAGAAGAATTTATTTTAATTAAAACTTTTCATTTCATAAATATTAAAAATTAACCAATCCTATAATTACCTATTGTTATTCACTTGAATTTTTAATGAGCTTGGCTATTTCAGTGTATTTATTTTTAGTTGAAAATGTGTTGTCAACCATTTCAAGTGCTGTGTTAAAATATTTGAATAATTTCCGAATATGAATTTGAAATATCAAATCGTTCAAATAAATTTCAAATCAAATTAACAAATATTTTTTTGCATTAATGTCAATATCCTTTTGTTCAAGAAGTAATTTTACAACGTCTGTTTGCCCATGGTAAGAAGCGAACATAAGTGGAGTCCAAAATTATATAAATAATTACCAAATATTATCTTGCAATAGCAAAAATTCAATAAAATTATTGGGTAAATTAAACAAATATCTTTAGTATTAATATCAATGCCTTTTTGCTCGAGAAGTAACTTGACAATTTCTATGTATCCTTTATAAGATGCAATGCTAAGTGCTGTCAATAATAGTTTGAATAATTTCCAAATCTTAGCTTAAAATCTCAATATTTTAAATCGAATACTAAATCAAACAATTTAATATTTTTCTGATTAATATCAATACCTTCTTTTCCAAGAAGTAATTTGATAGATTCTATTTCACCAAATTTAGTTGCTATATGAAGTGTTGTATAAAAAACTTTAAATAATTTCCAAACATTATTTTAAAATATAAAATTATCAAAATAAAAATCAAATACAACAAATATATACTTTTAGCATTAATATCAATTCCTTTATGCTCAAGTAATAATTTAATTATCTCTTTATTTTCATTTAAAGATGCAATCATAAGTGCTGATTCAAATATTTCGCATAAATGTTAAATAACATTATGACTTACCAATTTTTTTAAATAAATATTAAATAAAACAAATAAATATCTTTCGTATTAATATCAATATCTTTTTGTTCAAGAAGTGATTTAACTATTTCTATATGACCATTTCTAGTTGCTAAAATAAGTGCTGTTTCAAATATTCCAAATAATTTCCATATATTACTTTGGAATAGAAAATAATTAAAATAAATTTCAAGTTAAATAAATAAAAATCTTTAGTATTAATATAAATTCCTTTTTGTTCAAGAAGTAATTTGACTATATCTGTGTGACCATATCTAGATGCCCACATAAGAGCTGTACTAAATATTTTGAAGAATTCTCAAATATTATTATAAAACACTAATTTATTAAAATAAATCATAAATAAAATAAATTAATATCTCTAACATTAACATCAATTCCTTCTTGTTCAAGAAGTAATTTCACTATTTTTATGTCACCATTTGCACATGATATAATGAGTGCAGTTTGGGAGAATGAACTATAATTCTTAAATAATATTTTAGAATTTGAAATTACTAAAACAAAAATCAAATATAATGAACAAATATTAAATTAAGGAAATGAATATTTTTACCATTAATATCAATTCCTTCTTGTGACAACACATATTTAACAATTTCAATATTTCTTGATTCCGCTGAAAAGGCCAATATATTCGACGGAATTTGGTTATTTCGAAGAAAATATTTAAGAAGAAATATATTTCCAATTTGTGCCGATTCATTAATAATAGAATTGTCAATCTTCATTCCTTTTTCAAGCAAAAATGAAAAAATTTCAAAATTATAATACAAAATACATTTCTTTCCTAATTTTTCGTAATCATTAATTTCAATGATTTTATTTTCATAAAGATATTTAAAGATATCATTTTGATGGAATTTAATTGCTGTTTCATATGCATTTTTAAATGATGAATGATTTTGTTCACATAAATAAATTATCTCTAAATTTCCGCTTGCAACTGCATATTTACCTGTGTTATCTATTTTAGAACAATTCATAAGTAAATATTTAAAACATTTAACTGAACCAAAAAAAGCTGCATAATCAATTAATGTAACATTCATTTTATTAACAAATGAACATCTTTCATAAGGTGATGGCTCAATTTTTTGGTTAAAATCAAAATTTGTTTGTGATGATATTTCTTGAAGTTTATCGATTTCATCATTTCAAATTATTTTTGCAATCTCATTTGGATTATGTCCTTCTATAATCAATCGCTTATGAAGCTCAAAATCATTCTTTGAAAGTTCTTCATATTTTTTCATGATTTGTGATTTAAATTTTTGATTTATTAAATATAAATTTTTTGAGCTATTAATGTATTTTGGATCTAGAAAATTAGGTTCAATCTTGATATTCAGAATATATTTTGCTTCTTCTGTAAGTATATTATAAAGGAAACGTGCGAACACATCGGATATTTTTGAATTAATCTGATTTTTTTCTTCAAATGTTTCAATTCCTTTTATAAACTTAAAATATAAATCAATATTTTCCATCCTAATTAAAAATTTTATGTAAATCATATTGCTGATAACCGTATCAAATGTTAAAGGGTAAACTTTATCAAATTGACCTATTATTGAATTGATTGATTGTTCAAGATTTTCTACACTTAAGCCAAACACAAATTGCTTGATTGATGTAAGGACTTCCCATTCATTTTGAGGTTGACTCTTTCTTTCTTCCATTTATTTGTATTTTAGGCAAAAGTGGCTATGTCAGAAAAAACCGAAACGATAATTTTTTCTTGGTAGTTAATTGTATAGCAAGTCAAAAAATGTTTGCTCAGAAACATTTCAGGGGGTGACGAACAGATTTGGCTCAATTTTTTTGAAAACCGCTAAATCACTTTTTCAATGATACGAACGATAGGAAAACTCGGGAATCCGATTAAAATTGATTCAAAATCTATTTCTGAAGTTTACAAAAAACAACACCTTAATGAAGATCTTATTTTGTAAAAAAAAAAAAAAACATTTTTAATTATTGTTTTCTTCAGTACAATAGTTACATAAATAATGGTTAACTAATTTAAAAACATTGGTTATTTAGACAAAACATTTTCATCTGTGAGAAGTACCGAAAAATTTCCAGAAGTCATCAGTTGGTACATTTGAGTTATATTCTTCGTCTTGCTTTTTCCTCATTGCTTTATGTTCTTCAGCCTCTTTCATGTATTGTTCCGCAAGTTCTTTTTCCCTTTGCTTTCGTTCTCTTTGTTCTGCTCTTTCTCTCCTTAATGCTTCTCTCGACATTTTGATTCTTTGAGCTTCTTCTTGACGTTCTCTAAGTGCTTCCTCTTGTTTTCTCCTTTGTGCTTCGAGCATCTGTGATCTCCGCTCTTCAATAATCTGTAGTTTCTCTTCATCACTCATTCCTTTCCAATCCTGAGTAACAAGGCGACCGTTAACGCCTCGTGCTTGGTTTCGCGATTCGGTCATAAATGGGCTGTTGTTAGTGTATTGTCGTTCCCTTTCATTTTCTTCAAGTTCACGTTTTTGTTCTTCTGCTTCATGACGCCGTTTTTCTATGGCCATTCTGTTGTTCTCATCATTGATCTCATTTTGTATCTCATAACGGGTTTGTGCTTCTTGTGCTTGGATCTCATTTAAAATTCGCTCGTTTTCGTCGTAGCGACGTTCCCATTCTTGGTCTTCTTTGCGTTGTAAATAATCGCGGTTTTCCTTTTCCATCATTTGTTGTTTGTGCCACCGTTGAAGTTGTGCATTTTGCCGTCTAACACGTTCATCATGGTTAGGATCTTCACCTTCCCACTTGAGACCTGTTATTGAAGGATCATCTGGAAACGCTTCTGGATGACTAATGTCATATTCCCTAGAACGAGCACGCCCTTGCATGGTTGCACGGAACTCATTATCTTCTTTTATTATTTGTTGTCTAATCCTTTTTTCCTCTTCGTCGATGTGTTTGAGGAGCCTTTGTTCTTCAAGGAACCTACGTTGATACTCAGCTTCTTCTTCAGCTTCTGCAGCATCCCGTGCTTTCTTTTCTTCAATTTGTTTTTTAAGATAATCGTAATCTAGACCAGCATCATATTGCTTTTTATTGTTAATTCGAGCTAGCCTGTCCCTGTGTATTTGACGAAGTTGTTCAATTTTTCTTCTTTCTAACTCTTCTCTCTGGGAAGTTTGTCTGAGCTCCATTTGCAATAACGTACATAACCGTTATACCAGAAGTTGTGTTCTAAGTGCCGCTATAAGTGCTGTGTTGAATAATTTCCAAATATTATTTTGGAAGAACTAAGATGTTAGGATGATCACTAAACATATTATTTCACATATGCAAAATATCACAAGCACAAGAAAAGAGTTCTTAAAATTTCTACAGATTGGCTATATTTTAGCTAATTCACTAATTCAAACACATTTACTAATCAATTTGGTGTAACATATATTCAAAAATTAATTCAAACACAAATAATTACACAAACAGTTATTTACAAAAATATTTTCACAAATACTATTACTCTTTCGATGTTTAACATTTTATTCTTATGTTGAAACAAAATTTGTTTATTATTTTTATACCATTCTTGAATATTCATTATATATTACATGTAATATATTACAACCTATTGATTCTGTTAATGCAAGAAATTATTATTATTGTAATTGTAATGTTTTTATTATAATTATTTCACTTCTTATTATCTTTATAAATCACCATCGTCAAATTAAACGAAATCGTATTTTAAGTTATCAAGAAAATGCAAATGCAATCAATAACAATATTAATACAGAAAATGTTAATAATTTCTTTCATATTGAATAAGAACCATTTGCTAAAAATTTAAAAAAAATAATTTTATATAAAAATTTAATGTATCTATTGGATTTGCTATAATAAACATATAATATATAATCGAAGGAAACATAAGATTTGCCAAATAACAAAATGTTTGTATTGAATAAATTAATAAAAATCATTTTGTTCTTAAAATATGTTTATTTATATCTGACTTATAAATTTTTTCTTCTTTAAAATCGTCTGCAAATGGATCTTCTTCAATATTCGAATTATTGATCCCAACTGAAAATGTATTATCGATTTCATTAATTTTATTATTATTATTATTATTATTATTATTATTATTATTATTATTATTATTATTATTATTATTATTATTATTATTATTATTATTATTATTATTATTATTATTATTATTATTATTATTATTATTATTATTATTATTATTATTATTATTATTATTATTATTATTATTATTATTATTATTATTATTATTATTATTATTATTATTATTATTATTATTATTATTATTATTATTATTATTATTATTATTATTATTATTATTATTATTATTATTATTATTATTATTATTATTATTATTATTATTATTATTATTATTATTATTATTATTATTATTATTATTATTATTATTATTATTATTATTATTATTATTATTATTATTATTATTATTATTATTATTATTATTATTATTATTATTATTATTATTATTATTATTATTATTATTATTATTATTATTATTATTATTATTATTATTATTATTATTATTATTATTATTATTATTATTATTATTATTATTATTATTATTATTATTATTATTATTATTATTATTATTATTATTATTATTATTATTATTATTATTATTATTATTATTATTATTATTATTATTATTATTATTATTATTATTATTATTATTATTATTATTATTATTATTATTATTATTATTATTATTATTATTATTATTATTATTATTATTATTATTATTATTATTATTATTATTATTATTATTATTATTATTATTATTATTATTATTATTATTATTATTATTATTATTATTATTATTATTATTATTATTATTATTATTATTATTATTATTATTATTATTATTATTATTATTATTATTATTATTATTATTATTATTATTATTATTATTATTATTATTATTATTATTATTATTATTATTATTATTATTATTATTATTATTATTATTATTATTATTATTATTATTATTATTATTATTATTATTATTATTATTATTATTATTATTATTATTATTATTATTATTATTATTATTATTATTATTATTATTATTATTATTATTATTATTATTATTATTATTATTATTATTATTATTATTATTATTATTATTATTATTATTATTATTATTATTATTATTATTATTATTATTATTATTTTCATCTGAAATATTCATTTCTTCTTCATTTTGTTTTCGCTTCTTATTTTGATATTTAATCATAAATATTACAATTCCGACAATTATCAAAACTATCACAATAGCGCCGCTTATAATACCAATTAACAATTCATTTGAGATCGAATTATCTTTTGGTGTAACATCATAATCAGTGACAACTAATGTATAAATGTCAGAATAATAACTATAATAAGACGAATAATATATAACAGTGTAATCGTAATAAATGACATTTGTCGATATATAACTATAAGTTGATTCAAATGTTAACAATGAAATTGTATTTATGTATTTACTATAAAATGTAATCGAAAGTGTAATAGATAATGAGTGTGTTAAAGTGAACGAATGCGTTAAAGATAAAGTTACATCCGATGGATAAGCAACTGATGCAGTGAATGTGTTGGCGAATGTATTAGTGAATGTATTTGAGTTAGTGAATGTGAGTGTTGGCGGGAGACATTCGTCAAGTGTTATTCCCTTAGCAATATCCATATTGCCAAATGTTTCATTTTGATATGTTTCTATTGTCATAACTCTTGTCGCTTTTTATATTAACAAATGCATCATTTTGGATTTCTGGTGAAATTTCGCCATTAAAATGAATACATTGAAGTGATGTACAATTAATAAATGCACATGAATTAATATATTGAACATTTTCATCAATAAAAATTCTTTCTAAATTATAACAACTTGCAAAAGAATAATTCATAATAGAAATGACTGATTTAGGAATTGTAAATGTTTGACTTTTCATATTCGGATAACTAATAATTTGTGTAATTTCTTTATTATATAAAACCCCATCATTTTCATAATTCGAATATCCAATATTTTCTTCTGAAACATTAATAAATTGAAGTTTTGTACATTCTAAAAATGCATTTCCAATCGAAGTAACAGAACTTGGTATATAAATATTCACAAGGCTTATACATCCTCTGAATGCATCTGAGCCAATATTTCGTACGCCTACTTCTAAAGTTATCGTTTCAAGTCCTGTACATTTATAAAATGCATTACTACTAATGCTATTACAACGAATTGTAATATTATTTAATGAAATACATTCTGCAAATGCTCCACCTCCAATTCCACTCATTAATTTATCTGGAAATTGCACATATTTTAATTGTTTACATGATGCAAATGCTCCACTATTTATATTTCCAACTGTTTCTCCAATTATTACTGTTGTTAATAAAGGCCATTCTCTGAACGCATCACTTTCAAGCTCGCCAACATTAATAACTATAATACGTTCTGTAACATTCATATAATCATTCGAAAAATCATTGGAATCAGATATTGTGAGTGTTTTAGTTGTTTCATCAAATGATTGTTTTGTCAAAAATATTTTGAAATTTTGTTTATTTTTATTATAAATTGAATAACTTTTATAAAAATATTTAATAAATTGAAAAAGAATATTAAATATAATTAAAAATGATATAATATATAAATTGTTAATTGTTGATTTAAATATGTAATAAAAGAAATTCCTCAATAAAATATAAAATATTTTTACTTTATTTATTATATAAATATCAAAATAAATTGAAATTTTCTTCAAAGTATTAATAAAGTGATATTTAAATTTAGAAAAAGAAAATAATTCGAAACATTTTTTAAAGATATCAAATAGTGTTATAAATAAATGACTTAATAAATGATAATATTTGCAACTTATTTTATGGTACTTTATATATGAGAAAAATAAAAATTTGTTATTTGAATGATTTTTGGTATTATTTAATAAATAATGAGTATATTTGGTATGGATCTGTTTATTTGTTGTTACATTTTTGTTTTTAAAATTTATATATTTTATATTTTTATAAAGAATATTTTCATCATAAAATATGTTGAAAATAAAGTCAATAAAATGAATGCTGAAAGTCATTAACATACATATTTCATTATTTTTCATCAATTTAATGGTCATAATTGGAAGATATATTCTTGATTTTAACTCGAACAAAGAACCTTCAAATTTTCATCAAAAATGTATGAAATTGGTTGTTTTTCATTTGAAATTGAAATTGTCAACAAAAATTTAATCGATACGAGTCATAAACAATGATAAGTGAGATGATAATGTTCTCTTCTCATTTTCTCTTTTAACTTGATACAAAATATTCTTTGTTTTCTTAGCAATTTGATTAGAAAAACGATCGAAATCACTCAACACAAAATAATTCAATACCAAGCTTTCAAATAAAATTTTCAACTTTTCTATATACTTATTCAATTATTTTTAAATATAACCGCCTTTTACAGTCAAATTAAAATCTAATTCATTCAAAAACATTCAAATGAAATTATATTTGTGAACAATGAGCATTTTAAAAAGAATTACTGATTGTTTTTTTGGTGATATATTCTTTCTTGTATTCATCAGTATTTTAGAAGCGTATTATATATTCAAACAAATCAATTTATTCAAAAAGAAAAAACAAATAAATTTTCTCGATAAATGAACAAGAAAAAATGATTTTTTTTTCATTTAGATATACAAGCTATTTGAATACCATAACAAACGCTTATCATTCATGGTATTCTTAAACCATTGCAAGTTGATAAGGTTAATTCAAGTTTTATCAGTTTTTCATGCTTTTGTATTTTCGACAGAAACAAAGCAACAACAAATACTTTACTTTTTTAAAACAAATACATTAAACTTTCAATAACATTTTGCATAGGCAGTACTCAAATGCTTGTATTCAACATTTAGATGGTGCCTTCTTTTAATACAAAACGGCATTGAAATAAATTTAATATCTTCGAATTTTATAAAGTTGATAATGATTTGACACATTGCGTTATCAACCTGAATAATGATGAATTATTCATCAGAAATGTGATATACAATGATTTAGGAAAATTAAAATATGTTAAAAAATTAAATTGCATATTTATGGTTTTTCAATAAAAAATAATAAACTTGTAAAAATAAGCATGTGAAAATTATGATTTTCAAACATAAAAGAAAAGATAAAAAACACGATTTGATCGAGTCGTGGAACGACATTTATTTGAAATTTGGGGGTTGCGAGACCTCATAGAAAATATTGAATCATGTATTCAATTCCATACAAAAGTGAAAGCTTGATTTCGGGATGCGAATCCTCCGATTTTATCATCGCAGGAGGAGCCGCTTTCCATGTGCGAAAATAATAGAGGGAAGACTTTCGGCCTTTTCTGCCGGACCCCTTTAAATTGCACATCAAATACACACCATCCTGGATTAAATTACGAGGATTTTGCACCGCCCAAAAAAACACATTTAATGACGAATTCTCGATTTTAATAACTAATTAACTTTTTAGCTATTTATGCATTAAATTTAATAGATGCATTCAATAGATAAGTTTAACTTGATGTCTCTTTAAAATTTAATTTTTGATAATTATTTACAACTTCGTTATACATGAATTTATTTCACTCAAGCATATCATTGAACAGAACTTCCAAAAAGAAACATGACTCATATCAAAGATATATTTTTTTTGAAAATATTCCAAAATTCACAAAAATTATATCATTTCGTTTCTCAATATTTCTGTTAATATTTAAAAAATCGATTTCTTTAGGAAACTCTTTCTTTGCATTTCAAAGGCTTCTTCCTTTGAGATTGGCGAAAACTGTTCTCCCATTTGTCCACTGTTTTCTTGCGGTGGTTTACAGAATCCGTATTGAATGTAATCATAGTAACGAAGCTCTTCGATCGTGTACTGCTTGAAAATTTCGTAATTGATGATATGATAAACAGCAAATGGCTGTTCACATCATGTTTCTGGCACATAAATCGGTATTACTATTGGCTCAAATGTTATGTCCGCTGCTGTTGCTGGCGGCCGCCATTTGTCTGCGGTGCTCGTGAACTTGTTGTCCATAATTAGAAGCTCCAAAAAGATTCGGTCCAAGACCAGAGTACTCTGCATTTCCAGTCAAGAAAGTACGACCAGACATTGGTGATTGCTGTCCGACTTTTAAACTCCAACTTGCCAACATTATTATTTGTGAATGAATTTGAGGTAAGTCCGCTTTTTCTGTGAAAAGATTGAGCACCACATGTGTAACCACAGATAGGAAAGGTAGTACTGTGACCAAATATTCCTGTTGATTGTGTACTTGGGATTTGATTTTTTATATTTTGGGCTTTTTGTTGTATCATCCGAAAAATGCGTTATCTGTGTGTTCTTTTTCCTCATATATTTTGGGTTTTTCCAATCTTTCGATTTTTGCTTGAATTTCTTGAACGATAATTTTTAACAGCCTTATTTCTTCTTTTAAATTGGTAATTTCAGCTTCAACATTACTCATAACAGAGTACACTCGAACGATTTTATAGAGTTATCTTTAAAATACAGAATTTTGCCAAAAAAAGCACGACAATAACAGTTTATTGAAAATGTTGGAGTTAAATGAGTGATTTTATCTTCTTTAATTGTTTTTAATATTAAAAAAATAAAAAACAAGATTTCGACTAGTATTAATTTTGTGTTAAAAAGTTTAATCAAAAATCCATTTCAAACATTCATAATTTTTTGAAAACCTAAATATCGTTATGCTGTGAATACTAACATGCACTAACAAGGTGCATTCATGAAAAAATTTTGAACATTTGTATATCCATTCCGTTCATTTAATTCATCAGAATATACAAAGTGTCAAATAAACAAAAAAGTGGCATAAATTTAACGTACATGGAAGAAGATGGAAAACATTCTTTTAAAGAGAATTGAACAAATTAAAAACAAGGTAAAACAAAACATAAATCTCGCAGAAGATGAAATTGCAAGGCTTAAAACTTATTATGCATTAATTTGTAGAGATGTTATATCCATTCAAAATAAAATTAACGAAATCGAAAGAAAAATGATCCTTGAAATTGAAAAAACGAATAGCATTGAAGCTGGAAAGAGATCATCTTTAGAATCTCATATTTCAAATATTAAAACTAATCATCATTTAAAATTAAAGAATATTCAAGAACAACAGCAGGTACAATTAAGTTTATTGCATTCAAAATTTGAAAAGCAATTAACTGATATCATGAATAACGTAGAACAAAGGGATATTTTAATTGACACTGAAATCCATAAATCACAAAAAGAACTTCAAAGAATTAAGCAAAGCCAAATAATACAACACAACGAATCCATCAATTCCGAAGAACACGAAATGTATAGAAGTATTTATGAAAACCAAAAGCAACTTGAAGAAATAATCAAAACCGAAAACGAAAATCGCCTTAAAAATCTCAACAATTCCAAATCCAAATTAGCAGAGTGCGTAGAAGCATTTGAGGAACTTGAGGAAAATCATCTTTTAAAGATAAATTCTATCAAAGAAGATATAGTTAATCTTAAAAAACAATATGAAAAACAAATCAAACAAGAAAAGCAAAATCATCAAAAAACAATACAACCATTAAAAACTCGAAATGAAGAAGCATTAAACAAATTAAGAGAGTGTGAAAAATCGATTAAATCAAACAAAGATGCTTATAATAAACAAATAAACAAATTAAATGAAACAAACAAAAAAGAACAAATATTCATTTCAACTAAATGCATAAACGAAAAAGGTGAAAAAGAAATAAATCACGAAATAAAGCAATTGCAAAGTAAATACTCAAATTTGCAAAAAGAAATGTCATCAAAAGAAGTTATATTGTTTCAAGAAAGATCAAAAAACGAAATGCTTAAGAGAGAAATTGCCAGACTAAAACATGAAGCAAAAGTGAAATCAAGGAGAGCTAAATTAAACCTATAATGATGTATGTAATAAAAATGTTTTTAGTAAGTAAAAACTATTTTTCTGCTAACCTAGGCATGCATTTTTGTTTTAATTAGTGGTATAAGTATTTAATGATTCGAATTGGAAAATTAAAAAAAAAAAAAATTGAAAACCTATCTATTGAAATATTTTGCCAAATAATGTCACTTTTATATAAAATTTGAAAGTAATGTTGAACACTTCACTCAAAAAATCATATCGTCACCAAAAAAAAATAAAAATAAAAATAAAAATAAAAAATGCCTAGGGTTGCAATTTTTTGTCACATGTGGCATTTTCGATTTCACATCACAAACAAAATGTCTATTTCAGTTTGCGTTGGGTGTAAATCAAAATGCGCTGTATGCGGTTCTTCAGGAGCAACACATGGTGGTGTTTTGGCATGCAAGAATTGCAGGAAGTCAATGGATTTAGGAATGAAATGTGCAGTTTGTGGTAAGACACGCCATGAAAGCACAGGTGCTAACCTTTGCAGCAAATGCAAGAGCAAGCACGTAATTAATCGCTGCGATTTCTGTGGGGCCAAAGCCTATTAATGAGTAAACAAAAGTTTACCTTCATTATTCCAATCTTTATTACAACTTCTTTTGTATTTAGATTATTTCTTAAGTTCGCGGCTTCAATTCTTTCTGCTTCTTTTTTTCCATTTGCAAGTTTTGTAATCCTTCTGTTTTATTATTTGGTTTTAAGTTAACTAAATGTTCTGTAATCAGAATTGATTCCCATTTTGTAATGGAATCAATTGCAGACAACACGGCGTTCAAATCTTTCCATCTTAGTGATGACATTAACTTTGCTAAGAAATGAAAAACATATCAACTTCATCAAAATTAAGTAACTTTAATGAATTACGAAATATTGTTAAATCAATTGGTTTCATTATCCTGAATCAAAGACGTTTTTTTGATTTGAATTTTCTATGAACAAAAGGAACTTAAATATATTTAGTGACATTGTAAGAAATCTAATCAACCTCAATAAATAAGAAAAGTTACGGAGGTTTTTATTTGGATAGTAAAAAATCATGAAAAATCAAACATAATTTAAAATTTAGAACTAGACAGATTTTACTGAAATATTCCAACTTTTTAGGTCTTTTCTAGGCTTTTTGATTGTATTTTCTTGTTATTAACATTTTTATCTCCAAATTAAATATGATAATTTACTAAATAACACGGTAACATCAATTGGAATTATTATGTTGTTTAATATATTTCAAAATCAATTTTCTTGATTTTTTGATTTTAAAATGAATAGAACTCAATATTAACTGAATATAAATCAAAATTAATAAGAAATTTAAATATATCATATGATTCTAAAAAAAATAATAGGAAGATTTTTCGACTTTTTAATTCAATGTGAAATTGATTATCTATCATAAAAAAATTAAAATTAAAATAATTTAGTATTTCACAAAGGGCATTAATAATTATAAATATTTTATGAGTTGACAAATTAAAATTAAAAATATGTGTTGATTTATTAACAAAACAATATTTTTTCGATGGAGACCGTTTGGAGTACAACCTCAGTAAAATAACAATGAGAAATCCAAAAGAAGAAATCAAATATCTTAAAGACATTAGTAATTTACTTTTTAATATAAATCAAGAAGACATTGAGTTGACTGTAAAATTAACCATGGATTTATTTGATGCTAATTTTCCAATTTCATTTAATACTGTTCTAATAATAAATATTTATTCATCATATATTTCACAGCGTAACGACATTAATGTATATTTTCAATATTTACAATTTATTGAAAAAAAGGAAGAAGAAATTCTTAAAAAAAGTCCACAACTATTTTCACTATTCAAAAGTTATTTACTGACACTGTGTTCTAGAGAGTCCTATTATATATTAGCTAAATTAATAGAAAACAATTTAATTAGTTTTGATCGAAATACCTTCATAAACAACCAATACTTTGTTCATTTATTAACAAAAGAACAAATTTCATCAATTGAAAATCAGGTTTTCACCTTTGGAATAAATAAAGAACTCATTGAATTAATTCTTCAACAAAAAGGAAGCAATTTTGAAGAGCATAAAAAAAACATTAACGAAGGAAATCCTTTTGAAGTAACGAAAGCAATACGTAATGATGATGTTGAACAACTTCAAGAAATAATATCAAGCAAAAAATATGATGTTAATAAGTCATTACCAGAATCAATATATGAGAAATTCAACAAATGTTATAGCTTTCATGAACATCCTGTTTCATTAATCGAATATGCAGCATTTTATGGATCGATTAATTGTTTTAAATATTTATTAATCACTGGTTGTAATATTGAAAATGTTGGTAAATATGCAGTAGCAGGTGGAAACATTGAAATCATTCATTTGTGTGAACAAAATGGTGCAAAATTTAGTAATGCTTATAAAGCAGCAATTAAATTTCATCGAAATGACATCTTTTATTATCTTTATGAAAATGAATTATTCAAATACGATTTGAATCTTCGAATATATATTTTTAAATCAATTAGTCGTCTAAATTAATATTTTAATTTCCGAAATCGAACAATAAGTGGTTTTCCTCAGAACCAAACGAGAAATAATGAAATTGAAGAAGAAAATAAAAGAAAATTAATAAATTCGATGGGTTCCAAATGTATCCAATATAATAACTTTGATATCTTTTTGTTCATCGAAAATGAAGGAATTAATATTTATGATATTCAATTCGTGGAAGAGGTTTTCACAAGTGGTAACTTATTCATTGTTAGATATCTTTATGAAGGAAAAGAATTACCAAATAATGCAATAGCTTATGCTGTTTCTTCAAATAATAGTGAACTTGTAAAATATGTTTTATCAAATAAAGATATTAATGTTAATATTTATGATATTTGTTTTTGCATTTTTAATGTTTGTTTAGAATATTAGGTAGATTTTCTTGTGCTTTTATAATACACCTTTATATTGTGCTTGTGATTTAAATAACTTTGAAATTGTTAAATTACTTCTTGAACAAGAAGGAATTGATATTAATGCTAAAGATATTTATTTGTTTTATTTAAAATTTGTTTTTTTCATTTTGGATTTCAAAATAATATTTGGAAATCATTTAAATTATTTAGTACAGCACTTATTTTAGCATCTTGTAATGGTCATACAGAAATAGTTAAATTACTTCTTGAACAAGAAGGAATTGATGTTAATTTACAAAATATAATTTGTTTTAATGATTTTATATTTTTAAAAAATATTTGGAAATTATTTAAATAATTTGATACAGCACTTATACAAGCATCTATAAAAGGTTATATAGAAATCGTTGAATTACTTCTTCAACATAAAGGAATTGATGTTTTCCAACAGAATGAAAGAGGAAAAAATGCATTCACATGTGCATTAGAAAATAATCAAATTGAAATGGTTAAATTACTTCTTAAATGTAAAGATATTGACATAAATATTGAAACCATTTTATCTTTTCATTTACTCTTTGTTTTATAAATTCGGTGTTTTATTGCAAAATTTGGAATTTACAAATTATTTTTATAACGCCATTGTTTTTTGCATGTAATAATGGTAATGCTGACCTTGTGAAACTTCTTCTTAATGTTGAGGGAATTGATATTAACAAATGCAACGAATATTTTATTAAAATAAATTTAAAAATTGTTTCCATTTTTTGAAACACCATTAATATTTGCAACATGGAAAGGTTATACTGATATCGTTAAATTACTTCTTGAGCAAAAAGATATTGATATTAATGCTAAAACTATTTAATAATATGTTTTAAAATTTATTTTATGAATTTTATGTTTTTAAATGATATTTGGAAATCATTTAATTTTTTTGAAACAGCTCTAACTTTTGCTGTACGTAATAATTACATTGATATTGTTAAATTGTTGCTTGAATATAAAGAAATTGATGTTAATTTTATTGATATTCATTTCTTAATTTTAATATTTCATTAATAAATTTCGTGAAATATATTTAATATATTCGGTTCGCCTTTAATGTATGCAACGATTGCAGGGTTTGTTGAAATTGTTAAATTACTTCTTGATCATAAAGGAATTGATATTAATTTGAGAGATACAATTTGTTCTGCTTTTTTAAAGTTTCGAAATAATATTTGGAATTTCATTCAATCATTTGAAACTGTACTTCATAAAACATCTTTACGCATTTCTTTAGAGGAATCTTATAAACAGGAAAATCGTATCAAAAATATTTACTCTAATTTTTCCAAGTTCATTATTTATAAAATTTATTAATCCTTTATGTGCATCTAAAAATGATTCATTTGATTTCTATTTAAATTATACTCAAGAAATTCCATCAGATAAATATCCAATAATACGTAATGGTAAGATTTATTTTCTTGATTTAATGTTTTTTTATTCTTTTTTATTTTATTTATTTAAAATTAATAAAGTCAATTTTGAAGAAGTTAAAAAAAATCAATTCGAAATCTTTAAATTAATTCTTGATAAAAAAGAAGTTAATATTAATGTGAAATCTGTTCATTTATTTTATAATATTATTTATTCAAAATATTTCTATAACAAAATAATATTTGGAATTAAATTCAAATATTTTTTACGCCATTAATGACTGCTTGTTCAGAAGGAAGAACAGATATAGTTAAACCCTTACTTGAACATGAAGGAATTAATGTTAATCTTCGTAATATTTATTATATTTATTATATGTTTATTAATAAAAAATGGAAATTATATATAAAATTTGGAATTTAATCAATTGTTTTGCTACTGCTTTCATATTAGCATGTTTTAATGATCATTTAGAAACTGTTAAATTATTACTCGAACATAAAGAAATCGATTTAAATCAAAAGAATAACAATTATTATTATTTTTTGAAATTAATGTAAAAAATTCGGAATTTATTAAATTTATTTATGAATTCCTTAATGGGGGCATCAAAAAATGGTTGTCTTGAAATCGTAGAATTACTTCTTCAACAAAAAGATATAAAAATAAATGAAGTAAATCTTCATGGTGAATCAGCAATTATACTCGCAAACTCAAATCAAGGCAATGAAAAATGTAAAAATATTGTGGAATTACTTAAGAAGCAAAAAGATATTATATACGACGAAAAACTTTTCGCCATAGAAACAAGCAAAAAATTACCTACAAGGTTTGGTAGTTATCGATTTGGGATATAAGTAATTTTTTTTTGGGTAAATAAATAAAATTTACAGCCTAAGAGAAAATTTTTGTTTTATTATTTATGTTCATAAATAAACCAATGTATTTAATATTTGTTATTTTTTGCTTTTGTAATTGTGTGATGGTCTTTTTATAAATAAATAATCATTATTTTATTATGGTATATGAATATTTGATCACAATTTGATTATATCTTTAATATTTCAATTTTATAATAATAATGAAGAATGATTTTCTGTTTTCTTACTTGCATTATTTTTATCTTTTAAAGTTTTCTGAACAGACTCTTTTATTTAAATAATTCTTTTGGAACAAATATGTGGAAATTATATAATTTTACAAAAGATAAAATCCAATTTTTGGTTTAAGAATTCATTTAACTATTTTCATATATAATTTTTAAATAAAAAATTATTAATATTAATTAAAATCAGTAAATACAAAAGGTATATACCTTAGCTTTAGTGATTTTTACATAAATCATATTACGCAAAATAATTTTTTATTATACATTTATATATCTAATCTCTATTTAACCAATAGTTTCATTCAGTTCTATAAGTGCACCGTTTAAGTCCATTGCTTTATGACACATTTCATTTTCATCTGTTGATAATTTCTCAACAAAGTCTCTGAAGTTATTATTCAGCAAAACGTCCAATAATCTTTCATCTTTAGTTTGCATATATAAACCATAAATATTCGAAGCAACATCAAAAGCAATTTCTTCAAAATCATCAATCATTTCCATACAATTATCCAAAAACAATTCTAAAAATCCCATTTCACACATTTTTCCTTTTTTCTCAGGTGACGCAACTAAAAACAAAGAACAAATAGCATTTAATATTGTTATTATTTTCCTCCATTTGAAATTGCCATGAAATAATTCAAATAAAATATTAACAATACCAATATCAAAACATATGTCAACATATAAAGATCCATTTGAAGTACCATTTGTAATCGCTTCAACAATAATTATCGTAAAGAAATCATCAGGCAATTTAAGCATATTCAAAAAAATCACAAGAATTTTAAATAAAAATTGATAGTCAAGCATCCCATTATATTTCATTACATTTCCAATAAGTTGGACTGATGCATCACAAATTAAAACATCAGAACTTTGGGTTAATGTAAGTATAGAAATAAATGTTGTGCTATTTATAATTTGTCTACAAAGATTAATAGAACCACTACTTATTATTTTACAAAGTGAACGAATGGATTTCGCTTTAATGCGGCTATCGTAGTTAAATTCAATGAATTTGAAAAGAAACGGAATTAGTGGGAAAATAAGATTTTCATATTCGGGAAGATAACCAATAGATCCTACACATTCAATCAAATATATTAGTTCTCCATTTTCCTCATTGAGGCATTGAACAAGAGCATTAACAAAATTATTTTCAAGAAGGAGTTTACAATGATATATTGATTCAAAAGCACATATTCCAATAAACTGTGAAATACAATATCGAGGAAAGAGAGGCAATACAGTTTCAACAATATTACATTGAAGAAAAAGATCAACATTTTGAATATCATGACAAAATAATTCACGAAGAAAAATTGAAGCAGCAATTCGTATACTTGGATCTGTACAAACTGAATCTGTGTAAATTGAAATAATAAAATGCGCATCCTTTGGTTGTAAAGATAATCTGTAATTTTTTAATTGATTTATTAATAATTCAAAACAACGAATAGGGTCTATAAACATTCGTAGATCATTAAGTATATTTCGCTCATTTTGTACATTTTCGATGGAAAATTTATGTTTTTTTGGAAAATTTGGTTTTTCTTCCAGCATTTTTTTATGTAAAGTATTTAATTCCAAATGGAAGAAGACCAAGCAGAAGAACAAGCCATTATTTTTGGAGTTGATGATATACTTAATGCAAAGTCGGCCTTAACAATTTTTGTAATTCAAATAGCATGCTATCTTTTTGTTGGTTTAAAAATGATTGACATATCATACTTATTCATCTCTCCTTATCTTATAAAACAAAAAGAATTATGGAGAATATTCACAGGTGGCTTAATGTGTGGTAAGCCAAATATAGGAAATTTTATGTTCTCTTTTTTAACTGGTTTCCTTATCATTCTTGCAGAAAAAACAATATCTAAAAAATCAAAAGGAAAGAGCCCATTAATGCTTCCATATGGTGTACTATGCGTTATCATTTCAGGTTTTATATTTCCTGCACCTTTTTTAGGAAAAAGATTATGCTATTATTTTCTTTTATTAATATGCAGACTTCCTCTAAAAATGTCTGTGGGAATCGCGAATGCCAATATACCTCCTTTTAATTTCGGATATTTCCCATTAGCACATGGATTATTCATTTATTTCAAGGATTATCAAAACTTCCCTGCCTATATATTTCTGTTTTTAGCTGCTCATGTATATAACTTCTTTAGTCTCATACTTCCCAAAATCGACATTTCAGATGTATTATAATATTCTGGATTTTTTTAAAAAAACTTAAGCTTTCTTATCTTGACTTTGTTAGTAAATGGTCTGTTTCATGAATTAATAAATTGTTTTAATAAACGAAAACATTTTTTAAATAACCGCTTTTATAAACAAATTTTTAAATTTGTTTTACATTTTGTAAACCTATCAAAAAAATCATCCATAATGGATCCAATTTTTTGCACATTATCATCCCAATTAGATCATAACGAACCAACAGTGATAATTCTTCAAACACTAGACAAGTTAAGAGTAAGTTTTTCTTTAAAATGGTACAAAAAATATTGCAAATCTCAACCAGAAAATTTTCTTTTAAAGATTTGGCAATTATTTTTCCGTTTGGTTAATCACAAAAATCCCTCCATTGTTGTTTCTTCATTCAATGCTATTGGTGCTTTTTTAGTCTCACTTGCTCCATTTCAAACAGAAATTTTAATCAAAACATTTTCAGTATTTGTCTCACAAGTTGACGAGACCTCGGCTAACGTTTCCATATCCATTATATGCATTTTTGTATTTTTGTCACAACAAATTGGACCAACGATGATTTCTTCTCTTATTGAAACTGTTTTTGTTATTCACCATTTTAATGCTGATCTTATTGATTATATTCGTTATGTACCAGAGTTAATTAATCAAATGGGGCAACTTGACATGTCATTTCATCGATCATTACTCACATCACTTTTAACATCTTTTATGCGGAATCAAAACATTACACAATTTGTAGATTGTATAATAATATTAATACAAAAATTTCCAGATCGTTTTGTCTATTTTACAATTGATTTTTTAATCACAAATAAAATGAGTTCAATTTTATTGCCAATTGGAGCCAAAATATTAGAATCGGAAACATTATCCAAACATTTAACTGAAGACCATATTAATACTATATTTAATGAAGCAAAAACGAAATTTAAAAGTTGTAATTTAAATGCAACGTCAATGGAACAATCAGTTGCAGTCATATTACAACTTTATAATCGAAACATATCAACATTTAAAACAGAAATCGAAAATTTTATAAATGAAATTTGGGAAATTGAATATCCCGAATACATTTTACGTATTATATTACCATTAGCGATTAACATTGAGAAAATCATTATCACTGAAAATGATTCATTAGATATAATACGAGCAAAGATTAAAGGACTTGAACATTTCATTAAAACTGATAGTAACATAGTAATAAATTCATTAATCGAATTACTTAATCGTAATGATGATGGCTTTTCTTTTGTTGTTGATTTCTTTTCGAAGAAGATCGAATTAATTATAAGTAATTGTAATGATGAAAAATTAATAAAAACAATTATATTAAAGATATTAAATAAAGAAAATACTTCATGGGTACAAAAGACATCGATTTTAAATTTTATTAACAAAATTGATCAATTTTTATTACAAAAATATTTACCAAATTACATTGACTTATGTTTAGAGTTTTTATTAAATTGTACAATTTCACAACAAAAGAATTTATATGAATTAGCACAAAAAATTACATGTAATTTTATAGGATTACATACAATTGATAAATTTTTGTTATTAATATTTAAATTAGATTTCTTCGATTTTAATATTGATATTAAAATATTAGTTTTATTAAATTTATTAATGGATAGAAAAATCGAATCAACAAATTATAATGACTTTATACCAATTTTTATTGAATTAATGAATATGAATCCACCATTACAATATCAATCAGAGTTATTTTTGTTTTTATCACATTTCCCGAAAATTAAATTCGATAAATCAATAAAACGAAAATGTTTTAACTTAATACAAAAATATTATTGGTCATTTACTCGAATTCCTTTATTAAATTCCGAATCAGAGATTGAAGAATTTGGTCCATATTTAACTTCTGTCCCAACTGATATTATAGCAAATTCATCTACGTTATTAATAAAACATATTTTAAAACCATTTCAAAATTGTATTAAATTTTTAATAAGTCGAAAATCGAAAAAATTAATAAATGTTTCATATAAATTAATACCATTATTTCCGTATGATATTTTACAATATTTAAACACAATCCATTTTATCCAACCGAATTTAATTGATTTAATAGTACAAGAAATTAAATTAATATTCGGATTAACTAATGATGAAAAAGTATTAGAAGAAAGTATTACTTTTGTAAGTCAAAAATCTCCACAATCATTACTATCATTTGGATATTTAATGAATGAAATTATTTTATCGAAATTCTTAACAACATCTTCAACATCATTTGTATTTTTAAAGGCATTAAATAAAATCGATTCAAACACTTTAATTAAAGATAGCTTATGTTTAATAAGTATATTATCACCATTAGAACGGAATTGTTTTTTAATTGATTTATATAATTTCATTCATACTGATAATAAATTCATTAATACTTTAACAACACAATATCCATTTCTTTATTTATATAAAAATACTGAAGCGGAAAAAGTTGGAAATTGGTTAAAAACAACTCCGTTTTATGAATGGCCTTTACATAATCAAATATTTAATGAGAATTTAACAATTTTCTTATCCTCATATCAAAAACAAATTGTTATTGATTCATTTTTACTTTTCGATGAGTTTCATTGGTTTTTTTTTAAAATGAATAAGAAATTATTTGATTTAACTGAATATAATAAATTTTATGTTAATAATCTAGATAAATTAAAACAACAAATTTTAATTCCTATTGAGATGAAACAATTTCATTTTAATCATGATATTATTGAACAAAATGAAAAAATTAAAATTCCGATATTAACACCTATGATTGAACAAAACAAATTTGTATTAAATGAATCACTTTTAAAGTCATTTTTTTTGTTTTCGAATATAAAAATTTCGAATTCTTTGTTTAATGAAATATATCCACAACTTAAGAATCAAAACACAATAAATTCCGCAATTAAATATTTAAATCGACTAAATTTAAGTTATTTAGATAACAAAAAATATAATATAATAAATGATAATAATCAAAAAATTAATTATAAACAATTATGTATTGATTTTTCAATAACTAATGATATCAATAAATTTATTTTATGTATTCCAATTATTGTGGCTAATATTAAAACATGTGATAAACCTAAAAAAATGTTTTATATTATTCGATTTCTTCGAAATTTCACAAAATTAATTCTCGAAGAAAACATTAAAGATATTGTTCAACATATAATTGATAATAATTTCGCTTATGATTATATCCTTATGGAAATTGGTATATTAATTTCACATAAAATGACTAAAGAAGATCAAATTATATTATCGCAATCTTATCCATTCTTACCACGTTTTATTTACGCGAATAATATAAATTTAATTAATAACTTACAAAGAATTCATTTCCCGTCAATCGATTTATATATTTTCCGATTAATTAAAATGTTTAATGAAAATTCATATATTCAATTGTTTGATAAAAATTTGGATTATTATTTAAACGTTCCAATTGTTGGAATGTCTTTTATAGATTTGATTTCGAATAACAAATCAATAAATATAAATTACCAAAAATTCATTGATGTGATTCTAAGTATAAATAATCCTTTGATTTGTAATTCAACTTTAATTGTTAAAGAATATTTGTCAAAAATTACAGATAGAGATGAAAAAATTAAAAACTTCTTCTCTAATTTATTGGTTTGTGGTTACTCTATCCCAAACGTATTGGAATTATTCCTTTCATTAGAGAAAAACAACACGAACGTTAACATAATCTCTAAAAATTTTCAATGTGAGCTTTCAATTTTCGATAAATGTCAAACAATTGAAAATGCAAAGACGATAGCACAGATTTCAATACTTTATCTACCGTACGTAAATACTTTACAAAATTTGATTTTTGGACTTGGTGAAAGTAATACTAAGTTTTATTTGACATTATTGATAATTAAAATAATTAATTCATTGGAGTCTAAAGATATGTTAGATAAGATGAAAGAATTGGAAAAAACTTTTTGTACAATCGCTCCTTTCATATCAAGAGCTAAAGCTTTATCATTTTTAATAGATGGGAAATCTAAAAAAGTTGCTGCTTTGTTATCATTTGTCGAAACAAATAATGAGGAATTGATTGAAAGTTTAATTAATGATTATAATGATGAACCAAATGTTGATGGTCAAGCTCAGGTCTAAAATTTTACTCTGTTTTTAAAAATAATTAATAATAAATGCGTTATTTTTATTTATTTTTGTTTTTTTTATCAAATGATCGTTTTCCATTGAAATTTTCTGAGTAAAAAATGGCGCCATTTTGTTGATTGAGGGTGCCCCAAAACCAATATCGGCTTGAAATGCAGGCGCCAGTCGAAATCAGCCCTGAAACATTTTCCCAATTTTTTCAAATTATTTTAAGAACTCCTGATGACGCCCAAAGATCTGCTGTATCGGAACAAGTCGAACTTTATTTACAAAATCCAAATTCAATATTTCCTTTATTTTCTTTATTTCAAAACAATACAGAAAAAATGATCAGGCATTTTTCTTTAATTTCCATTTCCAAAGTGTTAAAATTAAATTTCGACAAATATTCAGATGAACAAGTTGAAGCAATCAAACAATTATTTTTACAATTAATCACTTCTGAACCAGAATTTTTACTTCGTAGAGATCTATGTGATGGGTTATTTTTACTTTATCAACATAGATCTTGTCCACAATTTAATGAAATCATTACATTTTCTATCCAACTTTTAGACAATGAAACACTTTTTACCACAGGTTTATATCTTACACATTTGGCTGTTACAAAATGTTATGCCAATCAAATCAATGAACTTATTCCTAAACTTCTCCAAACTACAATTCAAGTTATGAATTCGGAAAACTTAGAAATTCGATATTATGCATTTTTATTATTTGATTCTCTTTTATGGCATAAATATGACTTTAGTTCACATATAGAAATCATCATACAAACAATGCAAAACTCTTTATATAATGCATTTTATGTTCATCAAAACCTTGAAGAGATTCAATTAATTGTACGTTCAGTTGCATATCATATTTCAGGACTTTCACCGATATTTGCTGAATATAGTTTAAATTTTGTACAATTTGGTCTTCATTGTGTATCCGATCCGAATTTACCATATGAAATCCGACTTTTCGGATATGAAATCATTGATTATGATGAATATGATCAAGAAGGAGTTATCACATTAATCGAATGTGAACCACCAACAGTTATACATAATTATATTGATATTTTCATTAAATTATCACTTGAGTTATTAAATAATGATCGTCGATCGAATCGCTTTACATTTATGAACCAATTTTTACATTATGCAGGCGCTACTATTGATGGTGATGATATATTTATGTATATATTTTTTATCTGTAATAACTTATTAAAGAATAATCCATCAAATGCTAATCGGCAATTTTGTTTGTTTTTGTTAAGTTGTATTGTCGAATCACAACAAATTCCATTTGAAGAAAATATAGGAAATGTAATACAATTTATAACACATTGTTGTTCTGAGATTGACGAAGAAATTTTATTTTATTTATGTCAACTTATTCATGAATTAATCGAATTTGTACCTAATGCAGTTTCACAATCAGTTGATGAACTTGTTTCATTTCTAATGAATTATGCAACTTATATTGATATAATGAATATAATTGATTTAATATTAACAATTTCAAGGCCATTAAAGAACTTAGAAGAATTTATACAAACATTAATAAATATTTCAAGTAATTTGAATTCATTTCAAATCGAAATTATTAGTAGTTGTATAGTTAGTTCGATAACTAATTATAATAAACAAAATGAAAATCTTTATCCCGTTATTATAAATGAAATCGCTAAAAATGTTAATAATAATTTAATTATACAAATTAATTTCTTAAGATGTATTTCAAATTTATCTAAAATTGCACCAATACAAACAGCAAAAGATCTTGAAAAATTTGTTCAATTAATTTTACAATCATTTAATTCGGGTAATATACAATTCATGACACAAGGAATTGATACAATTCGAATACTTTCTAAAAATTTATCAATTTCATTTCGTCCTTACGTTCAAACATTAATTCCTCCAATACTTTCTATTGTTAATGCGCATCCTGTATTTAAGAACGAAGGAAACATTAAAGAAGAAATATATGAATTACATTCGAAGATAATGTTATGTATTGGAACATTTTTTAATTTATATCCACAAGAAATGGAACCTATTGTAAATAATTATTATAATTTTCTATATAAAAGTTATGAATTAGATTCAAATTATATAGTACCAACATGTGATACAATTATAATATCTTCAAAAGGTATTAAAAGTATTGGAAAGAATTCGTTTGAATTATTATATCCATTATTTGAGAAAGTCCGAAAATATAGTACAAAAGAAATATTAATTTCTATTTATAATTGTTTATATAAAATTTTAGGTGTTCATGGTAAAGAAATAACGAATGAATATGGAGAAATGATATTAGAAACTTTGTTATCTGCTTTAGATGGCGAATATATTCCTGAATATTTAATGTTTACTCTTTCTCCTTCGATAGACGTACGATTAATTCCACCGATATTTAAATGTTTATCTAGAACAATATTTCTAATGGGACAACAAATAAATCCTTATTTAAATAAAATCATTTCTACAACCGATGCATATCTTAAAAGTTATTTTAATATTATAAAAGGTTTCGCAATTGAAATATATTCTAAAATTTGTTTCATCCCTAATATTCCTCAAGAAATTTATAACATTGGATTCGAAAACGCTTATAATCATTTAGCGTTTAATAGCGTTAAATTACTCGAAATTACTATAAACTCTTTGACAAATTTCATCTTCGCAAATAAAGAACCATTTCAATTAAACCAAAAGATATTTATGGATTTTATTAATAATATAATTCGAATGACAACTTCAAATGAAATTGATAATGAAAAACTAAAAATCGCTGCAATTACTTTTTGGTGTGCTTTAATTGTACAATTAAATATTGAGGTCGATCAAAACACAATTTTATTTATTGTAAACTTAATTAGAAATAGCCCTAAATGGAATAATAATAAAAACGTCGCTGCTATTTTCGGTGTGTACGCTTTAAAACATTGGGAAGATTTGATTTCCCCAATTATACCTTTTATTGGTGCGAATGTTTTATCTAAGTTTTTCGTTCAAGATTTCTTCGTCGTACCAAATGAGGTGTTGATAAGTTATATTAGGAATTTGTTGTCTTTGAAACAAGAAGAACTTGAAATTTATGTCTTTAATAATCAGAGAAAACTTTTGAGATTATTAACCAATTTGAATAATCTGAAGTTATTAATTGGTTAATATCTTCAAATCGATGTAAAATATAAATGTATTTAATAAAAAATGTTTAATAATAATAATATTTATTTGTTTTTATATATATCTTGCTTATTCTATATATGAAATAATTTGTCTTTTATTTTTAGTAAAGTAAGATCTGACTTGTTGATATAATAATATTAGAAATCCCAAATTGCTATCCGCTAAAAAGTGTAATATGAATATATATCACCTATTATACTTTTTTTCTTAAAAATTTATAATAATTATCGTTTTTATGCAAAAAAATTATTTGGAAACAACCATAGTAAATTTTCCAAATTAAAAATCATATCAATTATACCTCAACTAAAATTCTCATGATTTTCTGAATACTATAGCTGGTAATATTTTACTGTGAAACATGTTTACTCTATTTTACATTCAGTATAAATTCATTATGAGTTTTAACTGTATTAATTTAACAATTTTTTTGAAACCTTTTTTTGATGCATACATTAGTGCAGTCTTAAATATTTCAAGATATTTCCTAACATTATAAAAAAACATCAAATTATCAAAATAAATGATAAACATAACAAACAAATATCTTCGATATTGATATCAATTCCATTTTGTTCAAGAAGTAATTTAACTATTTCTTTGTAACCTTTTCTCGAAGCAGCAATAAGTGCAGTTTCAAAAAATATAAATAATTTCCAAATATTATTTTGTAATATCGAATTATCAAAATAATCATTATTTCAAATAAATAAATATTTATCGCATTAATATCAATTCCATTTTGTTTAAGAAGTAATTCAACTATTTCTATTTGGTTTTCTTCAGTTGCAGCTATAAGTGCTGTTTCAAAAAATATAAATAATTTCCAAATATTATTTTGTAATTATAACCAATTAAAATATACATTGAATAAAATAAATAAATGTTTTTAACATTGACGTCAATGCCTTTTTGCTCAAGAAGTAATTTAACAAGTTCGACGTTACCATTTTCAGATACACAAACAAGTGCTGTATAAAATAATTCAAATAATTTCCAAATATAATTTTGAAATACAAAATTATCAAATCAAACATTAAGCAAATTACATAAATATTTTTAGCATTAATATCAATTCCTTCTTGTTTAAGAAGTAATTTATTTATTTCTGTATGACTTTTTTCTGACGCTATTATAAGCGCAGTTTTAAATAATTTAAATAATTTCCAAATATCACTTTAAAATATCAAAATATTAAAATAATTTAACACCTTTGACGTTTATATCAATTACTTCTTGTTCAAGAAGTAATTTAACTGTTTCTGTTTTTCCAAGTTGAGATGCCCAAATAAGTGCTGTTCTAAGTAATTTAAATAATTCCCAAATATTATATTGAAACAATAAATTAATAAAATAAATTTGAAACAAAACAACTAAATATCGTTTGCATTAACATCAATTCCTTCTTGTTGAAGAAGTAATTTAACTGTTTCTGTATCTCCATTTTCAGATGCCCAAATAAGTGCTGTTCTAAATAATTTAAATAAACTCCAAATATTATTTTGATTTATTAAAATATTAAGATAAATTTTAAACATATTTAAAATATATCTTTAGCATTGATATCAATTCTTTCTTGTTGAAGAAGTAATCTAACTATTTCTATATGATAAAATTTAGTTGCTAAAATAAGTGGTGTTTCAAATAAATCAAATGATTTCCAAATATTATGTTGAAACAAAAAATTAACAAAATAAATTTTAAACATATTTAAAATATATTTTTAGCATTAATATCAATTCTTTTTTGTTGAAGAAGTAATTCAACTATTTCTATGTGGTCAAACTTAGTTGCTAAAATAAGAGCTGTATTAAATAATTTAAATAATTTCCAAACATGATTTAGAAATATAAAATAATAAAAATAAATTTGAAACAAAACAAATAAATATCTTTTGCATTAACACTAATTTCTTTCTGTTCAAATAAGAAGTTATATATTTTAATGTTTGTTAAATGATTCGTTGAGAAAACTATCATGATTTTTTTGAAGGAATATTTTTTATCTTTGTTTTGGTAGAGATAATGAAATATATCATTTCGATGAAACATAATTGCAGATTCATATGCACCTTCAAATGATGAATGATTTTGTTCACATAAATGAATGATTTCTTCATTTCCTCCAACAACTGCATATTTACCTGTGTTTTCTACATTTGCTCCATTCATAAGTAAATATTTAAAACATTGAACTGATGAAAAAAATGCGGCATAATCAATTAATGTAACAGTTTCTTCATTAATAAATGAACATCTTTCATAAAGCGATGGTTTAATTGTTTGATCAATATTAAAATTTGTTTGTGATGATATTTCTTGAAGTTTTTCGATTTCATCATTTCGAATTATTTTTGCAATTTCACTTGGATTATGTCCTTCTTTAACATATTTTTTATGAAGTTCCCAATCATTCTGTGAAAGTTCTTTATAGTATTCTTTGAAATATTCATAGAAAGGAAACACGTTAAAATCTTTCTTTTGTGAAAAAAATGATGAATAAATTAGTCTGCTGATAATCAAATTAAAATAATTGAAAAAACCTTTATCAATTAGTTTCATTGTTACTTTAACAGAATTGTTGGTGTTATCCTCTGTCAAACCAAAAATAATTTTATCAAGTGATTCCACTAGTTTCAGATTACTTTCGTGATGAAATGTTTGTGTTTTGGAAATTTTGCTTTTTTTCATTTCTATGATAAATTTTTCTTGCAAAAAAACTGTCAAAAAATTGCTTTCAAAAAAATTTCTTAAAAAAAAAAAAATTAATCAAACTGCACGGTTTATCAATATTGATAAATAGTTTTCATTATCAAAAGAACAGATTTCTAAAAATTTAAATTTTCAATAAACATGATTTTACATAAAAATTATGTCTATGATAAGGTGGGTCATAGCCATCGATATCCTAACAGCCGATACTGATGAATATCGGAAAAATATCGGTAGTGAAGGCATGATTTATTATCAAATTTTATATATATATAACTTGAAATTGGAATTAAAAAAAATAAAAGCAGAATATTTTACTCAATCTCTTTGTTTTCGTGGTTGAAAATAATAATTATTTGCTGTGGGTAGTGCTCGAGCTAGAATATTGATGATTATAAAGTACAATGAAATTGTTATGAAGAAAACATTTGTTGAATGTATATGTAATAATGATTTTTAAGTGTTGCATTTGATATAGTTAACAAGCTAATACAAATATCATAGATAATGTAATGTAGCAAATTCCCTGCAAAGAAAAGGCAAACAAAAATTGTAACAATTCGAATTATACAATTTTGATTCAGAAGTTAAAAAGAAATTCATTATGAAAATGATATAACTATACGAATCATTTAATAAACAATTTTTAATACGAACGCTATTATAAAAGTTCTTTATTGCAAAAAATTTAGTAGATGCATTTGCAATTTCTCAAATTTAAGATCTGACTCCAAATCAATTTGTTGGAAAACGTCAAATTTTAATATTTCCTCCGCAATTAATTTCGAGTTTTCACTATAAGAAGAAGAATCAATGAACGAAATCAATCTTCGCACACATTTATATAGCAAATATAAAAATTCATCTTCTTCAAAATCGGAATAATTTTGAAGGAATTCGATCAAATTAAATTTTTCTATTAAATTTTTTATTTCATCATCATTCGATTCACATATAATTTCGAATATCACTTTTATTAATTCCTTTTTCTCGATGTATTTAATGCCATCGATAATATCAATAATAAAAACAAAAATATTTAATAAAAATTTTTTATCTATTTTCGATATCATAAACTTTAAACAGTAAGAAGCTGAATTAACAATTTCGTCATTTTCATTTTCTTTAATTAAAGTTAATATAAAATTTAAATCATTTTGATTTATCTTTATGTTAATATCTTTCTGAAATATATCCGAATATAATATTAAAATTATCGATAACAATTCGTCCGAAATTATATTTTTTAAATATCTTAAAACGTTTTTAGATATAATTTCATTTGAATAATTCGTTTGATTAAGTAAATAATGAAAACCCCATAATATGTATATGAAGTTATTTACCATTTTGTTCTTAATCGTAACAGTAAAAACTCGATTTAATAGCACTATGTCATTTCTTTCTTTGAGTTCAAATCGTGAAAAATTCATAAAAAGTTGTGAAAGTTCAAATCGAAGTGATAAATTGTTCTTGAAAAAGGTACAAAGGAATGGTAAAGGATAATACTCTAAGACATTGTCCCTTAATAAAGCTGAACAACTACTAACGTTACAAAGAGTTGAAATTATATTCTTTGGATTGATAATTTGAAAAAATTGATGTGAAATTTGAAGAAAGTTTAAAGAAATCAAATATTCTGAAATGAAATTTTCATGTGAGGTACATAATGCAGTAAAATAAAAAAAGAAATCGCTGAAATTATCAAGTTTAGATAATAATTCAAATGAAATTTCAAAAATTTGATACTTATTGATGAAATCAAAAATAGGGACATCAATCATATGAAATATTTTGCTTAGTTTTACTAAAAAATTAAATGTTTCCTTCAGATCATTTTCTTCATGATAAAAATGATTAACTTGATGACAAAATATAGCTATTTCTTCTAATTTATTATCTGATTGAGATTCGTAGGTAGATAAAAGCTTGTTTATTGAGGCGAATTGTTTTAAATTGGCCTTATAGTCAATCAAAAAAAATTATACAACTTCCAATTTTTGGTAAAATATTCAAAACTATCTTTTTCAACCTAATTTTGAATCAGATACGATCAGAAACCGCTATGATTGTGCTTCTGAATCAAAAGCGACAATATTATCTTTGTCGATATTGAAAAGAAACCCCAGCAAAGAGATAAATAAAACAACAATTAACCAATTATTTCATTCTTGTAAAACTAAATTTATACAAAATTTAGAATCTCTTGAAAAAATTATTTTTGGGTTAAATGAAGATAATATTTTTGAATCCATTAGCACAACTATAGAATTATTAAATGATGACAATATATCACCTTATTCAAACATAATTCTTAGTCGTATGATTTATTCATCAATTCTTTCACAGGTAAAAGATTTTAATATATATATTAATTTTATGAAACAAATTGAAATCGAAGAAAAAGAACTTAACAAAAACAATTCTGAATTAATTAATAGATTTATTGATTTTCTACTTTGTTTAGATGCACAAGAATCATATTTTATTCTTGAAAAAATGACCGAACTGGATTTAGTTTCATCAAAATCAGTTAAATACAAAAATACATTTTATTTTTCTCATTATAGAACAAAAGAAGAAAATCAAAAATTTACAAAGCGATATCAGAAACCTTTAGTATTTGGTATGCCAAGGTTTAAGCAATCAGAACAATCATTTTTAGATAATTATGAAGAACTTTCACAGAATGATTGGGAACTTCATAAACATTTAATTGAAGAAGGACATAATCCAAGTGAAATTGCAAAAATAATTCGAAATGATGAAATCGAAAAACTTCAAGAAATATCATCACAAACAAATTTTAATATTGATCAAACAATTAAACCATCACTTTATGAAAGATGTTCATTTATTAATGAAGAAACTGTTACATTAATTGATTATGCCGCATTTTTTTCATTAGTTCAATGTTTTAAATATTTACTTATGAATGGAGCAAATATTGAAAACACAGGTAAATATGCAGTTGTTGGAGGAAATGAAGAAATCATTCATTTATGTGAACAAAATCATTCATCATTTGAAGGTGCATATGAAGCTGCAATTATGTTTCATCGAAATGATATTATTAAATATATTTATGAAAACAAAATTGGAAATATTAAAAATTCTTATGAAAAAATTATAAAGTTAACTCTGAATAATGAATTCATGAATTTTAAAGTTTTTAACTTTTTACTTGAACAAGAAGCAATTAACAATAGCACAGAATATATTTATTTACATTATTTATTATTTGTTTTAATAATATGATATTTTAAAATAATATTTGTGATTTAATTAAATTGTTTCTAAATTTACTTATTATAGCTTCTGAAAAAGGTCATATAGAAATTGTTAAAATACTTCTTGAACTAGAAGGAATTGATGTTAATGCAAAAAATATTTAATTGCTTTATTTAGAATTTGTTTTGATAATTTTATATTTCAAAATAATATTTAGAAATTATTTAAAATATTTTATACGTCACTTATGAAGGCATCAAGAAATGGTAACATAGAAATTGCTAAATTACTTCTTGAACAAGAAGGAATTGATATTAACGCTAAAAATATATTTTATTTTAATATTTTTTCATTTTAAAATAATATTTGAATTTATTTAAATTATTTAATACAGCACTTATGTTCGCATCGTTAAATGGTCGTACTGAAATAGTTAAATTACTTCTTGAACAAGAAGAAATTGATGTCAATGCTAAAAATATATATTTGTTTTGTTAAATGTTTGTTTTGATAATTTTTTATTTCAAAATAATATTTGATAATTATTTAAACTATATAAAACAGCATTTATGATCTCAGCTGAAAATGGATTTATTGATATATTGAAGTTATTTCTTGAACAAAATAGAATTGATATTAATGATAAAAATATTTAATTGTTTCATTTGATATTTATTTTAATAATTTGATATTTCAAAATAATGTTTGGAAATTATTTTAAATATTTAATACTGCACTTATGTATGCATCTTCATGTGGTCATACAGAAATAGTAAATTTACTTATTGAACAAGAAGGAATTGATATTAATGCTAAGAATGTTTATTTCTTTTATTTGAAATTAATTTTAATGATTTTCTATTTCAAAATAATATTTGGAAATTATTTAAAATATTTAAAACAGCACTTACCATAGCATTTGAAAATGGGCATAAAGAAATAATTGAAATACTGAGTAAAAAAGGTGCAAATTAATTTATTAATGTAAATTCAAACTTTACCAGCAAGGAATTGCTGAAATTTTAATATTTTGCTATTTCAGGAAATAAAGAAATTATTGTGTAAAAAATTAAAAAATAACGACTGTTTAATTTTCGAGAAATCCCAAGAAATGTATAAAATAATTCGAATATTTAGAATACATTTTATTTAAATTAAAAATATATTCACTATAAATATTCGATTGTCGAAAGGGTGATTGGTCTAGTGGAATGATTCTCGCTTTGGGTGCGAGAGGTCTCGGGTTCGATTCCCGAATCGCCCCAAATTTTTTTTTCAATCAAGCAGTGCAACAATTACTCAAGTCATCCATAGAACCATGTATATCAATATAGATTTTGGACATATTTAATTTAATTAAATGTTGAATTTTTATATATATGATGACACTGCAGTGTCACGTCAAATACTTTTGAATCAACATATAATAATGATACAAAGCGCTTGTGTTGAATGTATTTAAATTTAATACAGAATTTATATTGATGTCACATTTTCATTAATGATAGCTATATCTAATTTTGAACATGTTCAAGAGTATGTGTTGATTTAAGAGTTCCAATAACTTATACAAATAAGAGAATAACAATTGAAATAATTTTATGTAACATTATTTATTATTTTTATAAATTCTGTTGAATTTGTTTTGCGAAAAAAAGTTGCTGTGATTGAGAACATCACAAACCTATACATTTATCATCGATATTTACAGAAAAAGTGGAATTCAGAAACGATAGAAATATGAACGCACAAAATGTGCGCAACAAACTTCATGACTCAGGTTATGACTGTATTCCATCAGATGTTCTAAACGAGTTTATTGAATACCTTAAGGAAGATGAAGAATCACTCTCATATTTATCCAACGATACAGATAACCCAAAAAAGAAATCCAATCCACATAAACATTCACTTCAAAAAATGAAGAGCAAAAGTCAAAATGACTCTGAAATGGAAATGGTAAAATGGGCAGAAAGATTAGAAAATTTACGACAGAAAAAGAAAAAAATTAATAAATATTTTGATGCATGCGAAAGCATAGGCCAAACAAGTTCTGATAACACAATGTATTTTTATAATTATAAAAATTAGTTTTATTTATATTTTTTTCTTAAATCTACACAAACAATTTCATGTACTATTAATGATCAAAAGTATTAAATTTATTCAAAATTACTGAAAAGTGTATCTCAAAGCGTAAACAAACCTGTTTTTATTGCTATCATATGGATAAAATTTTTGTGATAAATCACATCTTTCCAGAAAGATAAGTTATAAATCGAACCCCAATAAATTATCAAATGAATTTTCGTTTCTTTTTCTTACTAAAACATCATATCAATGCTTCGTATACTAAACAAAACAATAATTATAAAAAACATTTTACAAAACTTTTTCTTTTCCTTCTATAAATCTTAATTCGCTCAACAGCTTTTTGTTTCCCTTTGCCATGTTCAAAGCCTCATCCTTGAATCCGTATTCCATCAAAATCTTTGCTTTGAAGTCGTTACCTTTTATGTTACTTTTCACGAATCTCACGAAAGCCTTTTTCTCCACTGCGCGATTATAAATTTCCTTTAGCATTGCCAAACAAATTTGTTGATATGTATCCACATCGAAACAAACTATTTGCTTGAAAAACTGTGGAATTTGTCCATCACCTTTTAATGTTAATAATTCAATAGCAACCTCACAAATTTCATCCAAGTTTACGTCTGGTAATTCCTTAATTTCAGATATAATTCCTACCTGTAAATCAAGCAACAAATAAGCTGAAAGATATAAAGTGTTTTCCTTAGACGAAAACAACTCCAATTTCTTATCAAAAGGTTCGTTCTTTTTGATAAACATATTCAAAATTGATAACATCAACGATAGCCTTATTTGTGTGCCAACCAAAGCTTTAACGTCAAAAAATTGTTGATGTTCTGTTTTGAATTTTTCATTTCCCAAAACTTTTAACGAATTCCCTATCAAAGGCTTAACGTTTTCCAGGCATTCTTTTCGTGATTCCCAAGTGTCACTTTTATGAAATAGCTTTAAACCAGTAACTATTGCATGATCATAAAACTGTCCATTTTTTTGTATGTTAAACAAACATTGATCCATTGAGATTGATTTTAAGAAGTCAAAAAACTCCAAAATTATTGGTTTGAAATAAGTCAAATCTTTTTGTATTTTTAACCATAATAAATTCCATGATTGATAAGCTAATGCTGTTGTAATAATTAATTTAATGAATAAAGATAAATGTTTTGGCTCATTAATTTTTTTAAATATTTTAAACGCGTTATTAAATTGACCATTTTTTATATAAAACAAAATTAATTCTGCATTCGAATCAATTATTTGTAATGATTCCAAATATGTGGTAACATTTGGTGAATTATAATTAATACCGCATTCATTATTCATCATATTATGAAGTGTTTTATTAATTAATTGATAAAAATTTAAGTCTTTTAATTGAAGATCATTATTATCAATAGTTATATTATCCAAATTAATTTGTAATCCACTTAATAATGTTTTATATAAATAATCCGATATATAATTAATGTCATTATGTGTAAATCGTTGTTTAATGGAATAATTCTTTAAAAGGTCAATTCCTTCATTTAATAAACCTAATTTATAACAATTAAATATACGTGTGAAATCCTTAATATTAATGTTCCATGCATTTTCAATATCATTCATTAATTGGATTTGATCATAGTTTTGACATATGGTAAAGAATTCATATCCTTTAATTTTGGTGGAAAAATTCTCTAATTTATATGATTGCTGATAACGACTATAAAACTCACATTGGATAAATCGATTTAATGAATCTAATTGTGTAAAGAATACTTCGAAATATGACGCATCACTTGGATTCGCTAATTGATATTTATAACGATTTAATTGTTTACATATTTTTGGAAATATTTTTAATATTTTATATTCGATTTCTTTCGAATTAACGATAATTGTTGAGATATATTTCATTGAAAGTTCAATGATTTTATTCATGAAATTAAATGTTACATTTGTATGTTTTTTGGTTTGATTAAATATTTCTTGTAAATCTAAATTGTTATTTAATAAATGATCTTCGTTAATTGAATTTTGTTTATCTTTAAGTGATTTAAGTTCTGATTTACAAAAATCTTTTAATTTTGGAAATGTATATAATATTTCATATAAATTTTCTTCATTAAAATGTTTCGATTTAAGAATTATTTTCTCTAAATAATCATTAACTTCAAATTCATTTGCAATAATTTTTGCTTTATAAAATGAATTTGTTTCAATTAATTTCTCTAAATATTCATTTAATTTCATATGATAATATTCATTATCGATATAACTAATTGAATTATAGCCACAAAAAGGATATAATGCAATTAAAACATTAATTTGTAAGTCAAAAAGTTTCGATTTATAAAGTTTCATAATTAAATTCGGTTCTTTAAAATATAAATTATTTAATAAATCAATTTGAATTGGCGATATATTTAATACATTGTTAAATAAAACTTCGATTTCTTCATTAGTAAAATCAATTAAATTATTTTCATGTTCATTAATATAATTTATTATATCTTCTAAATTATCTAATTTGTGATTAAAATTATTTCCTTTTTTACCATTAATTATATAATTTATAATTTTATTGTTTTCATATTCTTTAGGTACTGTTTTCATTACCAAAATTTTAGCAATTGGTTCATCTTTAACAATATCTTCGACATTGAATTCGTTTTGATCGTTGGCGATATTTTTCTTTTTATTTATTAATTCAATAAAACCATTTAATAAATAATATGATGAAAGATCAATTGAATCACTATTATAAATATCATTTTTTAAATTTGTTATAATGTTGTTAATATTATTTACGTCAATAATTTTAATAGGATCTTTTAAAACTTTTCTTTTATGTATTAATTCAGGATATAAAAATTTGTTATATTGCATATCTTTATTACATGATAAAAAATATTCTGTTGATAGTAATGAAAGATTTATATCATTTGGTAAATTAAATGGTTCATTCTTTTTAAGTTTATATATTACTTCTGAAATTATAACAATTTGATATAATTTATCATTAACTTTTTTAACAAATGGCTTTATAAATTCATAGTTTCTTTGTCTTAAAAAGTCAATGAATTTATAATGAATTAATGTCTTTAAAAGTATTTCATTATCAGGCCTAAGATTTAATAAAAGTGTAATCACATGATAAATGAAATCTTTCGAACAATAAAATTCTTGTTTTTCATTCTTCATAAATAATAATGAATAAATATCTATAATTACTTTATCTAATATTTCATCAATTGGTATTTGACTTAATGTATTAATAAATGTATTATCTGTTTTTTGTTCTTGAAAATGAATTAAAAATTCATTTAATGCCTTATATGCATATATAAAAGAAAAATCAATTTTTTTATCTTCATCAGAAACATTAAATAATTTTAAATCATTAAAACTAGTTAAATTAATGTTATCCAAACATATTTCAATAAGCTTTGGAATTGAACGAGTTTTAAAATCATTTTGATGTGTAATAATACCTGTGGCAGATTGAATATATGATGCAAGTGAAATGTCATTTGAAAAACGATGGATTATATCAGATAAAATCGGATTTTGTGAATCATTTACAAACTCAGAGATAACACTCGAATAATTATTAGTATCAGATTGTAATAATTGATATTCAAGAAGAATCATCGCAACACGTAAATCTGGAAATTCTGCTGTAAACGTAGTAAAACTTTGGATTTTCCCTTCAATAATGAAATTTAAACATGGCTCAACTATAACATCAATAAATGTTTTATGTTTACAAATAGAATCATTGGTTAACGTAAGATAATTCCCTTCTTGAAATAAATGTGATGTCGCTGGATATGGTTCTGCACATGAATATAAACTTTGGAAAATTTTTGATGTATTTTGATCATTTAAAATCGATGGTATCATCCAAAATTTATAAAATTTGTGGGTATCAATGTCGTCAATGGAAAATAATGGGAATAATGTTGGATCAAATTTGGAAGAAAGATAAAATGATTTAAATTGAAAAAATGAAAATAAATTCTTGGCACCAATACGATTTAATAAATCATCAAAATATGACTGGAGTGAAATATAAAGACCATTATATTTTTTAAAAATGTATTTTAAGGATCGACATACTTTTGTAATATTATTTATAGGAATTGAGGTATTAGGATGAATATATGTCATTAAAATATTACTCTCTTTGATTTTGAGTGTTTCAAGAATTGATAAATAAAAAGATTTTGGTATTGGATAAAAAGATAAATTATCAATTTTTAAAAGATAAGAACGACAATACCATTGAATAAAATAATATGATTGAGCTTTTTTAACTGGTTTCCAATTACCTGGTTGTGCTGTCTTGCAAATTTGTTGAAGAATGGAATTTAACGATTTATCTGGAATTTTGCATTGAAATAACATAGAGTTGGAATATTGCCCTAGGAATATGTTGTAAATGTAGAAATTTTCATATAAATTATTAGGAATTTCCAATGTATATTTTTTTTCCATTCTTCAACAGTTAAGAAAACGATTAAATTCACCTTAAAAAATAAACAATAAGGAATACGTTAACAAGAATTTGAAGAAGGGGTGCCTCAAAAATGTTTTCATCCTTCTTTCTAATTAGAAAGATATAGCTATATCCTAGAATCTGATTTTCAAAAAAAAGGAATAAAACAGCTCGTTTTATCAAATCGTAGTTTGGTGGGTTCCAGAAAAACATTTAGCGCTTTTTATGTTTCGAACAATGAATTCTTTCTGTGCAGGTTCATTCACGTTGACCACAAACTATTTCAATAACACCAAAGTAAGGGGATGAATTAAGTCAAAGACAAATTTTTAAATGAAAAATAAAAATAAAAAATTGCATAATATCTCTATAAGAAAATGGAACACAGACTATCCACAAAAAACTAGTTGAGGTTAACAAAGTAATTGTTAGCACCCATTTTAAAATGGCTACTTATTCATAAGGTTAAAAAATTAAAATTTTGCTGGTTTTTGAAGGATATGCTGTACCAGCAACACACCAACACGCCCAGCTCAATGTACCCTTAGAGTTTCAAAGACAATTGCACGCCTTTGCCTTTTGCTCCAATGGTAGAATGGCTGAGTAATTGAATATATAAGTGGTCGAGTGGTTGTTCATACGGCAGACAAATTTGGTTTAAATAAGATTTAAATTGAATTATGCCCTATAGAGATTAAATCATACGAAAGCTATTATCACAAAGAACGATTCAAATGTTGAATTAAAATTTTTAGGTATTTTTCAGAAATTTTTAAAATTTAATTAATTACTCAAACCCTAAATTATGAAATTTTAATAATCGTAAATCAGATATTGATGTAATAACTGTAATCATGGGATAAATTTATCAGGAGAATATATGAGTGCTTTTGGTTAACTAAAATCATTTATTTGAAAATTGATAACATTATTTTAGAGAACGTTAAAAGAGTTCAAAAAAACCAAAAGTGCCACTAACTCAAAAAGTGGCATTAGAATGCTAATCAACTTAAGATTCATTGATGGAAGTACAATAAAAGTTGAGGCATCTCCCACATCAACAGTTTCTAGCTTATCAGACCTAATCCGTAACAAGCGACAGCATTCAGGAAAATATATGTTTATTTATAAAGGCAAAACTTTAAAGGATGACACCACAATTGAATCTCTTAAACTTGCAGAGGGTGACTTTATTGTTGTGCATATACCAACATCACACAAACATCGATTACCAAATTCAGAAGATGAAGGTATCCCTCACAATCCAAGTCAACCCTCAATTCAACCACTCCCTGACATAACAAGAGAAGGAATGTTTCCACTTGATTTTAATGAAGATGTTGAAATTGATGAAAACTCAATTAATTCCTTAGTCGAACTTGGGTTTACCAGATCCGAATGTGAGACAGCATTACGTCACACTGGTGGTCGTGTAGATTTAGCTGCTGCACTTTTAACTAATCCTGATAATTTTTCAGAAGAATTTAATTTGGATCATTCAAATTCCGAAATCACACAAATGATTACACGCCTCCACAACGAAAACCCCGAAGTCCTTAGACGTATCCTAGCTGAGCTTGACCCTAACATCGCTTCCCTCTACGAGCAGAACCCGAATGTCATTCTTCAAGCGCTTCAAGCTCAGGGCACCCCAACTGAGTTAAGCGAAAACGAAACTGATCAAAACGAACAACTCGAGGAAACGGGTGACTCTGGGTTGGTTCCAGGCGTGGAAACAGAAAATGAACTCGAGTTGACACAAGAAGATGAGTCATCAATCCAAAGATTGCAAGAACTTGGATTTGATAGAATGACCGTTTTACAAGTGTACTTCGCTTGTAATAAGGATGAAAACCTTTCGGCGAATTGTCTACTCGCAATTAAATAATATAAAAATGTTTGTCTTAAACTTAAAATAACAAGTTTTGGTTTGACTTAAATTTCCTTTGTATTTGATTTCTTTTGGGGATGAACTTGGAAGAAGAATGTTTGTTTATCTTAAATTTTTATTTATTTTTTTATTCATTTTCAGGTTGAAATAATTTTGATCGTTTCGTATCGAATTTACGTTCAAAAAGTTGTCATAATACGGTTGGAAAAAAGTTTTGTTTTATGAAATCATTTATTTTTTTATAAATGAAGACTTCGCGTTTCTGGAATTCCTTGTTTAAGGTGTCAGAAGGAGAATCTTTCGATAATTTTTATAATTCGCCACCACTATTAGATATTTTTGAAAGCACAGTTATATCTTCCACAATTTTAAGAAGAAAAAATTTACAACCAAAAATAAATACATTCGCAATACCGGGAAAGCTTCCGTTAAGAAGAAATGTAACTAGAAGGAATGTTCGAATCCCAACAAAACTCAGAACTTAACAATGTTACCACAATAATTGATTGGGACAATCTAAAATGGGGTGAAGTCAATTTGAACGGTTTACGTAAACTGTAAGAAATTTGTTTGGTTTACATGCAATCACAAGAATTCAAATGGAGACATCTGAGTTTTGGAATTCTCTTTTCAAGGTCTCTGAAGATGAATCTTTCAAACAATTTTTTAACTTAACACCATATACTGATCTTTTTTCAGGCACATCACTTAATTTAGATGATTTTTCAATTCCTGGTAGAATCGTTGTTCAAAAGAAAATACAAATTGTACCAGCTGAACCGCCACCAGAAAAACTTCCTCCAAGAAGAACCGGAATTAGGAGGAATGTTAGAGGTCCATCAAGACTACGAGATTTACAAAAACCTGAAGAGCCCAAACCATCTGTGGTTACCTCTACACCATCAAGTCAACCAACAACGCAACAAACAAATGTTTCCAAACCACAGCCAGCAAATATTCCCAAGTCACAACCAGTTAATGTTCCTAAACCTCAACCAGCAAGTGTTCCTAAGCCGCAACCAACTCCAGTTCCAAAAGAGCCACAAGCAGACGAATCGAACCTTTCTCCTTTCCAACGTGCCAAGCTTGCAATGGGACAGCCTGCATCAAAGCCAGAACCTAAACCAGAGCCTAAGCCCGAGCCTGTTCCTGAACCTGAACCAAAACAAGAAATTCCCCAAGAACAAATCACAGAGGAACCAAAGGAAGATCAGCACATCGAGGAAGAACCAGAGGCAATTTCCAAACCACAGCTTAAGCCTGTTCCAAAGCATGAAGAACCTCCAGTCGAGCCACATAAAGAACCTGAAGTCGATGAGTCCAATCTCTCACCGTTCCAGCGTGCAAAACTTGCAGCCCAACGCGGACAACCTGCACAAGAAACAGTATCAAAGCCGCAGCTTAAGCCTGTACCGAAACATGAAGAGCCTCCAGCTGAACCAACCAAACCACAACTCAAGCCTGTTCCAAAGCACGAAGAGCCTCCAGCCGAGCCACATAAAGAAGAAGTTGATGAATCGAATCTCTCGCCATTCCAGCGTGCAAAACTTGCAGCACAACGCGGACAACCTGCACAAGAAACAGTCTCAAAGCCGCAGCTTAAGCCTGTTCCAAAGCACGAAGAACCTCCACCTGAACCACATAAAGAAGAAGTTGATGAATCGAATCTCTCGCCATTCCAGCGTGCAAAACTTGCAGCCCAACGCGGACAACCTGCACAAGAAACAGTCTCAAAGCCACAGCTTAAGCCTGTACCGAAACATGAAGAGCCTCCAGCTGAACCAACCAAACCACAACTCAAGCCTGTTCCAAAGCATGAAGAGCCACCACCTGAACCACATAAAGAACCTGAAGTCGATGAGTCCAATCTCTCACCGTTCCAGCGTGCAAAACTTGCAGCCCAACGCGGACAACCTGCACAAGAAACAGTATCAAAGCCGCAGCTTAAGCCTGTACCGAAACATGAAGAGCCTCCAGCTGAACCAACCAAACCACAACTCAAGCCTGTTCCAAAGCACGAAGAGCCTCCAGCCGAGCCACATAAAGAAGAAGTTGATGAATCGAATCTCTCGCCATTCCAGCGAGCCAAGCTTGCAGCACAACGCGGACAGCCTGCTGCAGCCGCCACAACGCCAAAACCAGCTGCTGCACCCTCAGAGCCAGCTAAGCCGCAACTTAAGCCTGTTCCGAAGCACGAAGAGCCTCCACATAAAGAACCTGAAGTTGACGAATCGAATCTTTCACCCTTCCAACGTGCGAAACTTGCCGCACAACGCGGACAACCTTCTACAGCAACTACAACAGCTCCTCCGAAGCCAACGCCGGCAGCTAAGCCTTCGCCAGCGCCAGCACAAGAGCAGCATAAAGAACCCGAAGTTGACGAATCCAACCTCACTCCATTCCAGCGCGCAAGACTCGCTGCACAGCGCGGACAAGGGCAGCCATCTGCGCCGTCCAAGCCCGCGCCCGCTCATCCGCCGACGCCAAAGCCTGCGCCTGCGCCTGCGCAACCTCCTGCACCAAAGGAGCCCGAAGTTGACGAATCGAATCTCACTCCATTCCAGCGCGCTCGCCTCGCCGCACAACGCGGACAAGGCCAAGCTCCATCTCAGCCATCAACGCCGAAGCCAACACCCGCAGCTAAGCCAGCGCCAGCACCGGAACCACATAAAGAACCCGAAGTCGACGAATCGAATCTTTCGCCATTCCAACGCGCACGACTCGCTGCTATGCGCGGACAAGGGCAAAGTGCTCCACAGCCGGCAGCGCATAAGCCATCAGCACCTGCTCCAAAACCTGCGCCGGAGCCGCATAAAGAACCCGAAGTTGACGAGTCGAATCTTTCGCCGTTCCAACGCGCACGACTCGCTGCAATGCGCGGCGTGGGACAAGACACGCATTCTGTAGCAAATGAAGCGAAGCCAGTTGAAGCGCCACAACCAGAAGAAACAGAGCAACAGCAACAGCCTCCACAAGAAGATGAAGAGCAGCCGCATAAAGTGGTGCAAACAAGAAGGAGAATGACGCGAAGGGGCGCAAGAGCGCCATCGGTTCTTAATGATCTCAAACCAAAAGCAAACGAAGAGAACATGAGTCACCTCACAGAAAATAATGAGGAAACAGAACCAGTAACTCAAGAAGAATGATAAGTAGTAAACATAACAAATCGAATGTAATTTTTGTTGCAGAGAATAGGGCTTAAAAACTACAAAATTAAAAAATATGTAAAGTCAGCAGAAAATGATTAGATGACTTTTTCCGAGAAAACATTTGTTTATAAAATGAGAAATTTGTTTGAAAATTACTATAAATTTATTAAGATGAAAGATGAACGAATTGCTAAGGTTCCAATTTTTGCAACTGAACTCCCTGCTGGATGATATCACCATTTAAGTTAGAAAAACAATTTTTTTTGCATTAATATAAAATTTAAATGATGTCTTAATCAAAAAATCTATGTTTTATAATATTGTTTATATCAAAAATAATAGCAAGCAACACCAAGCAAATTTTCAAAAATTTGAATAGTTTACGTACAAAATTGAGGGAATCCTGGTCGTTGGAAATTGACAAACTTTGGTTGAATCCTTTCTCTCGCTGTAAATGCAAGACGTCAAGCTCTTCGGAAAGTGGTCTTATTCCGATATCGATTTCGAACAACTCGATAAAGCACTTGTTGATTACATCTCAGTTCACGAAAAACAACAGGTAATTCTCCCACACACAGCAGGCCGTTATCAACATCAACAATTCCACAAGGTAAATTGTCCACTTGTTGAACGTTTTGTTTGCTATCTTATGTGCCATGGTCGTAATGCAGGTAAGAAGCTTATGGCTATTCGCATTGTTCGTCAAGCATTTGATCTCATCAATTTAGTTACAGGCGAAAACCCACTTGTTGTCTTTGTTAAGGCTGTTCAATATTGTGGTGCTCGCGAAGATTCAACACGTATTGGTGTTGGTGGTACAGTTCGTCGTCAAGCATGTGATGTATCACCACTCCGTCGTATCAACCAATCACTCGCTCTCATCACAGAAGGTGCACGTAAGTCTGCATTCCGTTCATCCAAGACAATTGCAGAATGCCTTGCCGATGAACTCATTGCAGCATCAGGTAATACAAATGACAGTTACGCAGTTCGTAAGAAGGATGAACTTGAACGTATTGCCAAATCCAACCGTTAAACAGTACAAATTGTCATGATAATTTTTTCTTTCATTTTAAAATAAATAATAATATGGTATTTTAAAAATAAATAAAATGGTAAACACCATTGTTCAATAGATAAAGAACTATTCTTTTTAAAAAAACATTTCATTTTGTTAACGGTCTCCTTTGACGGTTTAATTCGTTATCCTCAATAATAAAACAATGGAAATCAACTTTAATCAAGAAGATAAAGAAGCTGCAAAAGAAGTATTTGATAGGGTAAAAGAATCTGACTCAGACACAGCATCATTATTTGAAGTTGTTGATGCACTTCGACTTCTAGGATTACCCGCACAATCAGACAAATTATACAAAGAAAATAAGAGCTGGGATGTAAATTTCGAACAATTTTGCATGATTTATTCCAAAATGAAAGAAGAAAAAGACAAAAAAGAACTTAATGACCTTGTTCTTCAATCATTTGAAGCACTTGGAGGAAATTCAAATCAGCAAGGTGCTATTGATGTCAACAAATTAACAGACATTTTTAGTTTTTATCAACTGGATATAGAACCTGAAGATTTTCTCCAAAGAGCGAATCTTGATTTAAGTAGCACAATTTTGTATGAGGATTACCTGCAAATTTTTGAACTCTCTGGGACGCGTCAATAAATATTAAGTTTTGATGTTAAAACTATTGATAGGAAAACCAATTTAAAATTTGTACATTTGCCTAACATTCATTTAATTTATTATATTAATATAATAAATTTATATTTTTTGGGACTAAAAAAATTTTTTTCATCTTACGTAAGCAGTACCGATTAAATGAGTTGAAAAAAGAAATATATTATAGCATTAAACATTTATTAAGTCAATTTTAGATCAAATGTTTTAGAGATTTCGGAATAGCATGCACTGAAATCTCCTTCTATAAATCCATTAAAATCATCAGTACTGATGATCAGCATCACAACCATCATTATTACTTCTAATAAACATTTCTTTTTAATGTTATTGAAGATGCTTCTTTCAAGTAGTTTCTGCTGTTTTTGGATGTAAAAAAATTCTAATATTTTTTCGTAGAATAATATTGTCAACTCAAATAGATGAATGAACTCTCCACATCAAATGGGTATTGCTTTTTGAGACAGATCTTTTTTGTCTATTGCTTTAAATACTTTCCTAATAAATCTCTTCTTCCTTATCAATAGATCTTGAAGAACTTAGAAACTAATTTAAGTCATTTCCCTGGTTTTTCTAGTTATGTGTAGTATGTGTGTGTCATGAATTCTGAAAATTTGTGCGAGGAATGGATTTGTGATGATGTGTCCATGTATTAAACATTGTTTATACAATAAATAAATTTATCAATTTGATAGCGCTCATGGGCAAAATGCAAATAAAGCTAGAACATGTAATCCTATAAAATATTTTATATATTTTTCAACATACCGAAACATCATCTCAATCAATGAATTTGAATAAAATGCTACAATAAATCCATGGATATTGAAGATTATTATGTAAATTCAAATGGATTAAATGAGTTCCTAAAGATATATTCTCTACATAAATGTAATAATTCAACACAAAGGCTTAATATCGAATTATCCACACGATATCTTATCCATTTTATATAAATAGTTTATTTTATTCTTCTTTTTCAGTAAAATTTCTGAATTCTTTTGTTATCCACATATTTAAAATCATTTTTTTTTTCTTTTAAGTTATACATCATATTCCTTTATACAAATTCGATATAAAGTGAAAATGTTAAAATCAAAAATCGAAAAACATAACAAAATTTTATTATAAAAATTTATTTTATATTTATTACCTCATATTCACTGCCTTTTTTCTTTCCATTGATTATATTGCTCCAACAGAAACATTAAAAGCTGAGGAGCCTTTTCACCGAATTTATTAATAATTTCGGTATTAGAATAAATAATACTAAAAGCCCTAAACAAACCCACAGATATATTCTCTTTTGGCAAATCATAAGATTCATATTCTTTATTAAAGTTTATAAACCAATCACAAATCCAATATAAAATAATAATCACATTTCCTTCACTCTTTAAACAATTATCATTTGTTTCCACCAAATAAACGATTAACAAAAACGCATAAACAATAGAAGGCGCAGAATATTTAAACTGCGAAGAATTCAAAAACAAATTAATTGCCAACTCACGCACATTCACGAAATTCGGGACATTATTTAAATAGTTCAAAATAAACAAAGAAAAAGAAGACATACAAATTGTATAAGTTTCAGAGTCATTGATATCATTATCACCATCCAAAACATTAATAATATTTTGATACATCATTAATATATTATTAATATTTTCATCATTAAATGGGGTTTTCATATTATATATTTGGATGAATTGTTCGAATATAATTGGCAAATAAATTGGTGAAAATGTTTTAATTATTTGGAAATATGATAAAATTGATTGTGTAACAAATTGTTGATTTTGATAATTTAATATAATACTTGTTTTAATTAAAGGTATTCCTGCAACACGTGTAGCTTCATTACAAATTAAATTGGGCAAATTTGGTATGAAATTAGTTTGGAATTGTTGTTGGATTATTAAATGATTAAAATATGGACTTAAAACCATTATATGGATTAAGGCACAAATATCTTCAATGGCATTATTATAAAAATCGATATCACGATCAATATCTTCATCTGATTGTAACATTTCTTGTTGAATACCAAATTGTTCTAATGTTTGAACGATTACACTTTTATTGTCCAAAAACTTCTTTAATAAAAATTGAAGATTTCCAAATAATTCATTAAGTTGTTCTTCATTCATCCATTGTAAGTGGATAATAAGTTCAATTATATATTTACATTGGACAACAAATTTTTGTGATTGAATTGGTTCATCGATAAATCGAATGATTGAATTGATTGTAAACATACTTAAGTAAAAAAATTGATTTAATATTTCTTTATTATTTCGAAATATTTTTATAATTTTAGTTAATAATGTTAATAATGTATTAATTATAGTTAATGAAAAACTTGTTTTTGTAACTATGTTTTGAGTAAAGTTAAATATTATTTCTAAATATGGTTCAAAATTAATATTTAATCTATATAATAATGAAATTATTAAATCAATTTTTTGATTAAATCCATCAATAGTCGATTTTAATGAGAAAGATTTTGATGTTTTTTCTTTTGATGTTAATTTATAATAAATTGATAATGGATATATCGAAGAATCTTCTAATACATTTATAGTATATACATTAATATCTTTTTGTAAATATTGTATAATGCTTTGACTAATTTCTTTAATCGAATTAATATTAGCAATTAATATTAAGTTTTTTAATGCTTCATAACAAGAAATATCAAAATTCTCATCAATATATTTGTTTTGTAATATTAATAATTCATTTAAGAAAAAATTCGTATAGTCATCAGTTTCTAATGGTAAATTTTGATTCATAATATTAATTACAGCTCCATAATATACATTAATTATTGCAATCTTTAATTGTGGGAATTGTATTATATTAGGATAAATTTGTTTGGTGATTTCTAATGTTTGCATTGCATAAGGTTGATATTCAGTCTTTAAACATGACTCGAATTTATATATAATTTTGAAAATATATTGTTGAAGTTCAATTGGTACTTGTCTTAATAAAGAAATTAACATATCGAAGTTAAAGAATTTATATAAACTATATGGTGTAATCTCATGATAATATGATAATAATGCTTTAGCTCCTGCTTTTCGTACTTTAGGATGTTGTTCTTTTGGGAAATTAAGTAAAAATGGTAAAATTGTATCTTGTCCTAATATTTGATATGTCTCTGATTTCACTAATGATAAATTAGATATGATTTTATAGACTGATACACGTAACTTAAGTTGCGAAAATTGTGGCATTTGAATAATGGTTAATAACTCAATCGTAAAGAGTACTGCTTCATCTTCTTGTATATTCATCCATTCAATATGTCTCATTGCTGAATACGCTACAAATATGGAGTGTATTTGTTGCCATGTAATGTTCGATTGCTTAAATAACTCATTATTATATTGATTGACAAATTCTAAATAATTGGGAGTGCTTGAGTCTTTTAAAATACTTTGTAAGACTTCTTTGGCACAATCACATGGCAAAATGTTGTTGTAATCTTTTTCAATGGAAAAGTGCTCGTCGGTTTCCTCAATGATTTTGAATAAACATAAGAAAACGTTGTTGATAAAACATTGAGAATTGGAACATAAGGCAGGTGAGCCTTTAGCAAGTGAAGCAAAGACATAGATGGCAAGATTACGAAATGGACATGTTCGAGAAGATGCAATCGTACAAAGAAATTGAATGAGATTGGGTAAAATGCTCTGAAATTTATTACCATGATTCTCAGCAAATAAGTCAATGGATGTTAAGAGACCTGGAAGTTGTTTTTGTGGAAATGTTGATATCAAATGTAAAAATGCTTGTGGACAAAAGTCATTATCTACAATGCCCCAAACAGAGAGGACTAATTGCGCACGTGGAAGAATTGAGGATTCATATGTTAACTCTTTGGATATTAAAGCAAATAAAAAATCTGGACTAAAACCTGCAAAATCTTCACTATCAAGAAGAATTTCGATGATAATAGAGAATACATATGTTTCAAACTGTGCATTTTGTGATAATTCCATAATGTATTGTTGAATAATCGTTGATTGAGTTTGTTTATAAGTTGTTGTTGCAAATAATGCAATAAGAGAAGTAATTAATGATTTGGAATTTTCTGGGAGCATTTGATTTGAAAGTATTTTTGGTATTTCTTGAGAAAAAATTTGCCAAAATGTATTTTGAAATTCAACGGATTGAAATAAATTACCTACCTTTATACCACGGGAAAGAAGAGTTGCACCTATTTGAGAATTTCTTGGATTTTGACTATTTGCTATAATCATCTGTAAGGAAAAAATTTCAAAATCCATTGGACAGGCTCCTAAAAACTCAAGCAATACTTTTTCGCTATTAACACGAGTTTCACTATTTGATAAAGAATCATTTGCAAGATTGCAAAAAGTTTCCAAATTCATGAGCCTAAATTTTAGCTACGGTTATAAACGGCGTTGATTAATTCAATAGCATCACTTCATGTTCAAGAAGCAATTGAACAAGACGCTGTCAACCAAATAGACGGTCGTTACAAATCAGAAAATCAATTTTTTTTCATTTTCCACTGAACTAAATTTAAAGAAACATTAATAAATAAGTATATCATATTCAATAAAATTATTCTAACCAAATTTTGTTATTTTATTTTTTTTTTCTGAGAAATCTCTAAAATTTCAAAAGGATTTTTTGGGCTTTAGAATTAAAAACAGAACTGTTTAAATTCAAAATATATATAGAACTAATAATAGTTAATCTTGATTTATATAATTTTTTTTAGTTTTCATTCTGTTTTTAAGTTATACAAGGTTTTAATATCTATAGACCAGAGCAAAAATTCAAAAATCTGTCTTTGCAATTTTTTAAAATTTATATGTTCTAAAGCATAAATAGGAAAATTCTTGAAACATTTTATTCATTATTGGAGGCTCTGGACAAAGAAGAAAAAATAACTTTTTGAATTCATGGATCCATTAAGATTCGTTCCGATATTCACAAAAAACAAAAATAATTTCGTTTTCGTAAAGATAATGAAAAATATCATTTCGATTTTGTTCACATAAATGAATGATTTCTTCATTACCTCCTGTAACTACATATTTACCTGTATTTTTTACATTAGTTAGTAAATTTTTAAAACATTGAACTGATTCAACAAATGCTGCATAATTAATTCATGAAACATTTATAAATGGGTTAATAAAATCACATCATTCATAAAGTGATAGTTCAATTAATAAATTAAAATCAAGTTTTTTTTCCTTGAAGTTTTCTTCAAAAAGTTTTTTCATTTCATTCTTTTGAAATTGAATAAAATATGGATTTCATTGAGTTTTAAGAAAAATGTTCCAAGTAATTTCAATAAATGATCATTCGATCAAGAATATAATTCGTTCCATTTGTATTTTTCATAAAAAATAATATGTAAACATACATAAAGAATTGTGTTTTGAATTTTATTATTCTTTTCATGAAATTCAAGTCCTTCAAGAAATATCAAATATATGACAATCGATTTCATTCGTTGCTCAAATGAAGAAATTATCATTTGACTTATACAAAGTTAGTTATTATTAAATTATAAGAAAATGAATATTTTTTATTAATTATTATGTTTACCGTATGTGTAATATATATATATATATATATATATAATATATTATTTTTGCTAATTAATGAAAGTTCTTCCAATTTATTATCATAAAAATTTCAACTTCAAGACTGATGTCAGAAACATAAACCTATGAAAAATTCAATCAATAACCGTGTTTTAAACGGTTTGGCCTTTCCTTTGCCCAAATGAGCATACCAACAGGAGATGAAAAGAAAGAAGTTTCAACAGTTCAGAACACTCAGCGCATTCGCTTAACAATTACATCTTCAAAACTTCCAAACCTCCAAAAAGTTTGCAATAATTTAGTTCAAAAACTTAAGGCTGAACATCTTAAGGTTCGTGGACCAATCCCAATGCCACGTCGTCGCTTAAGAATTACCACACGTCGAGCTCCATGTGGTAATGGTACTGAAACATATGATCATTTAGAACTTCGTATTTATAAACGTGTTATTGACTTCGTTGGAACACCAGCTGCTGTTAAACAAGTCACACAAATTGGACTTGAGCCAGAAGTTCATGTTGAAGTTTCAGTTATCACTGAGTAAATACTCGTAATATGAATTTTTTCATTTTTGCTAATTTTTTGTAACTTTTAGTTCAAGCAAATAATTTTTAAGCTGTAATAAATTAGGATTGTGTTTAAATGAAATAACAAATTTTTTGATTTCTGACCTATGAATATGTGTAAGACCCATTTCATTTACGGATGTGTAAATAAACGAGATGCAATATCATTAACAAGCCAAGAAATTCCATTTTCTACACCAGTGTTTGTTGCTGCTGAACATGGAACAATTGACCAATGTCTCCTTTCGATTCTGTCTAAGTCAAGAGCATCGCGGATTTCCTCTGATTTCATTGCTCCGGCAATATCTTGTTTATTGGCGAAAACAAGAAGTGATGCATTTGCCAAACGTTCTTGTTGGAGAATTGAATCAAGCTCATCCTTACATAATGAGATTCTCTCACGATCTGTTGAATCAACAACCCATACGACTCCGTCTGTTGATTCAAAATAATTTCTCCAATATGCACGAATTGTGGATTGACCCCCAACATCCCAACAACTTAGTCTATATCCTTGACATTCAACTGTTTTTATTTCGAAACCAAGAGTAGGTGAAAGATCATCAATTGATTCACCCATAAATGCTTTAATAACAGATGACTTACCTGCATTATCTAGACCAAGAAAAAGGATTCTCATTTCTTTTTCTTTTAATTTAAGTTTACGGAGGAAATGGAGAAGACCCATTTACTTGATTAATTAATAAACGCACGCCCCATAAACATTGAGAAGGTCTGTTTAGAAATGAGGCGCTCGATTTTTTCGAAGCCAATGCCTTCATTAAAAAAACGACCAATACAGTATCCACAATGGAAACCTCCGAAGCGCCAAAAGCCAAAACCAAATATGTATCGATTAACCGCAACAGATTTTGGTGTATCATTGAAACCATCTATAAAAGCAGTTTCATTTACACAATATGAAGAAGAACTCACATATCGTCTTGTTACAAACGACGGAACAGATCAAGCATTGATTTGGCTCACGATGGCTCGGAACATATTTCATCATGAGTTATCACAAATGCCTGAAAATTACATATCAAAACTTGTTTTCAACAAATACCACAAAACTGTTGTTTTAATTTCAAATGGGAGAGTCCTTGGTGGTATTTGTTTTCGACCATTTCAATCATTAAATTTTGCAGAAATTGCTTTTTGTGCGGTATCATCAACACAACAAATTCGTGGTCTTGGTGGGCATTTAATGGCACAAGTAAAAATGTATCTTCAGGCGTTACAAATTCTCAATATTTTAACATATGCTGATAACTCTGCTGTTGGGTATTTTAAAAAGCAAGGGTTTACTTTAAACATTAATTTAAATCCATCTATATGGACTAAATGCATTAAAGATTACATGGGTGCAACATTAATCCATTGTAAAATCTCTCCGATTGTTGACTATCTTCACATAAATGTCATTGCTGATTGTCAAAAAAAGCTTGCTTCCCTTCTTATGCCCGACGTAGAACTTATTTATGTTAATTCATGGCCAGTTCATTCCATCAAAGGAATCACCATCGAAAATGCGCCACAACTTAACATCATTGATCAAATGAGACTTATTGTACAGAAGACAAAAGAGCATTCAAGATCATGGCCATTTCGAAAACCTGTTTCGAAAAGCGAAGCTCCAAATTATACTGACATTATAAAGACGCCAATGGACTTATCATTACTTGAAAGGAATGTTAATGATGGAAAATATACATCACTGAAACAATTCGAACATGACATGAGGCTTATTTTCTCGAATTGTTATAAGTTCAATGGTCCAGAAAGCGTGTACACAAAGAGCGCAAGAGAATTAGAAAAGTATGTAAATGAACTGTTTTCAAAAAGCTCAACTATACACAGACATTAATTGTTTTTGTTTAACAAATAAAGTGTTTTTGATTGTTGTATATTTTTTAAAATTTTTTTAAATATAAAAGATATGTAATTATTTATATGCTATTTTTCATATTTGAGTTTTAATTTTGGAATATTCATTTGTATGTTTGCTAATTAAATTCATGTTATTTTCAGACAAGACAAGATGATGTAAAGGAAAGACGATAAAAAATTTATTTGCCTGAAAAATATGCCCACTTTTCAAACGAGATTGTGTGCAAAAAATAATCGTCTTGAAATTTACTTTTTGTTAGCAATTGCCACTTTTTGATACACAAAAAGTGGCTGATTATTAATTATTTTCTATTTTTCTCAATCAATAAAAGTTAAAAATGTTTAAAACTTAAATATAAAATCAAGTTCGAGAACTTTAATCTAATTACAATGTTGAAACATCTAAAAGTAACTTCGAACAAGATATTTTTTTATTTCGAATCCATTATAATAACCGTTAAGCGCCAATGAATTTTGAAATAAATTATACGGTCGTTTCACTTCGAAAATGGAAGGTGATAACTATGATGTCATCGCATGCGGAACAGGTTTCAAGGAATGCCTTCTCAGTGGCCTTCTCTCTGTTGCTAGGAAGAAGGTTTTACACGTCGATCGTAACGATTTCTATGGAGCTGATTGTGCCTCATTAAACATCACACAATTCTTCCAAAAGTTCTTCCACAAGGACCCACCAGCAGAACTCGGACCAAACCGTGATTGGAATATCGATCTTATTCCAAAGTTCATCATGGCCGACGGTCTTCTTGTTAAGGTTTTAATCCACACAAAGGTTAATGATTCCCTTAACTTCCAACTTATCGCTGGTTCATATGTTTATAAGAACAAGAAAGTTGATAAGGTTCCATCAACATCTGCAGAAGCATTCTCTACTTCTCTTGTTGGTCTCTTAGAAAAGCGTCGTCTTGCATCATTCCTTGAACAAGTTACCAACATCTATGATAACCCAAGTGATCCCAAACACGCCAAAGTCAAGACAATGACAGCACAAGAATTCATGAAGTCATATGGCCTTGATCCATCCACAATGACATTCATTGGTCACGCCATGTGTCTTGAACCAGATGATCAATACCTTAAGCGCTCAGCTAACGAACTTATTGACAAGATGGCCCTTTATGGTAACTCCATCTCCAAGTTCAAGAACCAAAACTCACCATACTTATACCCAATGTACGGTCTCGGTGATCTTCCACAAGCCTTTGCTCGTCTTTGCGCAGTTTGGGGTGGTACATACATGCTTAACACACCAGTTGATAACATCATCATTGAGAATGGCAGAGCAGTCGGTATTGAATCCAATGGAAAGAAGGCTTATGCTCCAGTCATCATTGGTGATCCATCATACTTCGCCAAAATCCCAGGAAAGACAAAGACTGAAGGCAGGATTGTTCGTGCCATCTGTCTTCTTAACCAACCAATCAAATGCCTTGGCAGCAAGAACAAGGTTGATTCTGCAAACATCATCATCCCACAAACTGAAGTTGGCCGTAAGCATGATATCTATGTATGCTTCACCTCATACCAACAACGCGTTTGCCCACAAGGTTGGTACGTCGCTCTTGTTTCTACAACTGTCGAAACAGATAAGCCAGAAGCTGAATTGAAGCCAGGTCTTGACCTCCTTGGTAAGATCGCATACCAAGCTGTCGAAGTTCAAGATGTATACATCCCACAAATCCCAGGTAGCCAAGATGGAATGTACTGCAGCTCTTCATATGACCCAACAACACACTTCGAAACCACAATTGCTGAAGTCCTTGACTTATACGAACAAATCATGGGCAAGCCGGTTAATTTCGATGAAGACTAAATCTTAACTGATTTGGAATTTCTGCTTTTTGAATTGATTTTTATCGTTTATATATTTTGGTGAATAAATTAACGTTCTCAATGTTTCTCAAACACTTTCAATTTTTGAATACGAATCCGATTATTTTTCATTCATTTGACTCTATCGTTGGAATGTGCCGCTGGATTTTTGATTGGATGATAAAAAATAAAAGTTTTACAAATAAAAAGCTAGAGACGAGTTACTGTTAGGCCACGTTGCAGGAGTTCATTTTCCCATTGTTTCTTTTCTTCCTCTATTAATTTTGCTAACCGAGCACGTCGTTCAGCAACTAATTCAAGTCTGGCAATCCTAACTTCTTCTTGCGTTCTTTTAATGTTACGACGAACTTCAGCATTATGTACATAACTATTATGAGCTTCTCTAAATCGTGTTTCATTTTCTCTTATTTGTGCTGCCCTTATTTGCGCGGTGGCTTGTGCTCTCATTTCGTTTTGATTGATTAAGGACTGGATGTTAGAAGGGTTTCCTGTTCTATTTCTTCTCATTTTTTTTGCTAAAATTAACGTACGTTTTAAATAAAACAGCGGTTTCATTCGTATTCAAAAAGTGGATTCGATTTGACAGATTAAATAAAAAGTGGCTTCAATCCCATGTCAAGGAGAAGTTCGAGAAACCTATCAAGCATATCTCGCAAATCATCTTCTTCATCAGTCAATGAATTACTACGATCATCTTCAATAATTGAATTATCTGATAAAATTTCCTATGATCCTATTTTTTATTTCCAAAAGTATCTCAATGCATTTATTCAAGAACCACGTGAGCTTGTTGTCCTTAGGCAATCCGTTTCAAAATCCTCATCACTCACAATTAAGCCTACTCAAATACAATATTTTCCTCAAGATCAAACTGTAAGAATTAAGCAAGAAGGCGGTGACAGATCGTACCAAATTAATACCTTCGATAAAATAGAGTGGGGTGAAGTTCCTGGTCCTTCAGGTAATATGAAATTTATCAATATATCAATTAAAGGTGATCGTAATCCTCTAATTCTTCATGGTCCTTCAGAAAGTATGGAATTCTGGTATGATGCACTTCAAGTTCTCCATAATAAAAATGCTCAACCAAGTACGCCATCGTCATTATCAAGAATGGAAATCTTCACTAAAGCCACAGAGATTTCCAAAATACCTCCAAGCTCCAACTACACTATTCCTCCTCCACCACCAAACCTCAAATTCACCTGTGAATTCCCACCAGAGTAAAATTTTGGTATTGCGTTAAAAATTTTAATTTTGTTTTTGATTAGCCAAATCAATAATTAAAATAAAATCACATCAACGTGTTGTTATGCATGTAAGAAGAAAAAATTTTATTTCATATCATCAGCCATAAACATAGAATTCTAGCAATTGTTAGATGTAAAAATACAAGAATATGTTTGATACATTTGTTTAAATGTGGGCTAAGAGATTATTTGTCATAAAATTCTTCAAAATATAATCAGATTTTATCAATGTGCATTGAGCCATTTTAAGTTTCTTATTTTATATTTACACAATACCATTTTAATATATTTAATAAATTTTTAATTTATTGTTTTAATCACATTTGGACAAGAAGAATTCTCCATGATCAGATCCGGATTTCCATGTTCCTGAAATTAGGATAGATCCATCATTTGAATATTCACCAATGAAATAGAACGGGCTATCCAATGAAAATCCTTGTCTAATGATAACAACTCTTTGTGTACCATCAATCCTCACTCCATAAACATCATTCGTGTTATCGTTTTCTGTGCAGGTGCCCGTTATGAAGCCGTTACTGAGTACCTCCAACCGCACATCAAGTTCGCGCTGCGAGTTCCCTCGCGCGTAGAACGCAAGGTACTTGCCAGTAAAGATGGGGTCTGCCCAGAGCTTCTCACCTTGGTCCTGGCTGGTGTTGAGAACAATTCTGGAGTTGGATGATGATACATCAATTTGATATGTACTATCAATTTTGTCAAAACGTCCACTGAGAATTTCTATCCCTTCTTCATCATTGTATTTGCAAAGAGTGATGTTGTGTGTCTTAGGTTGAATGTTAGCTTTGATGAGATGATACAGATTATCAGTAAAAAGATAATAGCCATAAGCAACAGTTCGATCAATCTTAAGATAAACTCGAATGGAAACGTTTTGTGAGTTGGGTAATTCTATGTTACCATCGAAATAACCGGAAATTTTGACATCTATTGGTTCGAGTATTAGATTACTATCACCTGATTGAGATGGCACATATCTTTGAATTTGATCTGGCATTAGTTTGGAAATACGTTGGAGTTTTGCATTTTTACCAACTGTTGATGGAAATGATCGAATGCTTCTTGGAGGAATAACCTCGATTCTTTGTGATTTTTTGTCGCCCCTTACTTCACATGAATACCAATCAGAAGTAGGGTTATAAACGTATGTTTTATTTTCTGGAATTATGAGAGATGACATTTAACTAAATTTTTGTAATTAATTTTTTATCTTGCCACTTTTGTAAACGGTCTATAAACACTTTTTTTGGGTGTTTATTAAATTAACGTTAATTTTTTCCGAATTTTTGACCCGTTTTGTATCGTTACCAGAACGTTGGTCAATCCCCGATGAGAAAAAAAAGCTCTGAAGAAATCATACATTTTTTTATTGGCGGTGTTGGTTTTGTATATGCTGTCGCCTTAGTGTGTTGTATGATAAATAGCCTCTTATTCGATGATGAGAATAAATATTCTCAATTAAAGTACGGTGTTAATAACTCTATTCATCATATAGCAGTCTGCATTGCAGTTTTCTCCCTTGCAGCTTTTATATTTACAGTAATTGCAATCCTTCTATTTGTTGCAGAATCACAACGTTACATGTTAACAATTTTCATGATAATATCAATGCTCACATCTCTTGGCCTAATACTCACCCAAATCATAGGGCTTTCACGTACAACGTATGGAAATGCTATTGTTACTTCACAATATAATTATTATGATACTGATGATACTTTTCGCGACTATGTTGATACTTATTTCGAAGTTGGTAACGCCACTTTAGAACTTCCACCCAACAATTCCACTTTACAAGTTAATTCTTCTCTATTTGTTGATTTTTACATTACATACAAATACTATCAAAACTCATCATATCACACTGGCACTGTTCCCTCCTGTAATTTCACCTTCCCTAACACCTCTATTTTCAATAGTAGTAATCCATGTGATTATGATTTTTCTGGCGTTATTGGAAACTGCATTGGCTTTTGGAATCCGACACGATTCCAAAGCTATTGGTGTACAGTTTCTAATGAGCAATCCACCCTTAATGCTAGTTTGACAGACTATAGCCTTGTTGAGGACATAGCCAAGGAAAACCGTAAGAAGACCGGAATTGCATCTTACTCTGTTTTCTATGGCCTCAATGTCATGCTTCTCAGCATTGAGTGCATCACATATTTCTTCATTATAGTTCTTATTCTTTTAAGTTTGTTTTTAGAGAATAACAGTAATGTACCTAAAACAAATCCAAAGAATAAAAAGAATGTAAATAATAACAATAATAAAGAAAAAGAAGAAAAGAAGAAAGAAGAGCCAAAGAAAGAAGAGAAAATCGAAGTAAAGAATAACAAAGATAAAGAAAAAGAAAAAGAAGACACAACAAGTGACGATGACGAAGATTCAGTACAAAAAGAGTCGTCGTCAACAATTGGATTATATGAAGAAGAAGAAGAAGAAGAAGAAGAAGTGTATGAAGTAGAAGAGGAAATCGAAGAAGAAATAGAAGAAGAAACATCTGAGGAATCAAGCGAATCATCAAGTAGCAGTAGCTCATCTAATGAATAGAAATATATAAAACTAAGATAAATGTGTAAAATGGATTTTTAATTGTGATTAAATAAATCGTTGAAGAAACAATATGGTTATTTGTATTTTCATTAATCATTTGCTTTTACATTACGGGGAGAAACGGACTATGACGGACTACCTGATGTATGTGCTGTTTGAATAATCGTTGTGTTTTTATGTGTAGTTAAATAATAATGTGGATTACTTACTTCTGAATATCCATCAAATCACCATCTATATGATTCATCCCTTGCAAATTTTGCAATAGATTAATCAGATAATTCATTTAGCTCAGCCCAAACATCACTAAGAGCTTCATTTGAGGCTGTATGTGTTTATTTTATTGATTAAACATGTGGTGAAAGTAACACGAATGATCAGTAACTCATGAAATTTCATTATAATATTGTTCCAAAGTAGTACTAAGTGTGCCTGAAAAACAACAACCAGAAACAGTACATGATTCTGAACCAATTTGAATTCCAAATTTATATGCATTTTGTCCCTAACCAAGAGAGTTCCTCCCACAAACAATAACATCATTACCAAATATAACACAATAACCAAAATCAATATTTTGTGAAACATATCGAATTTCACTATTTGGCTGGTAATAAGGTAACCTCCTTCAGTTCAAGTTTTATAGATCGATGAAAGAGGAAGTGCGCTACTCTCATGTTCATTGTGCACAAAATGAAGATTAGAACCTACAAGTGGATACACATTAAGTACTCTGACTGAGTATGTCGTTGTAATAATATCAAATAAACTGGTTTTCAATTTAATCAATTTCTTCGTAAACAATATGTGCTAAATCTTGATTGAAATTCTGTACAATTCAGGTAAACATATTTATTTTTATATCTTACTTCAAGGTTCATTTCATCTAGATGATATTCTTTTAATTTTTGAACATCCATTTGGCATTATAAATAATTTTTGATGAAGCATTTGTAATTCTTTTTTCAGAGAAAGCTAAAACATTTAGTGAGAATTATCTCTATCAACTATAGTTGTATATAATAACTTATCTATATCGATCTTATTGATATAAATTAAGATAGTTCGTGGTTTGTTGTCCATTTATGAATGTTCTCTATTTCGAATTTTTCCGGAAAGTTAGCCGTTTCTCTCTTTGACTATCCAATAATTTGCACTAGCTAAGACAGATTTACAGACATTGACTTCAGCCATAAATTTTACATCGAATAACAAAATAATTAATGAAAAAATTGATTTATTTGAGGTATTTTGTGAAGAAATCGACCATCTTATCAAATGGAATTACGTCCATATTGTCGTAAAGGTCAGTGTGAACAGCGTTTGGTATTATCAACAATTCCTTATTGTCGCCCTTCAACTTCTTAAATGCGTCCTTGCTGAAGTAGCATGAATGCGCCTTTTCGCCATGGATAACAAGTACAGCGCTTCTTATTTCGTCGCTGTATTGTAAGATTGGCATATTCAACAACGACAGTGGTGATGTTACATTCCATCCGTCATTCGAATTAAGGGATCTCTTGTGGTAACCACGCTTTGTCTTATAGTAGTCATGATAATCCTTGACAAAGAATGGCGCATTTTCTGGAAGTGGATCTACAACGCCGCCGCCTCTTGCATAGCTCTTGTTCCTATAGTCAACAGTCCTTTGTTCGCACATGCTCTTCCTCTTTTGGTAACGAGCTTCTTCAGTGTTTTCGCTATCGAAATATCCTTGCGCGGTTACACGTGTCATATCGTACATTGTTGATGAGACAGTGGCTTTGATACGCGTATCAATTGCGGCAGCATTAATGGCAAAGCCACCCCAGCCACAGATACCAATGATGCCGATCTTCTCTGGATCAACTTCATCAGATGTGGATAAATAATCAACAGCTGCTTGGTAATCTTCAGTGTTGATATCTGGAGAAGCAACATAACGTGGCATGCCTCCACTTTCACCTGTGAATGATGGATCAAACGCAATTGTTAAAAAGCCGCGTTCGGCCATGGTTTGGGCATAAAGTCCAGATGCTTGTTCCTTAACAGCACCAAAGGGACCACAAACAGCAATTGCTGGAAGTTTACCTTCGGCATTAATTGGTTTGTATAAATCAGCTGCTAATGTGATGCCATAACGATTGCAGAATGTGATCTTACGATGAGATACCTTGTCGCTTTTTGGAAATGTTTTGTCCCATTCGGTTTCGAGCTTAAGATTTTCCATATTCATGGTGCTGGAAAAATAATGAGGTGATAAATTTCAGAGTACTCAAAACTTCAGTTACGATAAATTTTCTGAGTGTTAGACCAATTTATAAACTACTCAATTCGTAGACCGTTTGCAGTGGTTTTTGTATGGTTCCCAAAAGAAAAAAATTAATTTAGTCTTATGCTATGTTCTGTTAACTGTATTGGTAATACTATAAACTTATGATAATCATTTCATACTTAGTTTTCAAAAAAAAAAAAACACAAGTCGGAAAAAATTGTTTATCAATTTGGTTTATAAGCAGCCACTAAATCCTTTAGAGCAACACATCAAATAAAAAACAAAACATTATTAATATAACATTTACATTTTCTATTTATTCTTCTCCATCATTTTTCTTATGATGTCTTCTCCTTCTATGTCTATGCAAAGTTCCAATGTTTGCCTCTATTTCCATTTCAGCGTTTTCCACTTCGGGTGCAGTAATATCTGTTACAGTCGGCGGAACAGGTTCCACATCAGGTATATTCTCATCCTCAATTATATCATTCATTGCCTCTTTTCTTTTCATTATTTCTTCTGTGTCACGTTCCCATTGTTGTCTTCGTGTTATGAACTGATCCATTCGAAAGTTGCGCCATATATAACGCGCTCCGTTTTTGACGCTTTCATTTTTTAAGTTTTCGCATATCTGCGCTTTAGCTTTGATGTCGCAGACGTCGTACATAGCTTCGATTACGAATGCTCCATTACGATCTAACGCAAGTTCTTGTGACTTAGGAATTAGACGTCGGATGATTTTCATCTTGGACTTTATGTCAATGTTCGACTTGATGAATTCGGATACGAAGTACGAACATGACTTGTCAAGTGAAAGTTCGAATATGCGATCTCCGCCAAGTTGCTTAGCTGCCTCGACAAGTGGTTTATTACTACTTGGATCAAAGTTACATATGCTTTGAAGCATTTTCGAGCCATTTGGCGGAGATATAGAATTCATATATTCTATCAAATTATCATTGCCACTTTCATTAACAAAATATGATACAAATCGGGTCTGATAGTTGGGATCAGAGTAGATAAGTCCTTTGGAAAGGGAAACAGCAACTTGGGGTCGAACTGAAATGATCTTAGGAAGTGAAGGAATAAGTTGTTTGACAACAAGTGATAGTTCTTCCCGGTTACGCTCACACTCGAGCCATCGCTGAAGAACATAGTTGGCGATGGGATGTGAAAAAGCTGAAATTGCTTCTTTACGAAGACATTTCTCAAGAAGTACAGTGGCAGCTGGTGCACCAACATTCTGAAGGAGTGATTCAATGAGCTTAGAACCAGATTTATCACAGATATCTTCATAGGTGCATGGAACAGATGATAATAAATATTTGATAAGTTTGGAATAATATTGTTGATTGAGTGAAGCAATCGCTTGGAGTGTGGCGCTGAATTGTGTGGACTTAACTCGAGTTGGATCATTGACAATTGCTTGAATAATTTTTCTGGAAAATTTATCAATCTTTTGATTCATAGAAGCATGAACAGAGAGTTCTTTGAGAATTGTACGAGCAACATGAGAACCTGCATAATCATCAGCTAGATCAGCTGCATTCGGTGTAAGTTCTGTAACTAAGCTTGATAACAATTCAGAAAATTTTGGTGGAGGAACATCAGAATCAATGAATTGGAAGCTTTGTATGATTATTTGTTCAACAACATGAGAAGAGAATTTATCATATGAAAGATCTTCAAAATGACCTGAAAAAGCCCTGAACAAACGCTGAAGAGATAAAATAGGACAATTCTTTATGTAACTTTCCATAAATCTCGAACAAGCTTTGTGTTGAGCAACTAATATTTCTTTTCCACGAAGAGCTTGATCAAGAGGTTCAAAAAAATCATTAACATCTTCTGAATCTTTAATTGAACTAAATGCATCCATTGCTCTCTCGAAATAGTCTACATCCTCTTTAGACAAGTGGCGCTCTTTTTGATTTTTCATTTTGAATTCGACCGCAAACAAACTCAGTCAAATTCATGGAAAAACATTTTTTTAACTTCATCATTGTTATGAAAGAACGAATCTGGATAAATGCTATCAAAACAACTGGTAAACTTCATTTGCCATATATAAAATACATTTTTTAAAAATAATTTTCAGATATAATTTCCATCTTATAAGATTTAACATAAAGTTTTATTGACAAAACCAACGCCCTTTTGAATAAGTATTCATGTAAAGGATCATCAACAAATTAATCGATCTTCCATAATATATTATGGAATTAAAATTTTAATATTGTGTTTATTGATTGCTTGATGTTTCCAAATCCATGGTGTGATTTTATTTTAGAGTAAATATTTATATTAATTTCGGGATTTCATGTTTCAAAATTTCCACAAATTCCCCACATTAAAAGAGGTTGATTGCGGTTTATTTACGATTGCAATACTTTATGTTTTGTCCCAAACGATACCACCGAAAATCTCCGAATGACTTTTTGAATGTCTGATGGTATGTCACGGCCGATATTCTGCTTTTTGAGTACAAAAATGCTGTTTACACGGTTTTTTCTGAAAGATTTTTTGTATTAAATATTAAAATATCTTAATATATAAATCCTTTTGTTTAATACTTACAAGAATAAATTATTACCATAATAATTTTAAATAAGTTTAATAATTATAATATTATAATATTTGTAATTAGCAAGATAAATTTGTTTGAAATCGGTTATAACGTCGCCTTGGTACTGTAGGCCTTTCAAAATTTGAGAGCCCACAGCTCATTTTTATGATTCTATCTTCAGCTACATTAGGAAACTTTGAGATCTACTCAACAATAGAGTGCACAGACACTAATACAATACTCGCAGTAAGAGACAACAAGGGAAATTCATATGCTGCAAGGTGTACACCAACTGATTTTAAAGTTAGAACATTCAATTTCGAGGTTAAGTTGTTAATGGGTCTTAGAGGCAAGTCTAAGTACATACCAAAGATGATCGCTTCTGGTTCTAATGATGAATGCAACTATCTTGTCATGAAACTTTTTGGACCTTCATTATCTTTCATCTCTAATGAACTTGGCCTTGGTAAATTTGGTACATCAACAGCACTTAGAGTTAGCTATCACATCCTTCAAGCTCTTCAACAACTTCACAAATTAGGTGTTATTCATAGAGATATCAAGCCATCCAACATTGTAACCACAAAAGATCACACCAATCCAATCAAGATCATTAACTATGGCCTTTCAAGATACTATCTTAATAAAGATGGTTCACTTGTTCCAGAAAGAGCTAATCCAGGCTTCCGAGGAACAGCTAAGTATGCATCTGTTAATGCCCTTCAAGGAAAAGATTTATCCAGAAAGGATGACTTAGAGTCATGGTTCTATGTTTTGACAGAATTATTATTTGGCAGTCTTCCATGGGGCGACCTCAAACGTAGCAAAGAAATCCTCGACATGAAGTGCAATGTTAACTTCAATGATCTTTATTCCAATACTTTCCCAGAACTTCTTGAAATCTGGAGAATGATTCAATCAATGGACTTTTCTTCCAAGCCAAACTATGACAGGATGGAAAAGATACTCAAAACAGTCATGTCCAACAACAGTGTTAATTGGAATGACTTATATGATTGGGAAGCATTTGGATTAAGACTTGGTGCGCCATTTACAACAACAGAAAAGGAGCCTGCTCAGTTATCGACATTAACAGTTCCACAACATAACTCATTCTTGAACAAGTTCCAGTTCATTAAGCTACTATGGAATGATAAACCTAACAAAGGCTATGCACACGTTGATGAAACTAACGTTCAACTTTTGTAAACAATATAAATTTTGTAAATCTTTGTTTTTACAAAAAGTCGTTTTTTGAATAGTTTACACAGTACATTAGACTTTGAATTACATCCCTTCCGTTTCTTTAGGGAAAATCGAAAAATCGACAATTGGAAAGAGATATCTTGCATTCACAATTGGAGGATTAGTTTATTTGTATAAATATAATTTACCGGTACTTGAATTTATCTCATCATTTACAATCGAAAGCTCATGCGATTTCTTAACGATAAATGAAAGCCCTTTCACTAATAGAATCCATGTTTCAATAATTGCGAATCAAATGTTATATTTTTATGATGCACAAACTTATGACATTTTTGTATTTTTTTTTTCTGCAAAATTTGTTTACTTTGATAATTGCTTCCCATGCTCTATCTTTTTGATTTCAATTGATGATCAACTTATTCATTACAAAGTTTCACTAGATAAAAAATCACCATGTTATAAAGTTGATTGGAAACTTGATTTTCCTCAAACTTTCAAAATCAAAAAGTTTGTATTAAGTCCATCGAACAATAACATCGCTCTTATATTATCAAAGAAAGGTGATGTATGCAAACTCATTCGTGAAGATAAAGATAAACCAATGCAAATTGTTGAAGGTTTTCTTCAATTACTTGAACTTAATCCAATAATAGATATATTTCCAACATCTTCTCTCGATATGTTTATTGCTTTATCATCAAATCAAATATATTTTTTAAACATTTACATAGATTCTGTTATTCAAGTTGTTGAGATTTCATCAAACATATTTTTTACAAAAGTTTTTTCAAGTTCTGATGTTTCACCATATGTATTTACTCAAAAAAGTGACGATTCTCTATCACTTTTTCAATTGACAGACGACGGTTTTGACGCATCAAATTCAATTTTTCTCGGCGAAAGTAAACTTAATTCATTATACCCACATGATAATGGTGTTTATATTATAGCAGATGACTTTGAGTTATTAGATTTAAGTGTTCAAAACAAACGATTAGTAATATCGAGTGAAATTAAATTTCCTTTATTAACTAATGATATGAAATTTACATCAGATTTTGATCAAGTTTCATATGTATTACCTAACAATGATATATGTATTATCAATGACAAACATATTACCGAAATAATTCCGAATTTTTTAGATGATCCGATTGAAGACATATTTTTCTTCACCAAAAACATTTTGATTATATATTCGAACAAAACATTATACAAAAACAAAACGAAATTATTTGATGAAACAGATATTATAAATTATAAATATATTCGAAATGATTTAATTATTGCGTTTACAAATGAAAAACTTTTATTATATTCACATGAAACAGAAACAATTTCATTTTTTTATTTCCCTAAAATTATTGATGTTGCAATTAGTCGAAACAATAAAACCAATTCAATTATCATATGTTTAATAATAGAACAAAACGGAATTATATTTTTAAATGAACAATTTCATGAGATTGATATTACATTCAATAAATCACAATCGAACACGTATCAAAAGTTATTATTTGAGTATCCGATTCTTTATTGCATTAACAACAACATAATTTATTCATTTAACATTGAAGAAAGACAACAAATTAATAACATTCGATTTAATTATAATTCGATTTATCTATATAACAAAGAAATATATTATACGTTACGAAATTCGATTTATAAAATGAATGATAAACTTCAAAAGAAAGAAATTATTGAAACCTCAAATTCAAATTTAATAATAACATTTGTAAATGATATTTATATACAATATATAATACCAGAAAACGGAATATTTATATATTATTATGAGAAAACTATTAAACAACATAAAGAAAATGAAACTTTAGAAATAATTCCATTGTATTTCCAAAATAATAAAATAGAAACACTTCGAAATTATATTAAAAAATTAATATTAACATCGAAGAATAAAGTTAATGATATTGAAACATTGTTATGTTTGTTTAACTATGAAATACCATTTCGAGATCCAAATAAATTTAAAGATACAAAACAAATATATCAAAATTTGGTATTTACATTTCCAAATGATTTGTTAATGAATGATGAAAATTATTTCGTGATAAAAGAATATGTAAAACAATTTATGAATTTAAAAATGTATTTATATGCTGCAACATTATTAAACAAAATTAATTCTAAAGAAAAATGCGCAAAAGTTTTAATGAAAAATAATTTCGTGGAAATCGGTTACATATATTGCGTTATTAATAATATAAATTTGTTCGAGTTGAATATTTTTAAATGTGTAATAGAGTCGTTGTTGAAAATTGGAAAAATTTTCGAAACTGTGAATTTGTTGTTAAGGAATAAATGTTATAGAATCGCATTGTCGTTGTTATTTGATGCGAATTGTTTGGATGTTTTAAGGAAAATAATTTCCGATTTTGATTTGTTTAATTATGTAGAAAGTGAATATGAAATGAAATTAATTGATAAATTAAATATGGATGTGAAATCATTGGACGTTTTGCTGAAATCTATAACGGACTAATTGTTTTTAAAGAAAAATGAATAAAATTTTGTAATATAAATTAAATTTTTTTTCTTGAATATAAATTAATGAAAAGAGAAAATGTATAATTCACAATAATTTCTTTTTTTAAATCTTGACATTTATATTTAGATCATCGCCAAAACTGCTGCTTAAAGTCTTTGGTTTTTTTCTTCTTTCTTTGTCCAAGCACAATATTTTCTTCCATATTGAACCATTTCTTGTCTTCCTCATATATAAATCATGGTTTCTTGCTTTCATCCTTAGTACACCAAAAAATACATATTTAGTTTTTAACTAAAAACGCATTATTTAAGTCAAGATTAAAAAAAAAAATTCCTTTTTTTCTTCTTTATTTTCAAATCTGATTATTACCGATGATTTGGTTGAAATGATATCAAAGTTTTATTGAGATTCTGAAGAAGTTTTGAGAAAAAGTTGTTACAAACATACAACTAAACATTTAAAATACAAAAACTATCAGAAGATACATACTAAAAAATTAAACAAAGTAGACAAAAATGCAAAAAAATGATTAAGTGAATCAAAGATGTTTGAAAGAGAGAGATAAAATGGGGGTGGTAATGATTAATTGAGATATGAAATTATATGAGTATGTTAATAGCATAAATGTGATGGATAAAATGATTAAATTTCAAATTGTCCATTGTTGAGCTTCAATAAGTCATAAGATATAATTGAAAAAATCATAGTGTACACCATAAAATATCACATCATTTTTTGTGCACATATTTTTCTTCTTCAACCAATTAATGAAATCCATCCAAATACAATTCCGAGTTTATTCAAAATTTTGTTTTCTGTGATTTTGTTTTTATGTAATTTGTTGGACGAATTGAAGCTCAACAATGGACAAATTAAAAATTTATATTGAACAGTTTGAATTTTCGATTTACTGCTTTTATAATTGGTTGGACAAATTGAAAATCTCAGGTGTACCTAAAATTGACAAGGTTTGTTTGTGTCACGATTTCCAAAAAACCCTCACATGATACCTGAGAATAACCCCCTTAAACCCAATATCCCAACATCTATAACAAATTACTCAACAAAAGAAACAGAAAGTCCTGTTAACTTTCTTAATATACTGGAACAAATTGTATTTAATTTAACAAAAAGCAATCTTGAATCCTCAGTCCTGCAAACAATGGAATTATTTGATTCAAGCTTTCCATATTCATTTAATTTTGTTTTGAGTAATTTGATTTTTATTGCATTTAATTCACATAAGAATAAAAATAGTGATATATATATAAATTATTTGAAATTACTTCAAAGTAAAGAAGAAGAAATAAATAAAAATGATTCAAATATCATTTGCGTATTTACTGATTTCTTGTTATACGATTTGATAGAGGAAAAATATTACCTTATTGAGAGAATGATTGAAGAAAATTTCATTGATTCAAGTGTTGCTCATGAAATTCCTTCAATATATTTTGCCCAATACAAAACAGAAAAAGAATACACGAATCTTCTTCGTTTTCAATTTAAATTAGGAATAAATGATTTCGAGAGTTATGAAGAATTATCAAAGAATGATTTTGAACTTCATAAGAAATTAATTAAAGAAGGACATAATCCGAATGAAATTACAAAAATAATCCGAAATGATGAAATAGAAAAACTTCAAGAAATCTCATCACAAAAAGACTTTGATTATAATCAAACAATAAAACCATCACTTTATGAAAGATATTCAATTATTAATCATAAAAATGTTTCTTTAATTGATTATGCAGCATTCTTTGGATCAGTAAAATGCTTTAAATATTTACTTATGAATGGTGCAAAAGTAGAAAACACAGGTAAATATGCAATTGCAGGTGGAAATGAAGAAATTATTCATTTATGTGAACAAAATCATTCATCATTTGAATATGCATATGAAACAGCAATTGAATTTCATCGAAATGATATCTTTAAATATTTATATGAAAATAAATTAGAACAATTTGATAATAATAAATTAGGGAAATTATGTATAGAATATGGTAATTATGAAATTTTTGCGTTTTTGCTTGAAAAAGGTCTGAAAATCAATGAATCTTTAATTGGGAAATCAGCAAAAATAGGAAATTTATATCTAGTAAAATATTTCATACAAAATTATTACCTTCCAAAAAATATTTTAATTAAATCTTCTCGAACAAGAAATATTGAATTTGTTAAATTTATTCTAGGACAAAAAGGAATTGATATTAATGCTAAAAATCTTTATTTATTTTATGTGAATATTTTTTAATTAATTTAATGTTTTTAAAGACTTTTTGGAAATTATTCAAATTATTTTTTACAGCACTTTTAAAGGTATCTGAATATGCCAACATTTATGTTGTTAAATTACTTCTTGAACATGAAGGAATTGATATTAATGCTGAGGATATTTATTTGTTTTATTTGATGTTTATTTTAATAATTTGATATTTCAAAATAATATTTGGAATTTATTTAAAATACTTGACACAGCACTTATTTTAGCATCCAATGAAGGTAGTATCGAAATAGTTAAATTACTTCTTAAGCAAGAAGGAATTGATATTAATGCTAAAAATATATAAATGTTTTACTTGATATTTATTTTAAAGGTTTGATGATTTAAAATTATATTTGGAAATTATTTAGATTATTTAAAACAGCACTCATGTATGCATGTAAAAATGGTTATAGTAATGTAGTTAAATTACTTCTTGAACAAAAAGGAATTGATTTTAATGCTGAGGATATTTATTTGTTTTATTTGATATAAATTATAATAATTTAAAATTTTGAAATAATATTTGGAAAGAATTTAAATTATATAATACAGCACTTATTTTAGCATCCGATGAAGGTAATATCGAAATAGTTAAATTACTTCTTAAGCAAGAAGGAATTGATATTAATGCTAAAAATATATAAATGTTTTACTTGATATTTATTTTAAAGGTTTGATGATTTAAAATTATATTTGGAAATAATTTCAAATATTTCATACAGGACTTACCTTAGCAGCTGATCTAGATTATATGGAAATAGTCAAATTACTTCTTGAACAAAAAGGAATTGATATTAATGCTAAAGATATTTATTTTAATAATTTCAGATATCAAAATAATATTAGGAAATTATATAAAATATTTTTGACAGCACTTATGTGGGCATCTTCAAAAGGTAATACAGAAATAGTTAAATTACTTCTTGAGCAAGAAGGAATTGATATTAATGCTAAAAGTATTTAATTGTTATGTTTGATATAAATTTTAATAAATTGGTATTTCACAAGAATATTTGGAAATTATTTAAATTATTTTTTACAGCACTTATTATATCATCTTTAAGTGGTTATACAGATATTGTTAAATTACTTCTTGAGCAAGAAGGTATTGATATTAATGCTAAAAGTATTTATTTGTTTTATTTGATATAAATTATAATAATTTAAAATTTTGAAATAATATTTGGAAATTACTTAAATTATTTAATACAGCACTTATTAAAGCATCTTCAAATGGTCATACAGAAATAGTTAAATTACTTCTTGAACAAAAAGGAATTGATGTTAATGCTAAAGATATTTATTTGTTTTATTTGATATTTATTTATATAATTTAGAATTTTAAAAAAAAAATTTGGAAATTATTTATATTATTTGATACAGCACTTATACATGCATCTTCAGAAGGTCATACAGAAATAGTTAAATTACTTCTTGAACAAGAAGGAATTGATATTAATGCTAAAGATATTTATTTGTTTTATTTGATATTTGTTTTAATAATTCCAAATTTCATAATAATATTTGGAAATTATTTATATTATTTTTCACAGCATTTTCACATGCAGCAATAAAAAATTATTTACAAGTAGTTAAATTACTTCTTGAACAAAAAGGAATTGATATAAATACAAAAAATATATAATTAAGAAATTTAATGTTTATTTTAATCATTTTTAATACAATAATATTATTTGGGGATTATATAAATTATTTCATTGTGCACTTATATTGGCATCTTATAATGGTTATATAGAAATGGTTAAAATGCTTCTAGAACAAGAAGGAATTGATGTTAATGCTCAAGATATTTATTTGTTTAATTTAATATTTATTTTAATAATTTTCTATTTCAATATGATATTTGGAAATTATTTATATTATTTTTCACAGCACTTCTCTATTCAGCTGATCATGGTCATACAGAAATAGTTAAATTACTTCTTGAACATGAAGAAATTGATATAAATTCCAAGGCTCTATAAAAATATAATTTCAAATTTACTTTAACAATTTAAAATTATAGAATAAAATTTGGAAATTATTCGATTTATTTTATACAGCACTTATGATAGCATCTGAACTTAACAAAATTGAAATCGCTAAATTACTTCTCGAACAAAAAGGTTTTGATATTAATGACAAAAACATTCATTCAATAAATATGATATTTTTTCTATAAATTTCAAATTTAAAAAATAAATATTGGAAATTATATAAATTATTTAATACAGCACTTATATTGGCATCGATGAACGGAAACATAGAAATCGTTAAATTACTTCTTGAACAAGAAGGAATTGACGTTAATGCTAAAGATATTTATTTGCTAGTTTTAATATTTATTTTAATATTTTGATATTTCAAAATATTATTTAGAAATTATTTAAATTATTTAATACAGCTCTTACATGGGCATCTGATCATGGTTATACAGAAATAGTTAAATTACTTCTTGAACATGAAGAAATTGATATAAATTCCAAGGCTCTATAAAAATATAATTTCAAATTTACTTTAACAATTTAAAATTATAGAATAAAATTTGGAAATTATTCGATTTATTTTATACAGCACTTATGATAGCATCTGAACTTAACAAAATTGAAATCGCTAAATTACTTCTCGAACAAAAAGGTTTTGATATTAATGACAAAAACATTCATTCAATAAATATGATATTTTTTCTATAAATTTCAAATTTAAAAATAAATATTGGAAATTATATAAATTATTTAATACAGCACTTATATTGGCATCGATGAACGGAAACATAGAAATCGTTAAATTACTTCTTGAACAAGAAGGAATTGACGTTAATGCTAAAGATATTTATTTGCTAGTTTTAATATTTATTTTAATATTTTGATATTTCAAAATATTATTTGGAAATTATTTAAATTATTTGATACAGCACTTATGAATGCATCTTATAAAGGTTATACAGAAATAGTTAAATTACTTCTTGAACAAGAAGGAATCGATGTGAATGCAGAAAATGTTTATATTTTGAATTTCATATTTATTTTAATAATTTCTTATATTTAAATAATATTTGGATTTTATTTTATAAATTTCTTTCAGCATTAGCGGAAGCGTTATTACAATCCAATCAGGAAATTATTAATTTACTTATTGAACATATTAAATTTTGAAATTATTTTATCATAAATATTTTTTTTATTTTCTTAACTATGAAACTTTTTTTATAACAAACATTAATCAGAAATAGAATATTCAAGAATAAAATTTATCTTATGCTATAATTAATATTCATGAATGTTAATAAAATTTTTATATCCAACAAATTTAAATATTAATTAGAAAAAATATTAGTGATGACTAACATGTTGTATCTTTCCATTTAGGATTCATCGTTACGGTTACATTAATGGTATTCAATGATGAACGATCAAAACAATGATATTCATCAGCACTCCAACTGTAACGATGTCATTTTTGAGAATTTTCTTTCTATATCATTAATCGTTTATTGGATCAGAATCAGTAAATTTACAAAGCTGTATACAATCAAATAATTCGAAAAAGGATAATTGTGGATATAAAGCTTTATAGGGTAAAATAAAAAATAACAACAGGATTTAACAATAATAATAATAATAAAAGAATACGTGTTAACATTGAGCAAGTGTTTAGTCTTGATAAACAATAATTATTAGCGGAATTGATAACAAGTTTACGTTCAAAATCAAACAAATTCACACTGTCAAGAGTTTACCAGAGGTGATGATATTTTTATGAGGGAATTATGGTAAAGCAAAATATTTAAATGATTATTTTTTTAGTTGATTTAATAAAAGTGACAAATGAACGAGCTGAACTCAAGAATTACATCCTGTGCCCAAAAGTTTTTTGAATCTGGACAGTTTGCTGATTGCATTATTAAATCTCAACAAGGGAGTGAGTTTCGTTGCCATAGAATCATATTATCCAAACAATCTAGGTTCTTTTATAATTATTTTAACCAGAACATCCAAAATGAGAATGAGTTAACACAGGAAATAGTTCTTCCATTTAGTGATGAAGCAACACTTAACAATTTTATTTCATTTTTGTATTCTGGTCATATCCATTTAACATCATCCTCAGCTCCAATCTATTTAAAATATGCAACTGTATACGAAGTCTCAACCCTTAAAATGGTAACAAATCTTTTCATTAAGAAAGTCATTAATTCCAATAATATTCTCCAATACATTAAAATCTTTCTTCAATACGATCTTATTGATGAAGTTTGTTCATACTCCAAAATGCTAGCTGACAAACTTATATTAAATAATGACAAAATCAGAGAACAATTATTTAATTCTATTTGTCCGAAAGTTCTGTTTTCAATTCTTAAAGAAGAAAAAGTTCGTCAATTTTATAGTCAAGATAAAATCATTGAATTTATTGACGAATTCAATGACATTAATCCCATCACAAATATTGACGATAAAAAGGACCTTGAGTCACTCATAAATTGGGGTGACCCATTTGCATATTTTTACTTCACAAAAAACCGCTGCGATTGGACCACCCCAAAAACATCAAGAAGGTTTTTAAATAAAGTATTAGAGATAAGACGTAGAGACTTAATGACATTTAGTAAAGAGGCTAACGGTGCTAGCGATAAGGTGTCGAGATGGTATCCTTATGTTTGGTTACATAATATTGCATATGCACAACCAATCGGTCAAACACCAGAAGTAAAACTTGTGGAGTTTATGTCAACATTAGGCATAGCAAAAGTACCAATAAATCCAGAAGCTTTTGGATTTTTGCAGATTGATGCAACAGAACCAATACATGAAATTTTCGCTCCAAGAAATGCAGTTTCACAAGATGATACATACTACTTGTCAAAGGATATGTCTAAAGAAGAAAATGGACCATATTACTCGATATATATTTCAGAAGATGCAAAATTCCTCCCATCACAATTCATTCTTGATTCCAATATTCCGAAGTTGTTTAAGGGAGAAAGATACAGAGACCAACCATATCCTAAATCGGTAATGCTGAGTGGCGGAAGTAAAGGTGATGATAATCCTCTTTTCTCATCAGTGTTACTGGAGGATGGCAAAGCATCGGTAAAACTCATCACAAAAGACTCGTTATCATTCCTAAAGGTAACTATGAACGGGGAGGAAAACGGAGGCGGAAGAGTTTTTCGCATCAAACAAATCGACTTCATTGGGCGTTTTCTGCCAAAATAATAAAGCACAGAAATTTGTGGTAAACCGTTTCCTTGTGTTTTTTTCTTCAAAACTTCTAAACTCTTGTGTTTAAATTCAAGTACGAATCAGAAGTAGCAAAAAAAAAATGTTAAAACTTAAGTCAATTCCACCATAAAAATTTGCAAATCTTTAAATTTATAAATTATGAACATATCATCACTCAATAGTTGTGCCGAAATATAAGTGTCTTAAAGCAACTGCTTTGCTTTTTGCTATTAATTAAATAATAAACATATTTAATATTAAATTTTTTAACATAATTATTTCACAAAACATCAAAACGACCGAAACATTATTTTCATCCTACGTTGGCGTTTTGTTAAATTTGCTCCGTAGCTTCAGTGGACAAATTATTGGCATTGTGTTACACTTTTGTGTTTCTGTTTGATTTGTTTTTTCAGAAGAAGAAGTCACATTTTGAGTTTCGGGAGCTCTCACAACTGGTGATAGCTGTACTGGTATTGGCTGTTCAGTTGCAATTACAGTCTGTGGAGGTTGAGGAGGAATGGTATTGCAATCATTTGGAAGAGGAGGCTGAAAACCAATTGGAAATGGAACAGGATTGGGTTGAAGAGGATAACCTTCTATAGGTATTCTGTATCTGATTGTCCATTGTCGAATTTCTGCATAGTTGCCTTTAAGAAATGGAATCTTTTCAAACAATATTTTCCATGATTCAGAATGAGATGTATTGGTAAAATATCTAAGCTTCTGTAATGATCCGTTTATGGATGATTTGCATTTGGAAATTAATAATCTAAATTGTCGAGTATTGATTGCTATTGCATTATCAATCCAGCAAACGCCACAAACAAGAAATCTTTTCCAATCATCACTCTTACCTTGTTCTGCATATTTTCTAACAGCTTCTAAAATTACATCAAAAGTTTCAATTCGATGTCCTCTACTTCTTTTGAAAGAATAACCATCAAATGTTGCTTTTAGATAAAGATAACCATTTTGGTCTTCTTCGCTTAATAATTCCCAAAACTTAGGAAGCTTTACCTTCTTCTTTATTTTTTCTTCACCATCATTCATTAAAGAAATAAGTGGCCGGCCAATTGTTGAGTTCAAAAAAATGTTACCTCACAAAAAAAATACATCCTTTCAAAACACACAAAAATTGAATGCTATCTAAATCTTGAACCTCCGTTCCAGATAAGTCACAAAAATTACCAGAACGGAAATTTTGATCAAAAATATGGAAAACTTAACTTCCCTCAGGTAAAAAAGCACGACCGCAATTTCTTTGTTTTGTTTTGATTTGTTAAATTGCTTGGTTAATTCACCAAAGGACAAACAAGTGACATGAAAAAACGTTTGGACAATTAAAATTGATAACATATGACTAAATAACCATACAAACCACTTTTTCAAACAAAATCACATCACCAAAAAATATGCATAAAATTCTGCAATATAACCACAACGTAATCCTGTTGGTATCTGGTATCAGCACTTAGATACCAAGTGGAATGCTCTTATTTCTGGTTAATGAATATCTAAAGAAAACAAAACATTGTAATTTTGCAAATTATACTATTTTAAAACTGCAAATAATGTGAAAACTACTCTTTAAAGATTCAAACAAAAACATATCATGAATTACTATAGTTTCTCCTTTTTAATAACAATATATAATATTAGCATTAGTATAATAATGACACATGATTAATTACAAAAACCTAAATGGAAACAAAAGATAATAGCAAGAATTTTATTGATCATATATTAAATAAAAAATTCAGATGAAGGATTTTTGGATAAAATGGTTTTGACGATGAGAAAGACTTATCATTTTTGAAATTTGATGATTTTAAAATAATTTTAATCGTTCTATCTGATTTTTTCGTAAAAAACGATTTTTATCAAAAAGTTGTTGACCGTTAATAAAAAATGTCTGGTAAAGGTGGATATCTCTCGAAGAAAGGAGAAGGGCGTTTCAAATCATGGAAAAAAAGATGGTTTATTGTTGAAAATGACAGGGTTAGCTTTTACCATGCTCCTGGTAAACCCAAAGATGGTGAAATTCTTTTCTCCACATTTACTGGCCCACTCGTCTTAAATACTGGAAAGAAGAAAAAATATATAACAATAACAACAAACGAACGTGAATATAGTTTACTTGCTGAGAATGAACGAGAAGCTAAATTATGGGTGGAAGCAATAAATAAAGCTTATAATCTTCTCTCTCAAAGTGGCTTTGGTCCAGGCGGTGAAGCTTTCCGAGAAGAGGTAAAAGATGATTATAAAATCAACTGCACATCTTTTGATGATTCCTTATTTTCAGTTAAAAGTGCACAAAACAACAAAATATCAAGATACGTTTCTGTATTATCAGTGTCAGATAAATATTTCGGTAATGTTGATACAGCTATTCAACTGCTTCAACCAGTTTTAACAGAGAAATGCAAATATTACATTAGTTCTCTCCTCACAGAAAAGTCAAATGGCTTTGTCAACATATACTTCCGACATATCTCCAACGAGAATATCTTTCATTTAATCCAAACAAGTGGAAAACTCGAAACATATCTTGCCACATTATATTCAGCCGAAATTTTACTTGCAATTGAATCTGTACACTCTGAAGACTTTTGCTTCACTGTTCTTCCACTTCACTACTGTCAACTCGATGGCGAAGGCCATGTTCGAGTAATCTCAATTGATGTAGTCAACACTAAAACTGGCGCCAGAGCACTTGAAAACAACAACAGAATCCTTGCTGAGTATTCCTCACCTGAAATTCTTCAACGAATTGGATTCTCTAAAGAATCTAATTGGTGGAATTTCGGTATCCTTATCTACGAAATGCTTCAAGGTCTTCCCCCATTTTATGGAGAGACACTCGAGGAGATAATGGAAAACGTCCAAAACCAGCAACTCGAATTTCCAAAAGATAATAATCAATTCACTCCACATGCAAAAGATTTGATCACAAAGTTACTCGACCGAAATCCAAAGACACGACTTGGTGCAAATGGTCCTCAGGAAGTGAGAGACCACCCATTCTTCAGTGTGATAGAATGGAGTAAACTCGAAAAGAAAGAGACTCGATCAATATATATACCACAGCCAGGCGAAAAGGCTTTCGATCTCGAGTTATCAAGAAGAATTACAAAGGTTGTTTACGATGATGAACTTCCTCAGAAAAATTAAATCGTTTCGTAAAAATCGTTTCGTTGAATTTGATATTTTCCTTTTTCGTTGTTACTCAAAATTACATTTTCCTTATAATAAATTGGTTTGAACATCTTCAAAGACTTTTATACATTTTATTTTTATTGGTTCATTAATCTCAAAATGGATAGTAAAAACGATCGGTTTCAAGACGAATTTTTCTAAAGTTTCTATAAAAAGTAAATCTGGGAACGGTTTTACTCGCTTATCAAGGACATATAAAAGGTAGGATATTTTTTAAATTTTTAAACTTGATATGCTTATTTGGAATTAATCTTCTCAAATTCTGAATTTATTGAGCTAGCAGTCATAAACCGCTCGGATGGGGGTTTTACTAAACTTCTATGCAAATTGATCGGCATATGAATTGAGAAGGTTTGTTTGAAAAAATAAACGGTTTATGGGGTCCCCCTATGATTCAGTTGATCCATGGAACCTGAACTAAATATATTGTGGATAAACTTTTTAAATTATATCCAAAAAACCTTATCAACTTCATCATTTAATTATAACTTCTCCTTAAGCCCACGAAATTTTCATTCTTAAACCGAATAATGCTTCTATAACTGTTCGGTTATTAAAGAAATCTCAACCAAATATCGAATATCAAATACACCCACAATCTTCATCAATTGTAGATTTCGGTCTTTCATTTGTTTCGAATTTGATTTTATGTGCTTATAAAACAAAAAAAAATAATATTAAATAATATTAATGATGATTCGGTTTTGAACGATAGGGGATTTGAAAGGAAAAAAATGGCAACATCAAATTTTTACCATTTTCTCAAAAAATACGTTATTTATATCCGAAAAGTGTCTTGAATTCCTATGCTTTAATATTAATGATCATTGTGGTGATGAAGGCAGCCAAATTTGGTAAGTGTTACTTGTGATTTGTCAACAAATAAAATTGTTGAGATTTATTCATGAAAGCGTGATTTGTTATTTATTCCAAATAAGCATATCAAATCTTGATTTTCTTGAAATTAATTTATTAATTCAATGAAAAAATAAATGATATATCATATATGTAATAACTTTCAAAATACTTTAATGCTATACTTATTCGACATGGTTCATAATCAATAGTTAATAAAATATTTTCTGTTGAAGTACATATTCTTGTAAAATCTTGGTACATACGATACATTATTTTCTGTTTTTTCTGAAAAAACGATTTTTGATCATTGAATTTATCAATTGCATTTTTTTTTAAATTTTCGTATTTTCGAAAAATGTTCAATCTAATTTGATAATTTTATGAACGAATTTAATTAGTGTATGTTTTTTAAATAACGAATATGTGTTACGGTTATCTATTCCTTTTATCTCATAATATATTACATTCTACAACTTAATATTTGACATCCTATGTGATGATGTTAATTTCTCTATTTCTCCGATTATTAGTCAATACCACAGTTTCTAGCTAGCTATATTCATTAATATGAGCCAGCCTGACTATATATTTGTACTGCTGAATTTTTTTTATGCTTCATTCTATCAGTCATGTTTCCAAAAAAAAAAAAATGAATAATTCAAAATTCAATGTTTCAATGCATGTAGAAAATGATGTCGTTCACCTCACAAATTGGCTTTTTCGACGAAAAATTCAAGAATGACCATATAGTCATGATATAAAATATAAAAAAATCACTATTGACAGATGCCTCACTATTTATATTTGGTATTCCTGAATTTAAATATGATAAATCGATCATTTTTCATGAATATAGGTAATGGAGATAAAGATATCAACTCTAAACCTATTAATTTAATAATACTATTCGATCGATGTCTGATTCATTAACGACTCAGAAAATTAAACAAGAAAATACATCAGATATTATTTTTTAATTTATTTATGATTGATATTTATCAAAATAAAATATGTAAAATATGATATAATTATGATGGATTTAACAAATAATATTGTAAAATATTATAAATTACTTCAAATTTCTCACATTCATGATGAAAAGACAAAAATATATTTAAATTAAATAAAAAACATTCGATAATGATAAAAATACGAAAACAAAAAATCACAAGCTATTCATAGAAATATTCAATATCAAGGAAAAACGAGAAATAATATAATCGAGAACAAAAAACAGATGAAAAATAATCTTTTCCTATCTGCATTTTTCACTTCATCAGAATATTGATCATTCGTAAAAATTTGTATAAAAAATATCTCTAAAAAATAATCAAATACTTTTATTCACTAATAAATAAAGACATGTGCTACTTCACATAAAAAATTGCGTTTGCATAAACCTTGGAGAAGTGTGTTTTTTTCATGTATTTTCACTTTTTCTCAAAAATTTCAATAAAAATGATACAAGATAATAGTTTAGAAAATAAACATATCTAACATACAATATTACTATATAGGAAATATTCCAAAATTCCCGAAAAAGTAGGTCGAAATCATATCGAATTTGGAAAGATTGAACAGTCAAAATTTCATAACGAGAGTATTTTTGCAATCTACTGCTGTTGAAAAAATATTGCAGGATTTGAAGTTTGAGGAACTCTCTGAGAACACTTATTAATATAATTATTATTCTTCGCATTTTTATTGATTTCTTATCTGATAATTCTTTTTTTATTATTTTGAAACGACCGTTTAAATGTGAAATGAATGAGATCTCATTATCTTCTGAATTGTCGTATTTTTCAAAAAAATCGTGTCTTTTTAATAATAATAATAACTGAAAATTATGATTTATTTAATACCATTTCCTTTGTATTCACGTAGTAATTTAACTATTTCTGTATTACCATTTAAAGATGCTCTAATAAGTGCTGTTTGAAATAATTTAAATAATTTCCAATTATTATTTGGAAATATTAAATTATTAAAATAAATATAAAATAAAACAAACAAATATTTTTAGCATTAATATCAATTCCTTCTTGTTCAAGAAGTAATTTAACTATTTCTGTACGACCATTTTCAGATGCATCCATAAGTGCTGTAAAAAATAATTTAAATAATTTCCAAATATTATTTTGAAATATCAAATTATTAAAAAAAATATTAAATAATACATATAAATATCTTTAGCATTAATATCGATTCCTTCTTGTTCAAGAAGTAATTTAACTATTTCTATATGACCATAATAAGATGCATTCATAAGTGCTGTTTTAAATATTTTAAATAATTTCCAAATATTATTTTGAAATATAAAATTATTAAAATAAATATTATCTTTAGCATTAATATCAATTCCTTCTTGTTCAAGAAGTAATTTGACTATTTCTGTATGACCATTGTAAGATGCATTCATAAGTGCTGTCCAAAATAATATAAATAATTTCCAATTAATATTTTGAGATATAAAATTATTAAAATAAATATTAAACAAAACAATTTAATGTCTTTATGATTTACATCAATTCCATGTTTTAAAAAGTATTTAATTAATTGTTCATGATTATACTTTGATGCCCATAAAAATGCTTTTTCAAAAAAAATTAAAGAAATTTTAAATAAATATTTATCACATAGAATTATGTAATTTAACATCGTCATTCTCAATCTTAATTCCTTTTTGTTTGATGAGCCATTTCACTACTATAGGGTTTCCATATCCAAGAAATTGGGAAAAAAGTTCTTTTTTAATCATTTTTCCTTCATAAAATATATGTATAAATGGAAGATTATGCAAACTTAATGCACCAGCTTGGAGTGAAAGATTTAATTTTGATAAACCTTCTTTCTCTAAAAAAGATAAAATTTCATAATTAATGTGTTTTAAGCATTGTATTCCTAATTCATTTAAATCTTTGTTAATGATTAAGTTTTTTCTTTCTTCAAATTTTTGATTTCTTTCATCATAAAAATAATAAAAAACGTCATTTCGATGAAATTGAATTGCTGTTTCTAATACATAGCTAATAGTCGAATTATTTTGTATGCATAAATGAATAATTTCTAAATTTCCGCCTGCAATCGCATATTTTAATGTATTTTTAACATTTGATCCATTAATTAATAAAAGACTTAAAACATTTAATTGACTTATAAAATGCACAAAAATCAATTAATGAAACATTTTTTATGATTAACAAATGAATGTTTTTCATAAGGTGATGGTTCAATTGTTTGATTGAAGTCAAATTTATTTTGCGTTGACATTTCTTGTAATTCTTCTAAATTATCATTTCGAAGAATCTCCAATATATGATTTTCTTTCTGATTTTCTTTGCTTGCTTTATTTATAATTTTTAAATAATAAAAAAGATTTGAAGGTATCATTTTCTGGTCGTTCATTTCGTTAAGAAGACATTCTGATTCACTTGTATTTTTTATGTAAAGATAAATGGTTAATACCTTAAGTAGTTTTGAAAAACTTATATTTTTTGTATTTGATAACAAGTTTAAAAATGAAATGTATAATTTTGCATCTTTATTTTGCGTAAAATAAGCCATATAAATACACTGAGTAATATAAAACTCATAGAGTAAAGGACAACTTGGTGGAACTTCTAATACTTTTGAAACTTTCTGAAAAATTAATTCGAGATTATTTTCATTTAATTCTAAAAACAACTTTTCAATTGCAAGAGCTTCATCAGGAACGAGTTGCAAAACTGATGGACTTGGTGGAGGAGGTGGAGGAGGAATGTCCATAAAAATTATAGAAACGATCATAAGTCACTCAATTTATCAAATGTCATTTACCAAAAAGTGAATTCAAAGTGTTGGAATGAGGAAGAACTTCATCCCAGTAAATATACTGACCTCAATAAATACAAAGCAATTATGATTCGCTATACTGTTATGTATGTTGCGATGTTCACAAAGCCTCTGAGCAATTGGCATTTTCCGGACATACTGGAATATCATAACATTTATCACTGCTTCTTAGGTGAAATAGCTACCGTAGATTCAGTCTCGAATACTTGTTATTGTTTCTGCCTTTGAGATACGCATAGAGATCTAAGTTCGTTGGACCAATGTCTCACTTCACCTGCGCCAAATTTGGGTCCATCGTACTACTTTTTAATAAATAACCGTTTTGACTTTGAATGCATATAGAAAAATTCTAATAAAAATCATAATAATCAAAGCTTTGTAAAATTTATGATTTTCAAGTTCTTACTTCTTTTCCCAAGAAATTCACTTCAAAACTATCTAAGAGACAGATGTTTGCAAGCACCAAAAGTGCATTTTCAGTATTTCCCTATAAAAATTACAAAACTCCAATAATGAATAGTTTTTCAGATACTCTTAATCCATGGAATATTGAAGCACCAAAACGCACTAGCATTGCAGGCATATTTGAAACCAAATTCATTAATTACACGATTTTATTTTTAATTCTAACTATCTACATAATATTATATTTTTTAACCAAACATCTTAAAATTGACATCACATTAAGTGGAAGTAAGAATTCTCATTTTGTCATGTTTCTTTTTTTGGTTGAGTATTCTTTTCAATCTTTTGATGAAACATCTGGGAAACTTACTATCGAATCAGATGAGAACTTTAGCGACAACTACATGAGTCTGACTCAATATGTTGTAATTTCAGATCAAATAGCCAGCATCCCTAGCTTTACTTTTGATGAATAGCCTTTATTAAGCATTGTTGAAATCGATGCATGTATTTCAATTGGAATTTATGCTTTTGACAGCTGCTTAAACTTAGCTAATGTTATATTTGGTTCTAGCTTGGAATCAATTTCTAATAATGCATTTTCATATTGTAGTAAATTAGATAATATTTCATTTCCAGATACATTAACATCCATTGGAAATTCTGCATTCCAATATTGTACTTCATTAAAGAATATCAGTATTTCAAGCTCAGTTACTTCAATTGGAACATACGCATTTGCATATTGCTATAATTTAACATTAATTCCATTTGATAAAATAGAAAAACTTGAAAATTATTTATTTGCAAGTTGCTCTTCATTTGTAAACATTATGATTCCTGACTCAGTTAAAATTATTGGAATATGTGCATTTGATTCATGTGAAAAATTGGAATCAGTAACATTTGGTAAAGGTGTGACAACAATTGATTATTTAGCATTTTATTATTGCGATTCATTGTATAATGTTACAATTACATCATCCGTAACTAATATTAGTGTTAATCCATTTTGCTCATGTAAAGGTCTTCAATATATTAATGTTTCTGAAGATAATACTAATTTTTGTACATTAAATGGGGTTCTTTTTGATCTTGAAATAACGAAAATTATATGTTATCCAGCAGGAATTGAAAATGGATCATTTGTATTTCCTGAAACAGTTTTATCAATTGAAGATAAAGCATTTCAAGGGAATTATCATATATCTGAAATGACATTTCCTTCAATACTTAAATCAATTGGAACAGAAACATTTTATTATTGTCATGGTATAAATTCTATAGAAATTCCAAGTTCAGTAGAATATATTGGTGATAATCCTTTTTCTGTTTGTATTGATCTTTCATATATTAATGTAATAATAGGTTATGAAAATAAATATTTTTCATATGATGGCGTTCTTTGTGATATCATAAATTATTCCATAATTTCTTATCCAATTGCAAAAACAGATAAAACCTATTACATTCCTGAATTTATTACATCAATTGGTCCAAAAGCATTTGAAAGTTCTAATTTAACAAATGTTGATATTGCTAAAGTAGAATCAATTGGAGATGAAGCGTTTTATAACTGTGATCAATTACAATATATAATAATTCCAAGTCAAGTAGAATCAATTGGAGATGCAGCATTTTGTGAGTGTTCTGCATTGGAATCAATTTCTATTGGAGAAAATGTAAATTTTATTGGTGATTACGCATTTTATCGATGCAATAGCCTTAATTGTATTTATTTTTATGGTGAAACATCACCAACTTTTGGCGGAGAATATGTTTTTTCAGGATCGCCAAATGTTCTGGTGACAAACGGATATCAAAATATTACATTTGGTCAGTTAGATATTTTTTCTTCATCAGTAGAAGGATGTACCCCTCCACCAACATTAAAATTTACAGGGTCAAATACATATTCTCCATCATCTACATTTGATCCATCATCTACGTTTTATCCGTCGATGACATTTGATCCAACACTTACATTTCCTGCGACAAGTACATTCACTTCTTCAGATGCTTTTACTCCTTATCAAATGTCATCACATAATATTTCTGATGGTGTCACTATAAGTCAAAGTTATTCCCAAACATTAATTTATGTTATGACAGTCACACAAACAATAATTTCGTATTCATATTTATCTAATTCAGATACAATTTCTTTTAGCGTTACCACATACACACATTTTGTTTCATTATTTGTATTTTATGATTATAAAGTTATTACATACACCACATTCTATAGTTATTATTCAGATTTCTTTACTGTTTTTTATTTAAATGATAATTATGATTCAAATAATAATAAAATTTCATTAGAATTATTAATAGGAATCATTTGTGGTTCAATTGTTATAGTTTTAATAATTATTGGTACTCTTGGTCTATTTTCAGTATTTCCCTATTATATTGATATTGCCTTACAAAAAGTTTTATCGTACTTTAGAAATTAAACGTTCGTCAAAACCGTTACATTTATATTCAATTTTTTTTTGATGTGCTTTTGATGTATTAATTAAAATCATGAATTACAAGAACGCAAAAGAAATCTCCAAATGCAAAATTTTGATAAGAGAAGACATGAACAAGCAGTTATATAATGCTTCTATTCCAATCAATCGCCAATCATTTTATATTGGAACATTTTTACTTGAACTCGAAAATCTTATTATAAATAATTTTGAGCAAGAGATAATTTCGTGTATTGAAGTTCTTAGTTCTTTACTTATTGACGACGCTAAATATGTATTAAGTCCTTTAGTTTTGGAAGCGATTTTTAATTTCATTCATATTATTCCAGAAGATTCTTTAAAAATTATTAATATCATTACCAAGAACAATGAAATTTATGATCAATTTATAATATCTCATAAATATGTTTTATATTCTATAATTGATAATGATTCTGGAAACGTGTCGAACATTGCATTTTCTATTATATCCAATATATCAAAACGAGCATCAGAAACATTTTTAGATTTATTTCCACTTCTTAAAAGACGTAACATAACCAAAGAAATTCTGAGTTATTTAATCACTATTCTATTACATATCAAAAACATAAAAGATTTTAATTATTCAAATTTGTTCTTTATGTTTTATCGATGTATTTTATCGCATTGTTTTAATATCCAAAAAATGTTAATTCCATTAATCGTTTGTTGTATCGAATCAAATGATATAAATCTTATAAATTTTTGTTATTCAAATGTACAAAATTTCGAATCACTTCTTTCTAGTCCATACATTCGAACTATATCAATTGGATTTAGAGTTTTATCGAAATTATTTAAAATTCTTTCAGTGAATGAGTCCATAAAAAGTGGAAATGTCGGTATTATGTGCGCATTAAAATATATAAATACCAATTCAAATATGTTAAAAAAGGAAATATTTCATTATATTACTGAATATGTAATTAAGACAAAATGTTCAATTCAAAAAGAATTGTTCAATTTAATAATGTTGAACATTGATAATGGTCCGTATTCAGTAAATGAGATAGGAACAAAATGCTTGGCTTCAATAATAGTTCATACAAATAGTAACGTTGATAACTTCGAAGTATTAAATGTATTCATACAATATTTATATGTAAACGAAGAATTAACTTTCTGCATATTAAACGCAATACTAAAAATTATAAATTACGCAAATGTAAATAATCAATTGGAAGAAATTATATTCATTGCTGATGAAGTAACACAAGAATCAATAACCAAAAACGATGAATGCGAAGAATTAATACATATCATATGTTTACATTTCGATAATCTTTTACAATATGAATAATAACAAAGAATTAATACATATCATATGTTTACATTTCGATAATCTTATGCAATATGAATAATAACAAAGAATTAATACATATCATATGTTTACATTTCGATATTCTTTCACAATATGAATAGTAAGAAATGGTTAAAAAAAATTCCTTTTACTTATTTAGCGGAAGCGGTGAAGTTTCATTGTGTTGCGGATCTTCCAGTCAGCGTCGCGTGATGGCCTCATCTTGCGGTATCCCTTTCCTTTACCCATCAAAGCGCGGTGGCGGCGTCCAGCAGATGTGAGTGCGCGGCATTCGCGGTGTGTGTGCTTTGAGCTTACGATCCAGTTGATCTTTGGGTCGTGTTGGATTGCAGGATGCATTGGATCGACGAAGATGCATTCGTAATACTTGAAAACGCCGTCTTCGTTAACCCAATATGAGTTGAGGAGGCGGAGGGATGGGAGCGCCTTTCCCGCCTTCATTTCGGCCATGTTTTGGAGGTTGACCTTTGGCGTTAACTTGTAGATGTGGTGGGTACGGTTCTTACCATAAATCCTGTTCTTCTTGGCGACTCTCCTGCGGCCGCCCTTCCTGATGCGCTGGCGGTAGATGACGTAGCCCTGCTTGGCCTTGTAGCCCATGCGGTGCGCCTTATCTGGACGTGTTGGCTGTGTGAGACGAACAAGCCCTGGAAGTTGGCGGTATTCCCAGCAGCGGAGACGAAGGATGAAGCGCATGACATCGCTTTGCTTCTTTGTCCATAATGCGCGGAGATATGAATAAGCACCCATGTAAATAAAGGCCGACCAGGCTTGTCAAAAATTAAGTAGGTTTGTTTGACGATGCAAATAATGGGGTGGCCCAATAATTTGGGGGGGGTCAACTCATTTTTAATTGATTGTGATTTAGAGAGTTCCAATTGAGAATCACAAAGGAATATGTGAAATTTCCAATATATAAATCAATAATCATCTAATTGGTTATGAAATATCTGTGTGTTATCATATGTTTTTCATATTCTTAAATGTGCTTATTCGGAAGTTTTACATCACCTAATTAATTAGATAAGAAACTATATGAATAACATTATGATATCATCAAAATTTATAAATTTAGCAAGAAAAAGATATTAAAAAACATAAAATTATAAAAATATTTAAAAAACAAATAATAAGTTACCACAATGGACACCATCCACTGTACAGATTCGCCAAGTTGTATTGATCCATTGCCGCTTCGATCAGTAATTCCACGTGTTGATTTACTGTCAGTTGTTGTTCGCTTTCGAAGTCAGTTCCGACTATTTTATTCCAAATTCTTGGCATGATTTTCTCAGTCAGCAATTGAGTATTATTTTCATCATGTATTGGTTCTTGCACGAAAATCTCCAACACCGAAACTAACGAGTTACAGTTTTCCCTCACCAACATCATAACCTTTTCGCAGACCGGTCTAAAGTCACCTTCGATACCAAATGCGCCGAATGCGTTCACGATCATTCTTGTCAATCTGAAAGGTATTAACTCTGGAAACAGCACTCTATTTCTTGCCACTTCGAAGCAATCGCCGAAGTCGATATGTACTACGTCACCCGTATTTCTATCTATCATGAAATTAGAAGGGTGACGATCACCGAGTCCTAACACATACCCTACTATCGACATTAGTCCAGAAGACCTTGCGAACTTTGTTGTTTTCTCTAGCCATGAATCACTTGATCTCGATTTTAGCCAGAACACTTTTCTGAGGTCCCCCTTATCGGTTACGTTTGCCGTGTTAATTAACGTCTCCAGCCTCTGAATTGGTCTCAAATTATCAATATTTGAAAAAGTGTCATCGATCATTAAGTTATGTTCTATCGTCACATCTCTATTATGAACAATTCTATATTCAGATATTAAACTATGGAAAGTATCACTTCCATCCACCCATTGAATTAATCCCACTGCGGAAGACAATGGAATAATTATATAAGTTCTAATATTAATACCATCAGAACTTAAAGAATAATCATATTTAATTTGGGTATTAATCAAATGAAATAATTGCATAACACGTTGATCTAATCTTAAGTCTTCATTACCTTTCAACAAATATTTATATTCATTACCATCACTACCAAATATTGACGTTTTACGTGGCCTTTTTTTAGAGCCTAAAACATTAAATGAAGTACCGAAACTTTTAATAGTTATATTATTATTAGCTCCAGGAACTAAAATTTCGGTATCATTTAACTTTAATAGTTCAGGACATACATCACTTACAAGTAAATGAGATAATTTGTTCATGAACTTCTCGATATCTTGTAACATTTCTTGTAATAATATATTAATTTCTTCATTATTATTATCAATTATTGATTTTTTTAAGTTTGGTATTGTTGAGAAATTAATTTGATGAAATAATCGATCGAAAGTCGTATGAGGATTCATGATAATATTTATCATATTATTTAATAATTCTTTTGATTCATCATAAAGTTTCTTATGTATTAAATCGAAATATTGATATATCCAACGAATACAATTCTCAAATATAGTTACGGCTGCTAACAATAAACAATTTTGCATAATTGTCGCTTGTCTCATTAAAGTTGAATGTCGTATACTAATTGAAGATAATATTTCTTGAACAGCTGTTTTCTTACGGATATCATTTGAAGATTGTGCTACGAGTAATGGGAATATTAATTCTTGATAATTTTCTTGTGATATACCTTCCAATATATTTTTTACTAATTGTATTGTTGACTTTGTATTATGAGAAAGTTGTGCTATTAATTGAGGTATCGTATCTAAGAATAAAGAAGATTGTAAACGAATTAAATGTTGTGATATCATTTTAAATATATTTGGATTAGAAGCAGTATTAAAAAATAATGAAAGTAATTGTATAATTTCAGAGAAATTACCTTTGCCTGCTGATAATATACAATGAATATAACCTTTCATTGCTTCGATTGCATATTTATCTTTATCATTTTGATCATTGAAATCTTTGTTTGATAATTGATAGATTTGATAATTAATTGTTGCCCAACGTTGCCATATTATATAATTTTGTTTAGGAAATGATAATATTTGTTTTAATAATTCATAAGCATCTTTTAAACTTTTCGGATCTTTAGCACTATGAATTAATGACCAATCAACAAAATATACAACAAAAGATGGTAATTTTAAAGGATCATAATGTTGGACTAACAAATGATGTATTAAATTCTTTAATTTTTGGATTGTTTGAGATTTATCTTTCCCAATTAACCATTGATATTTATAATATTGTAATATGACTAAAGGATTTGTAAAGTTATTATTACCGAAATTAGGAAATAATAATTTTAATGTTGAATTAAATACATCGAATTGACGTTCTCGTATTAATAATTCTAAAAAATGTATTAAAATTGTTTCATCACGTGGTGTAAATGTCATTCGATTAATGATTAAAGGCCACCAAACATTACTAATATATTCGACGTTTCTAATTCGATTATTCCAATTTTTCGTATTAATTTCTTGTGTAATTAATTCTTGTAATTCATATAATACTTGACAATTTAATATAATTTGATATAAACTTTCGTAACGATATGAGTTACCAAATAAAGAAGAAGATTGAGCACTAATTAAATTAAATGTCGAATTAATAATATTTTGTGCTAATTCTTTTTTGTTTAACATAATTAATGCTAAAATCTTTTTGATTTTCCCTTCGATTAAATCATCAGAACAAAAGTCACTATAAAAAAGCATTTTTTCATATTCTTTCGAGAAGAAAAATGCGTCCATAAAATCTAATGAAGTTTCTTCTTGAACTTTATGATCGAATTTTAAGAAGTCATTTGTTTTCTCTCTAATTTTATCATATAATCTAAGTTTACTACATGAAGTTATATACCCTATAAACCCTTCTTCATTCTTAGGGAATAATTCTAACATTTGTTTATAATATATATAAGCATCATTCCATTGCCCTAATTTAATTAACCATTCTTCAGATACTATATTTGATTTAAACAAAGCTTTAGCAGTATTAGATTTACCTAATGAACTATTTAATGATATTAATGAATCCAAAATCTCATTTGATATAGTAGATCCACCTTCATTTAATCTTTCTTGTTCATTATGTAATGCTAAAGCTAAACATTTTGCATTTTTAAATATTGGCGTTAAAGAATTTTGAGATATTAATAAAGGCTTTTCAGCGCGATCCATATATTCAATTAACCCGGTAAAAGAATGTAATATATCATTCGGTAAATTAGGTCGAACTAATATTAATTGTATTGATAAAGAAAAAGAACTTTGTACGTCATCATTTAAATGTATCCATATACTTAAGAACGCCGGATAAAATAAAGAATTAGCTAAAGGTTTATGAATCTCTGCTAATTCATAACATACACTAATTGATATACAAGGACTTAATTTAATTAATGAAAGTACAAAGTTCTTAAACCATGTTTGCCAATGTTTAGGTGTAGATAATGTAGATAATACATGTTGATCAAATAATGGTCGAACATTTGATATTTCTTGTTTTTCATAATTAGTTATAAATGATGGTAATAATCCATCGATATTTATAAATGAGAAATCTGTTAATTGGATTGGTTTCCCTAACATTAAAGCAGCATTAATATCATTAAATTCTTTGGTTAATGCCTTATTCTGTGATAATTTCTCAACTGTTTTATGTGTATAATTATTAAAGTTATTCCCTAATCGAATCATTACACTATATAACACTTGGAATGCTATTGAACTTAATTCTTTATCTGGATTAATACAATAAGTTAATGCGACTTTTAATACTATAGTTATATTATCATTAGGTTTTGTTCTTTGGATTAAGAAACGTAATGAATTTAATGTACATATTTTAATACTTTTATTTGTGTCTTTTTTCATAATAATATTACAAAAATGTGGTATCATTAATTGACTTAAATGTGGAAATGAAGGACAAATATTAGCTAATAATGGAATACATAATAACGCATCTTCTGGATGTGATATTAATGAATTAGTTAATACATTTAATAAATTTGTGATTAGTTTTGTTGCATATGGTGAAAAATCGGGTCCTACTTTATCAACTAATGCAGCAACAACTGATAATATTCCAGACATTAATGAATTGTTCCAAATTTTATGTATAACATTCATTATCTCTGGTACAAATTGTACTGTTCGTTGACCCATTATAATGATTAATCTTTGTAATAAGTTTAAACTTGAGTTTGTATAACTTTCTTCGATTTCATTTAATATAATTGGTATTAATTGTGAGAAATAATCTGTTGGTATTGTTGATTTAACATTTAACGCTTCAATTGCACATGCTAAAGTTTTAATTTTTAAGTTTTTTAATGATTTATTAGATAAAATTAATTTTAATTGTTTAAATGTGATCTTTAAGAAATAATCATTATATGAATATGCTGTACCTACTAAAAATAAATCAGGTAAATCTTTGTTATCTTCATTATTATTATTTGGCTTTAAAGGTAAACGTTTCGGTGATATTGCACCACATAATCCAATTAACTTTAAACAATTAATTTTTAATTTCCGTGAATTTGAGTTTTCGATTAATTTGAAAATAGTTGATAATAATTCCGGATTAGAATTTAATACTTTGATTGGATCACCTGAGAAATTAATATAATCGAATATTAATGAAATTATCGATTTTTTTAATTTTTTATTATTAAATTCTTTTAAAATGATATTTGAAATGTTTAAAACTTCAAAGAAATAATCCGTTAAAATTTTATAATTAATTTTTATAAATTCATGTAATGATTCGAAAAAATAAAATGAAAGTTTTGATTTTAATTTATTATTTAATGGATTATTAACATTTTCATTTTTATTTTGATAATTTTGTTTTAACATATTAATAATAATTGGGATAATTGTTGTCGAATATAATTTTAATAAAAATGATGAAACAGATATCAAAATCGGTAAAACTTTTGCATTTTGTACTTGTAATTGTAATGAGTTTGAACATTGTAATGAATATAATGTATCGATTAATGAGTTCCGAATAATTGAATTAATACTTAAGGGCGAATATTTTATTAATTCCTTTAGTAACAAAAAACAATTATTCCGAACTTTAGGTGATACGTCATGAGATAACATTTGATAAAAATGAAAAAACATCGGATGTATTAAATATTTATAATGTGAATTATTAAATGAGTTTAAACATGAAATTCGTACTTTACAACTATCATCAGACGTCGATATTTCGATGATTTGATGAAGGATTTGTATAAGTTTTAATTGTGTAATTTCTTCATTTCCATTTGTAATTAAATGTAATAAAGCTTTTGGTATTAATATTCGAATGTTTTCGTTTTGATTGTACATTAAGTTACGTAATGGAGATGTTATCATTAACTTATAATTATTAATTAATGGAGGTAACTCTATGATTAATAAAATCGTATTAGTTAATACCTCATTTGTGATTTGTTTGTCTTGTAAATTGTTTAATATTAATTGTAATATTTGCGCTGAATGTATCTGCCAAAAACTTTGGTCGATTTTGATGATGATTCGAAAGAACTTAATGAAATATTGCGTGAAAATATAATTCGATATGAATTCCCATATTTGCGCTTGGAATAACTTTATGTCATTCTTCTTATATTTGATTAAATTCTTTAAAACTTTGAACATTTTCGGTATTAATTCGGTTTCTTTATATATATATTTATATAACGAAAAGATTTGTGAATAATGTGTATCATTAAAATAATTCGGAATAGTCTTTAACATGATACTAATCGATGGTAATGACTCTTTAAGTATAGTGTTACGTGGTATAATCATTGACTGAAATATAGGAACAAATAACGACTCATGAAATAAGTTGTGATCTAAAATGGTTAAATATGATATGGTTGAGATGGCTATGGCTTTGATTTCGACTTTCTTGCTTTGTAAAAATGGATATATAACTTCGAATATGTCATTCGAACGTGATTTAAAAAGTTCACTTCGCTTTTTTAATAAGATGATTAAGACATTCATAACTCCTTGTGGACAATCTGAGGGTGCTGATAATAAATGAACAATCGCTTTTTGATATAAGGAATTAAATGTTACCGATAATTTATAGCCTTGATATTTGATTAAAAATATTGTGTACTTCTCAAAGACATTAAGCGCTTCTTGACGAATGTCTTTGGAATTGTTAAGTAGCCATGGCCATATTAATTCTTGAATTTCAATATGATGGATATGAAAGATATTTGGAATCGTGGTGGATAATAATTTGAGTAAATAAAGGCCTAATATGACATTGTTGGGATTTGATTGCTCAGGTTTAATCATGCTTAACGCATATTCTAGTTGACGTAATCGAAATCCATTATCGTTTGGTGAAATTTCTGATGTAATAATTGATACAACATACGCAGAAAACTTTAGTGAGACAATGTCATTGGATGTATAAATATATGGAACAAATTCTTCAAAAAATGTGGTATCATTAATAAAAAAATTATATAAACAAAATAAACCAATTGTAATAAGTTGAAATCGACGTTGCTCTTTTGATGTCTTTAATGATACTAAATATGTTTGAGAATTCTTAATATAATTATTTAGCTCATCAGTTTGTAATGTAATAAGATTATCTGAAATTCCTTTCCACGTTACTTCAGAGAGATGAATTAACTCGTTTAATGTCGAAGGAATTTGAAGTTTGATAAAAATTTGTTCCATTTTTGGTGCTTTTAAACCGTTAAAATTATGGTACACCCAAAAATGAAACCAAAGATAATCGACCGCGCAAAGAATAGATTAAAATTCTTCTAAATTTAAAATGATTTAAAAATCAATAAAACCTTGTGGAGTAAATGGAACATTTTCTTAAAAATTTTCAAAAATAAAAATATATTCTAATTCATCAATCAAAACTTCCAAAATTTTTTTAGTTAAAATTGTTTGTTTGAAGAATTATGGTAGTGAAAGAATAAGTTTGTTAAAATAAGAAATTTATAATTACTTCATTACTTAATGTTTTCTTGAACTTTATAAAATTTTTTTATAGTCATTGGAAAATTAACTTATATTATATTTTCAAATTTATAAATGAATATTTTGGTTTGATTAAAAATGTTTTTCATTTATCATGTGATGAAAATTAATCAACAAGAAAATAAACATACTATATTTATGCAAAAAATTGATTTATGAGTTTTTTTTTGGTTTCTAAAAAGTAACAACAAAATGAAAATTAACACCATTGTTGGTAATTTTATATGATAAAATAAATGAATTAATAATGATTTCAATCTATTTATGATAATAATATTTATTATATATATATAAATAATTTATATACAATATAAAAATAGAAACCTTTTTTATAATAACGTAAAATCTACATAAGCAAACAAGGAATACAAGCATAAAACCAACGTTCAATATATAGATAAACAAAAAATCAATAAAATCTTCCTAAACAAATTAAATAGAAATAAAATGTCAAATATTCGAAACTTTTTTTATTTATATCAATTAATTATGATTGTAATCATTCTTGTTACAAGTAAAATATTGAAAAATTTCAAAGCATTTAAATGCATAATCATCACAAAAATTTCATTTCTATGGTTTATTAATATATCAAAAATTTCCATGCCTGTGTTATATCTTATTATAAAGAAATTATCAGGATATGATCAACAGTGCATAAGCGAAGATTCAATAATATTTTTCTCGTTGAGTGTGAAAGGAACCAAAAAATCATCCTTCTCACTTGATCATAATAAGAGGAATATCGACTTTTCTGATGAACTGTTAGAAATTCCTGTCACAGCAGATACAGAAATTGTAACCTTAGGATTTTGGTGTGAGGATTCTCAAAATAACCGAAAATGGCTTGCACTCATACAATTTCCAGTTTCAGTCTTTCCAAAAAATGGTGTTTGCAATGTCAACCTTAAAATGTGGTTAATTGAAGGCACACTATTATGTGAGCAACCAAAGGTTAAATTATATTTTCATTTATCAAAAGAAGCAAAGAATCCATTCAAAGCCAATAAAAAAGAATTCAACACGAATGGGTACCTTGAATACAGACAAACAAAGGTTGATGAAAATGGATATTATATCCTCCCTCAAGGACAACTTAGTTCCCACAGAAATCCTCCAAATGTTCCAAAGCCATCAAGAAAAAGATCTAATACCAACCAAAACTATCTTCAGTACACACCATCAACACCAGAAGGTGCAAAACGCGCTGCTCGTGCTGCGATGTTACAAGTTGATAAGGAATATTGGGAAGTTTTAGCGAATAAAGATTTTGTAGAAGTTGCATGTCAACAACTTCAAAATGAAGCAGTAGGACAATATGATCTTGGATGAGATTGATAAAAAATGAATAGTAAATCACCTTTCTTTTAACTTTATTCACTTATCTAAGTATTTAAACGAATAAGTTTTGTACAGCATCATCTTGGAATGAATATTTTTTTGAAATGATCGTTCCATTGAATGAAAAATTTCAGTCGAATATTTTGTCAAAATATCCGACTTTTTGAATTCGAATTTCAAATAACGTTTTTGGCGCCAAAACTGGATAACGGCCTTTTTTCAGTGTGAGGCAACGTATATACAGTTTCCCACGATACGATGAAAAAGTCATCAGTCAATTCAAATTTGAACGTTTTTTTAAATTGCGGTTGCACAAAAATGTAACGAATCCTGAAGCTTGTGTTTCTTTGTCATGAATTTCTGATCTAATATTCTGAATATCAATCACCCTATCATGTTGTATGAATAATCTCCGATATATTATAAAAAAATCATTCAGAAATTCGATTTTGCTTCCAAGGACATGATTTCGTACGTTATGATCAATAAAAATATTTTTGTATTTCTTCATGCTATAATCGAAATATTGGAATTTAATCATAAATATAAATTGAAAATATTATCTATATAATAACCAATATATAAATAATAAGTTTAAATATATTTAGATAATAAAATATTTTAATTTTGAGAAATTCGCAGCACTTTTCAGTTAGATCAATGTCAACCATCTCCTACGGGTCTTTCGACCAAATAATTGGAAATAAGAATGGATCTAATCAATCAAAATATGAAGATGATTACAGCGAGATGACGGTTGAACAACTACTAGATCAAAAATCACAATATATTGAAGAACTCAATTTTGCTGAAGCGCGCAAAATTGAAGACATCATACGTATAAAAAAGGACGATGCATTTTTGAAAATTGTTGAAGAAACTAAAGACAAAATTTTTGATGAGGTGAATCAAGCATATGATGATTATCAAAATCAATGCGATGAAATAGAAAAAAAATATGAAGAATCAGAATTATCCATTAGAGAGAAAATCGATTTTTCGTTTCAAGAAATGCAAAACAAACACATTAATGAATTAACGGAAATCGAGAAAAAATTTTCAATTGAGTTAATACAATCAAGAAGCAAACCAATCAAAGCACAGATTGATTACTACAACCAAGCTAAACTTCTAGCTCGGAATAACAAGTTTGATGAAGCACTTCGTACAAAACAAAAAGGAGATCAAATCTTTGAAAACGAGCAAAAGCAAAGGAAAATTAAACTAGAAAAAAAATACAAACTTCTTAGATCCCAAATCAAGACACGCCAAGAGAAAGAAATCATTATACTTGATGAAAAATTAATATCAGAATTATCCAAGCACAAAACAAAACGAGAAGAATCATTAGCTAACCAATCACGGAATCTCAAGAATCAATTTATATCCATTCGTAGCAAGATTATGAATCAATTTTCGTCATCAACATCATCAATTAAAACTAATTCCAAGAAATACAAAATCACTCAAAACGAGTTAAGTTCATATTTTAACAAAACCGTCCAGCAAATATCAGGATATAACATGGAGAGTGTATCTCCTATTTCCAGTCCCAAACATATTACATCACCATCATCGAAGTCGGTTAAAAGTGCCACTACTAAACTTATTGAATCTCAAGAAGAAAGTGACAACTCCTTATGTTTTGAGGAAGAAGAACATTCATCATCAGCAAGTTCCATACAATCAGAAAGTGACAATGCCGAATCTGTTTCATCATCGTCATCAGGGGAAATTGAACAAATTGAAAATACACATCGTCGATTGCAATCCAATTCAGCCAAAATGATTCCACGACTTAGTAACACCAATAACAATAATAATAATAATAGAGAAAGATTTAATTCGCTTGGGTTAAATCGTATTAAAAATCCAATTTCGGGTTCACAAGAACAAGGAAATTCGCAACGATTTAATTCAGTTGGAGGCACAAACACAAGCGAGAACCCGTATGTTGCAGGGAAATCACTTGAGGGCGTCAAAGTTCAGCCATTTAAGATAATGCCAATGCGACGACAAAATTCATTCATTAGTATGAAAGATAATCCATTAATTATTGAACATAACTTACAGCTGCAAAGGAAGAATTCGTTAAGTGTATCATTTAGTAAATTTAGTGGTTTAAATACAAACAATGAAAACAATGATTTCGATTCGATATTATCAACAAATCAAGAAGTGGATGAATCGAAGCAACAAATTAAATCTTTGGGCCCTGTTTCAACTAATAACGAAGATAATCAAGTCGTCGTAGAAAAGAATAGGCAAATAAAAAGAAGATATTCCGTTGGTCCGAAATTCGCAGAGAATCCATTCATAGCAGAGCGAAATTTGCAATTGCGAATACAGAACTCGAAAAGTTCAAACGACATTGAAACTCCACCAATACCAACGCCACCTAAAAGAGGAGAATTTACAGAGAACCCATTCATTGCAGAACGGAAATTACAGTTACGAATACAAAACTCTAAAAGTGTTAGTAATAATAATAGTGAAAATGAAAATCAATTAAATAACGATAATAATATGAAAGAAGAAAATAATGAAAATGATAAAAAAGAAGAAAATCAAAATGAAGAGAAAAAAGTTAATAATCCGCCGAAATTAGAAGAGAATCCATTCATAGCAGAGCGAAACTTGCAATTACGAATACAAAACTCTAAAAGTGTTAACAATAATGAAAACGAAAATGATAAAAAAGAAGAAGAGAAAAAAGAAGAGAAAAAGATTCACAGTCCAGCGAAATTTGAAGAGAATCCATTTATTGCAGAGCTAAACTTACAATTACGAATACAAAATTCTAAAAGTGTTAATACCAACAATAATAACGAAAATGAAAATCAATTAAATAATGATAATAATAAAATGGAAGAAAATAATGAAAACAATAAAAAAGAAGAAAATAATGAAAATGATAAAAAAGAAGAAAAGCAAATCGAAGAGAAAAAAGTTAATAATCCGCCTAATTTAGAAGATAATCCATTTATTGCAGAGCGAAATTTACAATTACGAATACAAAACTCTAAAAGTGTTAGTAATAATAATAATGAAAACGAAAATGATAAAAAAGAAGAAAATCAAAATGAAGAGAAAAAAGTCAATAATCCGCCTAATTTAGAAGATAATCCATTTATTGCAGAGCGAAATTTACAATTACGAATACAAAACTCTAAAAGTGTTAGTAATAATAATAATAATGAAAACGAAAATGATAAAAAAGAAGAGAAAAAAGTTAACAATCCGCCGAATTTAGACGAGAATCCATTCATAGCTGCATGGAATTTACAATTACGAATACAAAACGCAAGTTCATTAAATCGAGTTAATTCAAGTCAACAGATATATAAGAAATATAATTCATTAGGACCTGAAACGAATGATAATATACTTTTGGAAGATAAAAGCAAAGATTCAAACAGATTTAATTCGATTGGAGAAGGATTCAATAAGAATATCTTCAAGATGAAAAGAAGTCAATCATTTAAATCGAAGTCTTTAGTGATGAAACCGAACAGCAGTAATCCGTTTTTGTTATTAAAGAATAGAACAAAATCAGTTGAACATAACAAGAAAACTAATTCAATAAGTACGAGCAATGATTATAATAATGAATCAGAAAGTAACAACGAATCAAATGTTAAAGATGAAAATAATAAAATAAATAATAATAACAGTTTAAACGAAGATGACAATGATAGCTTAAAGAATAATAAAAATAAATCAGATAACGACAGTTTAGTCGGTAATGAAAATGATAAAACTAAAGATAACGACAGCTTAAATGGAGATAAAAATGTTAAATTTACAGATGACAATAAAGTAACAGAAAATAACAAAGTAACAGATAATGACAGTTTAGTTGGCGAAGAAAATGTTAAATTTGCAGACAACAAAACAACAGACAATGACAGTTTAGTTGGCGATGCAAAAAGTATAGCAGACATCAACAGTTTAATTGGTGATGAAAATGTTAAATTTACAGACAACAAAACAACAGACAATGATAGTTTAGTTGGCGATGAAAATGTTAAATTTACAGACAACAAAACAACAGACAATGATAGTTTAGTTGGCGATGAAAGCGCTAAAGTAACACCAAAGAAAAACATAAAATTTGTGTACAACAACAGATCAAATATAGAAAACAACATAAACGCAGACAACAACAGTTTGATTGGTGATGAAAACAGTTTAATAGGCGATGAAAGCAGCATAGCGGATAACAACAGCTTAATTGGCGACAATAACAGCTTAATTGGTGACGACAAAAGCGTTACAGACAGCAACAGCATATTAATGGGCGATGCCAAAGCCAACGCGAATGCTGCTGCCACACACAATGACGATGATGATGCGTCTGCTGCTGATGAACTTGCATTTTCTGCTGATGACGAAGAGGAATCGTACTCTTCGTCGGGCTCTGACGATGCGGCTGACTTTATAAGCCACTCATATCGCCCGATACCGTCTTATCTGATACAGCACTCGAGCGACTCCGGATGAGAATTTGTGTTTCTATCGGAATTATCGATAATGTTTGTATATAATTCAGATGTCTAAACATATTATAATACTCTAAATTTTTGATTTATTACCAAAGACTTTTAGGCAAATAGGGTGAGAAATAACTAGAACATTCTTTATATGAAATTTAATTTGTAATATATTTCATGTAAAGTATGTTCCAAAATGTTTCAAAAAATACGTAGAACATTAGCTATTGCTCCAGTTATCCACATATTATCTTTATTATAATCATCTCTATGGTGCATGTCTTATACTTCAATACCACCATCTGTTTTAATAGTGCTATTGATGGTATATTTATTGTAGATTTAGGATATTCACAAGATCTATTTAGCAAAATAAAATCTATTAATAGGATTCTTTATTAGATTTCCAATGATAGTTAAATCATTGTTAATAATATTAGATTATGTAATTTTTGTTCATTAGAATAAGCTGCATTTGTAAAATCATATTGATAAGTAGTATCTTCATTTTCATCGACAGTGACTTTACATGTGTGAATATTAAATATTCCTCTGTGTCTCAAGTCACTGATAAAAAATTTACAATCTTATTGGTAACCATTAATTTCAATCGTGATTTCAAGTATTGACATTATTCTAATTAAATCAACACTATAACTTTGAGAAACACTTGTATTTCCAGAAAAGATGTCTATATTAGTATAATTGTTTTTTTCACCTTGTTCATTGATACTAAAATATGTATGGTATACATTAAGAATGAATGTTTCATTTTTATCTTCAAAAAATATATTTGTTTGTATTTTGTATTTAAATGATCATTTAAAGTGCAATTCATATTTTGATAATTTTCTATGTTATGTTGCAGAGGATAAAGAACAGCAATGCCAAATTGGAAATTTTATGAAAAGCTTCGGACTTTTGCTAGTTTTTGAACTTTTTCCTACATTTTTTGGAAATTAAAAATAAATTTTTTTTCTTCATAAACCATTCAATAACCGTCACAAATTTTACAATCGAGTTGACTTTTTAATAATAAAAATTAATCGCAAACATTCGACCGTTAAAAATTCAATACTAGGTTATTGAGTAGTTTATAAGTTCAAAATGCGCCAAAAACAAACAACAACAAATCAGAAATCTCAAAACGAATGGGAAACATTAACAACGCTCAAAAACATAATATTTGGTTTGAATATCGGTAATTTTGCTCAATCAGCAAATTATATTACCACCAATTTCCGTAAAGAATATCCAATATCTTATGATATCATTATAAGCCGAATGATATATACATCTCTTTTGATTAATAATAATAATTTTAATATATATTTGAGATTATTACAAGACATTGAAAAATATGAAGAAAACAATAAAATCAACACAAGAATAATTAATATCTTTGCTCAATTTCTTCTTAAAGAAAACACACAAGAATCATTTTATTTTCTTAATTTCATGAATGAGCATAATTTACATGAATCAAAAATCATTCAAAATATACATAAACCATTTTTTGTTCATATTAATCAAGATAAACCAGATAAATATAAATATTTTTTTAATCAAGAAAATATTTCTTATGAAGAACTTTCGAAGAATGATTTTGCACTTCATAAGCAATTAATTAAAGAAGGAGTTAATCCTAATGTAATTGTGAAAATAATTCGAAATGACGAAATCGAAAAACTTCAAGAAATATCATCACAAAATGAATTCGATTTTAACCAGAAAATTGACCCATCACTTTATGAAAGATGTTCATTTATTAACAAATGGAATGTTACATTAATTGATTACGCAGCATTTTTTACTGCAATAAAATGTTTTAAATATTTACTTATGAATGGTGCAAATATTGAAAATACAGGCTGTTGCAGGTGGAAATGAAGAAATTATTCATTTATGTGAACAAAATCATTCATCATTTGAAGATGCATATGAAACAGCAATTGAATTTCACCGAAATGATATTTTCAAATATCTTTATGAAAATAAAATTAAAGATATTAATAAATTAAAAGAATTAGGTGAAAAATGCGTTTCATATTTTAATTATGAAATTTTTACATATTTAGAAAAAGAAGGAATGAAAATTAATGAAAATATCATTAATGAAGCAGCAAAAATTGGAAATATTTTTCTTGTAAAATATTTCCTTAAAAATAATCAACTTTCAGAAAATATTTTAGTTTTTGCTTCATTTTCAGGAAATATTGAACTTGTTACATACATTTTAAAGCAAAAAGGAATTGATATTAATGCTAAAGATATTTATTTACTTTATTTGAAATTTATTTGATTAATTTAAAATTTCAAAATAATATTTGGAAATTATTTAATTTATTTAATACAGCACTTACATTAGCATCTGCAAATGGTCATACAGAAATAGTTAAATTACTTCTTGAACAAAAAGGAATTGATATTAATGTTAAAGATATTTATTTGTTTTATTTAAATTTTATTTTAATAATTTTGGATTTCAAAATAATATTTGGAAATTATTTAAATTATTTCAAACAGCACTTATTAGAGCATCTTATAAAGGTCATACAGAAATAGTTAAATTAGTTCTTGAACAAGAAGGAATTGATATCAATGCTAAAGATATTTATTTATTTTATTTGAAATTTATTTTAATAATTTATTATTTCAAAATAATATTTGGAAATTATTTAAATTATTTGATACAGCACTTATTCATGCATCTCAATATGGTTATAATGAAATAGTTAAATTACTTCTTGAACAAGAAGGAATTGATATCAATGCTAAAGATATTTATTTGTTTTATTTAGTTTTTATTTTAATAATTTGGAAATTCAAAATAATATTTGGGAAATATTTAAATTAATTAGTACAGCACTGATTATGGCATCTACATGTAATCATATAGAAATAGTTAAATTACTTCTTGAACAAGAAGGAATTGATATTAATGCTAAAGATATTTATTTGTTTTATTTAGTTTTTATTTTAATAATTTGGAAATTCAAAATAATATTTGGGAAATATTTAAATTAATTAGTACAGCACTTATTCATGCATCTCAATATGGTTATAATGAAATAGTTAAATTACTTCTTGAACAAGAAGGAATTGATATCAATGCTAAAGATATTTATTTGTTTTATTTAGTTTTTATTTTAATAATTTGGAAATTCAAAATAATATTTGGGAAATATTTAAATTAATTAGTACAGCACTGATTATGGCATCTACATGTAATCATATAGAAATAGTTAAATTACTTCTTGAACAAGAAGGAATTGATATTAATGCTAAAGATATTTATTTGTTTTATTTAATATTAATTTTAATAATTTGATAATTAAAAATAACAAGAATCGCTGAAGTAAAATAGTTATTAAAGTTGTTTATAAAAATTTGTTGAGTGTGTAAATGAGAAAAATGATTAATTCTTTTTAAAATTTTATATGAAAGATATTTTTTTTTTAATAAATTTGTTTATATTCTGAAATCAAAGCTATGATTTTAATGTTTTTTATTTTGGGCAAAAATAGAACGAAATGGGCAAAGTGCCCCTAACGATAGGAGTTGAACAAGTATCACTTTTAAAACAGGCCTTGTAAATGAGTAATTTTACTATATCTATAATCTGTACCTTCTTCAGCTGCCCAGATTAGTGCTAGAAAAAATAATTTAAATAATTTCCAAATATTATTTCAGAATATAAAATTTTTATATGGAAACAACTTTTTGTGATTAAGATAATAATTGCTACGATAGATTTTTTTATGGTCACTTTTTTCAAAAAATGTGTTGCCATTTTCCTACATACGTACTTGCCACATTTTTAGAATTTCAGGTGGGAATGAAAGAGTTTACACAAGCCTCATCAAAATTGATCATGAAATGAATTTCTTTTGTTTCTTTTTGCTCCAGTGTACACTATAGGCAAAAGCGCTGGTACACGAAATCCATTCTTAATTCTTTTACTGGAAACAAAAAAGTTACCTAACCAGGACTTGTTGATGATGTTAATCAAAAAAGACGATACAGGATCTAGCAACCTATTATATGTAAACTATTCAAAACTCTATTTTCAGATATAAACGTTATATGTCCAAAAAACTGAAATTGTACGTTAAAATTTGGCGTACGTTTACAATTAACGAGAGATGAAAGGAAACACTCTGTCGATTGATGAACTGGTTTCCTCCTCATCTGACGAAGAACACACTAACCAACAACTAATCAAAGAAATTGAGGATCTTCAAAAATCACTTCGTGAATCAAAGAAATTAAAAAATCAATTAGACATACAAATTGAAGGACTCGAATATAATATTAAATGTGCTGAAAATGCTAGAAGTATAGGCAGTAGATCCAATTTGAATATAACACGAAGACTTCAGATGATTTTTGGACAATCATTAAAAGAAGATGATTTAGTTGCAAAAATTGCTGATTTACAAAAGCAATCAATAGAAGCCCGTGAAGAAGCAGAAACTCTTGAATCACGCTTGTCCACACTTAAAACCCAATTCTCAACACAACAAACAGAGTACAAACAAAAAATTCGACAGATGAAAGAAGGACTCAAACAACTTCAAGTAAAAAATGAAGCAGCTTCAAAGCAAATTGCCATGATAGATGAAGAAAGTGAGCGAAGTCAAAAAGAACTTTCTCAACTTGATCAAGAAATTTCTACTTTAACTTCTCAACTTCAAAATGCTATTGGCAATAATTTAAATATGAGTATTCCAGAAATAAAAGAAATGATTTGGCAACATTCTGATGATCGTATTCGCGAACAATGCATTCGAATATTTCAATCATTAAATTTACCATTTGATTCACGTTTGAATGCACTTGATATGTTAGATGAATTAAAGTCACGTTATACTCAAATGCATGATCAAATATGTGAACGAAATATAGTGAACAAAGAAATTAATGATTTTGAACAAGAGATAAATAATGTTCAAGGAGAACTCAAGGCATCAAAAGCACAAATAATACAACTTAAAAAGAAAAAAGAAGCAATTGAAGCTGAACTTAATGAACCAATCCCAAATTTTGAAGTTGACAACAAAGAAATTGAAAAAGCGAAGGAAGAACAGAATGAAAGAATTAATATGTTACGAGAAGCAATGGAAGATGCAATTAAAACATTAGGGTATAATGTTGTCGTTCCACATACATTAAAAGATATTTGTTATTGTTATTGCAATTTGATAAATTCAATTCAGAAAGAAATTATCAAAAGAATGAAAACCAAAAATGAAGAACCAGACTTACAATATTTGAAATATAAAGTTGACATGGTAAGAAAACAAAACAGAGAACTAAAGAAAAAAATACAAAAAATATATGAATAAAAATTATGTTTTGGTTGATTAAATGATTACATTTTCCTTTTTTTCTCTTCAATATTGTTTGAAAAGTATTAAAAATGTGTTTACACAGTTCCAAAATCCAATTTTTGAATATAAATCCGATGACTTTTCATTCATTTGGTTCTATCGTTGCACAAATGTATGAGCTTAATAAAATTATTTTACAGCAAAAACAAATAACAAAAAATAGAATTTTATATCTTGAACACTGTTGGTAATGGGTACAATGGACTTGTGTCCCATTCGTTAATTAAGAATTCCACGAAAGAGGACGCAACAGTTTGCAATCTTACAAACAAGTTCGGGTTATCTGTCGGATATATTACGTTTGGGCTGAAGACCATTGCAAGGTTTCCTTGGTCCATTTTCGTTTCTTCTGCAGTTTCGCTTTGTTTCTTTAAGAAGCCGACCAAGTACATCAATACGTTTCGGTTAACTATGTCCATTGCGTTAACAATGTCCATGTACTGTTCCTTTTTACTTTGGCCCAAACGTTCGGTTAATGATTTCGATATGATTGCTCCCGATATGCTCCGAATCCATGACTTAAATAAGGACGAAAGATCATAGACATCAATGGACTCCAAAAAACTAAAGTCTCCCGAATTTGCACTATATTGATATTGATCAAGATTAACGGTTTTTCCAGATAGTCTGAAAATTCCATGCGTGTGCTGGCAATCTTTGGCAAGGAGCTCACTGATGATCTTGTAGAGGAAAACGGGGATTGGAAGATTGGGATGTGTCCGTTGTTGAGAAAACATTATCTCATACAAGCTGACTCCAAACTGACGAGTGGATTTGGTTGGGTCAGTAAGTATGGAATCGACAGGCACGACTATGGGCTCCTCGGTGTTGAATTGTGAGATTGCCCGAATATATATATAAAATGCAAGATCTTTAGCAGCATCGTTAGAACAGTTGAGAGCAATGCGTGCCAAATGGCCAAGAATATATGGGAAGTAATCCCTGGAAGGAACATTGGTTGAGAGCATTATGTGAAATAATTCAAGAGCTTTAATAAATGCACCGTCATATCGAATGGTGTTGGTTTGCTTGAGAAGATAAAGATATGTTTCGTTAACTAATGAGGAATCCTTTTTGAGAAAATCAAGAATTTCTTGTATTGTGCCATTAACTTTCTTAGATGGTTTGACTCCGGTATAAGCCAAAATGGTTTTGAAGATAAGAAGTGCTGTTTTTGCTATGTTTTTTTCTAACTTTAAAAACGTAACGATGAGAGGTTTCTCTTGGAACCCATAAGTTTGTGATGATTTCCTACCTTTCTTTTCTTCCACAATGCTTTCAAATAGTTTTGAAATATCGGCGTTGTTCGCATCAGATTCTATTGACTTTGGATAAAATAACGGTTTGCCATCATCATAGCAAAGAGATGTGGGATCAACCGTTGTAGTAGTAGTGGTGGTAGTTTGGCGCTTCGGTGTAAGTGGTGATTCAGTTGGAGGTTTGTTTGGTCGCCTTGGAATTTTTTTGTGTGCTTTTTTCTTCTTCTTGCTTAGGTCAACTTGCTCAAGAGAACCACTCGGTTTCTTCGTATGTGAAACTACAAATGTACTTGTCCTTCTTCGTACTGTATTAGTTGGTTTTGTAATATATTGATGTGTGTTTGGGTCAATGACAACAGCATCATTTGGAAAATCCCATGTACATTCATGCGTTTTAGCATTGAAGTAGTAGGGCTCTCCATTGTGTTTGTAAAGATAATAAACATTTTGTTCAGTCATTTGGAGTGTTCAGTCAAAAATTTCATACTTTTTCATAGAAGTTATAACGGTTACAGGTCGTCGAGTGTCGGGTTTACATACGCATGTTTTGAATACTTTATTTTGTTTATTTAATCAGGCGAAGGCATTCTTTTGAAAATGATTATTTTTGGCAATCGTTTTTTTTTCCAAGCAAACTAAGTCAATTTTGAATTCGGGGAAAAGTAAACGTTTTATACAAAGTGAGGCGCTCTTAATTTACCCCAAGAATTACCCTATAAAATATAAAGTAGTCAAACATTTCAATCAACGATGCGTCATTAAGGTATTGAATTTTGCCGATAGAACGACAAAATTTGTCAAAAAGCCACCAGCCATGGCGGTTAGAGTTGTTGTTCGAATACACTTCACATTGTCATGTTGTTGATTTTCCTTTTTGCTGATCTTATATCATCAGAAAACTTTTGTTACAAGGGAAATTCATTGGCAGCTTGTCCAGAAGGAACACAAGAAGTTATCACTTTTGAAGAAGTTAAAATTTCAACAGGAGCTACTAATCTTTATCTTTTAGATTCAGATTTTGAAGTTGACTCCGACTTTAGTTTTCCACTTACAGTAGATGGTTCCTTTTCTCAAGAAAAGCCAGAGTTTTCATTTTCTTACATTGATCAAAAGAATAGTGCACCTTTAATAGTCAACCAAGCAACAGTCAAAATGCAAAATTCAGCTAAAGTGACACTATACTCCCTTACACTTCAAAATAGTGATCTTGTTGTTGATGGCGTTGAAATGATAATTACTACTTTCAGATACCAAGGAAAATGCTCAATCAAGAATACCCAAGCTCTTACCCTTCACTCTGAGAGTTTTTACACTGAAGATGAATCTATCTGTACTACCGATAACGATGTCACATTAGAAGGCACACACTTCCTCTACCTTTCATCAGAGCCAACCAACTTTAACATTAACACCAATTCGCTTTCAATATCATTTAGTCTTGATAAGGAAACAGATACCATATATAATTTTAAGTCAATCACCGTTGAAAATCTCCACGTGTACACTTACTGTTCTGTATATCCTACTCCCGAATCATATGCCCCATTTGTTAATGTTCCAAAAGACTTTCTCAGAGCTCAAGAATCAATAACGATTGATAATCCCAAGTTTTACATTAATGGTGAAATCGAACTTTTAAACCATGATCCATGGGCAATTGATCAGCTTAGTCCCTTTAATCCAACCCGTGTAATATATGACCTTGATATCACTGATCAAAAGGCCTCTTTCATTCTTTTAGAAAACCCATTTTATACATATCTCAGAGTATTCTTTACTGATCAACCAGATACGCCAGAACATCTTTTTGGATCCATTGTTATTACTGATGAGAATGCGTCAGAACTATGGAATTATGTTTCACCATTTACAATTGCCGTAACTGTCTACTTTAATACAAGTAATACAAAGCCAATTCCATTCCCAGATACAGAGCTTGAATCAAAGGTTAACTTAACATTTGCGCCATGCTTTTTCTTCCCAGGAACACCAAGCGAAGTTGTTACAGTTCTTTTTGAATCAGAGAATATTCAAAACGCAGTTGATTCATTCTTTATCTCAAGTTTAGTTCAACCAGAAACAAAACAATTGTTAAGACTTAAAGAATTTAAACTTACTGAAGGAAAAACACATACATTCCCAATATCAACATTCGGTATTTATGATATGCAAATGACTGGCATTACTGGTGAATATTCATTTTCTGAAACTGAATCTGCTGGTGGATATTGGCAAGGTGAATATCTTAGTAACATTGACTCATTCCAAATGTTAGTATGGATTCCAGAAACTCAATACGCTATAGAACTGTCAGAGCAATTAACTATACGTACTTATTCTGTACAAAAATCATTACCACAAGCATACATGTATACTATAATGACAACTGCTAACCAAATTAATTGTTATTTGGATGAAATTTCTGAGTATCTCTCATATCCAGTAGTAACTATCTTTAGACAATTCAATAAGGGATTATGTCCATTCTACTTTAGATCAGCTTATTCACGTCCTAATCCTTATATTGTATATGTAGATATGTTCAATTCAACTCAATTTGTATCATGTGATGGTAATTTCCCTGTTGGCTTTGGAGGTTATGCAAATTGTCAATTTAGATTAGCTGATGAAATTTCTAATGTAACAGGTCATATATATCCATTTACTGTTTCTGATGCAACTTTATTTGGTACTGGAAATCAAAGAATTGAAGCTAACGTTACAACAGAAGAATGGGGAATGTTTGCGAACTTTAGGGCTTATTTGGTTTATCCCGATTATACTATTACAACACCAGATGGTGGTATTGTTCAAGGCCAAGTGAAAACATTGAATCTTCGAAATTGCGGAAATGTTCAACTTCAGCCATTCGATTTATATAAGGTAACAAACGAAAATATTAATGTTTCTGTTTCAGCTGATGACTATACTAAAATCCCAGTTTTAGCAATTAGTGATATTGATACTTCTATTTATAGCTATGATATACAATACTCAGGAGAAACTTTAACTGAATCGACAGTAACTTCAATACCACTTGTAACAGGAGCTAAAAATATAAAAGAATATTCACAAACATGTATAGGATGTGATCCAAAGATTCAAACATATATCCAATATTCACGCGGTTCTTTGTACTTGTATATTAATAACGAGCCACCTACTCCTGAAACAGAAACAGAAACAGAGCCAACACAAGAACCTACACAAGAACCAACACAAGAACCTACACAAGAACCTACACAAGAACCTACACAAGAACCTACTCAAGAACCTACACAAGAACCAACACAAGAACCAACACAAGAACCTACACAAGAACCAACACAAGAACCTACACAAGAACCTACTCAAGAACCAACACAAGAACCAACACAAGAACCAACACAAGAACCAACACAAGAACCTACACAAGAACCTACTCAAGAACCAACACAAGAACCTACACAAGAACCAACACAAGAACCTACTCAAGAACCAACACAAGAACCTACACAAGAACCTACACAAGAACCTACACAAGAGCCAACTCAAGAACCTACACAAGAACCTACACAAGAACCAACTCAAGAACCTACACAAGAACCTACACAAGAACCTACACAAGAACCAACTCAAGAACCTACACAAGAACCTACACAAGAACCTACACAAGAACCTACACAAGAGCCAACTCAAGAACCTACTCAAGAACCAACACAAGAACCTACACAAGAACCTACTCAAGAACCAACACAAGAACCTACACAAGAACCAACACAAGAACCTACTCAAGAACCTACACAAGAACCTACACAAGAACCTACACAAGAACCTACACAAGAACCAACTCAAGAGCCAACTCAAGAACCTACTCAAGAGCCAACTCAAGAACCTACTCAAGAACCTACACAAGAGCCAACACAAGAACCTACACAAGAACCTACACAAGAACCTACTCAAGAACCAACAACCGAAGGACAGAAAAACAATAAGCAATTAGTTCCTATAGTTTGTGGCGCTTGTGGTGGTGTCGTTTTAATTGCGATTGCCATAGTTATTGCTGTGTTTGTTATCCGTAAGAAGAAGCAACAAAAGAGCGGCTCACAATCCGGCGTTCTCAGCGAGCAATTAATTTAAGTAAAGCAGGAAATTCAGATCACTTCATTTTTTTGAGCTCTGCTTTTCAGCATTTTTTCGAATGATTTTCTGCATAGAAACACACGCGCAGCTCATCGATCGATTGCTTTTCCGATTCAGTTGTCATTCGCATTCAAATTTGGATTCAAATTTCTGGTTATTTGGAAGGAAGACGTTTTGAATGAATTCTTTTGAATGAACGTTACATTCAAAAATGTTTCAGTCAAATGTCGACTGCGCAAAATATTGTTGCTGCAATATTTTGGATTCAATCGATTATCTTTGGTATTGCTTCGCTGATTTTGATTATTGTGGGAGGTGTTTATTGGAGAAAAGACAATAATTATAATTATGATGGAGGTATCAGTTCATTGTTCTCAATTCCTGTAACTCAATCACAAGAAAATGTAAAAATGTATATAATAACAAACAAAACAAATCAATCTATTTATTCACAAAATAATTTTCTTATGGATTTAATAGGTATTGAAACTGATTCATATTACTCATTCCGTATCATTCACAACATGTTAGGATATGATATTAGTTTATCAATCAATGCAAATGATGTTGTTCAACACCAATATATAAATAATTTTAATTAATTACTGACGAATCGAATATTACAAAAATTGAATATCATGATTTCAATCAACAAGGTCTAGACTTATCTGGAGTTCAGTCTTCAAATAATTTTTATCAAGTATTATGTCCATCTTCATCGATAATTACAAACTCATCTGAAATTGGAAATTTATGTAAAGAAGTAAAAAGTCCCTTAGAGATTAAAGGAGATTTTACACTAATGAAAGTTGGTACTAATATTCATTTGGTATCAACCAACAATCAGATTCATTTTCATAATTCATCGTTTATAACATCATCGAATTTTGACGAAGTTTATTTAGCTGTTTCTAATTTTGAAACAGGTTCAGATTATAAATGGGGCAAAAAACTATGTATCGCCGGAATTGTAATTTTTTGCTTGATGCTCATTGAATTTTTAGGTCTTTGCTGCTATTTCATCACTGTAATTCCATTTTCTGGAAGATAAATTCATTTATATTAAACAAATAAAAAATGCATTGAATATTTTTAATATGAATAAAACTATACATGAAAATAATTTTTATTTTAAATAAAAAATAAATAATCCAAATATTCATATGAATTGATCAATTTAATACAATGTAAATATTAAATTCAAATTCTCTAGGACGCATCATATCAAAAATTGTAATTGCTTCAATTAAAGCTCACCTAGCTCATATAACATTGTTAAGCCAAGTTAAATCAAATCATTTTGTTGAAGCTTTTTTATCATTACAAATAAATTGTCATCACCATTTCGAAGTCTTTTGCTTTTTATGTAGAACGTTCTACTCCCATTTTTTACGATTCATTACTCCTTCTAAAGAAAAACAATCACTTATTGGTTTAAGTGGATGTGGAAAAATGTAATAAAATTATCAAACAAATTTAAATTATTTATTAAACATTGTTATTTTGATTATATATTATAATACAAATGCATTAACTCAGCTCGTTTCTTGGGTGATTTTATAGCAGCAGTAGAGTCGCAAAATAATGCGTTCGCATTTTCATCACATAAATTTTTGAAATTATCCAAGAACTCTTTAATTTGTAACTTATTTGAATTAATATCACGTATCAAAGCGAACAATTCATCTAATTTTTTCTTATTTTTAAAAATTTTCTTTGCAGATTTTGTTAATCTATGCATTGCATTTTTGTGGTTTGATTCTTTAATATTTGATTCGTTTGTATTTGTTTGTTTTGTTTCATCATTTCCATATATATCCAAAGTAATGTTTTCATGATGTACAGAGATTAAATGAAAATCAAGTTCAAATTGGGTTTCGAATACAACAAATCCTTGTTGAATGCATTCGACATGTTTACATGCGAAGTGTTTTTCTTGAAAATGTTTTTGGATTTCATCATAATCTTTAAACCATAATATATTTCCTTCTTTCGCACATATATCACATCTAAAATGTTTGGAATTCGTATGTTCAGAAAGTTCATGATCATCATAAGCTGTGTAATTACATAACTTACATTTAGGATGTTGCTTGACATGATTCATAATTTGTTTCGTTGGGAATAATGGTGTTTGACATTTTAGAAATCGATGAGAATGAAAACATATTCGACATGGTTCTTGATTATGAATTTTTTTAGTATGAAGAGAAAGTTCTTTTAATGAGTGGAATTTATGTGAACATATTGTACATTTGATTTTGTTCATTTCTCTAAGTAATGATAAAATTTTGGGTGATGAATAATAAAAATTAGTTTTATCATCATGTGGATATTTTTTGGATTCTGCTTCTTCATATGTAATATTACTTGTGTATGGTACGATTATTGGATCTTTTTCAAAAACATTTCTACACATTGGACACGTATTAGAACCATAACATTCTTTCATTCTTGCAATGCACTCAATACAAAAATCATTGTGATTGCATGGTAGAAGTGCACGGTACTTTTGTTCATTAAGACAAATCATACATATTGCTTTCATTTATTATTGTAAATAGTGAAGTGAATTCATTTTGTGTAGAACTGTAACTTAAATTGAATCCAAAATTTTTGTGAATTGAAAGGTCTTTTGGTCGTTCAACTGAAGACCAAAATTTTTTTGTTTCATCGATGAGAGGTGATAACCAAACGCATAACAACAGTTATCTCATTTTCACTCCCTTTTTTTACTTTCATACATTTTTTTATTTCTCAAGATATAACAAGATGCTAAATGATTACCTTGTATACTAATTTTTTTTCTGACGGTGCTCGCCTTTAGATTTTTGGTTTTTACAACCAACTTTTTCATGGGTTGTTTTTTACATAAATGATTTATTAAATATGAACATGTTATGACTAATTTCTATCCATCAAATTCTTCAGTTAAAAATGATATTTTATATCTTAAAATTATTTAAATTTTTGTTTGAAGTTCATTAAAAAATAGAAAAATAATTTTTGTGTTGCGAGAAGAAAAATTAATTTGAAATTTGTCAAGCATATAAATTGTCAGTATCACCTTGTTTATTAATTAGTTCCACTTGTTTGTTTCAAACCTTTCCTTGAGTTCTTCATCACCAAGAAGAATTGATTTCTTTACATCCCAAATTAAATCAAGTTGGAAATCTCTTGATATTGCTGAACGAGCATTTGTAAAAACGATGTTAACCTGTGGGGCAAGTCCCGTTGGGCAGTAAGCAATAAGGAGCAAAGGATAAGATTTTCGAATTCCATCGGCGTGGATACGTTCAACCATCATTACAATGAAGCGTGGTTCGTTTCTTGGGAGCAAGTCAGCAAGGTCATCAAGGGATTTTCCTTCTGGGAAATTGTATTCTAATTCGCATTTGAGTGTTTCAGGGTCAGGTCTAATAATGAAAGAATGGTTTGGAACTCTGCTAACGCGGAGTTTATCAAAAGCAGCGCGACACTCAGATGTTATATCAACAGAAACAGCCATCTCAAAGTGAAGGTAAGACGTTAATTTGTCAAATTAGCGGACAAGCAAAAGTGGTTAAACCAACCGCAAATTTCAAAGAGCCAAATTCAAAACTTTATATGGTATAAAAAGCAAATATTTACACAAAAAGTGATAATGTTTTCAATACTTTATTCTAAAACTGTTTTTAAACGATTTCTTAGACATTACTTTCAGAAAATAATATCAACTTAAAAAAGAGAATAATCATTATTATTTTGCGTTAATTTTAGAAAACTGCTGGAGCAACGCTGGCAATCTTTGGCCAAAGTTCTGCGCATTCTTTGGCAACTGGGCCTGTGATTGCAGAACCTTTCATTTCACCCTTATCGTTGATAACAACACCTGCATTATCTTCGAAACCAATAACAACACCATCCTTACGACGCCATAATCTCTTTTGACGGACGATAACTGCGCACATAACCTTCTTACGGAGTGTTGGCTTACCTTTCTTGATGGTAACAACAATAAGATCGGAAACTGTAGCAGCTGGGAGTCTGTTAAGCCTACCCTTATGACCACGCTTTGAAATAACAAACATTGTCTTGGCACCTGAGTTATCAGCGCATTGAACAACGGCACCCACTGGTAAAGCGAGTGTCATTGCGAACTTGGTGCCTTGTTGACCAGTGCGTCCTCTCTTTGACATCCTGGAAAAGGCCAACGGTTTTTCAGGCCAATACCAATAACCGCCGGAAATTGAGAGTGTTTGTTTGGCCTTTCTAATGCAAGACGTCAAGCTCTTCGGAAAGTGGTCTTATTCCGATATCGATTTCGAACAACTCGATAAAGCACTTGTTGATTACATCTCAGTTCACGAAAAACAACAGGTAATTCTCCCACACACAGCAGGCCGTTATCAACATCAACAATTCCACAAGGTAAATTGTCCACTTGTTGAACGTTTTGTTTGCTATCTTATGTGCCATGGTCGTAATGCAGGTAAGAAGCTTATGGCTATTCGCATTGTTCGTCAAGCATTTGATCTCATCAATTTAGTTACAGGCGAAAATCCACTTGTTGTCTTTGTTAAGGCTGTTCAATATTGTGGTGCTCGCGAAGATTCAACACGTATTGGTGTTGGTGGTACAGTTCGTCGTCAAGCATGTGATGTATCACCACTCCGTCGTATCAACCAATCACTCGCTCTCATCACAGAAGGTGCACGTAAGTCTGCATTCCGGTCATCCAAGACAATTGCAGAATGCCTTGCCGATGAACTCATTGCAGCATCAGGTAACACAAACGACAGTTACGCAGTTCGTAAGAAGGATGAACTCGAACGCATTGCCAAGTCCAACCGTTAAACAGTTCATTAATGATAAACTTTTATTGTTTTTCTTCGATTTGTTCGGACAACCATTCAAATGCGGAATTGATTCCTTCGCCTTTGAGGGCACTGGTGGGCACAATTGTCCACGGTCTGTCTTTGATTGTTGATAGGGCAAGTTTATCGCTTATTTCTTCTGGCTTCATAGCAGAATCTAAATCTTGCTTATTTGCTATTATTACAAATGGTACACCTTTGAGTTCTTCTTCTCCAAGAAGAGCATGAAGTTCGCTTTTACAGAGATCCATACGTTCCTTGTCAGCAGAATCAACTACAAAAACAACTCCATGATTATCTTTATAATAAAATCGCCAATATGGTCTAAGCAAATGTTGTCCACCTAGATCCCAAATCTGTAGAGTAAGGTTGCCTACTTCTACCTTTTCTAAGTTAAATGCAACTGTAGGTGCGACTTGCTGAATGTACTGTCCAAGTGAAAGACGGTATAAAATTGTTGTTTTTCCTGCAGAATCTAGACCAAGGATGAGAATTTTAACTTCTTTTTTACTGGAAAACCATGAGCGAATCGATGAAATAATTCCACCCATTTGTCACTTTTCATGGCGCTTTTTTTGGTTTCAGAAATGGATACTTCATAATGCAAAAAATGATCAATATATTAAATAGTTAAACCTGCTGATACGAGAAGTCGATATAGTAAAAAAATTCATATCAATATCTTAAATTAAAAAAATCAAATTAAAATTTCCAAAATCAATCTTTTTGAGTAGAGAAGAAAATGTAAGTTTAATTGTTCTAATCAACAATTTATATAAAAAATTCTTATGTTTGTTATCATGTCTTAATCGTGTAATAGGTTTTTCTCTATATTAAAATTACTTTATTTTTTTCTGTTCTTTGCAATGAAAAACTTCAGAAGTTAGTACAACTTTTTGAGGTAACCTGTTTTGAGGCAAATGACATGAAAAAGCAAAAGTGACAAAAAAGATGAAAAGAAAATCAAGCCCGCGTGCTGTCCAAACAGAAGAAGATCAAGAGTCTCTTTACAGTAACCTTGGTGTGAAACGTAAAGCTGGCTTTTCTGTTCATATGAAGTATCTCCCACTTGCTTTGATATTTAGCGCAATTGGAATCCTTCTTTATATCACAGTTGGTGGTGTTGACCTTAAAGCTCATATCCCATACATTGTTATTGCTTATGCAGCTGGTGTTGCTGGCCTTACAGTTGCATACTCATACGTTGCTCAATGGGTTATAAAGCAAAGGAACGTACAAAAGAAGAATGCAAAGAAACAAGCTAAAGGAGAAGTTCGCGAAGCTGAAGGACTTTGGTTCTCTCTCTTCTACAATAATGCATTTTATTGTTTCCTTCTTCTCATCAACTCACATCTCCTCTTTAGCACACTTCATCCAACCACATCTATGGTCCTTTCACAACTTTGCGCAGCCTTTATCCCAGCATGGTTAGCAAGCTTGTCAAAGTAAACTTAACACATATAATTTACATATTTCATCATATTATAATCAGTTCCTTTTTTTATTTAACTATTTATGTATCTCATTTTAAATTTTTTTTGTTTTAGTTTTTTTTAATCATTCAAATAAAACTTGTGAAACAATATTATCATTTCTTAATAGACATATTATTTTGGTTTTTATGGAGACGAAATTGGGAATTCCATCAACTCAAAATTAATTTGCTTTCCCTAGTTAAAATGTTTTTAATTTTTATATTGTGCAAAATTATATGTACGATCAAAAAATCATAAAAATAAAAAAAAAAAAAATTAAAAAACTTGATATATAATTAAATATAATTTATACTATAAAAACAATGATATTTGAAAGCATTTTCAAAAAATGAAAAATTGTCAAATTATCTTCCAGAAGAAAAATAAATATAAATACATAACACTAAAAACTTGCAGCGTAATAAAAAATTAATTACTTCTTGCTTGTGTATATGTCAAAAAAAAAAAAAAAAAGAGTTTAATAAATGTTTCATCTAAAAATACCTTTTTTTCATGTCAAAAGATGAATAGGTACTTCATAAAAAATAATAGATAAAGGATTTAAACTAAATGATACACCAAAGCTATACACTGTATATCTTTTATTTGAGAAAATTTTAAAGAAATCACCACAATTCCAAAACATATGTTTCAAAACATTTTAATTATTATAACAATTAAATCAGATACATTGCTCCTTATGACGTATGTTACAAGATTGAATAATTACGAATGGTTTAAAATGTGTGAACATTTGATTCAATCACATCTTTATAATGAAGCCAATGGATCATATAAAAAATATAATCAAAATGATGAAGCGATTAAAGTGATGTTACATATAAGAAATTGGTTCAAGCTGCATCAGAACATTGTGAACCACGCAGTTTAGGGAGAAGTTGGGGGTGCACACTTTGTTGAAGGATTGGTTGTTGATTCAATCGAATCAATGATGTTGACAAAACCAACACAGTGCCTTGTTACATTTTTAGAACTTGCGCATGAAATCCAAATTTTGGATCCTATTATTGAAATATAAAACGGTATTATGTTTTACATAGATAAACTGGATAAATTAGCAGAACGTGAAAAACATTCATCACCAAACTCACTATCCGAGAAAGAAGGAGCATATCATTAATGTGATTTCAATTATACAAAATAGGAAATATATACGCGACTAATGGTGTATTTGGAGGCAAATACAAATTTTGAATTCTATCAATCATTAAAACCTTTACTTTATGATCGAAGTTTAATTTTGAATGGACTATTTAATGAAAGAGATTTCTCATCTTTTGGATCTAGAAAAATAGCATACATAATTCAAATCAAAGTAAAACCATAAATGATTTGATACGAAAGATGTTATATGATTCAAATAACTATTTTAATATTATTATTAAAATGATGAAACTGGTCCCCTTTTTATTGAATCAAGTCACGAACACGCATAAGGTTAAATCCCAATAGGTTTGTGCCTCTCCACCTGAACGGATCACTAGCTTCAGGCTTTGATTGATCAATGCCAATTCCCCAGATTTTGTCGTACGGACTTGCTTCAACGAGAACTTTATCTCCTGTAGACTTTAGAAAGTCATGCAAGTCGGGGTTTTGTGAAAACTTGAAATAATTCCCATTAACCACTATCAAATTTTTGTATTCATCCCATTTTTTCCCATCAAAGTTTTTAACCTTGCGTCCAAGTGCTTTGATTCTTTTTGGGTCAGCGTTAGAGAGAATTTCTCTTCTGATTTCCTCATCACCAAAAATACGTGCTTTTTCAGCCATCATATACTGCTCCATACAGTTATAAGTATGTCCTTCTATTTCAAATGAAGAAGGCCACCATTGGCTAAGACATGATTTTGTTATATTATCTTTTGTTCCTTGATGTCCCCAGAAAAATAAATACTCAACTTTTTCCCCACTTGATACCTTTGCTTTAAGCCAATCTAAATTATAGTTGGTGGAATTTTGGAGCATTTCTTCAGCTTGGTAATGAATTTGGTTCATCAAACTTAAAGATGAAGTCACCTAACAAACCCAGTTTTTGAAAGCCCTCACAAAGAAAAATTTCTATTAAAATTTCCGTTTGTTAAACTTTTTTCTGAGTGAAATTTTACCACTTTTTCAATGAAAATAACCACCAAAAGCACTTTTCTGAGTAAAGATGCAGGAATTCAATAAATGTTCATCAGCAATAAATCATTAATGATTTATAATATTTCTTAAAGTTTTTGTAAATTGAAATTATATATTTAAGCATATTAATTTTGCAATACAAATATATGAATATTTCTGAAATGACTCTAATGCCCAAACTTATTTTTATTAAATTTAGCAAATTATATGTTACTACATTGTACATTAAATTTCGTTATTTGAATATTTTGTTTATTAGACATGCAAATTCATATGAATTTTTCAGTTAATTTACATTCATAAATTTATAAAAAGTTTGAACTCGTTCACCTAAGTATAAAATCTAGATGAGATATTTATTGAACCATAAAACCAAGAACGTTCTTGAAATGATTTGTTGCATCTCCAGTGATATCAACACCAATCATACCTTTGATGTATCCGCCAACCATGCTGGAGAGCCTTGTGCCATGACGAACATAGTGAATTGGTGCGGAGAGAAGTTTTCCGCCAATGTTAGCAACATGGACAATTGCATGATTACGAAGATATGCAAGAACTGAATTCTTTGGAACTGGAATAAGTGGTGAGACAGTTCCATTTGTAGCAGCAAAGCCGATAGATGAACCGATTTGATCAACATAAAAACCAAGAACATTCTTTGGATTGCATGCTTCTTTGCAGTTCTTCTTTTGCTGGACAACACTTAATGGGTAATTCATAGCGGTAACAATTGCAGCACCAAGAGCGCCACCTTCAATGTATACAAGTGCTTTGTTTCCCTTTGGATCTTCTAAGTTCTTTTTGTATGTTGGGCAATTTTGCTTAAGGATTTGAACGGCTACTGGGTAAGCAATAAAAGCGGTACCGGTCATCATTGATGGGATGACTGCATTCTTAAAGTTAAATGGTGTTGCATCTCCTTTAAGACCACGTGTTGCAACTTGAGATACAACACTACCTAAAGCAGCGGAAACATATGTTTGCGCCATTGATGCAGCGAATTTGTTGCAAGACATTTGCTAAAGTGTGTTAACCTTCAAATTGAGAGTTGCTTAGTCACTTAACATTTAGGTAAAAAGTGTCGCAGTAAACTAACTTTTTGAGAGGAATTTTTGATTATTTTGTTCTCTGAAAAAGTGGTGGATTAGACTCAAATTTCGTATGGCTGCAAAGTCCGAAGCAGTTCCTGAAGCAAAGGTAGTTCTCTTAGGAACTACAATGGTTGGCAAAACTAGCATTGTTACACGTGTCACAAGTGGTGAGTTCGACCCATCTATCAAGCCAACAATTGGTGCATGTTATGCTTCAAAGTCATTTGATGTCAACGGTAGAACAGTAAAACTTCAAATATGGGATACCGCAGGTCAAGAAAGATTCAAAACTTTGGTTCCAATGTACTATAGAGGTGCAAAAGTCGCAGTTATTGTTTTCTCAGTAACTGACTCAGCTTCTCTTGGCGAAATCGATTTTTGGGCAACAGGTGTTAAATCTGGAACTTCACCACCACCAGTTCTCTTTGTTATCGGAAACAAGATCGATCTTGTCGATGAAAGAGTTGTTTCAACTGAGCAAGGCCAAGAAGTTGCAAGCAAGCATGGAGCTGAGTACTTTGAAATTTCTGCAACAACTGGTGATAATGTCGATAAAATGATCATGCGTGTTGCAGAAGTTGCACTTAGTCAAGTTAAGGATGAAGCACCTAGTGGTGGCGGTGCTGTTGTTACAATTGAAACACACGAAAAGAAGAACAACAAGTGCAGCTGCTAAATAAACTTCACTCGCATCAGCGAATACGTATTAGTTTTTCATTCAAAAAGTGTTCGTTGCTTTCAAAAACAGCGGTTTGAAATTATTTTTTCTGGGAAATAAAATTTTCTCCCAAAAATTCACTTAATATTTCAGAACATTCTGAAGTGGTTTATTTCGATTTTTTGAAAATTGGTTTTTTTGGGGTGCATCATCGTTTTTATTGAACGTTTAGGGCTCATTAAACAGATTAAAGTGTTCCAACCAAAAACTTCTCGAAAATTTGTAATATTCTTTTCAAAATTATAATTTCTTAACAATATCTTATTGATGCCACAAGAAAAAATTTACATTAAACTGGGTAATATCGCAAAAACTTTATTTTCATATTAATATTTATTGAATTAGATTTAATCATCTTTAGTTCAAAAAATGACACTTTTAATTTGAAGGAAGATCTTAATTAGACGATAGAAAACGATGTGCATTTTATGGTAAAAATGATCGTTATAGGATTGTGCAAGAACAATTGAATCGATATTTGGTCAAATATGAGCCTTGGTGCCACAGTGCACATTTCAACATGTAGATTCTGTGGTAATCCAATAACAACAAGTGGAGATCACCAAATTTGTTCTCTTAAATGTGGGCATATTTTTGGATACAAATGCCTACTTAATTGGTTTGAAACAAATTCAATATGTCCAATTTGCAACAAACCATTTACATTTCACGAAATTCAACTTCTTTTTTGGCCAAACCCAGTCAATGAAAAATCAGATCGAATCGAATCAATTAAAAAAGAAAATACTAATTATGAAAAACAGATATCACTTCTCAACAAACGGATTCAATTTTTAGAAAAAGAGCTTGAAGAAGAAAACAAAAAATTGTACAAAGTTGTTCCATCTACAAAATACATGGTAATTTCTGAGCAAGAAATTTCACAACCAGGAATAATTTATCAACGTAAACTTACTGAAAGTTCACGGCTCTTCACTATCAACCATCTTATTCTCAACACCACCAGACACTTCAATTCTTATGGAATTCAAATCTCACATTTTGATGATTTACAATCATTTTCCACAGTCAATCTTCACACGTCACAAATACGTGACCTTTGTTCTGATGGCAATACATTTATCACGGCATCACTCGATCAAAGTGTATCATTTTCATCACTTGAAACCGAAAGTAAAATTGCAGATTTCCATTTTGACGTTCCACTTTGGTCGTGTACACAACTGAATGATACTTTAATTGCCTGTGGCGGCGATCGAGGATGGGTATACGGCATCGACACTCGTTCTGGAACTCGATTCTTTGAGCGTCAAATTGTTGGTCCACCGATCAATTCGATGTCGACATGTGATAACACATTACTTTTCTTATCAGCGCACTCCATTAACTTCTACGACTTCATTAAGGGCGACTTCATTGAAGTCCACACGAATATTGACGGCGGGTTTTCTCTTCGTAAGACGGAAGATTCGGAACTCTTCTCGTTAATACAACGGCAAGGGAATAACGCCGCGATGTTTTATTGTCGATTCGAACGACAAAGTGTCTTTAAGATGTTTAAGATGGTGCCAATGAAGTACTTTAGTCAAATACCTGGAACTGCTATGAGAAGCATCGACGGAAATGTATATGCTGCCGTTCCGAATGAACAATCGTGCGACATAAGTTTGTACACACTAAGTCAACAAAACAATAACATTTGGGAGAAATGGAAAGAGAGATGGGACTACGAGAAAAATAATAAACCAATATTAGACGTGGCTATTGACGCGGAAGACTCAATGACAGTGTCAACATTGTCATGCGATAGATTAACTGTTTATCAGATTCCTATTAAATTTGTTTGATATTCGCTTTTTTATAATTGTATAATGTTTTATTTTGAATAGTTCATTTTATGATGACTAAATTAAAAAATATTTTTTTTGCTTACTTTCTAATTTTTTAGGTTTATGTAATATAATTTTAAAGAAGAAAAAGAACTATTAGAACATCAAACAACTAAATTTGAATTTCGGAGATTGAAATGTTTATATATTTTTCAATTCATCATTTTTTATCTTCATAAGTACCAACAATTTAATAAATCGAATATTTAAAATAAACATATCGCAAAATGGAATTTCAACTTGCATTTAACAAGAAATAAAAAATGACTGTTAAAGTGATTGCAGAACTTCCAAACTCTTCAGTTTTTGAATATAAATCCGATGATTTTTCATTCATTCGATTCTATCGTTTGGAACCACCTTATTTAATTATTGTAACGGATTCTCTATCAAAAAATTCTAAAAACCGTTTGTACAGCCGAAGCAGCAAATTGCCAAGTGCAAAATGGCTGAATTTCCTGCAAAAATATCTTTATTTATCCCTGCTCTCATCATACTTGTTGCTTTTATAGGATATTCGTTATGGCGATTAAATTCAGCTATAATTGCGCAAAAAACAGAAATTTCAGGAAATTGGTCACGCTTTTTATTTCGTATTCTTATTGTCATTTTTATTCTCCTTCAAGTAGGGCCTTATATTGATGCCATTGCAGACTATGAAGGCGGCCGAAGAGATAAAAATCTCGATCTTGAAGCAAGTACACAATTATTTTTCTATGTTTCACTAGTCTTTCTTGTAAGGTCAGTGCATGATTTTATATCAATGGTTTTACGCAATGATACATTTATCAAAAAGCATTGGCTTGCTACAACAATTCCAATTCCAGTATTTTTCTTCCTGCTACTAACCTTCGCTTCCATATCATTCTACTATGTGAAAAAACAAGTAATGGATTCAGCTTCAGGTGAAACAGTTGATATGGAAAATCATCCAAAGTTGAAAAAAGCAACTTGTTCTTTTATGGGCATTGGGTACACAGTGTTATTTGCAATTTTACTTATATACATTTATATTCCAATTTTCAGATTTTTGCATCAACTTTCTGCAACAGTTTTTGGAAGTTATCGAAATCGCATTATCTTTCTTTATGTATTCTTTTCTATTTCCATTGTATTAACATGCGGAGGATTCATTGCGTATGGCGTCACATTTGATTATAATTATTCAATTGATAATTGTTTGAAATCAAACTTGGTTTGGATTCCATTAGGATTCTTAGTATCTCTTGTACAGGACCTCATAGACTGGATGTTGCTTTGGCTTGTACAAAATGAGGTTTCTAGGTGTAGTAGTGATGATGAAGAAAACGACGGTTATTCAGATTAAATAAAGTTCAGAAATTTTGAGTATCGTGTATGAATAAATCCAACACGTGTTTTATCTCTTTTTTTCCCTTTGTTTGCAGGTGATTTTGATGTTGGTTTCTGTGTGGAATCAACTTTCTGTTTAAGAAATAAGAAAAATTGATATTTGTTTATGTTTTTTATATCACTTTTCATCTTCCGAGCGTTTAGAATAAAATGGAATCAAGTAATGATTTGCTAGAAAACATTGGTAAAAAAGTACTTGATAATTGGGGAAATGATGAAGATGTGGTGCCCGATATTTTTATGGAAAATCAAGTTGTGAATGAAATAAACAAAATTATTAATACTCCATATGAGGAATTACCAGTGGATTATAAGGTAAGACTTAAGAAACTTATTGGCGCAATGACGCCAGTTGATTTTGCAGTTATTGGAAAACAAATTTGTTTATTCTTATTATCAGATATCACAGATTCAGATACCACTAAAAATGATAAATCGACCAATCAATCATCAACATGTTCATCAGATTTTCCTACTTATGAGCCATTAAACTCAACACCACCCACAAGTTTATCATTATCAAATGATATAGATATTTCGTACACTCAATTTCCGCAATGGCTTCCGACATTAACTTTCTAGTAAATGTTATTTTGCGTGTGATATTGCCGTTATTCTTTATACAAACGTCAAATATAATTTTTCATATTTCTCTTCATATCCTAACTACTCTTCAAACCACACATCAAAATAGCTAAAGACAATTTCCATCATTGTCAAATTCATATCAAATCTTTTCCAACAAAAACGTTTTGATCTAATTCATATTAAACAATTTTTGCTCGAAAACTCACACAAGCCACAAAATGATAAATTTCTTTGGGTGAATTGGTTTATTAACCTCAACAGCTGTCGAGTAAAGAGGTTTCTTCAGCGTCGCAAGTAAAGTTAGTGAAAGTATCTTGCGTGTCCTTATTGATCAAACTTCCATCGGCAAAAGAAAAAGCGGGAGTTTCACTGGTGAATTCATCATCAAACTGCGAAACATCTGTGGCGTCTGTGATGGGAGGAATCCACTCGGGCTCATATTTCTTATCATAAACAGCCTTCCAATCGATGGCTGCGAAGAACGGATGAGCTTTGATTTCTTCGACATCTTTGTCACTGCTTCCAAGTCTGGTGCTAGGATTACGGTCTAATAACTTGCTAACAAAGTCTTTAGCTTCAGCTGACATTGATGATGGAAATTCGATGTCATCGTTAAGTATTGCACGATACATCGCATTTATATTTTCATCATAAAATGGTGGTAGACCTGTCAACATTTCAAATATTAAGACACCATAGCTCCACCAGTCAACAGCTTTGGTGTATGGTTGGCGTTGTAACATTTCGGGCGCCAAATATTCCGGTGTACCACAAAATGTGGTGGCTGTTTGATCCCCAGAGACTTCTTTGGCTAATCCAAAATCTGTAAGTCGAATATGACCTTTCATATCAATGAGAATATTTTCGGGTTTGAGATCTCGATAAATTAGACCTAAGGAGTGTAATTGACCAAGGCCTAAGGCTATTTCAGCAGCATATAGACGAACGCGGGACTCTGGAAATGTTGTTTCATCTTTGAGTCGACCAAATAATTCGCCACCAGGAACATAATCAAGAACCATATAAAGTTTGGCATCGGTTTGGAAGCAATAATGTGCACCTACAAGGAATGGATGGCGAGTTCGGACTAATATTCCACGTTCAGTTATTATCTGATCAATTTGATCACTGTCTTCAAGAACTTTCTTGCTCATTGATTTCATTGCATAAAGTTGTCCGTTTTTCTTGTATTTAACTAATTGTACTTTTCCATATGTCCCTCGCCCTAAAACTTTAAGAACCTCGAAGTCATCAAGCGTAGCCTTAAACTGAGCTTTCTTTTCAACTGTTTGTCCTGCTTTTATAGCTTGGATTGTACTTATCCAATCCTTAACTAATTTTGGAGTATCAGCAACTAAATAATATGTTTTGCCTGATGTTTCAAGTTTAAAAGCAGGTTGCTTTTTACAATCTGGAGCTTCACATATGTTAGTAATGGAAGGAATGTTGATTTTACCTTTTTCAGCACCACTTGGTTTGTTGGAGTATATAAGGTCTTTATCAACAATCTTAAACCAGCGTCGCCCCCATGATGAAGTCTTTCCGGTTTTTTGCTTGGATAACCAGCCTTCTATGACTGAACTCATTAAAATTTTATTACAGTTTTTCAATACTTTATCAATTTTTGGTTTAATTGATTATTCAATTAAACGGTTTTATTCACAAAATGAAGGATCATTTTTATCATTGTCCCTTTTCATCTCATTCTAATCTGTCTATTAAGCAGTATTTTTTCCCAGCACATATACATTCAAGCATAATTGCAGAATGAATATTCTAAAAATCAAGAAAAATCTTTCAAATCACAAAAAGAATCTCTTCAAAAAGATTAAATATTTTCATATTTTGTTTTAATGTTAAACTTTACTCCATACTTAAATATAAAAACAAGAAATAAAATGCGTAAAGGCTTAAAATTTTTCTAGCGTTTTGTAATGTTTTTTATTAACGGGTGACCACTTATCGTTTTCTATAAAGACCTCTGAAATTAATGGTCGTAAAATATAAATAATAGAATTTTTTGAGGTGAGAAATTGAACGGGAATTGTGATAAACTGTAGCTTCATAAATCGTTGGTGTGGCACAATTCAAAAACTCAGGATTCACTCAATCAAAAAATTGACTTTTTTACAAATTGAAATATCTTACATTTGAAAAAGAAAATTGGAATTCCACTCTCTAAAAATAATAGTAAATCGCTTGGAATTAATTATATTAGAAAATATTTCGAATCCATGGAATACATACAATTTTTTTTCAAAACATTAAGATATTGTAATCATATTTGTATAATTAATATAGATTTATCTCTAATATTAAAAATATATTTATTCTTATTTGTATTTAAATTTTAGCAAAAAAGAAAAGAAATTTTATGAAATCATTCTTTATGATTTCATTTGAAAATAAGCCACTACAAGAGATTACAACTCTTAAATAAAAAACATATTAACCAATTAATCGAATATCGAATAATGATACGATTGTTTACGATTTTTTATTGATAAAACCAAACCTTGTTATTGATTTTTATGGTTTCAAACCTTAACCGCCAACAACAATTAACACAAATTCATGAATCTGATGTGGAAATATCTCAAGAAAATTCCATTTAATAAGATAGTATTTACAAAAAGAATGAACCATTAATAAAGCACGTACTATGTATTTATGATTTACTAAGGGATCATATGATTGAAACAATCAAAAATAAAATTCAATCCACCAGCAGCCAAACATATAGCCGAATATAATTGAAATGGTTCCTCACAATTTTGTGAAACCTCAACTTTATCACAGTGAGTCCGACCGGACTTTATATATAACCTCTTTTCACATTCAATTCCCTCAGAAAAATTCATTATTTTTATTTATTTAATGGGAAACGTCCAAAGCATCGATATCCCACCAATCTGCATTCCAACAGATGAAGAAACTGGACCAGATGAAAGTCCAGTGTATAGGAACATCCACTGCTATGTTGAAAATGGTGGCCAGCTCATCAAAACATACAGAAACCAACCCGAATCTGAAACCCCTATTGATATCTTGAGAGTTTCAGCTACAAAGTATGCTGATTGTGATTGCGTTGGTGAAAGAGAAAGAGATCAAGATGGAAATGTTGGTCCCTACAAATACATATCATACTCTGAATTCTACAAGAGGGTCCTTGCTTTTGGTCGTGGTCTTTTAGAACTTGGACTCAACCGTGGTGATAGAATTGGCATTTATTCAAATAACTCAATCTACTGGCAAATGGCTTGTTTTGGTGCCCAATCCGTTGGTATTATCTCAGTTCCAATCTATGATTCTCTTGGTAAAGATGCTGCTCAATTCATCGTCAATCATGCCGAAGTTAAAGTTATTTTTACCTCATTATTCAAGCTTGCAAACACACTCAAAATTATTCCAGTTACCCCTACTGTTACAAACATTGTTGTTATGAGTGATAAGATTCCACCATCAACAGAATGCTCACTTCCAATTTGCACATGCAAAGATATCCTTGAAAAAGGTTATGCCTCATCTGCAAAGAACAACTTTGTTAAACCCGAAGAAGTCGCTGTTATTATGTACACATCTGGTTCAACAGGTGATCCAAAAGGTTGTGTATTAACTGGCGGTAACATTGTTGCTGGAAGCACTGGTTTAGGCTGTGTTAATCTTAGCCTTAACACCAAAGATACTTTCCTTTCATTTTTACCATTAGCACATATCTATGGAATGGCTGTTGAATTAATGATGTATACTCATGGTACACGCGTAGCCTTTGCGCAAGGTCCAACAAATGTTTTGTTAGATGATATTCAAGCCATGCAACCAACAATTATTGTATCTGTTCCACGTATTCTTAATCGTATTGCTGAAGGAATGAAAGCAAAGATTGACAAGCTTCCATTCGTCCTTAAGAAAATCCTTTATTTAACCATCCCATGGAAAGCTGGCTTCCTCAAGCGCAACGAGCCACATTCACTTCTTCTTGATTCAATTCTATTCAAAGATTTCAGAGCGGCGGTTGGGGGTAAAATTAGGCTTATCGTCAACGGGGGTGCCCCGATCATGAAAGATGTCTTTGAATTCCTTCAAGCAACCATCACACCGAACATTATTCAAGGCTATGGCTTAACTGAAGTATGTGCAGGTTTAGCTGTACAAGAATTACCTGTTTTTGATCCATTAACAGTAGGTGCATCATCAATTGCATGTGAAGTCAAACTTCGTAAATATGGCGATTATTCACCTCAACATGATCCACCAGAAGGAGAATTATTAGTCCGTGGCCCCATTGTCTTCAAAGGTTATTACAAACAACCCGAACTTACACAAGAAGCATTTGATGGCGAATGGTTTAAGACAGGCGATATCTGCCGCTACACCAAAGAGAGGCAAATCCAAATCATTGATCGCGCCAAGCAACTCGTTAAACTTAGTCAAGGCGAATACATATCACTTACGACAATCACTGATTACTATTCCAACGCCGATTGCGTCTCATTCATATATATCTACGCCGACTCTAACCACGACTATCCGCTCGCAGTCGTCTTCCCGAAGAAGGAGAAGATCAAGGAATGGGAGGCGCGCGGAATCACTGACGTGACACAAAGCGAAGTCGTGAAGAAAGAAATCGTCGACAGTCTCCTCGCGGTGCACAAGGAGATGGGAATGAGAGGATTCGAAAGAATAACAAACATCATCGTCGAGACAGACGAGCCAACAGTGGAGAATGGCTTCTTGACGCCTTCGATGAAGCCGCAGCTCGGAAAGCTCAAGAACAAGTACTCAGCCGTGATGGACGAGCTCTACAGGCAGCTGGAGGAAAAGAAGAAGGCCGAAGCAGAGGCGCAGGCCCAAAATCAATAAAAAATGAAACTTTACCAATGGAAATGATGCTTCATGTGCTGCAGCGACTTAGTTTCATTGCATTTAAGTGTGGTGCAAAATTCGGTATGTAAATTATTAATGAGAATGACGAACCAATAGAAGAGACGTATCTCTTTATTCATTTTTTATCTATAGATCATTTCGGTTATTTTTAACACATTTTTTGCTGTCTATTAAAATCAAAAAGAGTCAATGTATATATATATATCATTTGTTGTTTATTCAATGTACATTTTATTTATTATTTGCATCAGTTTATTCTGGTTTCAATTTAATGTTTGGAAATTACATTGATGAATGCGTTATAAAAAGATGCAATCAAACAACGTAATAATACTTCATGAGAAAGAAGGAGCTGACGCAAAATGAAGTTCTCTATTAGAATAAAAAATTATTTACAAATAAATTTACTACAGACAATAACCTCATTAACTATTCCTCTGGTGGAAGAAATGAAACAATTTTATTACGTAAGGCAAGTATCTCAGTGTATATCTGTATCGTGTCCTCCATATGCTGCTCAGTTTCCTCGAGTATCCCATTCGATACCATTCGTTGGCAAATGTCAGTGATCAAATTTTCATCGTTTTGACATCTTGAAATGATAAGATCAAAAAGATTAATATTCACAGAAATCAAGTTATAGTCGTCGCTGGAAAACAATGGAATTGCTATGCCGATCAAGTCGACTCTTTCTATGACATTACAACAAAGTTCAAAATTTCCCGCATAAATCAAATTATAAAAAAATCCACAAGATGTCACCTTACATGCGTAGCTTCCGTTTTCCATTAGGTGAGCAATGATTTCGATGAGTCCTTCGGTCTCGATTATCCATGTGAGAAAATCAGAATCTTGAATTTCACATATGTTATTAAGAACATTTAAGCCGTATATTATCAGTTTTTCATTGTCATTCGTAAGAAGGTCTCTGATTCTTTGACACAGATCTGTGTATCTCTTCACAAAATTAAGTTCTTGTTGGTGGAAAAATATATTTTGCAAAATCTTAAGCGACTTGATCTGAACAGGTGGGCTAAGAGTTGTAAATATGATCAAAGAACTGATAAATCCAAGAGATTTGCAAATTTTCCAAAAACAATCGAAATATTCTTCAGATGCAATGAACACTGATGAAAGTGCTAGATTTAGCATTTCAATATCTGGAATAGTTATTGAAATTCCGATAACATGACCGATAAGTTCCTCCACAGAAAGAAAACTTGTTTTAATTCTTAGTAAATTACGTGCTATCAACAGCAAGGGTTGTAATAATACTGAATCTTCTGAATCTATTCCTGTTGGTATATAAGGAAGTTGTTGTAAAGGTGGGGTGCCCCGGCATATCGGAGTTTGAACGTTAAAGTAACTCAAAAGGTCGAGAACGGTTGTGACAAAACCGCTCCTGAAAAGTGTCTCAATATGAGAGCCATCATTTGAAGACGAAAGATATATCATGATTTCGAGGAGCTGATGAGCTAAAGGAAATGGAATACGTTGCTTTACGGCATCTGTGACAACAACATGGGCTTTTTGTTCAATAAATATTTTGTAATTTGGTTGGCAAAATTTTATCAATGAAAGCAATAGAAAAATGGAACACTCTAGCGTTTCTGGTGATGGGGCTTTTAAAGAATATGATATTATAACAATTATTTCATCTGTAATAGGAATATTTTGAATTAGAGATGGATAATCATGAATAATTTGAGCGATTTGTTTGATGGCTTGTTCCCTTGAGTCAATATTCTCATCCCTTAAGGCAAGTAATGCATTTTCTAAACATTGGATAACTTCATCAGAAATAAATGTGGAATTATCAAAAAAAACTGGGGTTTCATCATCATTGCTATTGTCTTCATCCATCTTTTTTTGGATTTCCTTATATCTTTCTCTAGTTTGTTTAGCTCGTGCTGATTGGGATTTATAACCGATGCTCATCCCAAATAATAAACGTAAACAAACAAAATTGAAATGTTTATTTAAAATTGAAACTTCCTTCTGCATTATTTTTGGTTCGCAAATAGCATGGCAATTTAAAATAAGTCAAACACTACAGCTAGACTTTATTTAAGATAGAATACATCCATATATGGATTTAAATAGAGATATTCAAATTTTTTTTCGTACCCAAAAAATCATATTATTAGATAATGAATTATTTTCTCTTAATTAATTAACAATTTTACCTCACAATAACTTCATTTCAATTTTTATTATTGATTCATTAAATCTTAATATTTAACGAAAATATTCATGTTTTTATTGCCCACAATTTTAATCGTATTGAAAAAATTGATTTGAATTGATATTATAAAGATGATAAAAAACCAAAAATAAAAGAATTGGAAGTCATTGAAACAGTTTAACAAGTGATATTATATTTAAACAAAGAAAGCATTTCTCAATCAGCAGAATCATTTATTACCATATTTGTTTATCTGCACTTTTGTTGGATTGAATGATTTTGATATATGTTTTGATTTGATAAAAGAAATCAAAACATTTCAAGAAAGTATTCAATTCAATCTGAAGATTTATATAAATTAAATCATTGACATATTCAAATCATGGTTTGAAAAATATGTTTCATATAATTAATTATGTCATATTTTCTTTATTCGTGTTAAATCATTTTTACAATCTCACAATGACGAACAGAATTGACTCTGAAGCAAAATGCGTTTTTCAAACAGTTTAAAATTTTTAAATACTAGTACGATGATTTTTAATTCATTCATCTATCGTTAGGAAATTTCTGCGTTCACTATCGTGACCGGGTACCCAAAAAAACCACCTGTTGTAACCGCGTTAGAATTGTATCAAAAAGCTAAAATCTGATCACATACAAAAATCAGCTCAAAAATTGTATTAAAAAAACTACTTTTTGAACTGGATTTTTTGATGTCACTTCACTTCACCAATAATTTTTCAATAATTTCTCGGTGAACAAAGTCGAAAACAAATTTTTGATCAATAATAAAATTGGGCGTATCAAATGTTACCATGGTAACAGAAATTGTACTGATGAATTTGATAGATAGCGAATAAATTTCGACTTTGTATGCGATTTTTCATCTTCCACTCAATCAAACATGAGTATATGAGAATAAGGGAACGATTTTGCTGATTTATTTTAAGAATATCAGTGGATATTGAAGTTTCAATAAGGAGGTTCAATTGAGGTTCTATTGAAATTTTGATGATCGGCAGCAAAAATCCATTCAATTTATGGCTATTTCAATGACTGACTTTTGAATAAATTTAATTCAAAAATTCTTTAAGGAATATCACTTCTCTGATGGGCGGTCTTCCAAGCCAAGCTGTACTTGATCAAGTTGCCAAATCAACCGACATCCAAATGAATGAGGGTTTCAAGAAGAAGGATTTCCAACAACATCGTGGTGCAAACACAATTGATGGTGCTCTTAAATATTTGAACGAGATTGCTTGTGACCTTTCAAAGCAGGACTATAACAAATCTCCTCCAAAGGAGCTTTGCAAGGATAAGATATTGTTTATTTGCTGCAACACATACACCAAGCCAAAATATCAACTTGGTGTTGGACCTTTGAATGACTCAATTACATGTGCTGTAAACCATATCAGAAGAGGGTTCAAGGTTTACTTTTTACACAATTCCACACCACACATCTTCATGAGATGGCTTAGATACATCCTTAAGAATTTCCAAAACACACTTACCATTTTCTACACTGGTCATGGCGCTTCAATTAAGGATGTTTCTGGTGATGAAGATGATGGATATGATGAATGCATGGTATTCGATCATGGATATGTTCTTGATGATGACCTTGCTAAGCAATTATCCAGCTACGCCAAGAATGGTCATCGTGTTCTTCTTCTTACTGATTGCTGTCACTCAGGATCAATTTGGGATATCCAATCCAACCCACTCAAGAGAGATAGGCTTCCAAAGAACATCATGTCAATCTCCGCTGCTAAGGATGATCAAACTGCAAAGCAAACCAAGATGAATCAAAAGGATCAAGGTATCTTCTCCTACTTCTTCTGGAAGACATTGAACGAAAATCCAAAGATCACCAGCAAGCAAATGGGTGCTAAACTTAATCCATTACTTACCAAGTATCACCAATGCTACACTGATGCTGCAACTTCACCATCAATGCTTGATGAACCGATTTTCGAATAAACAAAACCATTTCTCAACAACATTACTTGAGGAAAATTTGCAGAATGATCGAATTAAACATTTTTTTGGAGAAGTGTAACTCTTTTGTAAATTATTTAAAAAGTTATGGAAGCGTACGTTAACAATGTACGTTATAACCAAATGAGCTACACGATCAAAGAGCCTAATTTACCTGGATTCACAACAAAGAACATAAAAAATAGTAACCTAAAATCACAACATTTCAAGGTTGTTGCTGGTATGATGGTTACAAGACATCTCGATTCTAGAAGTGTAGATAATCAAATTGAAGCAACGCGTAAAAGATTAGAAGCAGCCCAATTAAAATCACAAAGCTTTGGTCCAACTACATACGAAGCTAATTATACAGAGCCAGTTGTTCCAGAATCAATTGTTCTTCGTTTTTATGCTTATTTCAAACAAAGTATTACAGAATCACAAGAAGAAACATTTCGTGTCCGATATGTTAAAATATATTTTTATACAGAAGATGATACAATAATGATTGAAGAACACAAAGAACGTAATTCTGGTATGGACCAAGGTGTTTTGCTTAGGAGGATGCGTGTTGAAAGATCGGATGGTCCTGGGTTTGGTTCATATTATCGAATTAATGATTTTTCTATTGGTGTTGACATCAATATAAATTCCATTGTTTATCATATTTATGATTGCGATGGATTTACACGTCGTTTTCTGTCGTCTAAAGGCATTGAAATGCCACAATCAGAGATTCCACCAGATGATCTTTATACATGTAAGCGAAAACTTACAGAACGTCCTATCCGTGTAACCTTTATTGACACAGACAAGACACATCTACGTGATTTCCTTGAGTATGATGGCAAAGTACTTCGATTTTACTCTGTGTGGGACGATAGTAATTCGATGTTTGGTGAAAAACGGAAATTTATAATTCATTTTTTCCTTGTTGATAAAACCATTGAAATCCGTCAAGTTCTTCCACCTAATTCCGGCCGAGATAAAGTTTCACAATTTCTTTCTAAGACGCATCTAAAGAATCCACAAACAGGAAAAGATTATTGTGCGTCTGATCTTTACATTGGACAAATTGTTAATGTTTATGGTCGAGAATTTCTTATATATGATGCTGATCGATTTACTAAACAATTTTTAGACTCAACATATGGTGCACATGATTGGACGCCTATTAATGTTGATGATACTAATCAATATGATGGAACGCAAACAAATGAAATTCCACCATATAATGGATGGGGTGATGAAGAAGATTCACTTGGATATTGTACATCATTACATCCTACGCCACCACGAAAAGATAACATTAAACTTCTTAAGCATCAAGGAGAAATATTACGTTTCTTAGCTAAGTTTAAAAATAGTACGGTACAAGATAATGGAAGAATATTTGTTATTGCTTATTATCTTTTTGATGATACATTAGCAGTATTTGAAAAGCCACGAAGAAATTCCGGATTTCAAGAAGGAACTTTTATTAAGAAAGGAAAGTATAAGAATAAATATACCGGAAAATATTTTTCTCCATCTGATTTAATGGTTGGAGAAGTCATTACAATTAATTGTTATGAATTCATTATAACTGATGCAGATGAATACGCTTATAGTATGATGGAGGCTGATCCTGATAATTATCCACAAGCTGATCTTAGTAACATTATAATGGGAATGAGAATGAATAAGGAAAATGTCCTCAAGTTGAAACAAATGTTCGGTGCTAATGATAAACAGAAAAATGGTTTCGTATATGAAAATGTTGCAAAAGATCTGCTGATGAATGTGATGGGTTTACATGAACATGAATGTATAACAGTTATGAGAAGATATAGAGAAAAGAACGGATTCAATTATGTGGCGCTATTGGATGTATTGAATTAATGGAAGTTATAAATTCCGCGAGAAATCTTTTATATTATTAAATAATCTAAAATTAATTTTTTTAGTTATATAATTTCATATTCCAATAGTATTATGAACTGTCTTAATATGATTTTATCTTTATTTTAATATATAAAACAATATTTAAAAATATTTAATCGGTGAATGAAATTTTAATTTTCATAAATGAATAGTCTAAATTATGTGTTTGAGTGTTAGGCATTTTAAACATATCCCATATGGAAACTTGATAATAAAATTATTAAGATGTTACAGTATTTACTTGATATTGCAATTTTTGCACCCGTAGCCGCACATTTTATTAATAAATGTTTACTCAATTCATTATCTAAAATTTAATTGTTTCACACTAATTTCATCCAATTTCAAAAGTATGGAAATGTTTAACTCATTTTATTACTTATGAGAAGAAGAAACAAAAGATTTATATCGTTTATTTAATCAAACCAAATCTAAAACTCTTCTACGTTCCATTTGTGCTTAGACCAAAAGTGCACTGCGTTTGTTCTTGACATATTTCCGTGTGACTCCGCTATTTCTATCATTATCGCCTTTATGTTTTCTTGCGCGGTACTTTCCGGGCCGCAATAATAAAACTGCGTCTTCACGTTTTTCCATATTTCCCAAAGCAAATTTGTGTTCTTCTTCATCACATCAGTGACATGTATTTTATCTTCTTCTCTCGAAATTGCTATGAATAACTTATTGATAACTCCATCAGCTTCATATTGCTGTAATAAATCAATGATTGGTTGACATAACTTACGTGATCGAAGGCCAAAGAATAGTGTACATGGTCCAAATCCTCCAGATTTTCGATGTTCCAATAATGATAAAACTGGTGCTATACCACTTCCTAATGCAGTGATTATTAATGGCGTAGACTTATCCGATGGATATTCAAAGGCTCCTTCACTAATTCGTATTGATATTCGTGTTGTAGTTTCTAATTGTAAGTAATGAGTAGCCAAACCGTAATAACCGTTGTCAAAACCGAAAAATACATCAGATACAACTAAATCAACTGTGCCTTCCCGCTCTGAGGCTACAGAATAATAACGCGGAACAATGACTTCCGAAAGAGAGAGAAAACGAGAAAGAGGATTTGCTGCATTAGGATATTTCATTAGGAATTCGGCTATTGTTTGGAGTTTGTTATCAAATGGTACTTTGATGGATGAAAATAACTCTTGGCTTGGCTTACAATTAAGGTCAATGAATTGGGTGAAAAGTTGTTTCATTGATAATATCTTTGGGAAAAACTTATTGGCGCTTGTTATCTTGATAACAGTATTAGCATTAACGCCAATGCGTTCTAAAACTTTTGCAACAACTTGCCCATCATTTTCTGGCATAATTAATACTTGATCACCTGCTTTGTAAGTAAAACCATTTGGTAATTGGATGGTGTACCTATGCATGCTTGGAGAATAGTCATTTGTCAAAAGTTCTTTTTTGATTATTTGTGCATATTTAAATCCTTTTGGACAAATCTCATTAACTGTCTCGTTAACTTCTTCAATTTGGAATTTAGGTGGTGAATCAGATTCGCTCTTAAAAGCTTTCATCGCTTCTGTCACATCAGTAATGAATTTTTCAATTTTTCCAACTCCATAATCAGGTTCACAACGATCTGATTTAACGTAAGGAAGAAATGGTTGCGCGCCTGCATTTTGAAGTATCTTGTATAAGTTATTACCTGCACGGCAGAATAATGGGTAATAGCTACTTCCAAGACCAAGTAAAGCAAACTTTAAGTGACTTAAGTTAACTGGGGCTGAGGTTAAGCTTGTAATGAAGTCTCCACTGTTTGAAGGAAATTGTCCATTTCCAAAAGTGGAAATTACAAAAATTCCATAATTTGCTTTAGTCAGTTTTTCAATAGATAGCTCATTAAACACTACTGCTTCAACTCCTAAGTTTTCGGCAATTCTAGTTGCAGCATTCTTTGAAGCGCCGCGCGTTGTGCCATAAGCAACAACAATTCCTGACATATATTTGATTGCCACTTGGCGAAAAAAACCGTTTTTTCTGACTACAGTTTTTTGAATCAAAAAATGAGGCAAATCGTGTTGTTCCATTAGACTTAAAACGAAAGAAAAGCTGAAAACAAGGCCTATCGTTATCGGAATATTGTGAACCTAGTTTTACTTTAGAAGTAAAAATTTTTTTACAAAGATTGCATTATATAAATATATGATAATTTCCATATTAAATGTGATAATTTATTTTACAGAATTTAAGATTTTGATAAATTTATCTTAAAATGGATGGAATAATAGATTATTATCGAATAAACTAATTTTATTAGATTTTTTTGATTTGGGGTGTCCCATTCGTTTAGAAATAATTGGAAAATGGAGGAAACAAAAGCAATTGAGTTTTCTCTCAATTATAGGTTCTTTGATAATGCGCTTCTCATTTGCCAGGAGTTGTTTGCTAAGACTCCTACACCTGAAATTCTATATTTTTATATACAAGCATATCTCGGATTAAATTCACCTAAACAAGCTTCAATTCTTTGCAAGCAAAATGAACACATTATTTCACAAAGTCCTCGGCTACAAATTTTATATGCTCAATGTTTATTTGAAACTGGACAATTTTCACAATCAGAACTTATCTTAAAACCTCTCTTCTCCAATCAAACAATCAATGATGAAATGCGCTCTGCTATTGCTTACATGTCTGGAATGATCAAACTTAGGACACATCAACACGAATCTTCACAAAAAGATTTTACAAACTCAATAAAACTTCAACCACTTCTTCTTACAGCTGTACCATATTCCAAAAAGGAAGATCCAATCATAGCAACACCACAAGAAAGGCTTCAAAAAAGATCTCTACTCACACCAACACAACTTCGTTCTAAGCGCACAACACCAATCCGTAAATCTCTTGATACCAAATCACATCGTTCTGTTTCATCTTCATATACCACTCAATTGCTTCGATCCGTTAATTATCCATTTCCAATTATCAAACAACTTCCGACTGAACTTTCTACATCAATTATTGCGCTTAAAACGCTTGGTTTGTATTACTTTAAATGTGCTAAATATAATGAAGCTGCTCCAATTTTTGCGCGTCTTTATCAATTGCATCCACATACAATCGAAGGAATTGATATATATTCCACAGTATTGTGGCAACTAAAAGATGAACGTACACTTGATCAACTTGCACGAAGAGCAATTGAACTTGCTCCATCACGAGCTGAGCCATGGATAGCAGTTGGCAACTTGTTATCACTTCAACATAATACTGAAGGAGCAATACAAATGTTTCAACGTGCGTCATCGATTGATCGCTCTAATTCATATTCATTAGCACTTGCGGGACATGAAATGCTTCTATTGGATTCATTAGCAGAAGCTGCGAAACTTTTTAGACAATCAATAGATATAAATCCTAATGAATGGAGCGCATGGTATGGAATTGGATCTGTACATTTTCGACAAGACAATTTTGGTGCTGCCGAATATTATACGAAGAAAGCACTTGAGTTAAATCCAATGAATTCCGTATTATATTATGTTTATGGAATGGTAATGTGTAAATGTAATCGAAATGAGGAGGCAATAGAAATGTTTGATAAAGCTTTAGAATTAGATAAAAATAATTTGGTCGCTGCATATCAAAAGGCTGTTTTATTATTCGATGATGGCGACATAAAGAACGCTACAAAATGTTTGGAAATGGCTGAGCCATTGTCACCACATGAGCCAGGTGTTTCGTATTTAAGAGCAAAAATTGCACAGAAAATTGGCGACTATCAAAAGGCAACTTCTTTATTCACACAAGCTTTGATATATGGTTACCCGGACAAGAAAGAAATTAATGCAGAAATAGAAATGATGTCAGAAAAAACAATTGCTTCTATTTTAAAGGAACAAAAAGAGGATGAAAAAAAATCGAATAAATAAATATTAATGTAAAAATATTATTTAATCAAAAGGAATAACCACTCAAAATTTCCTTGAAATCTGTATCAAAATATCTTCCACAATGATTTGGCTAACTAATACAATGGGATATAACATGCTGCTGATTAAAATGTCAACATCATCTCACCTTGTGGCATAAAAAGCCATTTTTATATATCTTAGATATACAGCTATCTATTACATGGGACATGCTTTTGTCCAAACAATGTTCAATTTGAAATTATTTAATGGAACCTTTGCAAATTGGATTGTCATCTATTAGGAGAATGAAGTGATAAGAACACAGACAGTGCATTTTGTCGTTCGAGAATGACATGACCGTAGATTTGTTTTCGTAACAAAACAATGTGTATATGTATATAAATACAGATAAATGAAATTTTTTTCATAAAAAAATTCATTTCGTTAAAATAACAAATTATTAAACAATAAATAATTTCAACTTATGATATATTAAGTCAATAATTTTGGTTCGATTATATTGAAAGAAAAAGCATTTGAATTCAAAATTAAAATCAATTTCAATTTCCTAAAGTTAATAAATATGTTTTCATGATCATATTTAAAGATAATATATTTATGGAATTATTTTGTTATTTCAAATGATGAAATGATTTTTTTCTTTAACAAAACTTAAGATTGTTTCATGAATTCAGAAGAGGTTACACACTAATATACTTACAAATTTACCTTATTCTTCATTCATGAGCTATTTAATCTCAACAACGCTAAGAAAGAAATTAAAGTTATTACCTCTGAGCTTAATGTTTATTATTTTAAAAATTATAATGAATGTCTTGTATACAATCAGAAATTCAAATATATATTTACAACAAAACTATATCATTTTCATGAAGAAATTATATCAAAAATGTTAAGTCGGGACTACACTTTATTTCTATTAAATAAATTAATTATATCCTTAAAACGTTTTTTAGATGCATACGTAAGTGCTGTTTTAAATAATTTAAATAATTCCCAAATATTATTTTAATACACAAAATTATTAATACAAATTTCAAATATAAAATATAAATATCTTTAGCATTAATATCAATTCCTTCTTGTTCTAGAAGTAATTTAACTATTTCTGTATAACCCTTTTCAGATGCATACATAAGTGCTGTTTTAAATAATTTAAATAATTTCCAAATATTATTTTGAAATATCAAATTATTAAAATAAATTTTAAATAAAACAAATGAATATCTTTAGCATTAATATCAATTCCTTCTTGTTCAAGAAGTAATTTAACTATTTCTGTATGACCTTCTTCAGATGCCCATATAAGTGCTGCAATAAATAATTTAAATAATTTCCAAATATTATTTTGAAATCGCAAATTATTAAAATATTTACAAAATAAATCAAAGAAATATTTTTAGCATTAATATCAATTCCTTCTTGTTCAAGAAGTAATTTAACGATTTCTATACGACCATAGCTAGATGCCCATATAAGCGCTGTTTTAAATAATTTAAATAATTTCCAAATATTATTTTGAAATCGCAAATTATTAAAATAAATATTAAATAAAACAAATGAATATCTTTAGCATTAATATCAATTCCTTCTTGTTCAAGAAATAATTCAACTATTTCCCTATAATCACGTAAAGATGCTAAAATAAGTGCTGTATCAAATAATTTAAATAATTTCCAAATATTATTTTGAAATCCAAAATTATTAAAATATTTACAAAATAAATCAAAGAAACACCTTTAGCATTAATGTTAATAACTTTTTGTTTTAATATATGTTCAACAAGTTCAATATTTTCCAATTCTGGAGATAATAACAAAATATCTTCTGGAATTGGATTTTCTTTCAAAAAATGTTTGACTAGATAAAGATTTCCATTACTTGCTGTTTCTTTAATAATATATTTATTGATTTTCATTCCATTTTTCTGTAAAAACATAAAAATTTCAATGTTCCAAAACATAATACATTTCATTCCTAATTCTTCCAAATTATCAATTTTTTCTATTTTGTTTTCATAAATATATTTAAAGATATCATTTCGATGATATTCAATTGCTATTTCATATGCTCTATAAAATGATGAATGATTTTGTTCACATAAATGAATGATTTCTCTATTTCCACCTGCAACTGCATATTTACCTGCATATGTTACATCTGCTCCATTCATAAGTAAAAATTTAAAACATTTAATAGCACCAAAAAATGCAGCATAATCAATTAATGAAACAAATTGCCCTGTAATAAGTGAACATCGTTCATATGGAGATGGGTCTTTTTCTTGATTAAAATCGAAATCATTTTGTGATGATATTTCTTGAAGTTTTCCTATTGAATCACTTCGAATTATTTTCGCAATTTCATTTGGATTAAATCCTTCTTCAATTAACTTCTTATGAAGTTCCCAATCATTTTTTGATAGCTTTTCATAATTCACAATAATTGATTTAAAGGAATCTTCTTGTTCTTGTGAATTTCTTCTTTAGACATATAATGCACAAAATATGGATCTCTCTCGGCTTTTAATGTTTTCAATGTTTTTGGATCAAGAATATTATGTTCACACATTTTAAAAAGTGGATATCTTGTTTCTTGAAAAATAAATCTTGAAATAAGACATTTAGCAAATACATTGAAAATTTTAGATTTGACTTTATTAGTTTCTTGAAATTTTTCAACATCACGCATAAAATTTAAATATATATCAAAATCATTCTTTGCATTAAAAATACATATAAAAATAAATTGGCTTATAACTATATTGAATGAATGTGGACAACTATAATCAAATATGGAAATAATTGATTGAGCTGATTGAAAAATATTTTCTTTATTTAAGCCAAATATGATTCGTTGAATTGATTCAATAAGATCCATTTCTTTTGTACTATGGTTCTGATATTTTTTATTTGAATTTGTTTTTTCCATCTTAAATAAAAACTGATATGTCGGTTTTGACTCCTTTCAATTTACAACATCTTATCAAAATCGCTTGAAGATTTTCTAAATGAAAATTTATTACTTGTAAAGTGAATATAATTAAGAAAAGATTAGACATTATTAATTCCTTTTTGTTCGAGAAGTAATTCAACATTTTATGCATTACCATTATTAAATGCAACCATAAGTTTCAATTCAAATACATTTCATAACTCCAAATTTTGCTTTAAAATGAAAAATTTTTAAAACACATATAATATTATATTTAAGATAGAAAATGTTTTTGCATTATAAATGGATGATGGACCGATCAGAATTGATTCAATTATAATCGATGGAAAGTTCTGATCCCATCACTTTTCTCCATAAAGCAAGTATTAAAGATATAATAATAACTCACTTGGTAGGACTTGCAAAGGTTCCAATTTTTACTGCATTATTTACAATTTCATTCTTTTACACATTATGCTCAAAATTAATTCTTATAAAAAAAATCCGTGATTTTGTTGTCGGTAAAATGTGCGGAATTGCATATCGAGTGATGCTTTTTTTGACTGGATTATTTACTATATATGTTCAGCCAACATCTGTTACAGATCGTTTCTCAGCAGTTGCTGAAAATCGTGATCCTGAAAGCGGAGATATAATAATTGCCAATTGTTCTTCTTATCTAAACATATTATGGCTTCAATCCACGTATAATCCAATCTTTGCTATTCCTGTATCACCAACAGAAGTTGTCACCAAAACAATTCACCAACTCCTTAATGAAATATTATCGGTAAAGCCATTAACCAAAGGTAGAAAAATTACTTTCACACAATTAATTGAATATGCCAAAAAGGAGCAAAAACCAATTGTTTTATTCCCTGAAGCAGCAGTAACTAACGGCAAATGTGTTATTAAGTTCCAAACCTTTGGACAAGATACAGATTTTAGTGATACTCGATTTCACATTTTTGGATTTGTTCATTTTGATGGTAAACTTAATCCTAATTTCACAAAGGGACCTGGATTATATCATCTATTTTTAATGATTGGAAGGATTGTTTCTGGGCTGAAGGTTAAAGTAGTTGAAGAATCAGAAATACCAAAATTAGAGAACAACAAAATCGATGCAAAATGGATTTCAAAATGCAGAAACATTCTTGCAACAATTATGGGTGTGCCAATGGTTGATGTTGATGGAATGGAAATAGATAACTCTGGTGTGAAAAAAGTTCACAAAGATTAACTCATCGAATACAAATTAAACTTTTTTTAATTTATTTTTATGGTTTTGAAAATTTTAAATCTTGGAAATGAAGACTGCTTCTAATTGTAAAAGATTTGATTTTCAAAACAATTGATCTTTAATGACATAGCATAAATTTTTAAACAAAATTGAATATAAGACGTCCCAATAAAGTATCATTATTCAATCCACGAAATTATAAAGTTTTATTTTTCATGTGTTGTTTTTTTTGCGGGTAAATCACTTCAATTTTTGAATTAAGTCAAAATTTTCTTAGAAAATATTGAATAAAAAAGCAAGTTTTTGTATGATAACATTTATAAACGTACATTTACGACAAAATCAAAATTTAACAGTTATTTAGTAAATATTTAAAGCAGGCATTGAGAAAGATGGCTTAGGCCCAATTGTGTCGTTTGCTGGTATTGACTTGTTCATTATCCAAGGGTGTTTGAGAGCATCTTCAGCCGTAATCCTCTGTTCCGGGTCGACTTTGATCATTGAGTCGATAAGGTTCTTAGCTGAGCTGCTAATACCCTTCCATATGCGTGCTGGGTAGAAATATGCTCCTTTTTGTATGCATCTTCTGAGACAACTTTCAGGTGTGATTGGAAATGGAGATGTCCCACTTAAAAGTGTATACATTGTCACGCCAAGCGACCACATATCAACACTCTTATCATATGGGATATGGTTAATGATCTCTGGAGCTGCAAAACGAAGTGTTCCAACATATTCATCTAATTTTTTCCCTGGTTCAACACGTGCAGCAAGACCAAAATCACTTAATGTGATAATGGGATAACTTGAATTCACTCCTGAAACAAGTATATTTTCTGTTTTTATGTCGCGATGACAAATATTATTTTTGTGTAAATATTTAAGTGCTTTCAAAGCAGCATAAATAATGTTGCGCACCATTGACTCGCTCATTCCACCGGTACCAAGTGCTGATGTTGTCAGGAATTTGTGAGCATTTACATCGGCCAAAGGCATAACAATACATTTGAATGATTGATAATTAAAAATGTCAAGAACGCTAATAACATATTGGCAATGAAGGTCTTTCAAAATATTGATTTCTGTTTCAGAATGTTCAGAATTTATGAGCATTTTAATTGCAACCTTTTTTGAATCAGGGGATTGAGCAGCGTATACTTTTGACAAGCAAGTTTCTGATATTAAACTCAAAATCTGATAATTGTTTATAACATCACCAGGTTGAGGAAAGGATCCAACCATGAAAAATCTTGTTTTCTGGTTTGAGTGTGCGGCATAGAAATTTCAATACATTTTTCAATATTTTACACAGACGATATTAATGATTGTGTGTGAATCTCGACCGTTTAACATTATAACCGAGCAAAAGCTTTATGAACTTCGGTTTTTGAGTTGAAAATTTTGAGGGAAACATTGAAACATTTGAAGGTTAATTTTGCACAACCGTTTATTAATTTTTTTTTCTTTACTTTATTCAAATGTAATAATATTTTATTTGTTCTAATAAATAAACAGAATTTACATTTTCCAATGGAAAGGAGTTACTATCTGTGAATTTCTATTTGCTTTAAACAAAGGCATTGTAACTTTTTTCGGTACATTTGATTTCTTTTTTTGTTTTCCAACACTCACTTGATACATATCACTTGATCGATCCAAATTAAAATTAATTTGTATGTCGCCAAGTAACTTCGCTAAGTTAACAGAGCTGTCGACTTTCGCAGCTTTCCTAGCGATTGCTGCCCAACTTTTATGTATAGCTGTTGCATTAGCTAAGTCTTGTTCATTCACCTTTATCATTGTTTGAGAAATATTTTCATAAACAAATTGATCATTTTCATGCATCTTCTTTAATGCATTATGCGCAGCGTTACGAGTTTTAGGGTTCCAATGTTCGTTCATAGTTTTAGTATATGCTGAATAAACAATTGGATATATTGCGGCTGCGTTATCAATGATCTTTGGAAGGATATAAATGTCATTCCAAATTTGCATTGAAGCTTCAGCAACTTTGGAATATTTCGTTGTCGCTACTTTCGCATATAATGAAAATAATGGGTTAATAATGCTCGGGAAATCTGTGGGCGTAACACGTTCGACAATAAAATTAATTAAGTTAACAAATAGAATTTGTTTCGATGGTTTTGATTTGGGCCAATATTTAATGGTATTCTCAAATATGGACTTACAAATCGATGGATTATCATTCGATAAAAGATCAATGATCTCGGTTAAGAGTGGATAAAAAGTAGTTAAATGTTGTGAGGAATGAAGATGTACAACAACGCCATTATATATTTTAATGTAATTAGGATTTATGGGTTGTTGTGATTTGATCAGATGAATGAAAATTTTAAGAATTGGTGTGATACAAAATGGATAACATTTGTTGTCAAGATATTGGAATATACAAAAAAGCATTTTGGATAGAATATATTGCTCATCTTCATTATGCGTATCAAGATAATTTTCAATCATAGTAGAAATATAATCACGCTCATTGAGATCAGGAGCATGGAGAAGAGGAAAAATTGTGGCAATGAACTTTTTGTCAAAATGTGGATCGGTTGGTCTGATCGATTGGTATTTGGAAAGAAGATCATAAATTATGGATAAATGTGACCATGAAATATCTACCATTTGCGGCTCTTCATTTTGAAAAAGATATTTGGGATGGGTTGGGGGAATTGGACGAGTTATATTTGTATATACCATTTCAAAAAATTTGTTAATAATTTTGGTAGAAACAAGCCTGATCATTGTAGGTGATGCAAAAATATTCATTAGCTCTTTGAGTGTATCTGCTTTTATTGTTTTTGCTTCATGATCAGCTTCATCATCTGCAAAATTACATAGAGTAGAGCAAAGCTCAATCTTCTTTTTTAAAAGGCTACATTCATTTTTGTTGAAAGGAACAGTAAGAAGTGGAAGAATAGGAAATTGAATATTATCATGATGCTTTTGCTTGAATTGAACAACAGTCATTAATTTGTTTGGAATTCCTACTTCATCAAAAGGTTCATCAAATGGTTCAGATTCGCTTTTGGAATCATCAGAATCAATTGGATCAAGTGTCGGAGTACGAGCAGTATGAAACGACATTTTTTTAAAAACATTCGAAGACAGTGCTCGCTTTGGGATTGCAAGTGCTGATGTATTCCTATGGATATAGCGATTTAATTTCATTTTTTAAAAAGCAAAGGATTCGTTTGCTGATGATTTAGTAGTTGAAAAAATTGTTTTTGTTCACAATTTTTGAGGAGGCTGATGGTGTTTCCGACCACTTTTCAGAATTACGCATCGTTTGCTTGAAATTGAAAAAAACCGTTTGACGAAAGTTAACATGACAAACCGTTACATTTTTGTAAAACGGCAAGAAAATGTGCGGGGTGCTCCATAAGAAAAACAAATGGAGAAAGAACCAGATGAAATTTTATTGACCACAGCACCCGTGTTTGTGGATAAACTCAAAAAAGAAGAAGCATTTGCAATTGGATTTACTTCAGGTTTATTATCAAGAACATTATCATCTCCATTAATTAATTTTGCAAAATCAACAAACTTTTCCCAATTTAAAAATGAATTCACAAAAAATGGAATAATTTCAACATTGTGGAAAGGAAATGGACAAAATTCTATTTCATTTGGAGCAAAGTCTGCAATAGAATTTTTCACATATAATTCATTGACAAATAAAATTTCCAGAAAGTACCAACTGACTCCTTCAAAGAAAACTGTTATTGGCGTTTTTTCAAATCTTATATCTGAATTTGTAACTTTTCCACTTGTTTCATTAAAAACACATCCTCTTTCTACGTCAAACGGAATATTTTATGCTCTTGCTGAAGTTACCACAGATGATGGTCTTCTTGGTCTTTATCGCAGATTATTTCCACAATTATTATTTAGTATTCCATTAGCTTCAACAAGGTACTACCTAAAAGAAAAAATAAGCGCAAAGAGTAACAACACTATATTGAGATCATTTCTTCCAACAACAATTTCTTTTGCATTAACATATCCAACAATTTTCATCAAATCAATGCTTTGGAAACATAATGAAACTGGGCAATTTTTATATACACTTCCAGAAATTCTACATAATGCATATGAAAAGAGAGGAATTTTAGGAGTTTATGAAGGATATACAAAACAATTTTTGAAAAATGTTCCACTACTTTCTCTTCAAAATATTCTCATAGATGAAATGAAAATAGCTTATTTGAACATCAAAAACATTGTTATTGCTAGAGAAATGAAACGAAAAGAGCCATTAATTATTGAAGAACCAATTCCTGTTAAACCAAAATTTTGGAAATGGGAATGGTTTTAAAGATGAAATAGCATTTGCATATGTACTTTTTTTGTTTTTTTTTTTTTTTTTTCTTCATAAACTTTTTTTTATTTTATTTATTTTTTTGAATGTATTGTCGTACGTTAACAAAAGTACGTTTATTTTAATGTTTTCTTTAGAAGAATTTGAAGCTGATTTTAAGATTAGTGATGGTTTTTATCATATTAACTTATCAACAATTCCTTGTGAACAATTTGATTCATTTAAAGCAACACTGAATCAAATTTTAAATTCAATTGAAGGATTAACTCTTTCATGTATTTATTCACAAAACTTAGATTCCCATAATGAAGAGGAAATACAAAATTTGGTAGGCGCTTATTTTCATGGGCTATTGTATATACTTCGTAATTTGTTATTAAATTCCAAAATTTTCAAAGAAATTCAAATTGTAAATATAAAAAATAATTTAAAAGACATTATAGAACTTGCTTCATATGTAAAATTATCAAGAAACCTAATGTGCTTTTTCTTGAATGGAATCAAAATCGGAGATAATAACATTTACAAAATAACAAAACATTTAGAAGATTCTCAAATTCAATATGTGTCATTTCGCCAATGTGATTTAACAAATGAATGTATACCAACAATTGTTGAATATATCACAAACGTCAGAAAAAAGTATAAAGAAAAAGGCCTTCTTCAAATTGACCTTTCAGATAATGAAATAACGCAAAAATACTTCAATAAAGTTATTGAAGCATTGAAATCAATTCCAACAGATTCCAATAGTGAAGAATCAGAACGAGAACAATTACTTCAAGAAAATGAAGCACTAAAGATACAAATCGACAGAATGAAAGGAATGCTTGAGGAAATCCAAAATAATGATGCATTGTTTATTGTGGGTGATGGATCGTATGCGGTTATTGAGAAAATGAAAGAAATTACCAAAAGACTGAATAATCTAAAGTCTTGATGCGGATGGTAACAAAATTTTTTTAAATCAAAAAATTATACTTTACATTTCATAAGTAAATACGAATATAAAGTGTTGTAAGCAAAAAAGGCAAATACAGTTTGTCAATAAAATCATTTATATAAGGGAAATTTTCACTTTAATAAGGTATCTTCTTTTGTAAAAAATTTTCTGAAGCTATAACTGTATGCATTTTGCACATATTTTATCAAAGGAAAGTCATATATATATTTATGAAAATATATTTAACGAAATTAAAAAAAAGTGATCAATTTTTTAAAACTCATAATCCTTATCTAGATAATTCAATGAAAGTCAGGAATCATGACATAATATTATTTGATACCAAACAATTTCCCGGTGAAAACATTTGCTAAATGAGAATGCAAAAATATTTGGGCAAACGGTTGGTATTTCAATACATACCGGAACTTTTTTTGAATTACCACCGCATTTTTAAGTTCAGAAAATTTCTTGCTGCATTGAATTTTTGATTGGCAATTCATAAGTGGTTGAGGGTTTGATTCAAAAAGCACATTTATACGTACTGCATCATTATTTAAATAAATGTTGTGCATGAATCAATTTGTTCAACAAATTCCTCCTCCTAAACTTAGTTCGTTCAAAAATGTAAAGCCGCATGAAAAATTCACTGAAATAGAAGATCAACATTTAAAAGAAGTTGTAGAAAGAATTGGTGATTTTGATTGGAATGCTATTGCCCATGAAATGCCTGGAAGAAATTCACGCCAATGCAAGGAGAGATGGTGTAATTATTTATCACCAACGCTTAATACTTCTCCATGGACAATAGAAGAAGACAAGTTACTTCTCATAAAACAAATGGAACTAGGATCAAAATGGGTTAAAATATCAAAGTTCTTTAAAAATAGAACAGATGCAATGGTTAAAAACAGATTTAATGTTCTTATGAGAAAGAAAAAAAAAGGTCTTTTACCAGTTGATATGTATTCATATCCATGTCAAGCAACTACAACAGGAGATACACCTAAATTTAATGCTCAGCTAAAAACTTTCAAAGATGATGAATTCTTCTTTTTCTCAAAGCATTCATTTTTTTTCGGAAAAAATTTCGATTTTTAGCCCATATAATATCATAAAAACTTGAAGATAAATAAAGTAAAAGTGATTGATAGTTACGCTTTGTTCATAATATAAATAAAATATACTTTATGTTTTTTTGATATTATTGAAACAGGTTAGTATATAATTTCATATACTTTTTTTTTAGATATTTAAAAAAAATATTCGAAAATGTGTAATATTTGTTCTTTTTGTTTTATATCTAATTTCCGAAGTTGTGACCAATATTAGAATTTGATATTCTAACATTTTATTTGAACGATCTTATATATCAAGATATTTATCTATTAAAACAATATTTTTCATGAAGTTTTTCTAATTTTTAAAATAGCTTACAGTACTTTTTCTTTAGTTCATTAGCTTTTGGTTTATATATTTCAATTTGATTTTTAAGATTAAATATAATTTTACGTCATACTCAATTTTAAAAATCATCATTCAATCTAATTCCATAATTCATCGATTTTCTCAAACCAGAAAATCAATTCTCATAATAATCTTTATATATACACAAATATTTTTTGTAAGTTGAAATGATTTTATTCACTTGGAAGAAAAAGTGGAATCGATTTCGTTCTTTGATACAAAATCAACTTTTTGTGTCAGAAAGCGTGAAAATGGTCACTTTTCGATGGACGGCATCGGAATTTTTTGCTTTATCTTTGTATATTTATATGATTTTCAGTATGCAATGAAAGTACTTGATAAATTCAGTACAGATATCAATGTGTAAATAAAATCATTTAATAAATTCATAGTTCTGGATTGGGTATAACAATAAAAAACCGTTATATTCGAACTCCGATAAATTTTGATAATATGTTATTAAAAATTTTGCGACGATAAAATATTTTGTATAGTACGATAGTCCACAATTTTTAAGAAATTTTTTTTCTTGTTTATTTCACTTTAATAAAATGATGAAGACAAAGCTGAACAATGGCGTTGAAATACCATTACTTGGTTTTGGCGTTTTCCAAGTTACGGATTCCAAACAATGCAAGGAGGTAGTTCTTGAAGCAATCAAAGCAGGCTATCGCTTAATCGATACAGCTGCAGTTTACGAAAATGAAGAAGCTGTTGGCGAAGCTATCAGAGAATCAGGTGTTCCACGTGAAGAACTCTTCATTACATCAAAATTATGGGTTCAAGATTATGGATATGAAAAGACAAAGAAAGCATTCGAAACATCATTGAAGAAACTCGGTCTTGAATACATTGATATGTATCTTCTTCACCAAGCATACAGTGATTATTATGGTGCTTGGAGAGCATTAACCGAATTATATGAAGCAGGTAAGATTCGTGCAATTGGTGTTTCAAACTTTTATCCAGACCGCCTTCAAGATCTGGTAATGAACAACAAAGTTGTGCCAGCTGTAAATCAAGTTGAATGTCATCCATTTTACCAAAAGACACCAGCTATTAAGCACATGGAAGAATTAGGAGTTAAATGTGAGGCATGGGGACCATTTGCTGAGGCAGGAAGAGGAATCTTCACCAATCCTGTTTTAGTTGGAATCGCTAAAAAGCATAACAAATCAGTTGCCCAAGTCATCCTTCGTTGGAACGTTCAAAGAGGTGTAATTGTTATTCCCAAATCTGTTCATAAGGAACGTATTATTGAAAACTTCAACATTTGGGACTTTCAATTGGATAAAGATGACATGGATGCCATTGCTGCCCTTGATACAGGAGAGAGCACAATCATTGACCATTACAATTATGGTATAATCAGATATTGCAATACACACAAGATTCATGACTAAAAATGAACTTACAACATTTTTTGAACGTTAATTTTGAATGCTTTCTCAACGATAAATTTTAATGAATGAAAAATAATCGTATTTATATTTAAAAATAATTGGAAATTCACCAAATTTCACAGGTGTAAATAAAGCATTCAAAAAAAGCAAACAGTCAGCGGTTCGATTCACTGCATATACGATCGTATAATATTTTTTTAATTTTTTGCGAGAGAAAAAAATTGTAATATAACAAATATTATATATGATCTCACATTGATCATATATAAAAATGTTCATTAAGTTTTCGAATAATTCATATGAAAAATTCAAATTTCCATATATAATCAATCTAAATTATTATGAAAGAACATGTAGTAACTCCCAATGATATAAATAATTAATTTTTTTGAGATATAATCATATTATTATAAACCTTTAACAGGATCATATTTTAATATTATCAAATGTATGTATAATATTTGATGATTGTCTTATATATTTTTTCCACTTATATATGGAATCATTATGCTATATGCAAAAGTGAAAAAGATCGAAATCTTGTTGATTCTGTATAATCACACAGATAAACTTTCTTATGAAAATTTAATCATTTTTATTCTAAAATTTCGAATGAAATTAATGTTTATGAATTTATAACGTAATGTAAATGTCTTTTTCTTCAACATAATTTCCTTCACTGCTTTGCTTATTATTTCTTTTTCGATTTATTAGAAATACTATTAAAATGACAATTAATATAATAGCGACAGGAACACATACTCCAACAGCTATTGCAACAGTATTATTTTTATTTTCTTCGATTTTGCTTATTTCAAAGTTATAATAAGATAACGTAAAATTAGAATAATTGCCAATTATATTCACGCTATTCCCAATTTCAACATATAATAAATTCCATTGAGCAAAAGCATCTGATGGAATTTCACTAGCATTTCAACTGATGATAATGCGTGATAAATTATTTTTGTTTGTTTGCTTTTTCAAAACCACTTGAATTATAAATAACAAATGTATCATTCTCGATACTTAGTGCGTGGAATATTTATGATAAAAATATCAAGCAGCCTAAAAAAAATTTAAAATTACTTTTTGCTTTTAAATTGTATTTGGATACAGGATAAATAATTTTGTTAAATAGAAGAATTAATGAAAAAATAACATTAATTTCAAAAATAATATAGTTGTCGTTTTGTGATAATGCAAATGCAGTGGATTTTATTTTATTGCATTGACAATACGAAAAATGTTGACATGAAAGCGATATATTAATACCTATCAACATTTGGGACAACATCAAAAATAATAGATATTTGAGAAGAGCTCTTCTTTCAATTTACGTTTCAGATTGTGAGGCTAGCTTTTTATTAACTTTTTGATGAGCCAGAGCGAATGGCGAAATTTCACAACAAATTGATCAACAATCCTTCTTATAAATTTAATTTAAAAATAAAAATTTCACATTTATCAGAAATAATATTGATCATAACATATATGAAATACTTAATATTCTAATTCTACATCAAAAGCACCCATCCGATAATAAAATAAACAGTCAAGTGTTTTGAGACTAACGTACTATCTCTATTTGCAATATCAAAATTAAACAAAAATATCTTCATTAATATACAAATTTCCTCAAATTTTTCAAATACATTTGATATTCGAATACCTATTTCATATTATGTTAAAATATTATGCTTAGAATTTAAAGAATGAAGTACAAATTTCACCATAATAGAAAAATTGATTACCCACAAATTCAAAACTTTTTCCTTCTTGCTTCAGGGTATTTATCTAATATTTTTTTCAGATACTTCAATCATTTCATTATTTGGTTACATCAATTTTGATTTTGTACGGAAATATTTTAGTTTCATACTTACATTAGATCTGCATATTTAGATAAAGCAAGCAATTTCAAGAATTTAATTGAAATTCCAAATGAACCACTCACATATATGGAACATATTTAAGGATGCAGTCCAGTAAATTGCATGAAAACGATTATTTCCATAATTTGTGAACAATATTTTAATGTTAATTATTTCATTTTATCACTTATATTATCCGTCTCTAATCATTTTAAGTTTCACATAAATGATTTCATCAAATATTTTCTCTACATAAAACAGTAATTTATTACATTTACATAAAGAGCAAATGCAATCTCATAAAACCATAAAACAAAATTTCATTAGTTGCGTCTGAGTTTTACCCAACGTTAGTGTTTAAATGAGGTTGGCAACATTGTCATCAACCTCCTTGAAGCCGTCGGACTTCCTCTTCTTACGTATTATCATGATAACGATGAAGATGATTGCAGCCACAATGACCACAATGACGACACTGATGATAGCGATTTCAGCTTTTGTAAGTCCTGTGCGCTGTGCCTCGCTTGTGCTTTCGGATGTATGTTCAGTTTCAGTTTCTTCGGTGACATCAGTTGACGCTTCTGTTGCTGTTCCTGTAGTTACTTCAGATGTAGCTTCTGATGTTGTTGGCACTTCTGTTGTTGTTACTTCTGTAGTTACTTCTGATGTAGCTTCTGTTGTTGTTTCGGTTGTGACTTCTGATGTTGTTGGCACTTCTGTTGTTGTTTCATTAGTTACTTCAGTTGTGATTTCGGTTGTAAATTCTGTTGTTGTTTCGTTTGTTGTTTCAGTTGTTGGCACTTCTGTTGTTGTTTCATTAGTTACTTCAGTTGTGATTTCGGTTGTAAATTCTGTTGTTGTTTCGTTTGTTGTTTCAGTTGTTGGCACTTCTGTTGTTGTTTCATTAGTTACTTCAGTTGTGACTTCGGTTGTAAATTCAGTTGTTGGTTCTTCTGTTGTTGTTTCGTTTGTTGTTTCAGTTGTGACTTCAGTTGTGACTTCGGATGTAATTGGTGGAAGTTCTGTTGTTGTTTCGTTTGTTGGCTCTAATCCACAAATTGCTTCGATTTCGGAGAACTCACTGCTGATGTTATATCCTGCAAATGTTTCATTCACATAACCATCTGGAACATATACAACTGAAACATTTGTGTTCTCAAAGATCATTTCTTCAGTTTCTGGCTCAACAGTTCCGCAATAAACAACTTGTTCAAGTGATGCACAGCCAGAGAATGCCGACTCTTTAATTGAACATTTTGCTTTAATTGCTATTGATGTAAGTGCTGTGTTTGAAAATGCAGCCTTTCCAATTGATGTAACTGCATCGATATCAATTTTCTCAAGTGATTTCAAGTCGCAGAATGTATATGCTTCGATTGTTGATATTGACTTAGATAATTGAACATTTGTGACAGCAGTGCATCCATAAAATGAATATGTTCCAAGCGAATAAACGGAATCTGGAATTATAACTTCAGTTAATGAGGTACAAAATGCAAATGCATATGTTGATATGGTATTAACATTTTCGGGAATTTCAATTGTAGGTAATAAACTGCAGTTATAAAATGTATTGGGTTCAATGGTTTGAAGACCTGTTGGAAGTTGAACTTTTGTAAGTGAAATACAGTTATAAAATGCATCAGAGCCAATGGTTGCTGATGGATTAACGATAGAAACTTCGCTAAGTGAGGTGCACGTGTGAAATGCGCCTTGGCAAATTTTTACGACGGCTTGGCCGATAGTAACGGTCGCCATTGACGTGCACTTTTCAAATGCAAATGAACCAATGATTGTAACAGAGTCAGGAATTACAACTTGGGTAAGACCAATACAACCAGAAAATGCATATGATCCGATTTTTTCAACACCATTTTCAATTATGACATTTAATAATCCAGTGCATGAAATAAATGCATTGGATCCAATCTCTTTAACATTACCAGGAATTGTGATTGAGGTAAGTTTGTTGCAATGACGGAATGCATTATCAGAAATTATTTGAACAGTTTCTGGAATAGTGATATTTCCTTCTTTAGCCATGGGGCACAGGATGACTTCATCGCCTGACTTAGAATAAAGAATTCCATCAATGGATGAATAATGTGTATTATTTTCAGAAACTTCAATTGAAGCAAGACTTGTACACTGATCGAATGCATATGAACCAATAGAATTAACTCCTTTTCCAATTTGAACTTGTGTAAGTTTACCACAATTTTGGAATGCATTTGAACCAATTAATGTTGTTATATCTGGAATAACAATTGCAGTGAGTTCACCACAGTCAGCAAGAGCGTATTCTCCAATAGTAACAACTGTAGATGGAATTTGAATTTCTGTCATTTTTTGGCATGATCTAAAAGCGTTAGAACCAATAAAGGTAACACCTTCTGGGATTTCAACTTTTCCTTCTTTACCTTCTGGGCAGAGAATTAACTTTGTCTTATCTTTGGAATAAATGATTCCTTCAACTGAAACAAAATGTGTGTTATTCTCATCAACATCAATTGCAGTCAATCCAGTGCATCCTTTGAATGCATAAGAAGCTATTGTTTCAACACTTGCACCAATTTTAACAGATGCCAAATTCAAACAATTTTTGAAAGCCTCAAAACCAATTGTTTTTAATGAATCTCCTGTTTCAACGGATGTTAAGTTTTCGAATCCTTCGAAAGCAGCTTGACCAATTGCGGTAACGTTTGATTCAATTTTGATAGCAATTGCACCAATGTATTCTTGAACTAAATCTTTTTTAATTACATCTTCATCAGAAATTGTTAATGTATTATTTTCGAATATGTATGTGGACAATCCTAAGACTGTAAACAGCGCAAACATGTTCAATGTGAATTTTCTGAGCCGATCAGTTCATTTTGCAAAAAGAAGGTTAACTCAAATTTGAACGGACGATCGGAACTGACAAATAAAAATGGATTTTTATTCATGTTTTAAATATAAAACTGATATGATAAGTTTTCGTTGTTGTTGGCAAAGAGGAACCTGATACGTAGTTTCTGAGTTTTTCATATAAATTTTATTTTGAATTTGCAATGTGATCTTTAATTAATTTTTCTGATCTCAACTAAGCATCAAAAAGACTTAAAATAAATAGAAATTGATCTAGTGCTAGTTAGTAACAGACTTGTTAACAATGAAGTAGTTAAATATGATAATTTCAATTATAATTTAATTAAACTTTTTAATGATACAAAAAAAATTAGGATATGTGAACTTACTCAATTACTGAAAATGAATAGAAAATTGTTTATATAGAAAGATAAATCAAAAAAACGCGACTGCCAGGACTCGAACCCAGAATCTTACCCTCCGGAGGGGCACGCCCTATCCAATTAGGCCACAATCGCCTACAAAGTATTTAATTTTTTAGATTTTATGATGTTATTTTTAGCATACAGTCGGAGCATTTTTGTCACTTTTAATTCAATTATTATTTGAATGACGATTTGCATCGCCAAGCCAGATAAACCAAACCAACTTATAAAAATCAAAGAAGTTGATCCTTCATCATCCAACACTGTACGGCCATCTGACATTCTTACTTATCTTAAAAGTAAAGATGAAATTATGGCTATACATACACCTTATTTTCGAGAACCAATCAGCGCTGGTGATATGAAATCCAATTTAATTATCACGTATCCAGTACTTATTTGTGCCCAAAAAGTTGATAAATATCCACCTCCTCCATACCATATTTGTCTTTTTCCAAAGACCAAAACGGACACATATGCCATATTTATTCCCATCAAAACTCAATTAAAGGAGACTTTTCCTGATATGGAGATTTCATTTTCAAGTTCAGAACTTGAATCATGGAAAGCATCAGATCTTTTACAACATTGTATTCAACAGTTTTTCCCAAATTCTGTTGACAGCAAGCTTCTTATAGATGACAAAGAATTAACTGGGGATCCATCCTTCAAAGAAATATATCAAAATAATTTCAAAGATCGTCTCATGCATTCATCTCAAAATGTTCTATCATTTTATTCCGAAGTTCCTGATGAAATGGTCAAGAAAGTCAAAACACGGTGTCATTTAGCGGCCGAAATAATCAGCAGTGAAAATTCATTTGTTCATGACATCCAACAAATTCAAGACTATTGGTATCCTGAGATCAAGAAATCGGAGATGTTTGACAACATTCAACTTCGATTAATTTTCCGAGATATTCAACCACTTTTGACACTTCACTCAGAACTTTTATCAGAGCTTAAGAGTGTCAAAGTTGATTATGACTCACAATTTGGTGCAATATTTTTAAATTATGTTCAACGATTTAAGATCTCAGCGCCGTTTATTTCAAATTATAAAACAATTGATGAATTAATCAAACGCAAAATCTCAAACTCAATGTTTGTCGAACGAAAGTTTGCCGAAATCGAATCGAATAATCCTGAAGAAAATGGCAGAGATTTCTTATCATATTATATTACGCCAGTTCAACGATATCCACGTTATCCATTATTAATTCGTGACTTAGATAAAAATACACCCAATTTTCATCCCGATAAAAAGTTCTTATCAATGGCATTACAAGACATAGATAATGCTAATAAAGACATTGATCATACATCACATCGAGTTAAACAATTAATATTATTAGAAGCTATTCAAAAAGAACTTCCCGATTCCTTTTTCTTAATGGAAGAAGGGCGTGAAATTATTACACAACAACAAGTCCGAGTTATTAAACCTAAGTTAGGTAATGCAGTATTATATTTATTTTCGGATATTATATTATTAGTAGGGAAAGGAAAACGTATAATAATCGATGTACATGCAAGTGAATTCCGATTTATGAATTTACAAAATAATGAATCATTAAGTATAATATATGAAAATACTAATTCATGTTATAAGATAATGTTCAATAATTTAGAAGATAAGAAACTTTGGTTTGATTCATTTTATGAAATTCGGACAAAATTATTATCCAATATAATGTGTCCAAATAAATTTGTTAAATGGACTGAAGTTGATGAATCATATTATCCAGTGTTTAATCATGATGGATGTCTTATTAAAGATACAATACAATTCTTTGGTGGTAAGAATGAAAATACTCCATATTCTCAAACATTAATTAAATATGATCAAAATAATAATAATTGGTCAACACAATCATTAAATATTACACCAAGACAATATCATACATTTTGTTCGAATGATGAAAATGCTTATATAGTATTTGGTGAAGGTAAAAATGGAGTATTAAGTGATATTTGGCATTATAATATTAAGACGAATGAATGGGATCAAGAAGTCCTTGATATAAACTTAGCAAGATATGGACATTCTTGTATAATATATAATAATTTATTATATATTTTCGGTGGGAAAGATAAGAAAAATCGTTTAAATAATGATATCTTAATATATGATCCTAAAACAAAATATATACAAATATCACCAAAAAGTAATAATTGTCCTCCACCAATATGTTTTCATTCAGTTATATTAAATAATGATAAAATGATAGTAATAGGTGGTCAAGGTGAGAAATCAGTATATTATGGGACTATTTATATATATTCAATTGATAATAATTCATGGGAAAAAATTAATTTGGATATTCCTGAAAGAGCTTTTCATAGATCAGTAATTTTAGGTGAAGCTTTGTTTATAATTGGTGGCGAAAATAAACAAGGACCTCAACAATCATTAGCAATTAATATTAAAGATTGGTCTAAAATTGATTTCCAAACATTCGGTAATGCTCCACCTATAAATTCACATTTCGCTTTGGTTAAAACTGGTAATAATTGCGCAATAATGTACGGTGGAATTGATCCTTTTGGGAAATCATCTTTATGTTGTAGTTGGAATATTGATAATGAAGAAGGATTTTCTGCTTCAAGAAAATATGTAGAACCAGTAGATAAAGAAAAACGAATTTGCGTTTCATTACAACTTGATGAAAATAGTTCTTCATCAAATGCTCCTCCACCTCCACCACCTCCTCCGCCTCCGCCACCACCTCCTCCACCTCCACCGCCACCAAAAGAAATTCCTAAACTTAATACTGTGTTACAAAGTTCACCAGAACAACAACAACAACAACAGCAGCCTAAGTTCCAACCAGCAATGAATACAATGATATCTGCTGATGAAATTGCAAATATGAAACTTCGCTTACGTAAGAAAAATGCTGCGACAACATTACCAAGTACGAACACACCAAATAATAATAATAATAATAATACAGCACAAGCAGAACCTGCACCAGTTAAACAAGTATGGAATCTTAAAATACGTAAAAGTTCTACAACTACTAATAACAGTGAAAACAATAATAATAATAATACAAATGATCAAGCAAATATTAAACAACAAATGAGAAGACCTACACAAGTACCAATGGCAAGAAATTCACTGAATGTTATAACAGAAACTAATCCCAATAATTCGCCAATAGCTGCACGCCATTCACATAATGCATCAATGATATCGCAAATTTCGCCTCACATAATGCAACAACAACAACAATCGCCTTTAGCATCACAACAACAATCACCTTTAGTTTCTTCTGCTTCAAATAATGACATTTGTAATACCACACAACAATTGCAAGCACCACATCGCAGAGATGTACATCCATTACGTAGAACTGACGCGTTTTCTCAAATTATCAAACAGCCATTGAATATTAATGAAGATATTAAAGATGATAAATCTACAATAAGTATAGGCCAAAGATTTAAACCTGGTGAAATTTATAAATTGGCAAATGTTGACGTATCTTCATTAACTGCAATCGAAGAATCATCAGTGAGATTTAAAGCAAAGAAATTATATGAAGTAATGCATCAAAATCAGGAAATGAAAAGTGAAATAGACCGTTTATCAAACGATAGAATAAACATCAAAGTGGTTAACGGTCGCTCAAATGAAATTAAAATTATTAGAGCAAATGTTACTTCAGAAAGTTTGGATGAAACAATCCAAAAAATTTGCGAATTGTTTAGCGCAAAAGCAGAAAATCTTCAGGTGGTTTTAAATAACAATAATAAAACGAATCTATGCCAAAAAACATACAACGATGCAATAGAAGAGGTTAAAAAGGGATTGGCATCATCAATAAGAATTATTTCGGATATATGAATTTGTTTACTTAATTATCAGTAAAATTGGATTTTGCAAAATTGTTCTTTTGTTTTGGTTTTATGGGTGTGTAAATGCTTTTGCGGGAATTTTTATGGTTTGGATTACCTTTTTAGTTCTTGGCGGCTCTACTTTTCTTTCTACTTTATCATTATATAAAATATTGATGGTGGGATTATCACCAAGATCGGTCAGTTTAGTTTCATCTGATAGAGGGTTCTGTTTTTGAACCCATTTATATTTGTCTATTGAATCATCTGGAAAACGTTTGATAAAAGCATCTTTTAGATCTTTTATGGTTTCTCCTTTGTACATTTCAAAATAAGCATTAAATCCAGAAAGGATTTTCTTGACGTGCACCACCATGATTTGGCTTTGTTTATCCATTTGAAGAACGTTAAAAATAAAAGTGTTAAAAAACATTTTGGACTTAGTATTTAAATTTCAGATTTCGAAAATAAAATCATTCCTAAATCAAAAAATTAAAGTTGAAATTTATATGCTTTAAAATACAATACGATAATCAACAACATCGAGAATTTTTCATCTGTTCTTGTTTAACTTGGTTCTTTGATACGTATAACTGATATTGGAGAGCTTCGTCTGCTTCAACTAATTTGTTGACAGCAAGATCAAACATCTCTTCAATACCAACACCTGTTAAGGCACTTGTTTCTTGAACAAGTGCTCCACATTTGTCAGCCAAGTCATTATATTCTTTTGGTTGGATTTGTCGATCACTTTCAAGATCAGCTTTATTTGCAACTATAACAACCATCATTCCTTTGTTCCCATAATCTCGAACAAGCTTAATCCATTCCTCTACGTTCTTAAAAGTTGAACGAGAAGTAATATCAAATACAACAAAAGCAATGGATGCATTCTGAAAATATATAGGAGCTAATGAATGATAAGCTTCTTGCCCTGCCGTATCCCAAATTCTAAGTTCTATTTCTGTTCCGTCGGCTAACTGAAATATTTTTGTTTGATATGCAGCATTTATTGTTGGTTGAATTTCAAATGGAAATGCTTTGGTACAATATTTAACAACTAGGCTTGACTTTCCGACAGAAGAATCTCCAATAAAAACCAATTTAATGTTTGGCCTTGTCTTATTATCCATTGTTTATTGATGTCCGTTAGTGTTGTTTATTTAACGTTCATTTGCATTTCGAATGATTTATATTTAACAATAATTTTCGCAGTTAAAAGTGATTCACACACCTAAACATGTTGATCTTCCAGAATTCTAATAACATTATACAATAATTTAAAGGTAACTCTCGAAAATAATAAATTTATTTTATAGGAATATCTTATTAAAATGAGATAGGAATATAATTTTGGTAATCTGCTATATCTAAATTTTTTGTAGGAATTTAAATACTTCTCTGGAATTATAAAATAAAAATCTATGATATGAAAATCTTAAGATTGTTATTCCAAGAATTTATCAATTCAAACAAACATTGTGAATTAATATAACCGCTTTGGCTGACCTTTTGTTCTAATGCCTTACACACAATTTGTCGAATTTGGACGTGTCGCCCTCGTTTCATATGGCCCACTTGCTGATAAGCTTGCTGTCATTGTCGATATTGTTGATGATAAGCGCGTTATGATCGATGTCATTGGATGCAACGAACCTCGTCAAATGATCCCAATCAAACGTCTAAAACTCACAGACATTGTTGTCAAAATCGAACGTGCTGCTAACAAGGAAGCAGTTGCAGCTGCTGTTAAGGATGCAGATGCAGTTGCCAAATTCGAAGAAACAAAATGGGGAAAGAATCTTAAGGCTGCTGCTGCTAAGGCTCAAATGAACGATTTCCAACGTTTCAAGCATGCTAAACTTGCTGCCAAGCGTGCTCAACTCGTTAAAGAACAACTTGCTAAAAATTAAGTAAATCATACCCCAAATGGAAAGCATAAAGTTTTTTTTTTTTTTTTTTTTGCAAATCAAACGTTCTTTCAACAGAAGTCAATGAATATCCCAAATTCGAATTGGAGGGAAAAATTAATTAGATGAATATAAAATTCCGTAATTTTTTTTTTTTTTTTTTTGTTAATTATGAAAATGTTTACAATTTATTATGTTAATTAATTAGTTAAATTAAATGAGAAATAGTGAACTGAAACCATTCATTAATGTTTATTGACTTCATTGCTTGGCTTCGGTTTTTCTGGCACGGCGGAAACGACGGAACCTACGTGGTCTTGGTGGAGAATCGAAGTCACGCCTAGCAGCACGAACATTAGATTCAGCACCATTAAGTGTGATTTTAGTTACTTCGCCAACAACCTTATCCCTCTCTTCTTTGGATGATAACTTAACGAAGGCAAATCCAAACCTTTCGCCTTTGTTGAAAAATGGAATCTTAGCATCAACAATTTTATATGCCTTGAATGCTTCCTTTAAGTTATCAATTGTTGTTCCTTCTGGGATACCACCAATGAAGATAGTATCATTCTTGTGTTGGACTGGAGGTCTAGCTTGTTGAACATGAAGGTTACGTCCGTCGAGTTGAAGTGTATCCTTGTTGGCATTTATGGCAGCATTGAAGCCATCAACATTCTCGAATTCAACGAATCCAATGCCTCTAGAAACAATGTTACCACGGAACTTTTCAGATAAAATGCGTGAATCCTTGACTTTACCATAAGTAGAAAAGAATTTGCTGAGGCCTTCAGCAGTAGTTTTATAGTTAATGTTGGAAACGAAGATTGTCTTTGGTTCCAAAGCTTGAGTTGACATGAACAGTGTGGTCGGAAAAAAAGTGCCTTCACACAAAAAGTAAAATGCCAAGAAATTTTCAGGTGGAAAAATGACAAAATTTCCAAAAATGAACGTTATTTTGTATTGTTTTAAAATCAACAAAGAAAAATAAAAGTAAACGGAATGTGGCACTTTTGAATAGAATTAGGGCATTCCAAAAAAGTTTTTTTCACCTATGTCTTCAAATCTCAACAATGGTGATGAAGCTAGCAATGAAAATCAACTAGATTTGGAAAATATGGTTCATAAATTAAAATCAGAAAATGAAAATATCTCAAAAGAATATAATGAAATAATTCATCTTCTAGGTCGTTTTAATGAAGAAATTTTTAATTTACATGATTCAATGCAATTAACTTTAGAAAAAAATAGTGAATTTGAAGCTCAAATAGAAATTGATCGTAAAAAAAAGGAAGAATATAAGATCACGATATCAAGACTTGAACATGTTAAAGAAATACTAGAGCTTCGAATTAAACAATTACAAGAAGATTTTCAGCAAACTAAACAAATACATCAAATGAATGAACAGTTGAAATTTGACAATTACCAACTTGAAGAAAAGATTAAAAGATTTCAAAAAGAAATTACCTTTAATAATGAACAAATTGAAACCATTCAAAACCAAAATAATGAATTGCAAAAAATGTTATCTCAAAATAACGAATTAATAAATAATAAAGCGAATGAACAATTCCAACAATTTAAAGAAGCACTTAGTGAAAAGTTGAATATCCAAGCAATTTATCATATCTTTGAAAATTACATCCAGCAAACAAATGTAATCAAAGATAATTTTAATTCCGAGCAAACATTTAATGTAATTAAAGAAGGGAACGGACAATTTTTAGATATCATTGTTCATGTTTTTCAAATTATATCTGAAATGACTGGAATCGATCTTAATTTTAATGATGCAACTCAATTAATCAAACAATCTAATGAACAAATAACAAAGATGTATCTTGATAATATTGGTAAATCCGTTAATGATGATAATTCAGATTTTATCCAAAAGCTTAATGAGCGAACAAAAGAGTATATCAACATCATTGGCCCACTTAATTCTGAAATATTTGACATAAGAACGGATTCTAATACACTTTATGAAACATATCTTTCTACAAAATCTTCATTAAACGAAATTCAAACAAAGTTAGACAATTTGGACAAAGAAAATGGAACACTAAAAATTGCAATTGAAGATAAAAATAATCAAATTGAATATCTTCAAACTGAGCTCAATAAGAAAAACACAGAAAATGCTAAATTAATAGAAACAAATCAATCAACTACAGGTGATCTCAAATCCGAAATTTATAAATTATTTACTGAACTTGAAGAAAGACGTTCCAGAGATGGTGAAATCAAAGGAATTGAAACAGAAAGAACACAAATGATAAATGATATTGGTTCATTTGAAGTCCAAATTTATGAACTTCAAACACAATTAAATAATACGCAAAACCAAAATTCACTTTTATTAAAACAAATTTCCGAAATTCGTGAAGAAAAAGAAACTCAAAAGAATCAATTTTTATATGAAATCGAAAAAGAACGAACCAAATCAATTGAAACTGAAAATCTTAAATGGAAAATTGAGTCACTAATTAAAGAGAAAGAAATAATATTACAAAGAATAGCATCTGATAAAGAAGTACGCGAAGCAATTGAACAACTTAAAACAGAAAACGAAAATTTGAAGACGCAAAAAATTAATTTAGAAAAACAACTTCAAATTTCACGAATTGAACATAAGCAATTAACAAATTCCATTTCAAACTCTGAAAACATTGAAATTCGACGTTTAGAAGATGAAAAACTTGAATTATTATCACGAATTTCAGTATTAGAGTCACAAATACAACTTAAATCAGTGAAACAAAAAGATGCTGAAATGGCATTACTTGAGAAACAATTACAACAAAAACAAAAAGAATTTAATGAATTACAAAACAATTTTTCGAATTTACAAACAGAAAACTTAAAACTAACAAAAGAAATTGAGAAAAATAAAGAAGAAATTAATCAAAGTGATTTGAAATGTTCGGAACTTGAATACCAACTTGAAAAATCACAAAACAAAGAACAAGAAACTATTCTTAAAAATGAGATCGAACGACTTCAAAATGAAATTAATGTATTTGATCTTAAACATGAACAAATTCAACATGAATTAGAAAGCTCACAAAAAGAAAATGAAGAACTTCACCAAAAAATTAATATTCATATTGAGAATGAGAAAACGCTTCATGAAATGCTTTCTAATACACAACTTCAAACGACACAATCAGACACTACAAATATAATAAATCGAGCGCAAATTATTAAGTTAAATCAAAAGATTAGTGAACTTGAAGCAATTATTCGATCACTTCAATCTAATAAAGAAGAATTACTTAATACAATTTCCGAGAATAACATACGACATAAACATGAACTTGATATTTTATCACAAAGCATTCAAAGCGTAGATAATAATAAAGCACAAATCGAAATTGTTACAACACTTAATACAAAAATTATAGATTTAACTAATAAATCAAAACAATATCTTTCACAATATCAAAATGAATCAGCAGATCATTATAATACAAAACAAAACTTAATAAAATCGGAAGCAAATTATTCCGAATTATCACAACGTTATCGAAACATTGAATGTGATTATTCATGTTTAATCGAATCACTTACGAAACTATTTAAGTGTATGCCATCAACTTCATCAATTATTACTGCTGCTACACGCGCATCTAAAACATGTGAAAGTTATAATAACATTATCGAAAATAATAAAAAACTTGAAAACGAATTACGTAAAGCAAATCAAATGCCGAACTTTTTAAATTATCGATTAAAACAAACGGAATTTTGTTTAGAATTAGAAAGAAAGAAATGCGATGTATTAAACTTGAAATTAAATTCATCGAAAACACAAAAACAAAATTTAACATTCGCTGCTGATTTCTTATTAAATGTAATCGAAAAGGCTTCGGATAAAAACATTAAGTCAATGGCTTCGATTTTGTTATCGAAAGTTGATACAAATGATGGATCAGATTCTGAATTATGGAATGAATTCGCGTCAATGCTTTTAACACCGAAAGTTGACGTAAAACAAGTAGAAGGATTATTAAGAATTAAAATCGAAGAAAAATTACAAATAATGAACAGAATTATGGAAAAAATTCAAAAACTTGATAATAATTTTAATGATGTAAAATCAAAAATTGGATTTTATAAGGCTAAGAAAGAACATAAAAAGAAAATTATAAGTAAATATAAACCACCTTCTACACCAAAAAATATCGGTTCACTATACGAAAGATCTCTGAAGCCAAGAACGCCATTACCCGTCCATAACGATCTCGAGGGTACCCCATTCCAAAACCGAAAACCGTTCAGGGTGCCCCTAACGGCGATTAAATCGTCTTATGAAAACACTGACTATTCAAATAATGCTTTAGGAAAGAAATCTTCATTAAAGTTGCCAAAGCATAATAGCCCATACGGTGTAAATCCAATACCTGCTCGATCTTATTATTAATCAAAAAGATTTCTTGATATATCTATCCAAACGAATTTTAAAATATTTAATAAAAACTTTGATTTTTTTCTTGTAGGGTATTTCAAAATCATTATGCAACATACTAAAGTTGGAATAATAATTTTAAATTAATAAAGACAAAACACTTTATTTTCATATCACAATTCTGGGATGTCATCTTCAATGCGTTTTTCATATGTTGAATAAAAGTTTCCGATCTTAATGAAAATTATAATCAAAAAATTATCAACCTGATTTACAGGAGATATCATGTGATGTCTTGTTTTATAATTCCAAAGCACTATATCCTGTTTGAAAAAGTTTGAATTTGTGTCTGAAATGATCGAAAACCACCAACTTATCAACCAAAAATCATCTTGGATAAATTAAAAATCAAGTTCATATAGTGATTCATTAAGAATAACGAATATTTTGGTGAACAGAAAGATGCTAAAAAATACGTCACTTTTTTGAAATTCGGCACTTTTTGAAACGCAAATAAACGTTCAACGGCTGGCACCATTTTTTGCAGGATTTGTAAATGTCTGAAGATCATAATAAAGACTCTAAATGGGATAAGATAACTGATGATGACTCCAAAAAAGATCCATCTGCAACAATTGTTATCACTCAACCAACAAAAAAATCAACAAATTTACTGGCAAATGATATTGAACTCACAGATGAATATTTGGATTCAATTCTCCCTTCAAAAGGTTTCAAAATTGTACCTCCTCCACCTAGTTATAATCCTGTTCGCAGAGAACAAAAAGTCATTCAAGAAGAAGAAAATCCTGCATTTCCACGAGTACCAAAAGAGTTTATAAAATTATACACAGATATGAGACCAGATGAAGAACTTACAAATGAAGAAAAGAAAGAAAGATCAGTAATGAAATTATTAATGCAAGTTAAAGATGGGACACCATTTGAACGTAAGAAAGGACTTCGTATCCTTACAACTCATGCAGCTGATTTTGGTGCACCACTTATCTTTTCTAAGCTTCTTCCGTTACTTTCTTCCAAAGTATTATCAGATCATGAAAGACATGTTCTTGTTAAAACCATTGATCGTCTTATGTATCGCCTTACCAACACTATGCGAGAATATGTACCACAACTTTTAGCTTTCATGGGCAAAATGTTAATTGATCAAGATGCTTTAGCTCGTGCCGAAGCGCGAGAAGTTGTCAGCAATCTTTCCAAACTTAGTGGTTTACCAGTCGTTCTTCATTCCCTTCGTTCAGGCTTAGATAGCGAAGACAAAACTGTTCGTGAAATAACCGCCCAAACGATCACAACCGCCGCTACATCACTTGGGATACCCTCAATTATACCCTTTTTACGAGCAGCTATTCATACGAAGAAATCATGGCGCATTCGTCACACAGGTGTTCGTATTATTGAATCTATATGTTATCAAATCGGAGGAGGTATTTTACCATTTCTTAATGATTTAGTTGAAATCATATTAACAGCGTTAAGTGATGATAATCCATCAGTTGTATCAGCTGCAATTCGCTGTGTTACGACTATGGCAGAATCGTCAGCTCCATATGGCGGAAATGCGTTTAATGAAATCATACCAATTATATGGAACGGAACCAAAAATTATGAAACGAGTCGAAACTGTATGAAAGCAGTCGGCGCGTTATTAATGACAATGGATCAAAGTGTTGCATCGTTTCATTTTCGAGAGATGTATTCCAGTATCATTAATCAATTCTCATCACTCAGTGGCAAAGACAAATATATATCATTAATAGTCTTCGAACGCGCATTAGAAAAAGGCGCAGTTGATATTAAGCAACTTGAAGACATTACAGGAATATACTTTAAAGCATTTTGGAATCAACGGACAATGTTAGAAAAGAAATTAACAACACATTTAGTTAATGTTACAAGTTTAATAGCTACAAAAACATCATTCCGAGAAATTATTGATCGAATATTCCAAAACTTTAAACAAGGTTCACCTGAATTACGTAATTTAACAATCGAAACATTTAATAAGATCATAGAGAACAATACAACAATTAACATAACAGTCTTAACGCAACATCAAATCGAGAAAATCGTCGACGATTTAATATTCGCGTTAAATGATCTTAAAGAAAATGAAGAACGTAAAAACAAATTATATTTAAAATGCTTAACAAATTTTGTTAACTTATTGGGGCCACGAATTGAACCTTTATTACAAGATATTAGTTCGCGTATTATGAACAATTTACATGTGCCAAAACATAATACACGAAAACAAGCAGCGGAATTACTTTCGATCTTTGCGAAATCATTTGTTGAATATAACAACAAAAAAGTCATATTACATTTCTATGGAATATTACAAGAATTTATGGGAGAAGAATACCCTGATGTATTAGCTGCAATATTAGATGCTACAAGTATTATCATTGACTTATTAGATAAATCTGAATTAGATCCACCACCTGAAGAGATAATCTCGAGAATGGTTCCAATATTAAAGAATCGTAATGATAAAGTTGCGTATGCAAGTGTAAACTTAATTAAAAACCTTTCAATGAAAGCAGTGATAGTCCAAAAGAAAGAATGGATGAGAATATGTTTCGAATTATTGGAATTATTAAAGGCCGAGAAACGTAAAGTTCGAATGGGTGCAATTGAAGCATTTTCTTGTATAGCAAAATCTTTAGGTCCATTTGATGTGCTTTTGGCACTTTTGAATAATCTACAAGTACAAGAAAGACAAATACGTTTATGTACTACAACGGCCATAGCGGTTTTGGCCGAAAAGTGCGGGCCATATAATATTTTGCCAGCGCTTATGAACGAGTATCGTACTCCGGACTCTAACGTTCAAAACGGTTCTTTGAAAGCTTTACAATTCTTGTTCCAGACGATAGGGAGTCAATGTGCTGATTATGCTTATGCATTAACTCCTTTGTTAACACATGCTTTAATCGAAAGAGATGCGACACATAGACAACTTGCTTGCCAAGCTGTGAAGAATTTCGCATTGGGATTATTCGCAAGTGGGAAAGAAGACATTTTAATACACTTGTTAAATCACGTGGTTCCAAACGTGTTGGAGTCAACAATGCACTTCATAGACGCAGTAATGGACGCAATAGATGCAATAAGAGTATCCGTTGGGCCGGGAATTGTGCTGCAGTACACGTTGGGAGGACTGTTTCACCCCGCGAGGAAAGTCAGAAGCCAATTCTGGAGGATTTATAACAACATGGTGATATACAGCGGAGACGCTTTGGTGCCTTGTTACCCAATGTTGGAAAATACTCCAACAAATAATTATCATAGAGATGAGTTCGACGTATTTGTATGAAATAATAATAAATTCGAATTTTTAAAGATCTTTTGAATATAAAATAGAATTTATTATGTCGCAATGAATTAATGGCTGCGTGCGATGAATATAAGCACAGAGGTGAGTGCATAACTAATTAAAAAAGAAAATTTTATATTCCCAAATAAAAATCGTTTTTTATCTTTAAGTTAACTTTTCTTGATTAAAGCAAAAGCCAAGACAAATGTTTTTTTTGACAATATCAACTTCAGATATTATTGGAAATGATAAAATGTAAAAATTTTTATTTTGTTATTTTCGTTGGCTCAGTATGGTATATTAAACAAATTCGCAATTTCTTGCTCAGCTTTTTGCACTATGCTAAAACGATTTATATCGTGAATGCATTCCAAGAAAAATGCGATCTTTCCCATTGTTAAAATTGTCTTATTTTCTCTCATTTTAGAAGTAATATCTTTAATTCTTCTCACGAAGTTGTAGTTTTCATTATTAAAGTCGAAATTTGCATTTTGAATCCACAGCTTGAAATCTTGTGGATATTCACAAATAGCAATCATATGCGGGTAATATAATTTAAGAGACTTTAAAGATGTATTTGCTAAATTAACTTCAATGTATGTTCCTGTGCCATCATATGCAGATGGAACCCATTCACAAAATGTACCATTACATTCAATGATTTTTGAAGCTCTTGCCATAAGCTCTGCTTGCTTGAACTGTGTAAGGTTCTTAAGCGGTGAGAACTTAGAGTCCGCTAATCGACTTGTTAAATAAACAGGTTGATTTTTGAGAATCTTTTCTCGTACTTGAGATGCAATACTTACAAATTGATGAGAATTAACAAAACCTTCTTCCAGCCAATATTTGTAGGATCGAGGATCCTCGCAAATCGTAATGATTTCTGCAATGTCGAATGTTCTCTTTAAGCTTTGGCCATTATATTGATATGAAATCGCGATTCGAGGACCATTAGTAATATCACTTGGATGCCATGTTTCTTCCCTTACTGGTGGAGGTGGGTTGTTTGGACGTGTTGTGCATTGATTTCTTTGTTGTTTTTGCATTTCCTGTCGTTTCTTCTCTTCAAGTGCTTTTTGCTGTAACATTTTTTGTTTTTCTTGGTATATATAACTCAGGTATTCATTACCTCGTCTTTGTCTTTCTAAATCTTCTTCATGTTGTCTTCTTAATTCAGCAATATAATCTTCCCAACTTCTATTGGATGCATTGTTACTCGAACTCGAATTTTTATATTTTTCAGCCATTTCTTGACGTTGTCTTCTTAGTTCTTCCTTTCGTTCGCGCTTTGCTTCTTCTTTTTCTCTTTCTCGTTGGGCTCTTTCCTTTTGTTTTTCACGAAGAAATGCATTATATTCTTCTTTATAACGAGACTCACTCCAAAACTGAGTTTCATAATCAGGATGTTTTTTGCTAAACTCATATAAATCGCTCATGAGTGTGAAAGCAGGTAAATAAACCTTTAGTTGAATGACATCATAGAATTTTGAAAAATTTAATCTCAAATTTTCTAATAAAATTAAACTGATAAATGTCGTGGAATGAAGTCAAAAAGCTACAAAATCATCCAACGACGATTCAAAAATGACTATGCAAACTTTTTCAAAGGTTACTTTTCATTTTGTTGCGCGTATGAACTATTATTAATAATCCAATTAAACACACTTAAAAAATTTCCAAATTTAATATTTTTTTTTCTCTTGAAATTTTTTCACAATGTTTTATGATAATTTGAATGATACAGATCTATCCAAGAAAATACGCCAATTGACCGGGAAATATTGAACATGGTCGGGTAATTTATAAAAACATTATTCCTTCTCAAAACAAATATCATATGAATGTTTAGGATATATTGTTTGTCATCCTTATGATTTCATTCAATGTAAGCCGTTTACTATTTGAGATATTTTCATCGACCGTTTACTCTTCGACCAAAATCATTTTCTTATGACTAGGCCTCAACTCCGCCTTGACTTTGTTAAAAACCTTCCTGACTCAATGAATATATTGCTCCCCAATGAGGAAAATAATGAGGAAAAAAAGAATTCCCCAGAATACATTAAAGCAAGAGATCTATTTATTGATCAAATCTTCTCAAAAGACTCATTATCAAAACAAATCTTTGACCAGACACATTGGGCTGTCTTACTTAGAGATATTCCAGATGTTAATGGTGTTAAAGATATTAACAATTATTCTTGGATGGTTGGTCATTACCAATGGGATGAATTAGTTAAAAAGGTTGTTCATCTCCAAGAATTACATAGCCCAACAACACCATATGGTATTTATCTTGTTCCAACACTTGGTCAATCACTTTATGCACGTGCACCAGAACGTTGTGAACTTACATATAATTCATTTATATCACCTGTAGATATTCCACCATTCACATATTTAATCCAAAGAAAAGAAGCGAATTCAAACAATGATGAAGAAATCTACAATAAGGGTGCTGTTTGTACATTCCAAACCCTTGAATCTCTTCATCTTCAATGGGACAAGCTTACTACCTTCACTAAAGAACAATTTGAATTTCTTCAAAATCCAATTGATGTTAAAATTCTTAAACCGAAAACAGGTTATCAAAACTCCATCAACAAAATGAGCGATGAAGAGTTTGATGACTGGTTCTTTACCACAATGGGTGGGTTCATTCCATTGATCCCGAATCCGACCACTGATGATGGGAAACTCATCAAAATTCCTCCAATTTTGGTTGACCCCATTGAATGTACGCCACCGAGATATAGTAAACTTATCGAACTTGTTGACAAAATTAATGAGCGCATGTCAACTGACCATTTAGGCGAAAAGGTTCGTGCCATTAAAGGCGTTGTCAAGTATTGGCAATTTGTTCCTAATAGTATTTCTGACGAACTTGTCATCTTCGCTAACAATGGCAACAACATCCCTGAGAAATCCAAAGAATTCATTCAACTTTTCCGTGGACAATACGCAGGAGCACGCGATTTCATAGTTGAAGAAATTCTCGACGGGTTTTTACATGTAAAAAGGAAGGACGATGAAGATTTTGAGATGTTTATGGACGCGCCAATTGAAATCGATAAAGAACTCGAAGGATGGGACAAAGCACTTGGATACAAGGTGATGTTTGGTTTCGACGAAGAATTTAAGAACTTTTTCTTCGAGACAATGAAAGAAATGAAAGAAGAAATTATGTTTTGGTTTAATAAGGATAACATCCAAAAGTTATATGACGAGTTTAAAGAGCAAATCACGAGGGCGATGAGGGAAATGCTCGAAACAAAAGGAATGCAACAGTACTTAAGCATAAGTACCGAACAAAATCAAAACGAACAAAGACACCAATGGTTGCAAATGTATGACAAGTATGAAGTTCTATATTGCTTGTGGCCAACTATATATAGGAATAATGAGGGCGTGCTCCATGAAGGAGAAAAGGACCCAATATTGGAAAAAATTGAAGACGAAATGCTCAAAAACATTTCTAAAACAAGTTCGTTACCAGAGGCTAAGGGGCACCCCATTCCGCCAAATAACTGAATTAAGTTCATTAATAATAAGTAAATAACATATGAATTACTATTTGCAAATCCTGTTTCGTTTTGGTGAGACAAAAATATTCATATAAATATTACTTAGACTAACACATTTCAAGTTATTCGCATTTTAATAGTGCACGTTTAAAAAATTTAGATCATGAAAATCATATCCATATATTAAACATATTTTTTTATTTTAATTGAAAAACACAGTCTCAGCCTCCAAAACGAGAGGGTAATGGTCACTAAAATTCATTCATAATTTTGTGTTTCATAAGGTTGAAACTTCTCAAGCACGATCATATGTTACAACTCCTTTTGGTGCCCAAAATACATCACCAAAGTCAACCACAAGGAGGTAATAATCCAGTTACATCCACAAAGTTTAGAATTTTATAAATAAGTTGCAACATATTGGATTCCTGAATATGAAATAGATTGTTTGCGTCTTGATCAATGTTATCAAAATGTTCATAACTATTGGCTGGAATCGTGAAGCAGTTCAAAGTTTTTGTAATGAACATAAGAAACGAAATACATCACAAACTGAGCATTTGATTTCCAGTAAAACATAAAATATATATATACATATTTATTGAATTGTTAGAGCTGATATGTTGTTAACCATTTCCAAGACTGGTGCCTCAGCCTGCATTTGATTATTTTCGTCTATTTCTTTTCTATATCCGAAGTGCCTATTTAGCTCCTGAATCTTTTGTTCTCTTTCGAAGTTATTTAAGTCGGGATCGTAACAGGAGATTTGCTGCAACATTACCAACAAATCCTTCATGAACTTAAAGAAGTTATTTAGAGGTAATTGCACCACGTTAAACATTGTTTCGGTGATATCGAACAATTCTTTTTGCGAATGATTTTGGAACATTTCGCACAAACAATTCGCGACATCTCCTGCGTGATTTCTTACGAAGTTCAAACTTAATAATCTTTTAATCAATGTTGTATTCGTTTGAAAAGAAGATTTATAATTCAAATCGAAGAAATGTCTTAATGCAAACACAACAATTCTCATTGAATATCTTTCCAAAAATGCTTGTGCAAACTCTTCGTTTTGTCCTTCGATGAAAGAAAACAATTCGCTAAGTGAATTCAAGCAGAATATACTTGATTCGATATTATTTTGTGAGCAACCAAATTCATGAATATTGATAATGAAGTCAAGAACTTGTATATTAAACTCATTACAATGTAATGGGATATAAGCTATATAAAAACTTTTCGTTAATGCAAATAATGGAAACTTAAACTCGACTGTACTTTCTAAGTGATTTATTATCATTTCAAATGTTGGTACTATTAACTTAAAGAAGATTTCTTCATGAAGTTGATTAAGATATGATTTAAAAATATGGAAACAATCACTAAATAATGTTAATACTTCTGGTGTTCTAGCATTAGTATTTTGTAAATAATCATCAAGTAATGGATCTTTAATAGGTTTAAATATATATTCAATGACTATATTGATATCATCTGAATATAATATCATATGTCGTAATAATGTTATAATCTCAGAACGTAATACTCTAAATAAAAACTCCGGATTATTATTAATGATTTGTGATAATGTTAAATATAATCCAAGAATTTGTTGGATATTAGGTATGAAAGATTTAATGAAATAACTACCTAAATATAATGGGATTTGTGAACAACATTTAATTATTATTATTAAATATTGATAAGTTCCAATGTTTTCTGGATTAAATGAACTCATTACTTGATTAAACTTTGTCATTAAATCATTAACTAACGCATCAGTAATTTGTGATTTCACTTCATTGTTTAATACTCCTTGAACTAACAATGATATTATCTCATAAAATATTGGTATATTATCTGGTTTAAGTTCATTAATAATTGGTTCTATGTTTTGTAAAAAGAATTGTAATGTAGAAATTTCTTCATTTTGTTGTGGTACTGATAACCATTTCCTACAAAACTTTGCATATGTCTTTAATGTATCTAAACTATACTCTTGTAACATACATGTTTTGACCTTAATGAAGTTATTAATAATTTGTCCAATAACTACCTTTAAAAGATTTGGAAATCGATCCATAAATTTATAATATTGTCCACATACAAATACGGTCCCTTCTGCTACAAGTGCACAATCTTTAGGGTTTTCGATTTGTTGACATATAGAAAATAATATTGTTAACACTTTCGGTAATAATTCATTTTCCATATCTGTCGATACACCTGCAATACAACCGATAGCCCAACATAATGATCGAATTGAGTCGACGTTTAAACCATTATATAATTCATTTAACCTTTCAAGGATTACACTTTTTATGTCATTACTATTAAGTCTTGTTAAGAATATTAAACATTCTTTTGCAGTACTAAAAAAATTACCAAATGTTCTCTTGTTGTTAATGATTTGTCGCATTTTTCCATCTTCATCTAATACATTTATCATGTCAATTGGTGTTGGCATTCGTTCGATTAATAAAACGGATATTTGATGCATTAAAATTGGATACATTTCGGGTACTTTAATGCGGCCGCCTTCACTTTCACATGCTAAATACCATAACATATATTGCCAAAATGTTATACACTCTTCAAATAAATCTTGTGATGATCCAACTGTTACAATATATACCCATTGTAATACTTGTTGAAGTTGTGGTAATATTTCATTGACTTTTAATACATTCTCATGCCGCTTAAATATGGCTAATATGGCTGAAACAAATCCATTCGAAAATTGATCATCACCTGATAAATCTGAAACTAACGCAAAATCATCTCCAATAGCTTGTTGAAGGGAATTAACTAAAGTAATAAATAATGGGATAACTTGATCATCGGTACATGATTTACTGACAAATTCTGCAAATAATCCAATAACTGGAACTGCAAGTTTGGGGTGCCCCATATAATTGGTCAATAGCTGTTGAACCCATTCAGTAGATATAAGGACTTGCACTGTGTTTGGAATACGGAGTAATTTCTTTAACGTAGTAAGTGCATTCTTGCTAAGTTCAATGTCTTGATCATTAACACAATTATGAATAAAGTTTAAAATACCTTCAATTTCATTGGAAAGTGCTCGCGTCATTTCATCAGCGCGTAAGCTTGTTAAGGAATCTTCTGCAAATTCAGTTATCTCGGATAATAACATGGAGATAATAGAAAGTGAATTATAACAAAAATCTCGCGTGGTGAAGTTCATCACATCAGAAAAGAAAGTATTCCATTTTTGAGGCCATTCATGTTTAGCTATTTCAATTAATATAAGATCAATTGTTGATAAAAATGATGTCCTGATTTGACCTTGACTGACATTAATAACATACTGAGGAATAAGATTTAATGCAAAGAAACGTACATTCATTTGAAATTCTTCAGGTAGTGAATCCCATTTTAAGCGTGCTGTATCGCGTAAAACATTAAGTGCAGCAAATTTAATTATTCCTACTTTGCTTTCTGTAAATATTGGTATTGCACATTGAAATGAATCTTCACGTTGAAAAAATTGAACAATGAATTCATTAGCTTGTTGTTGTGACATAGTTTGATCACCGCCCGTATTGAGTGCATTCCCTGCTTTATCAAGAAGATTAACTATTGATGGGTCATGTTGCATTCAAGATTGGCTTGGTATTTGCTATCGTCCCTCACAATTTCGTGGTTGATAACATTCATCGTTGAACGTAAACTATTCATCGTTAAAAAAACTTTCTTATGATTCACTCCATAATTTTTGTTGTAAAGAATTACTTTTAATGATAATATAAAGGTTGTGTATTTTTAAAGTTTAAAGGAAAGAAGAAAATTTCAACAAAAGATTGAAGATGAACATTTTATTAAATAAAGATTTAAGTCTTCCCTTAAAAAATAAAAGAGGATTGTAGGTGTTTGATTCCATAAAACTTATTTGATTCTTTGATTAGGATCTTTGATAAGAGATTTTGTTGAAACACCAGCTGCCTTTGTTTTTTCTTCTGATGGCTTAATAAATCTCATACCTCCACCTAATGGGTCTTTCATAGCTTTGCTCATAACAACAGCTTCGATCTTTTTGGAAACAGCTGCTGTAATAGGATCCCTTCTCTTCTTCCAAACACGCTTTTGCCTTTGCCTTATTTCTACTTTCTTGTTTCCTTTTTGATGTGCTTTATTTGCTTTCTTTGCTGCTCCTTGAGTCATTGAACGACCAGAGATTTAAATTCACATATCATGTTAAAAAATTGACAGATGAGATTTTCGGAAAAAATTCAATATAACGATAGTAATTTTCTATTTATTTCTATCGGTCATTGCAAAGGTTTTTTTGGAGTTCAAAGCCAACCTCCTAAATCATATCCTCTTATACGGAATTTATTATTTACAACCTTAACCAAAAGCACTTCGTTTTGGAATCCACATATATCTTTGTCAGAGATAAAAATTGGTGCACAATCCCATTCTATACATCTGCTAGTTATCATATTAAGTCCCATAAAGTATTCAGGATAGTACATAAATAATGCATTGAAGATATTTTCTTCTCTGATTACATTCATTCCTTTTTGAAGATAAATATCATGTACTTTAAAAAACAATTCTCTTGCCATCTTAATAGATTCAGATCTACCTCCAAAAAAACCTGCTGCTATAACATTACCAAAGTTTGGGTCAAGGTTTTCCATTGGTATATAATTCATTCCATTTGGTTCAAAGTGACTTTTTCCTCGAACTTCAAACAAAAATTGGGAATGTCCAGCAAAAATTTTCTCAACTCTTTTTTTAGATGGGAAAACGAATGTACTATAGTTTGTTTTTTTGATCAATCCAGCATCAATCCAAAATATGTATTTGTAATTGTTAGAAAGCATACTCACGTCTTCAAGTAAACATATTTTTGAATTCCAAATAGCGCCCATATCTTCGCTAATAAAAATTTTTTTGGTGCAATATTTTTTTGATATTGTGATGTACTTTTTTTTGTATCGAGACATGCCACAAATTTTATACGGATCTTCATATGTTAGGTTAATGAATAAATTATCGTAACTCTTTGGCTGAAGTATTTCTACTCCAATTTGATTTGAATAAAGATAAAAATCATTTTCCCTTGAAATATTCCCAAGCAAACTTGAAAAACGTTCTCTATAGTATTCCATTGGGTGCCTTTGACGTGGTTTCTCAACAAAATAGAAAAATGATGTTACAAATGCAATTTGATTCTTTTTAATCTTATTTGGGTTTAAATCAACAATATTTTGAGAGAGACCTAATGAGCATATGTGAGGGAGTATAAGAACATATGGTTCGCTCTCGTGATTATTTAAAATACATTTATTTTTTGATCGAGATAAAGAAGTTGTAATTAAAGCTATGATAGTAAGGATTAATAAACATATACCACTAAAAGCCGTATTCTGTTGTTCTTGAGATTGCTCCATCCATAAAGAATCCTACTTTTGAACCATCTCAATTGAATCAAAACCGATCATAAGCATTGAAAGATTGACTCATTTATTCAGTTTTTACCAGAAAAAATGGCTGTTACTCAATTTTTGGGAGTTCTGGTTGATGAATAACCACAACCGTTTTTTCCTCACTATCGTATAACGGTTACGAAAATACAGCGCTTCAACAATAGTAATGTAATTTTTGGCGTTTAAACAAAATATTTGGAAATGATTCATAATATTATTTGATACAGTACTTATTTGTGCATCTGCAAATGGATATGTAGAAATTGTTATAATGCTTCTTCTAGAAAAAGGAATGAATTTAAATTTTCACGAGATTTTTGCAAGTGCCGAAGGCACGAACGGTTTTGATCGTCATGCATTGAAAAAGTGAAGCTTCACTTCATTTGACAAAACTTCTTAAAAAAGATTCAATACTTTATACCGAAATTGAATAATTTCTAATGTTTTCTTTCCATAACAGACTGAAAATAATAAGATGTACTCAATAGATTTCCATTAAACTTTGAGAGTAAATAATACTATGAATAGTAAAAAATTTTTTGTTGTTATGTATTTTTCATCATTTTTTCCACAAAAATTATCATCAAATTATATGAAAATCATACAATGAAATATGATATAAAATATTCTATTTATCAAATTTTGATTCATATAATAATATTGATCAAATTTCATGTGTTAATGATAATGTATGAAGACAAACTGAATTTAGGAAATGTTTATTTCAATATTTAAATATTACCTCTTTTATCCTTGAGAATCTTTTAATTTTATTATGTCGTCACATTTATGATGTTGAATTTTGTCTGCAAATAATCGAATAATTTCTGCATTTTTCTTTTCTGATGATATCATAAGTGCTGTTTGAAATAATTTAAATAATTTCCAAATATTATCTTGAAATATCAAATTATTAAAATAAATTTCAAATAAATTAAACAAATATCTTTAGCATTAATATCAATTCCTTCTTGTTCAAGAAGTAATTTAACTATTTCTATATAACCAGAATAAGATGCATACATAAGTGCTGTCCAAAATAATTTAAATAATTTCCAAATATTATTTTGAAATATTAAATTATTAAAATAAATATCAAATAAAACAAATAAATACTTTTAGCATTAATATCAATTCCTTCTTGTTCAAGAAGTAATTTAACTATTTCTGTATGACCATCTCTAGATGCCCATATAAGTGCTGTCCAAAATAATTTAAATAATTTCCAAATATTATCTTGAAATATCAAATTATTAAAATAAATTCTAAATAAAACAAATAAATATCTTTAGCATTAATATCAATTCCTTTTTGTTCAAGAAGTAATTTAACAATTTCTGTATAACCATAATAAGATGCATACATAAGTGCTGTTTGAAATAATTTAAATAATTTCCAAATATTATTTTGTAATATTAAATAAAACAAATAAATATTTTGAGCATTAATATCAATTCCTTTTTGTTCAAGAAGTAATTTAACTATTTCTGTGTGACCATTATAGATGTAATAATTGCTGTTCTAAATTCTTAAAAAAAATCCAAATATTACCCGAAAATATCAAATTATTAAAATAAATTCTAAATAAAACAAATAAATATCTTTAGCATTAATATCAATTCCTTCTTGTTCAAGAAGTAATTTAACTATTTCTGTATGACCATTATCAGATGCTCTAATAAGTGCTGTTTGAAATAATTTAAATAATTTCCAAATATTATCTTGAAATATCAAATTATTAAAATAAATTTCAAATAAATTAAACAAATATCTTTAGCATTAATATCAATTCCTTCTTGTTCTAGAAGTAATTTAACTATTTCTGTATAACCTTTTTCTGATGCTAAAATAAGTGCTGTATTAAATAATTTAAATAATTTCCAAATATTATTTTTGAAATATAAAATTATTAAAATAAATTTCATTTTTAGCATTAATATCAATTCCTTCTTTTTCAAGAAGTAATTTAACTATTTCTGTATAACCATTTTTTGAAGCATTTGTTAGTGCTAAAAATTTTTGAAAAAAAAAAATTAAAAATTTTTATGATGAAACAATAAAATATTTGAACAAAAATCTAATGAAATAAGCAAACAATCTTGCTAAAATCAATGTATCTATTGTTAATTAAATAGTTATAAAGTTCCACATTTCCAGAAAAACACGAAATTTTCAAAAAATCAATAGGAATATGATTACTTTCGAGAAAATATTGAGTAATATATAAATTCCCTGTTATGATTGAAGCAATGAGAATATTTTCATTTATTTTCATTCCTTCTTTAAGTAAAAATGATAAAAGTTCATAATTATCATGAAAAAACACATTTTGTTCCTAATTCTTCTAAATTCTTAATTTCTTTTAACTTATTATCATAAAAATATTTAAAGATATCATTTCGATGAAATTCTATCGCTGCTTCATACGCATCTTCAAATGTTGAATGATTTTGTTCACATAAATGAATTATTTCTTCATTTCCACCTGCAACTGCATATTTACCTGTATTATCTAATTTTGCTCCATTCATAAGTAAATATTTAAAACATTTAATTGAAAAAAAAATGCTGCATAATCAATTAATGTAACATTTTTATGATTAATAAATGAATATCTTTCATAAAGTGATGGCTCAATTGTTTGATTAAAATCGAAGTTTGCTTGTGATGATATTTCTTGAAGTTTTTCTATTTCATCATTTCGAATGATTTTCGATATTTCATTCTGATTTATTCCTTCTTTAACATATTTCTGATGAAGTTCCCAATTATTCGCTTTAAGTTTTTCAAGGTTTTCGGAGAAATATTCAGAAAATTGATAACTATGGTTTAAAACGAAATGTGCTTTAAAATGTGAAAAAAATAAATTTTTTTTTTTTTTTTTAATCGATGAGTTAATTAAACCTTTTTCTATCAACTTTCCGATAAGATAATTAGATTCTTGTGAGTTATTTTTCCGAAGGAATTGAGAAAAAATGTCAATTATTTTAACTTGATTTTTTATTTTCATCTCGTTCAATTAAATTCAAAAAACTCAATAATTATATCTATATTTTTCAGTCTTGTTACAAACAAAGTGTAAATGAAACGGCAGATGATCAAGTTGAATGAATACGTTCGTGAATTATCATAAAATTTGCGTAATGAAGAAACAGATGTATCAAGATTGTTTGTATTTATGTTATAAATTATTTCTGTAAGTGCAATTAAGTCTGGAAAGGAATTTATCTTTGATATACTCATTCCAATGCTATTAATAACACTGGAAAAAATTTAAATGGACATGTGATATGAATTTTTATATAAAATCATAATAAGTAAAAACATAGAATGAACTTCATGATGAAATCCATTCACATCTTTAATTTTATTTGGAATACTTAAATTTAAATTAGGTTAATAGGTAATATATCCCCGAATGTGCATTCACATATCGAAAATAACTTATATACAACAATTACTTACACAGAAACTATTTCATCGATAATAAATTATTAATCAGGTTAAATAAGTACATCATTAAGGTATTACGAAAATTATCACATCAATCATTTTATCAATAAATTCATAAATTCAAAAAAATCAAGATTTCATATAATTATTTGGAATAAATAACAAATCACGATTCTATGATAAAATATCAATAATTTTATTTTTTAATAAACCAAGAATCATTTAATTTGACTGTTTACGAATTACAATGATATAAATAAATAACGTATCTTTTCGAGGAAAGGGTAAAATTTTGATAATATTTACCATCATTCAAATTCGCTCCTATCGTCACTTATCGTTGCCCCTATCGTTTGATATAAATCATGCAAAAGTCGATCTTCGTCACTTTTTGGAATGAAAGAATAGATTTATCTCGTGCTAATTATGATATTATTCTTAGATTTATATTAATCATAGATGTAATAATGTATATATATTATATATTTATGATATCAAGATCGTAGGATGATCGCTATATACGATGGGTGAAAATCGCAAGTCGAGTTTAATATATAGTATTAAAAGTGATATATTGTATTTTTCAATATTTTTTATAATATTTTAAAATATTTTTTTTTTTTTGAAAATAAATATTTGGAATTTCTTCAAATTTGAATATTTTATAATGGACAGCACTTATATGTGCATGTTTAACATGTCAAACTGAAGTTGTTAAATTACTTCTATAAAAACAAAGATATTGATATTAACATCAAAAATGTTTATATATTTTCATTAAAATTTAATCAAATTTTTTATGGTTTCATAATCATATCTAAAATTAATTTAAAAAGTATAGTAGTTGATCAACGCAGCTTATATAGCATATGTGAAGAGGTATTTGGTAAAATTACTTCTTTCAAAAATGGTTCAAAATTAAAGTAATATATTTAAGCAGATCATATTGATAAATGTTTGGAGAATTATATGAAATATCTTTAAATATCTGTGTTTTATAAAACATATTTTTAAAAACAAAATAAATAATTTTAAGTTATTTAAAATAAGAATCATGAAATGCAAATTATAGCTTGATGCAAGTGACAAATACTTCAAAGTTAGCACATTGCATACAATCAAGTCAACTTTGTAAAATTATTTTGCAAAATTTAATCGATTTGATGAAATTGGTTTCCACCATAAAAGTGACAAAAGGGCTAGTTGTTCACACAAAAGTGACATTCAATTTAATGCTAATAAATTTCAAATCACTTGCAGGCAGAAGTGAAATCATAAATGCTGAGCCTACACAAACCATTGAAAGTCTTGTTCCTATAATAGCTGAAAAATTTGGTAAAAGTGGTCAAAATTTAGAATTAGTTTATGCAGGTAAAAAAATAGATCCCAAATCCACCATTTCAGACATTCACTATGATCCAACCGATTTCATTGTAGTTTATTTCAAACAACCAAAACCCTCTCCACCAGCACCAGTGCAATCTACTCCGCCAACTCCAGCCACACCACCTACACCAGCGCCGGTACCCACATCTACTTCATCCGCAAGTTCACCACCACCTACAAATCAACCAAATAATCCAGCACCTCCATTTCCAGTTGCTAATCCAGAAACTTTCGAACAAAATGTCAACGAGTTGGTAGAAGCAGGCTTTCCCCGTGATTTAGCTGAACGTGCACTTATAGCCACCAACAATAATGTCAATTCAGCCGGTATAATGCTCATCAATGGGAATGTTCCACCACTACCAGCACCTCCACCTTCATCGCCATCATCACCTCCGTCATCATTGCCATTATTTTCCAATGGTCGTAATCTTCCACCACCACCACATGAAGCTCCATATCCACGGCCACTATTTCCTGTGCCGCCAGTTCTTTTATCAGTCCCTGAGACGCAAGCTCACCGTTTGATACGCAATTTTATTGTCCGCAATCCACAATTCGGCATTTCTGCAGTCCTTAACGCGATACAGCACATTGATCCACAGCTACATGAATTGGTATATCGGAATCCTTTCCCATTTTTATCTATGGTTGGAATTAATGCACAGAACTCTAATAGAGGACTAATAATTCCGTCGCCGAACAGAATGCAAGCGCTGTTATCTGATTATAACTTTGCTGAAAGTGAAGCTATTATTAGATTATCGAGATTGGGCTATGACCAAAACACCGTGATACAGGCATTCGAAAGATGCGGAAGAAATGAGCAACAAACGATGAACTACCTTAATACAAATTATTCGAGGAATCAACAGAGATAAAATATTAATTATAATTGAATAAAAAATAACGTTTTGTGAAATGAAATAAACCATTCAATAATGAGGTGTAATAAACGTTTTCAAACGGATCATCCACAAAGAAAAAAATCAGAATGATTCCCAAAAAATTCCCAAAAATACAAAAAATATAATGAAAAATAAAAAAAGCCGTGCGGCTTTGTATTTGCTTTTGAATATTTTTTTATCTTTTTTATGAATGCAAATGAAATTAATTTCAAAACAAAATTCGGAAATAATCATTTTTTGCTGTATTAGACAGATTTCAATCAAGCCACAAAGAAATGTATTAAATTGGAAACTGAATCTTAGTGTGTTCTGTTCTTATCGTTTGCGATCTGAACATTTATAATTATAAATCATTTTCATTGGGATAAGAAACACTAGGCTTCTTTCATTCTTCATATGTGATCATTTTGTTGTTAATAACATAAGTTATTTTACTTGATTTTTAATTTCTTTGTGTTAATTGTGCTTGTTAAAATAATAATTTAAATTAAAAACATTTTATTTAATCTTCATCTGTTAACAATTCAATCTGAAGCATTGTACTTCTTTTTATTCCTTGTTCTTCAAGTGTCATCTCAGGATCAAGGACTTGACCATTTGGCTTCCTCAAATTAAACATGTCAAAATAAAGCTTTTGATCTTCGTTAATAGTTTGACCAGCAACCCAAGAGTATATGTCCTTTGCCAAATCGCATGAATTGAATTTTCTGATATATCTTTGTCCGAATATATTGACTGCAATTGCAATACCTGTTTGTGGTTCTGGCTTCAAACCATAGTATCTTCCAATTACTTCAGCTTCACGTTGGTTTTGCTCTTCTTCTCTGATTATAGCTTCGTTTTCTTCGAAATGTTTGTTGTGATTCTGTTCCATTTCGGTCTGGAATGCTTGTTCACAAGCATCTCTGTACTCATTATTCTGTTCATTGATAATGTTTCTTGAATTTTGGATATTTCTATATGAATTTGTTTGATCATTATTTGGATTAGATGGTTGTGGACATTCTTCCTTTGGTTTTGCATAATTCTCCTCAAGAGATCGCATCATCGCAATTCTAAGGGCCTCTTCTTCATCACAGTCTTGGTAAGCTGAGTTTGCTTGACGGTTTTGATTTTGTTGTTGTTGTTGTTTCTGAAGCTCTGCTAAATAGGCAGCATAACGTTTTTGGTTTTCTTGAGCTTGCCTTTGTGAAACATATCTGTATTGAGTTTCTGGATAATATGGATTTACTTCAGGTGATTGATCTTCATTGAGAAATGAATCTAAAGTTCGTTGAAATACTTTTTCTGGCATTGAACATATTTCATCTCTACGGTAACCATGTTGGATGAATAAGTTTTCGAAATCGTTTCTTGAACACATCAAAAATAAAATGAAAAAATCTGTCAGACCACTTAACACTTAAAATATCCAGCCAAACAATTACTGAAAAAGTTTGTTTTGTACACAAAAATTGAATGAAAATTTGGTTGTACACAAGGAGGGACCATCTGAAAAAGTTTAAGCACAGCCAAATAAATTAAGAAAACATTTCCAATCAGATGATTTGAAGCCTTCCTATAAGGCAATCAATGTTTTAAAGCAGGCTGGCCAAATAAACCATGAAAAATCTCGTTGAGGAAATTAAAATCAATATATCTTCAAATTTTTTAAAAAATTGATGGTTCCTTTAATTGGATAATGTATTAACAGTATGTAATTTTTTGTAAACTTTAGAAAACGAATTTTTCTAAATCGATTTTGATCTAGATCGTTGTTGGCTTTTTCTGTACTCATTCTATCGTTCATGTATCGTTAAAAATTGACTTTAGCAATTTTCAAAATGTTTAAGCCGAATCTGTTCATCACTTTTTGAAATATCTCTGAGTAAATTGATTTGCAACACAATTAACCTCCTTGCTGTCGTCCTATTTTAATTTATAGATTAATATTTTAAATATGATAAAATATATTTAATGCGAGCATCGCTGGTCTAATGGTAGAATTTCAGCTTGCCAAGCTGGGGGTCCGGGTCCGATTCCCGGGCGATGCATTTTTTCCTTTTATAAGCAAATTTTCAGTCGAACAACAATTGCAACAATTTTAGGTAAAATAATTAAATAATCCCATAAACAATATTTTTGTACATCCAAAATATATATTTTATGATATCGAATTTCTAAAATTAATAAAATGAATGGAATTTGAAATGTCAGGGCTAGCATTCTGTTTTTCTCTTTTCAAAAATCTATTAAAATATTATCATAGAATACGCAATTATTAAAATTAATATTAAATAGAACGTATATATATTTGGTATATTTATATTAATTCATTTTTGTTCAAGAAGTAATTTTACTATTTCATTTGAATTATTTGCTGTAGCAAAACATTTTCCTTTTCTATAGATATTTCTTAAGAAATAAATTACCACTTTCTACAGCTGTAGAATGATTTCATCATTGTTCATCCCTTTTTCTTCCAAAAAACTGAAAATTTCATAATTAATACATATATACTTACCTAAATCTCTTAATATGTTAAATCCAATTTTGTTATCGTGGGTGTATTCAAAGATGTTATTTCGATGAAACTCAATCGCTGCTTCGCATGCACCTTCAAATGAAGAATGATTATGTTTGCATAAATGATTAATTTCAATATATCCACCTGCAATTGCATATTTACCTGTATTCTTTACATTTGCACCATCATTACCTTGCATATTAAAAAATGAAAAAATAATTCTTGATATAATTAAACATGATGTATATGAATTAAATAAATCATAATTTGCAATGATTTTTTGAACTATTGAACTAATGATCTAATATTATGATCTAAGGTGCATAAGGTTTTTCATATTTTCTTCACCATTCATATGATCTTGATCAAGTTTTTTTGGTTCTAACAAAAGTTCATTTTTATATTTATCTTGGAATACCAGCATTTTCAGGGTGTGATATTATAATATCACAATTAGTGAAAATACTACATTCATTCCTTCTTTCTTGTTTTATTTATGCGAAAAATTAAATAACATTATAATACCGAAAGGTGGTATTTTCGTAGAACAAACTTAATTGAATAAATAAAAAAATTTTATAATTTTTTATTCCAAAAACTATCTCAGATAGAGAGACCCTTCATTGCTACATGAACTTTCAAGAATTTTTTCAATTGTAAGAACTTTCATGTAAAGCAAACATACAACAATCTGTCATTTATTAATGGTATACGATCGAAGAAGAAATAAATTGGAAACCTTAAGCTTGCTGATGAAGCAGCATGGAGAATTCATTCAGCAACATCGATTATAACTTGATTTAGTTTCTAAAAACACACAGAACAATAACAAACACAACATTATAACTTATGTAGGAATCAAATTGCCGCTACTCATGAGAGCCATTGGTTGGAAAACCGAAGTAATATCAGATTAAAGGCAATCATGTGCAACATGCCGATACACTGTTGTTTTGGATTTTTTTGTGTTCAATACTAAAACGATCAAAGGCATTCCAAGTTTAACCACCTTATGACAAGTAAACTTTTGAATGCTCATTATCGTCACATTAATTGTTTCAAATTTGTTATCGTGTCACTTTTCACTATAGATGTCTAAAAAAGAAGAGCCACAGCAGCCAGAACTCAAATATGGCCAACTTCCACCTGATGCTGTCCAAGTCCAGTTCGTCAAGGAAGCATCTGATCGCATTCGAGGCCATGGTTTCATGATGAATCGTTCATTTGATGAAGGCAAGGTCCCTGAAGCCCTTCAACATGCAAAATTAATGCTTGAAGACATGCGCACCAATACCCTTTGTCCCATTCATTATGATGAAATCTATCAACATGCACTTAATCAATTATCTTCACTTGCACTTACTTTCCAAGATCCTGAGCATCATTTATTCTCTGTTCGTCGTATAGCCGAACTTTATGAAGAGCTTCAATATACTGAGAACATAGTTCCACGTCTTTATCTTCTCTTCACATTAGCCCCAGCCTTTATCAAATGTGGACATGCCAAAGCGTGTGATGTTATGCGTGATCTTATTGAGATGGCTCGTGGTGTTCAACATCCAACGCGTGCACTTTTCCTTCGTCATTATCTTCTTCATGTCATGAAAGATGTCCTTCCAGATGCCAAGAACACTGAAGGCGGCACATTAGAAGACACCCTTAACTTTATTCTTGAGAATTTCAAACAAATGAATGTTCTATGGGTTCGATTAGAATTTTCACTCGACACTAAGACCACTGAAGAACGTAAACAACAACGTTCACAGCTCAAGCAATTAGTTGGTTCCAACATCCAACGTATTTCATCACTTCGAGGTCTTGATGTCAATCATTACAAAGAGATTGTCTTACCTAAGATCATTGAACAAATCACAGCCTGTAAGGAGCAACTTGCTCAAAGTTATATTATTGAATCCATCACGCAAGTCTTTCCAGCCGAATTCCATATTGAAACACTTGAACAATTATTTGGTGTATTAATGCATTTAGAAGATGATGTTTCAACATTATCATTAGTCATAGCAATTATTAAACGATTACAAACATATTACACAAGTCCAGACACTGATTTATCCACAGCAATACCAACAGTACGACTTGTAGCACAACAAATTGATTTATTATTACAAAGTGGACAAAACTTTAGCTTAGAAGACACATTAGATATGCTTGGAACATTATTAGACTTTACACTTAAAGCAGATTCAAGTAATTCATCTAATGTTAATAGTATATTACATTTTGTTGAGAATCATATCGAAGGTATTTATGGTGAAACACGATTAGAATCAGTACCAATTTCACGTAAACTTCGATTCTTCTTAATAACACCATTACGCGAGATGAAAGATTCATCGATGTTATTTGATTTAAGTTATTTCCCAATATTAGTTAATCGAATGCGATATAATGATCGTAAACTTATAGCGTTAGAAGTATGTAAAGGATTTTCTAACACAGAAGCAATCATTGATACAATGGAAAAACTTCGATCATTCTTTGGTATTGTTCAAGTTATCTTACAACGTCCTAATGATTATGAAGAAGATCCTGATAATGAACCAATTGCAAATCATTTACAATGTATTGCACGAGTCTTTCATTTAGTACGTAATCCAAAATCTATTGATGAAACATTTTCATTATTATGTAGTGTATCTACAACGATTCAAAACTTAACAAATGAAGTTAAAGAACATCTTTATATGTCATTAGGTATGGCAATGTTACGATTAGCAGTCGAAATTGATGAAGATTCAAGTAATTGTAATACAACAGTACGTAATGTCTTACAACATATATATTCATTATTATCAACACAAAACGATCCACCACAAGGTCCTTCATTTTGGTTATTCATTGAAGCTACGAAAATTAGTGATAAATGTGGGTCTGAAGCTATCACTACTGAGTTCTTTGTTTCAGCATTTAACTTATGGAAAGAAGGAATGTTCGAAGGTAACACGAAATATAAAATGTTATTATGTTTGATACGTACTGCAACACAACTAAAGAATATGAGCGCAACAAGATATAACTCAATGACTTCGACAATATGTAGTAGCGTGAATACATTGTTACAAAAGGATCAACGTGCTGAAGCACATTTGTTATGTTCCCATATGTTTAACGTGGAACATGAAAATGATCAACAAGAAGATGAGGAAGAAGAAGAAGACGTAGAAGAGGCATTTAAGAGCCCAGATAAGATTAAGAACTGTTTGGTGAGATCTCTAAAGGCAACTGCACAAATGATGGACCCAATCGAACAATTGCCGTTCTATTATAAGGTGTTGGCACACGCAATTTACTTCTTGGAAAATGGTGTGCAATTGTCCGTGGAATGGTTCAACGTGCTCACTGCAAAAATAGATCAGGACCACGAGGAAATGAAGAAGGAAATAGAGACGAAGCTATCGAGAGCAAACAAGCAGTTTTATATCAATTTGATAAAACATAAGGAAAAGGCACTCAACTTCGAGTAAAAGAAAAGTTTTGAACTTCAATTTTTATATATTTTTGCGGAATTAATTACAATCGCGTCCACTATATATATGTTTGAATGTTGGTGGAAATGAATTGTTTTCAATTTTTCTGCTTACGATCTTCTATTCTTTTTTGGTGCAAAACTTCTGTTATAATTTACGTCTTAAATTGAAATAACAATTTGATATTAATATCTAATGGCATACATTAATAACTTTTCTTGAAGATCTTCATTTATTACAGAAAAACAAATTCATTTTGTAGTGAAAAAAATCCGTGACAAACGATAGACAAATTATATAATCAAGACACTGTTTTTCACTTAAAAAAATATTGTCATGATGAAATTAATATCTTTGTATAGCATTTGTTTGTTTTTAATTAGAAGAAAAATAGAAAATGTTATTTATTATATTTATGGATTTATGAACTAATGAACTATTTATTTTTATGTTCAAGAAGTAATTTTGCTATTTCATTATTACCTTTTTCAGATGCAATCATTAATGCTGTCTTAAATAATTTGAATATATTCCAAATATTTTTATGATATATTAAATTATTGAAAAAAAATTGAAATAAATGTAATAATTATCTTGAATATTAATATCTATATCTTTTTGTTCAAGAAGTAATTTAACTATTCCTACAAAATGGGCTATACCATGTTTAGATGCACAAATAAGTGCTGTGTTAAATAATTAAAATAATTTCCAAATATTATTTTGAAATATCAAATTATTAAAATAAATTTTAAATAAAACAAATAAATATCTTGTGCATTAACATCAATTCCTTCTTGTTCAAGAAGTAATTTAATGATTTCAACATAACCATTTGAAGTTGCCAAAATAAGTGGTGTCATAAGTCATTCATAAAAATTCCAAATATTATTTTGAAACATAAAATTATTAAAAGAAATTTCAAATAAAACAAATAAATATCTTTGGAATTAATATCAATTCCTTTTTGTTCAAGAAGTAATTTAACTATTCCTTTGTGACCAGTTTTAGATGCATAAATAAATGCTGTTTTAAAATAAATATATAATTTCCAAATATAATTTTGAAATATCATATTATTAAATTAAACACGATGTAAATATAATAAATATCTTGTATATTAATGTTTATTTCTCCATGCTTAAGAAGTAATTTAACTATTTCTGTGTGACCAGTTTTAGATGCATACATAAGTGCTGTCATAAATTGTTTAAATAATTACCAAGTAATAATTAAAAACATAAAGTTATTAAAATAAGTTTTAAATAAAATTAACAAATATTTTGTATATTGACATCAATTTCTTTTTGTTCAAGAAGTAACTTAACAATATTTATATGATTATTTTCAGATGCTTTAATTAGAGCTGTATTAAATAGTTTAATTGAAGATTGAAAATTATTTTGAAATCCAAAATTATAATTTTATAGATCCTAAGTTAAATATGTAAATATCAGTAGAATTAATATAAATGCCGCCATATTTAAGAAGTAGTTCAACCATTTCAGTGAGACCATTATTTGATGCCCAAATCAGTGCCGTTTGAAATAATTAGAATAATTATCAAATACGAATTTAAAATATAAAAATATTGTTGAAACAGATTTTAAGCAAAACAAACAAATATCTTTAACATTAATATCTAATCCTTTTTGTTTAAGAAGTATTTTAGCTATACCTGAATTACGAGAATTCGCTGCCCAAATAAGTGCTGTATAAAATGATTTAAACAATTTCCAAATATTATTTTGAAATATAAAATTATCAAAATAAATATAAAATAAAACAAATAAATATCTTGAACATTGATATCAATTCCTTTTTGCTCAAGAAGTAATTTAACTATTTCTGTATAACCTTTTTTAGATGCTGAAATAAGTGATTTATCAATAAATTCGAATAAATTTCAAATATATATTTAAATCATCAAATTAAATTAAAAAACAAATTTAACATTAGTTTCGATATATTTATTAGTAACAAGAAAATCAAAAATTTCTTTATTGCCTGAGAATTTAGTAATATTTATTGATTTTATTGAAATTGAAGATTTTTCAAGAAAATATTGAACAATGAACATGTTCCCAGTTTCAATTGATTCTTTAATAATGTTTTCATTGATTTTCATTCCATTTTCTAATAAAAATGATAAAATTTCATAATTATTAAATAAAATACATTTAACTCCTAAATTTTCTAAATTATTCATTTCTTCAATTTTGTTTTCATAAAGATAATGAAAGATTTCATTTTGATGAAATTCAATTGATGCTTCATATGCATTTTTAAATGATGAATGATTTTGTTCGCATAAATGAATAATTTCTTCATTTCCACCTGCAATTGCATATTTACCTGTGTTTTCTATTTTTGCACCATTCATAAGTAAATATTTAAAACATCTAACTGAAGAAAAAAATGCTGCATAATCAATTAATGCAACATTTTTTCTATTTATAAATGAACGTCTTTCATATGGCGATGGTTCAATCTTTTGATTAAAATCAAAATTTGTTTGTGATGATATTTCTTGGAGTTTTTCAACTTCATCATTTCGTATTATTTTCGCAATTTCAGCTGGATTAATTCCTTCTTTAACATACTTCTTACGAATTTCCGATTCATCCTTTTTCGTTTTTTTAATATTTTCATTTGAATTAATATCAGCTACATTATGGTTAATATATATTTTTGTTATTAATAACTTATCGTTAATATGATTAAGAAGATATTTCGTTTCTTTTGTATTATAAGAAAGGAGAAATTTAATAAAAATAATTAAAATATTCTGATTGTCATTCGTGTGTTCATTTTCTTTCATTTCTAATTTTTTTAAATATTCGAAACATATTTTATGATTACCCTTTATCAAAAAGTATGAATAAACAAACCTACAAACAATCAGATTAAATGAATATGAGAATGTACCAGAAAAGTAGAGGAATGAAGATTCGACTGATTCATTAATATTTTTTTCATTTAAATTAAAAATAATATTTCCAAGAGATTTTAACATTTGAAGATTTTTTTTATTGCCTTCTTCCATATAAACAACAAAGTCAAAAATTTTATAAACTTTTTGGTCGACCACAAAAACCGCTTGTATTTGGTTTCAAAACCGATAATCTCATTCAATCAAACAATGTCAATTAAGAAAAATTCAATAACTTCTGAAAATTTCAGTAGTTGCTGGCGGTTTGACGTGCACAGGATAACGTATTTTACACCAACCGTTTATTTACAAAATGGTTCGTGAAATCGTACACATCCAAGCTGGACAGTGCGGTAACCAAATCGGCGCCAAATTCTGGGAGGTCGTTTCCGATGAGCACGGTATTGACCCGACAGGTTCTTTCCATGGGGACAGCGATCTTCAATTAGAAAGAATCAACGTTTACTACAATGAAGCTACTGGTGGTAAATATGTTCCACGTGCAGTCCTTGTTGATCTTGAGCCAGGCACAATGGATGCAGTTCGTGCTGGACAATACGGTCAGTTATTCCGTCCAGATAACTTTGTTTTCGGTCAATCCGGTGCTGGCAACAATTGGGCCAAGGGTTATTATACTGAAGGTCAAGAACTTGCTGAATCAATTCTTGATGTTGTTCGTAAAGAAGCAGAATCTTGTGATGCCCTCCAAGGATTTCAACTTGTTCACTCTCTTGGTGGTGGCACTGGCTCAGGCCTTGGTACTCTTCTTCTTAACAAGCTTCGTGAAGAATATCCAGATCGTATTCTTTCCACATATTCCATTGTTCCATCACCAAAAGTATCTGACACTGTTGTTGAGCCTTACAACTGTACTCTTTCTGTTCACCAACTTGTTGAATCTGCTGATGAAGTTTTCTGCATAGATAACGAAGCACTTTATGACATTTGTTTCCGTACATTAAAGCTTACCACCCCCACATATGGTGACCTTAACCATCTTGTATCAATGGTTATGTCCGGCACAACATGCTCATTAAGATTCCCAGGTCAACTTAACGCTGATCTTCGTAAGCTTGCAGTTAACCTTGTCCCATTCCCGCGTCTTCACTTCTTCATCGTAGGCTTCGCTCCACTCACCTCCCGCGGCTCACAACAATATCGCGCGTTAACGGTCCCCGAACTTACATCACAATTATTCGACAACAAGAACATGATGGCCGCCTGCGACCCACGCCGTGGTGTCTACTTAACTGTTTCCGCACATTTCCGTGGAAGAATGTCATCCAAAGAAGTCGATGAGCAAATGCTTAACATCCAAGCGCGTAACACGTCGTACTTCGTCGAATGGATTCCAAACAACGTGAAGAGCTCCATCTGTGATATCCCACCGCGCGGTCTTAAGATGGCGGCGACATTCATCGGCAACACAACAGCATTCAGAGAATTGTTCACACGCGTCGACTCACAGTTCCAAAAGATGTACGCGCGAAGAGCTTTCATCCATTGGTACGTAAACGAAGGACTCGAAACAGTCGAATTCGATGAGGCGAGATCGAACATGACCGACTTGATACAGGAGTACGAAATGTACGAAACAGTCGGAATTGATGAAGTAGGAGAAGAAGAGGAAGAAGGAGAAGCAATGGAAGACTAAGTCAGTAAATTCCGCCTCAAATCAGTTTTTTGTTTGAGTTCTTCGAAACATTCTGCAATGTGATAATGAAACACTGCGTATCATAAAGACAAATTTTGTCTGTCAAAGATCTGTACTTTTTGTTTCATGGTTTGTGTCTTATGCTTTCCATAACAAAAGATATAAATATATTTAACAATTTTTTAGAAGCAGAAACAAAAGAACCCATTGAATACTTTATTTTGATTGCATAGTTTACTTCACTTTTTGACCATTTTGTAAACCAAAGAAAATACTCAATTGAAGAGTTATTTGTTACACTAATAATATCTTATTACTGTGTGTAGAAATCTACCCAAGATGGACGACACGAATTATTGGAAACGAGGAGGTTATTGTAACAACAAAAAAGAGATCAGTTTTAAGATAAAATGATCACTTGAATCAATTGCCATATGACCACTTATCATCACAATTTCCAACGGTTCTGATAATTGACAAATGTTCGGTGGCAAGAAGCTTTCACCACAAGAACGTGCAAAACAATGGAAACAAACAATTCGTACTGAACGCCGTGCAATTAATCGACAAATGCTTAAAATCGAAAGAGAAGAAGAAAAAATTAAACAAAAGGTAAAACTTTTAATGAAACAAGGACATCAAGATGCAGTTATGCCACTTATCGCAGAAATAGCAAACTCAAAGAAAACTCGTTCAAAGTTATTAAAGACATGCACACAACTTGATTCAATGAGTCGTCAAATTGACTTACAAATGGCCCAAGTTAAAGTATGTGGAACATTCCAAAAGTCAGCTGAAGTAACACGTATGATGAACCAAATGGTGAAAGTTCCAGAAATGCAACGTACAATGATGCAACTCCAACAAGAAATGGAAAAATCAGGTTTAACTGAAGAAATGCTTGATGAAACAATGGACGAACTAAACGGAGATACAGAAGCTGAAGATCAAGAACTTGCTGTTCGTCTTGTATATAATGAAATTGCTAAAGATGTTAGCAAGACAACAGGTAAACCAATTGAACAAATCCCAATTGACCAAGAAGAAATTGAAGAAAATCCAGATCTCGTTAAGATGGCTGCACTATAATAAACAGGCAAATTGAAATTCCAACTGATTTTTTTAAAAAGTGACAATTATTTTTTAGGGTTGGAGCACCCCAAATAACGATTTTGTATTCAATTTTATATTCTATGAGTTCATTGAAAAAATTGAAATTCCAAGGGCACTTTCAAATAAACATTACAATTTTAAAATTTACAATTGAATTGAAAATTGTGAACGAAATTATTTTTTTTAATTAATTAATTTTTTCAATTCAAAAAGTGGCTTTGATGAGAATTTGAATTTATCGTCCCAACTTTTTCTATGTCATTCAAAAAAATTCTGTGTATCGGATCAAAAAGTAGAGGCACTATTCAGAAAAATATTTTTCTCTGTATCGTACTAATGAAAAAGGTGTTACCATCAGAAAATTCTATACACGTTAAACGTTTTTCCTTTTAAAACAAGGAATGGACGAAAACACAATCCAAGTCAAGGTTGTGATTATAGGAGATTCGACTGTCGGTAAAACTGCAATTGCAACACGTTTTACTAAAGGTGTTTTCAACAATTCCATACTGCCAACAATTTCAGATGTTTTTAAATATCAAATGAAGATAGACAATAAACAAGTAACACTATCAATTTATGATACAGCGGGGCAAGAAACATTCAAGAGCATAACAAAAAAATACTATCGTGATGCATCTATCGTAATAATTGTTTTTGCAGTTGGAGATATTGATAATAATATACCAAAAAGTGAGACATCCTATCGTAGTATTGGCTCATGGTATAATGATGTTTTAGAACAAAATAATAATAATAATGCTATTATCAGTTTATGTGGAAATATGACTGATATTTCCGATCGAAAAATTTCGCACGATGATGGACAAAATTTGGCTGACAGGCTTTCTATTCCTTATTTCGAGACAAGTGCTAAAAATGGAGAAGGAATCCAAAATCTCTTCGAAGAAAATGTAAAACTATACTTGCAAAATGTCCTGTCCATAAAGAGCAAAAGCAGTGATCAACAACTTGAAAACATAGTAAAGCTGGATGAAGAAAGTTCACTGATAGAAAGAAGATGCTGCTAAAAGAAATACTTTGTTATGTCCAACACTGGAAACGTGTTTTGAAACAATATTTTGATACAAATTTTTGTAAAAAATTATCATTATAAATTGTTCACATTTTTTCTTCATTTGATGTTAACCATTTCGTCATTGTGTTTAACAGAGAAACAGCTTCCAAAGCATATAAATTCGTGCCAACCATTAAAGAAGGTGAAATTCACTCAAACATTTGAAAAACGTTAAAAGTTATCAAAAAGTAAAATGTTCGTTAGAATAGAAGTATTTAATCGTAATTCTCCTCAGATTGTTGACGGATACCATTCTCAACAACATATGTAAGTTCATTAGATGTTACCATAGGTGCAGTAATAAATCTTCTGCCAGATTTAGTATGCCAATTTCCGACATTAATATTATTTGTATAGTTATAAATAACTTCCAATGAGTACTTGACTCTGCTAAGTCCGGCGTGATTGAAGTCATCTGATGGGTTCTTAAAGTCATAGCAAACAATTGCCTTATTGCTTGCCCAGTTATTGCAACCCCAAACAGGTCCTTGTGAAGGAACAGTGCCATCACCATCTGTATATATTTCGGTTGGATCATTGTTATAACCATTGTTGAAGTTAAGACCAATTAATGTTTGAATCTTGGAATTGTAGAGGACTAAAAGTGGAACTCCTGGGTCAGATGGTGCGTTCATTGAGATCTCAAGGTTCTTGTTGAGCATTTTAATTGAGTTTCCGGTAAGTTTACCATGATCAATGAAAAATTGTGGAACAGCTTCTGGTCCTAATTTGGTGCCATCATCCTTAACAATGATTGTAGTTCCCTTGAAGACAACATGGTTTGGATATAAGACATGAAGACATGGCATGTTCATGATAGCATTTTCAATTGCATCGCCTGAAAGGAATTTGACCATTGGGAAGCGGCGGCTCCAAGAAATTGGAAGAGTATCACCTGCGCCTGCATATGCTGGGGCAAGAAAGATGGCCTTTTCAATATACTTATTCTTCCATGATGGAGTGATTTCTGGTGTGTTACCCAAAAACTGTGAAAGCATCATACCACCAAGTGAATATCCTAAAATTGTGACTTTTTGCTTATTGACGTTGTATGCTTGTTCGGCAAGTCCCTTCAAATCAGTGAAAAATGTGGAGGATCTTAACCCAGAAACTGCAAGCCTCCAATCATATGGTGCCCCAAATAAGTTTTTACGAACTTCATAACCTTTTTCAACTAAGTAGTCGATTAATGAATCAAAAGATTCCATGATTTGAAGACCAAAGATATCAACAATCTTATCAAGGCCTTCAATACCTCCGTAGTCATGTGGATGAAGATCTAAACCAGGTTGGCTCATAATTTTGTCAGTCGATTCATCATAATAAGCTTCAAGTAATTCGAAAAGACAATTGAACATTGGAGGAATGACATACTTGGAATCAACCCAAACAATTTCTTCCTTTAATTTATCAACACAATACCAATACTTTGAAGAAAAGGTACCTTGGTTACCATATATTTGAGAGCCAAAAACACCTGGCATAATAATGAGTGGCTTTAGGTCTTTACATAGCGATAAAGAGAGGAAGAGCGCAAGTACGCTCATGATTTTCTGAGAGAAAATACTTTCAAATTTGAATGATTTATGTGCATTCAAAAAACAACTGCAATTTCCAATTTTGTGTACAATTCATCGTATTGGTGTCAACTTGACAGTGGGGTATTTGATCAAATATCATATTACCGTAAGTAAATAAACATGAAGTGATTTAACGTCTTTAATTTTTTTCAAAAAATGAATTTTTATTTAAAATGAGTTAATAGAGTTTATATTTAAAATTAGAATAAAGTGTATTGTATCATAGTTACAGGGTAGTGTCGATCAAAAATAACCCTTTATTATAAAACTTCATTTAAATTTAAATAAAATATTTATTTCTCATTGGTTTTATAAAATTATTCTGTATTACATTATGTATATTTATAAATATGATATCACATTATTAGTAAGTCACTAAGCCCAAAAAATTTTTCCGGATTAACATCAAATTACAGATATCAATTTACAGGCTCATTTAAATTAGTACTTACTTTTTGATTATTTATATGGCCATATATATAAATGTCATTTTAATTCAATTAAATTTATATGTATATTTTTCGTATATTGAGTAAAACAATAATTTAGTGGATTTTATGACTTGATGTGACTTTTAATTCAAAAAGTCCAAATAAAAATAGAAATATCTTAATAAATTAATTTTAAATTTCGAATTTTCTTTTTATAATTTGTTAAGGTGCATCTGTAAAATTTGCGGACTCGATTACCATAAAGCCTTGTTATGACTTCAAATTGGTACCAATTGTAAAGTTCTCGCTCATTGACCAAGTATTTAGTGAAAATCCTTGATTCAATTTTATTGTATTAAATTTTAAGGACATAAAACGTCATCCAAAAATCTCATGAGATTAATCTTATTTTCTTATGAAATTTTCAAATGAAAAACCAATACAGATTTATAACATCAAATCAAATTTAAAGGAATTCAAATCATTATGATGCAAATGCTAGAAGAATGAATTTTCTGTATATATTGAAAATCAATTCATTGGAATGAAAAGATAATATAAAGTTTAAATAAATAGCATATAGTTGGCGACATTGACTAAAAATTAAATATCTTCTGATGTCCTGACTTTGCTGAAGCCAAATTTAATCAAAATTGATCAAATTAACAGTTATGATTACAAAAATTAAATAGTTTACAAAAAATAAGAGGCACCTCAAGAAGTTTCCAAAAATATTATAAACTTATTGAAACTGTGTTAAAATGAGATATTTAATCAAATCCATTGATCATCTTGGTTTAGTACATAATCTTTGAATTCTTTGTTTTCAACACATTCAATAGCTTCAGTTTGTTTTTCGTTTGATTCTTTAAATGTGGATACATTCGTTGATGAGTTTGATGTTTGTTTTTTATTTCTTTTGATTAAAAAAATTATAATTCCAATAATTAAAAGAACAACTACAACTGAACCTATAATACATACAAAAACATTTGCTGTCATTTGATTTTGTTCATTATTTTGAATATTTTGATTATTTAATATTGTAAAGAAATTACTATAAATTTGAATATAAGTGGAATAAATTATATTAATGTATTCATAATGTACAAATTTGGTATTATAATATGTAAATGAAAAATTGATATAAGAAATAGTTAACGAATTTGTAATAAATGAATTATAAATGGAAATTGTTACTGTAACTGATAAAACATTTGTTAAAATAAATGAGTGTGTTAAAGATAAATATGAAATTGTATCACTTTGTGTGAATGCATTTGACTGAATAAATGAATTTGTGTTTGTAAATGTATTTGATTTAGTGAATGTATTTGATTTAGTAAATGTATTTGATTTAGTAAATTTGTTTGATTTAGTAAATTTGTTTGATTTAGTAAATGTGTTTGATTTAGTAAAAACATTTGATTTAGTGAATGAATTACTATGTGTAAATGTCATTGTTAGAAGAATACACCCATCAACTGTTCCTTTCGTTATCTTTAAATTTCCAAATTCTTCGCTTTGATATTCTTCACGTACCATAACATATGTCGCTGGAACATCAATAAAGCAATTAATTCCAAATGTTGGTGAGGTTTTGCCATAAAAATAAATGCATTTGCGTGAAGAACAATAAGAAAATGCATAATTATCAATATTATTTACTTTTTCACCAATGAATATTGTTTCCAACTTACTACATAAAGAAAAAGCACTTGATTGAATCTTTGTAACATTATTTGGAATTATAAAACTTGTAAAATCACAATTTGAGAACGCAGAGCTTCTTATCATATGTACATCAGCTCCAAGTGAAATTGATAATAAATTTTTGCATGAATTGAAAGCATCTGGATCAATTGAAGTTACTGAGTCTGGAATTTTAAAAGTATCTCGAAGATTTCCAATTGGATAACTAATGAGGAGCGTAATTCCTTTATCATATAATACCCCATCGTTATCATAATTTGAAAAACATGGATTTTCTTCAGAAATTTTTATGCGTTGAAGACTACTACAGTAAATAAATGGATTAATTGATATTGAAGAAACCGTGCGTGAGATTATAATTTTTTTAAGATTATTACAATTTTGAAACATATAAGTTCCGATTTTTTGGACAGCTTCACCAAAAATTACACTTTCAAGACTATAACAATCATTGAATACATTTTGACCTACTATTGTAAGGGGGCATTCAAATGTTACATCCTTTAATTTTTTGCAACCTCGAAATGCACGTGATCCAATACTTGTTAAACCTTTTCCAAATGAAACTTTTTTTAAGTTAGAACATGAATTAAATGCGTCCAATCCAATAGAAGTGACTGAGTCAGCAATATCAGCTGTAAGCAATGAAGTCAATCCAGAAAAAACAGAAGACGGGATTGAAGTTATTCCACTTGAAATGATGACATGTTTTGCATAGTTTTTATAATCACTTGAATTCGTTATATTTAAATTTCCTTCATCAAAAATTTGTTTGGAATGAAAGATAAAGAAAATAAACATTATGAAAATTAATTTAATGTTTTCTCTTTAATTTGGTTATTAATTAATTTATATTTTAATGAAGAATAAATTTTAGAAAATATTATAGATATTAATATGAATATAGAAGATATTAATCCTATATTTAATTGGAAAGAATCAAAATTAATGAACAAATATGAAAAGAAAAAAGAAAAATTTTAGATTTTCGGATTAAAGAGTAATAATATTTTTGGATCTAGAGTTAAGTTTGTGATTGATTGAAAAATATCATAAAAAATTTTATCATTTTTAATCTTTGGAATGTCGAAAATTTTGCTGGGTGAAAAAAAAATTGTATTCGAAGTCATTCTGAAAAGCAAGATTAAAGGCCAATTGATTCTTACTTATAACCCAAAAAACATTTCCAATTGTTAATATTAACTTTAGGTAAATAGCAACTATCTCAAGAAAAACGAAGAAAAAGCAAGAAGATTCACCCACTAAAAGTTTGGGTAAATGAAGAATTTGTTGGAACTGTAACAACATGGCTAAAACTTCCTTTGCGAGATAATTAAACCGTTTTTGAATTGAATACATATCGTTTTTTACAGTAATTTTTGTGTAGGAACGTTTCGAATTGAAAGAATGCAAAAAAAATCACGATGTATTGAATATCTTATGTTGAATGAGTTACAGTATGCGCGAGGCACCCCAAATTTATTTTTCTGTGACCGTCACATCTCTCTATTCTATAGATTTATTGAAATATCGCACATGCTGTTAAACATATTTTTTGTTCGATTTTTTTTGGTTAAAATTAATATATGTTACATTTTACTTTATGTTTCGTTTTGGTTGGTGAAAGATCTTCACTAATGGTTGGATCATTCATCATTTCATTAACAAGCGCATTAAATGCGTCATCGATGTGAATATTGCGAAATACTGAAGTTTCGAAAAAAATTGCTCCTAAACTCATAGCAAGATTTTCTCCTTCTTCTTTATATACTTCTCTTTTGTCTTCAAGATCGCATTTATTACCACAAATAACAAGAGGAATTTTGGTTCTTCCTTTGGTCTTCGTAATAACTTTGTAGAAGTCTTTAACATTGTTAAATGTTTCACGATCATCGATAGAATATATAATGATGAAACCTTTTGCAGATTTTATCCAATGAAGACAACATAAATTATCCAATCCATTGAATGTTTTAGATTCCTTAGGAGATTCTTCTGGGAGATAAATTTTATTAGGAACACTATCAAAAATTTCGAGTGTAATTGTTTTATCATTAATTTGCATTTTTTTTTTATATGAATCCATAATATCTTCACCTCCGGTTGAGATGGTTCCTTGAACGAACACTTCAATTATCTTGGATCTGCCAGTAGCAAAACTCCCAAACACGCCAATCTTCCATTCTTCAGCACTCATAAATTGATTTTTTTAGATGTTTTCAAAATTGCAATTTTATATTCAATTTTTTTTCTATGAGTTCGTTGAAAAAATTTTTGATCTAGAACGATATGAGTAAACAAAAGAAAAAACATAAAAAAGAATGCTCCAATATTAAATCATGTGCTATCTTCATTCATAAGAAAAGCACACCACATTCTCAAAATCAACAAATTTTTAATATGTCATATAATTGATCAGATTATTTATCGCAAACAATCAATTTGTAAATCTTTTGAATAAAGTAGGCATTTATATTCATAAAAAGGCCCCTCGCCCAAGCCAATGTTTACGACTTGATATTAAACTTTTTTATATCGAATTTAATCAACATGATGGGAAGGATGGATTGTGATGTTGTAAACAATGATAGACCTGTGCTCAATTGTTGATTAGTGCATGGGCTTCTAAAGTTTAAATAAATGTGGAAAATTTATAGATATTTGATTTTATGTATTTATATATAATTTAATCAAAAATTAATCGAAGTCGCTGATAGTGTAATGGTTATCATGTAGGATTGTCGTTCCTGTGATCCGGGTTCGATTCCCGGTCAGCGAGTTTTTTTATTGATTAGATCTTACTTGTGTTGGTTGTTGAATCATTGATCAATGATGTTCCGAAAAAGTTTTCAATTTTTTTCAAAAAAACACAACGAAAGTAAGAAAGTTAAAATGAATTATCTGTGTTAAGTTCAAGATTAGTATAAACTGGTCATTTTTGATGATAAAAATTTGACTAAAATCGGTATTTGACGTTCAAAAAGTAAAATAATTGAAGAATCAATTTATCTCTAGCAAAATATATCATATAAGGGAATACTCGGTATTGCAATTCATAATTTTATGCATTCTGTTTGTGATTTAAATATGTCCTCGAATACTTTATTATGGATATAGGTCCATAATCACCTGGTTTTTTTAACGTTCTCCAAATTGATAATATTGTTAGATTCTGACCAATCTTAATGTCTATCTTGTTCGAGGAATCAGGCAGTAAAAAGAAAACTCGTCCGAAGAAAAACCTTCTATCTGTTAAATCCGGTCTTTCATCAAAGCAATCAAATGAACCTGTTCTAATTTTTGGTGAAGACTTATTTGATAGTCCTTCACAAAAGCCAAAAAAACATGAAGAAAAAACACAGATCCAACGCAAAGAAGGAATTGATGATTTCATTTCATCTCATCCAAATATTCGCAACTATTTCATTTTTTCGAAAATCACTGATATTAGTCTTGATGAAGTACAAGTCAAAAGAAAGGTGTTTAGCTCTGCCGAAAGTCATATTAAGTCTCTCCGCAATTTATTTCCTAAGATTGATAATTCTTTACTTCAATATAAGACTTCAAATAAAAACATCAAGAAGTTAATGCGTGAAAGCAAGATACCTTCTAATGCCACTCTTAGTCAACGCAAAGATTTCTTGAAAGATTATTTTATGTCATTAGAACTCAATCGTGTCATCATTCAACATATCCAAGAGACAAAGCAAATCGTGGAAGATCTTATCACACTTCTAGACAAGTTCATTAAACCTAATCCAGGTGTTGAAGAAGTTAAGATCTATATCCAAGACATTGAAGCGAGAATTGACATTCCCAACTTTAAAGCCACCAACAAAAAATACAGAAAAATTAATGCAATAAGAAAAAGAACAAAACACCAAAAAGTCACTTTCCCGCCGATAGAGGTTTCTGAAATAACCGCAATTTGCCGACGGTTATTGGTCAACGACTTCTTTATTGAGCAGGGAGAAGCAGAAACTCTATTCTATACTCTTGTTGAAAGCACAAATGAAATCAATGCACTTCACAAAGGACTAGAAATCGTAAAGAAGAATGCAAACTCGATTGGGAAAGCTATTCTTGCATCAACTAATCATTTTATCAAGAACAACAATGTTTCCAATGATTACACATCAATATACTTTATCTTGTATGCTCGTCTTTATTTCAAAAACATGTATGATGGCTTATTTAAGAATATCATATCCACTACTGACGTCAAAACCTTTACTGAAAAGGTTGTACTTTTGCGTCAACAGTCTGCTATAGGATTTGGTTTATCCCAAAACTTTCTTCCACCCAAACTTAAATCTGTTCCATTAGTTCTCTTTCCAAAAGATAATCCATATACTGAAGCTATTGCCATCTTTTCCACTCTTCCATATTATCTTTGCCCCTTAGATTTTTGTAATGCAGCACATAATGCATTCAAGAAGATTCAAAGTATCGCATCACAAATATCATTTACCGAAAAATCCAAAGAAACCAAGAAAGTCATAGCAAAGAGTGATCATCTTTTGTGTTTGGATGATTTATTTGATATATCTCTTTTAGTATTTCTTCTTTCAAACCCTGTACCAGTATACGGACTCGTGAACGCGTTCATCCCATACATCGAAGGCCTCGAAATGATGGCCGAATTAGAGTTCGCGTTTACAAACATAAGCGCAATAATAAGACATATCGAAGAAATTGATTTGAATACTTTCCTGCAAAGTGCCAAGGAAAGAATGAACGAGTCAATTGAAGTGGATCCACTGAATATTCTTTCTAAATAACAATCTGGTTGTGATTTTTTTTGTTAGTTATAATGTTTTACTTCATCACAAATAGGAAATGAAAAAAATTTACAAAATTATGATTTAATAATGCAACACTTTGTTCCAAAAAAACTTTGTTTTCGCTTGTATAATAATTTAATTAACATTTCGCTAAATAAAATATTATCATTAGTTTAATTTTAATGATTTTATTAATCAATATTTTTACATTATGAATTTGAATCAGTGAAAAAAGATTATATTTAATTTTATATTTTTATTCATAAAAACAAATCACCAGAATTGACACCACCCCGAAAAATGATTTACGTACATGTACGGGTCCGACGCCACTTTAATTAATTCGTCCACTTGTCTTTCAGGGTTTAATTCCACTTGTTCGTTTCCGTCTATTATTGGGTCTTTTCCACTAAGTTTTTCAATCACTCTATCCAATACTCGAGTTTTACCTTTTTCGAACATTCCGTTATCCTTATTCACGAATATTGGCTCATGTACGAATATTTCAAGTTGTGCAGTTATGCAACTTTTGTTATTTCTTAACATTCTCATGATAACTTCACAAGCATTTCTAAATTGGCCTTCAACACCACTCACACCGAAAGCGTTAATTAACATTCTTGTTAATCTAAATGGTACTTTTTCAGGCATTTTATCTCGATTTAAAGCCACCTCGAAAGAATCACCAAAATCAATATGTACCACATGTCCAGTTTGTCTTTGTACCATTATATTACTTGGATGTCTATCACCTAAACCAATAATATAACCTGCTAATGACATCAAAGCCGTACTTAAAGTAAATGTATCCACGCATTTAATCCAAGTAACTGCGTCAGGTGCACGTTCCCATAAAGTTTCACGTAATTCATTAGCTGGGCATTTAGGTGAAACAACATCCCATAATTCAATTTTTTGTAAACATGTCAAAACGTCGAGCTTTTTGCATGCAAAATTTGCGATCAAATCGTTCTCTAACCACGACGATATGCCGTTAGTTTTACGATAGTCCATGACAAGTTGATGCAAAGTGTCAGCTCCTGTTACCCAAGAAATTAACCCTGCGTTAGGTGCAAATGGGATTATAGGGTATTTAGAGATGTTAATTCTAAGTCCGGAAGTAGCTTTATTTGATGATAATAAAGAGTTAATTAATCCGAAAAATTGCATTATTCGTTGATCCAATCTTAAATCCTCATTTCCTTTCAACAAGAACTTCCATCTAGTGCCACCAGTGTCATACATGTATAAAAGTCTTGGACGTTGTTGTGTAGATAATATTGGTAAATTAGGATCTAATCTTGAAATGATTGGACTTGGTCCATTAATTTTATAAGTCCCAGGCACACTTAACAAGAAACTTTTCTTTTTAGCCAAAGTTTCAGATACGTCAGATAATTCAATTGCACATTGGCCATTAAATTTATCCTTAATAATTCCATAAAAACGCTTTAGATTTGACCACACTGTATTAAACGAGCCTTGAGTTTGTATCATTTCCTTTACGTTTTTCGCGCATTGATCCAATGCCTTATGATAAGTATTCAAAAAGTCGATGTCCATCAAACAATTTGTTTGAAACCTTGAATCGAACAATTCGATCAAATGTTTTTTTCCTTTAGCGAAATCATTTAAACATTCCACGTATGTTTGGTCTAGTTTTGTCATCCAAATTTCATATATTGATATTGCAGCTCTTACCATTCCATCAATGAAAAGATTTGCTTCATTTGATAACTCAGTATGTTTAATACTAATTTTTTGTAACAAATTGGAAGCGATTAATGATTTTTCTTTATCTTCAGATCGTATTAATAGATAAAGAGAATATACAATTTCTTGGAAATGTAATTCTCCGAAATTAATCAAAAGTTCATGTACGAATTCATAGACATGTTTATCCTTATGATTAATTTGACAAACGATTTGAGGTAATATATGTGAAATTATATTTGGACTTAAGTTTAATATTTCTTTTGGTATTTCAATTGTACCGCCGAAATTAAATATTAATGAAAACAATTGGAATAAGTATTCGAGGTTATTAGAAGGTAATAATTGTGTAGCTTTTAAGAATCCATTTATAGCATTTTCGACAAATGATTTATTACATATATCTCGTGAAGTAGCATATGCATAACTTGACCAATTTCGATAATCATTTGGATTTAATTGTGTCGAATGTTTAAATAATTCAATGATTTTAAGTAATGATTCATGACTTTCAGTTTTTTGATAAAATTGAAAACGCATTATACCTTCGATTCGATAATATCTTGCTTTAATTTCATTATCTAATGGATATTTACTTTTTAACATGTTTGAGAATTCATATAATGAATTTAAATCAATGTTTTTAAATTGATAATTTGAGTTCGAATTTATTTGTGAAAAATAATTCTCTATTGATGATTGTGGAATTTGTTGAATTTGTTCATAAAATTCTTCTTTCGATTTAGATGAATAAAGAATACGATTTAAATGTAACATTTCAATCGCTTGATGTTTTTCATCATGTGCCCATAATAATTTATAATAAGAAATTTGTACTAATGGATTTAAGAAAGATGATTTCATTTGACTCCAAAATGTGTCTAATAATGTCCAATTTCGTTCTTGGATTAAAACTGATATCATTTTCAAATGAGATTTAAGGTTTTCATTTGAATTAATACCTAAATCACGAATTTCTGCTAATCTCATCCATGAATAACTATCACCTTTTAAATGTTTTAATCTATTTCTCCACATTTTTAATATGTTTTCATTAGCTCCATCTTTTAATGCTAATACTTCATTTAATTCCACTAAATAATTTGCATATTTAATGTTTTCATCTGCTTTATTAGCAGTTAAAGCAGAATATATTGAACAATCTTTTACTAAAATATCAAATGATTTATCAATTGATATTTTAGCTCTTTCATATTGTTTACTTGCAATTAAAAATATTTCTTTAAATAATATTAAATTCAAGTCATCATTATCAGGAAATCGATTAATATAATAAGAAGCCTTTTGTAAGTTATGTGTTCGATAAAATGCCCAAGCAAACCAAATTGCATTTGAAGCTTTATCTTCATTATTCATTTCATCATATATAGAAGTCATATTACATATTTCTTCCCATTTCTCTAATTTAGCATAACAACGTATTAAATCTGATGGATTACAATTCTCATTCATTTTATATATCTCTAAAGCAGAATTCCATTCTCCAAGTTTTTCATACCAAATAGCAGCAGTAGGAATATGTACTATCTTTAATATGCCTCTAGATGAACATATTCTTCCTAATCGAGTATTTAATGTTAACATTAATTCAATTGCTTCATTATCATTCGGATTATTAATATAATGACGTATTAAAAATCGTAATGCTTGTGCTGGTGATTTACAAGCAGAAGCAATTACTAAATTAGAGATATAAAATGGATGTCCTATACGAATTAATAATTCGGCAAGACGTAAAAATGTTGGATCTACTGGTAATCCACATGTAAATATTTCTTTGATTACTTCAGAAAATTTCTTTTGTTGATGTTTACCTGCTATTCTCCAACATGATAAAAATGCTATTGGAAAGATTTGGTTTTGAAATGTAGGTGAATGTTTAGCGATTTTTAATGATGATCGAATTGCTATAGATGGTGAACCTGAGACTATTAATAAACAAATATCTTCAAGCCATTTAGGAATGTTATGAATTTGTAATGGTGGAAATTCCGAAAATAATATGTTCGGACGTGTTAAAGGTACATAATCAGGGATTTCTACATTTATAGTTAAAGTTCTTTTAGTTAAAAAACTTTCAGTAGATAATGTTCGATCATTTAAATAATTCTTTAATGATTGGATTGAAGGGTTTATAATATTTTCATTTTTTGCAATTTGTTCAATAAATTCAATGTCAAGTCGACAATAAACAGCTAAAGAAAACAACAATTGAAATAATTGTGTTCGAATTGATATCTTATTAAATAATTTAATACATATTCGTGCTATATGACAACATTGGAATGTAGCATCTGTTAATTGTACTATAATTATTAATGAATCAATGATAATTTTTAAATATTCGATATGAATTTTATCATCAATAACTCGTTCAACTTGATTTATAAAGATTGTTAATGGTTGATTTTGAAATATGATTGAAAATGTAATAAACTTTAATAATGATTCAGCATATTTTAAATCATTATGAATATTATTTATCATTCTAATTGATGGTTGATATAAAGGTTGAATAGCTTTAATGAAATCTGTTTTTAAAAAATATGAAAAAATTGTTGCAAGTTGTAATGAATAAGTTTGATTTAAGTTTTGTAATATTAATGGCATTAATATATCAATATAAGGTAAAATTTTAGTACCACAATAATATGAAATTATTTGTAATTGATTAAATAACGTTTGTTTTTGTTGATCTTTACTTACAGATATATTTTGAGCAAATGCATTAATTATAGGTTGTAAGAATTTTGATGCTGAATCAGCTTCTTTAACAAATATTGACGTAATTGCTTCTAATATAAAAGAATTAGGTTCATTAATTAACTTAATTAAAATGTTCATCATGAAATCAGTATAAAATGAATTAGATCGATAATCAAATTCAACCATTGGATCTTTATCAATTGTAGTTTCAATCATTGATTGAGGAAATGAATTAATTCCTATAGTACCTAAGAACTTTAATATTAATTTACTAACTTTAGATGAAGGATTTCGTTTAAGTAATGATAATAATGATGATATTAATGATGGATAATTATTTGGTATATTTGAAGCTATTTCAAGTTCTTTACCGATTTCAATTAATGCGCCTAAAGCATTTTCATATACAATATTTGATCTTTTAGTTTTAAATAATGAAATAAAAATTGGAATTAATTCATCAAAAAATGGATTTAAAAATTTCGCAATTAATTGTATTGTTAAAAATAAATTCGAATCTCGTTCTTCAAACCATTTTTGACTTTCGATATGAAATATACGTAATAAATTATGACAATTCTCATTAAATGGTAACTTATTTGAGATTAATGCATGTCCATCATTACTAATATCTCTTGAAATGATTTTAGAAATTTTAGTATTAGATTCAATATCAGGATTTAAGAAATTAAAACAAATTTTTATGATTTGTGATACTAATGGTTGACAAAAGTCTAATAAATATTTCGATATTAATGGTAATAATTTCGAAATCCTTGCACATGTATAAGGATCTGAACAAGAAGCCATTAACATTACAGTTTGTTGTACAAAGTTATTAATTGGCACCGAAAATAACATCGGATTTAATGGTGCTACTGATGCTATTAATGGTATAGCGTTTCGTTTAACCTTAAATGAAGGATCCGAAAATATTTGTGATAACATTTGACAATGTGCAATTCTTTCAGGTGATAAATGTTGATTAACTGCTGTCGAACGGACATATTTAGATTGATCATAGATTGCTAAATATAATAAATCATTTAATGCTTCATTATTCTCAAATAATGGTAATACTTGTGCTACTAAAATACGAATTTCTTCATGTGGAGAAAATAAAAATCGATGTACTTGTTCAAATATTGTGTTCTTATCTTCAAATAAATGTGTATCAAATGATTTTAAGATATGTAATGATAATATTGTTTGTTGTGGTAATGATTTAGTTTGTACTCCTTCTTGATAATATTTCTTTAATGTTAATTTGGTATCATTAAATAAAGCCATCCTTAAACGTAATGCTTTTACATATTCTGGTGATGGTTCTATGCCTCTAAAAAATGTTACATTAATTACTATGTCATTAAATGTCTTTAAAATATCATGTAATATTGTATAGCCATATCTTCGTTGTGTTTTAAATTTAGGCTTACTAACAATGGTTTGTATAAAATTAAGAATTTTTGTCATAGGTAAAATCTCTTTAGGAAATGTAAAGATAAATGTATAAATAAAATGATATAGTGAATTTGAATTAACAAAGTTTTGACAACAATTTATTAAATGATCAAATAAATCATTAACTGTATCTGGTGTAAATAAATGTTTCACTTTATTCGAAATTAATGATAATAAATCAAATGATGATACTGATAAAAGTTCTGACCTTACATCGGTTAAGTAAAGTAGTGAATTTATGAGCGTGTCATATTCAACAGACTCAGAATCAAGTCTAACAAGTGATTTACAAATTAATACACACCCATGATTAGTAGGTTGGTTTTGTTTCATTCGTTCAATACATTTTTTAAAAATTGATTTATGAATATTTTGTGTTGATTGCTTTAAATGAAATCTAATAACTTTGGCTGAGACTATTCTAAGTTGAGTATCATCACTTGTGACAGAATCCCATATTATTGAAAAAATTGATTCATTAGATGTAACTTCAAAAACATTTGGTAAAATATATTTACCTGCTGCTGCTAAAACCTGTAATGCTGCAAATCGTGTATTTTGCTTAGTAATCCATTCAGTAACATGATTTGAAACTAAATCACGAATAAAATCTTCATTATCTGGTAACTCAGAAACAAGCCATGAAAGAACTTTAGCAGCTGCACGTACAACAACTTGTGATTTATGTTTTAAGAGATTTGTAATAAAAGGTACATAAAATTTAATTTGGTCATAAGATCTATTAAAAAAATGTAAAACGGAAATATGAAGAAGTGCTGTAAGACATTGATTGACTTTATCTCCCTTTTGTAGTTCTTTAATTTGCTTTTCCCATTGATCAAAAATTTGTAAAATTTCTTGTTCACTACATACTAATAATTTTTGTCCAAGCGTCCTAGTATATTCTAGCCTAGAGTTTTTCCATGACTTGAAATCATCTAAGCCTTCTAATGGATTTAGAGTGATTGGGATCATTTTTAGGGATTTTAACGTTCTTAGCCCTTAGCTCCAAAAAACCGCCATTGGAATAAAAAACTTCCTTTGCTATACTAAAAATGGTAGAAGTACCATTCGTATCAATCCATGAAATTACAGAATGTCCAAAATATTGCAATAATGTTAGAGAACAATTATTATCATTTCCAGAATTTTTTGGATTGTTACCAAATGAAATTATCGATATTGCTAATACAGATAAAATTAGTTTAAATGAACTGGTTGAAATGGTATGCCAAAGTGGTTATTATAGAACAGGAACAGATGCTATTCAATTAGCAAAAACATTATTGTTTGCACCTGATTCTATTGTTTCTTTTGAAAATGTTACAATTTCACATTTAGATAAATTTAAAAATATGATAGATTACACAAGTCGATTGAACAAAGAAAAAAAAGCAAGTTTTATTAAGAAAAAAATGTCAATTTTAATTCCATTATTTCTTAGGTTAAATATTAAAGAAATTCCATCACCAGAATATTTGTTGATTTCTAATTTAGTTAATGAAACTATTCCAGGTCATCCATTATCTTTAGCATTTCAATTAATGTTAATCATACATATAATTCAACATAATATTCAAAATGACGAAGTTATATCGCATTGTGTTGAAAAATCCATTCAATGTATTGATTCCATTCTTAAAAGTGAAGAATATACCATAATTCTTTTACCATATATCTTACCAACATTAGCAGAAATTCTTTTTTTATCTTTACCATTTTGTTTTTCTGAGAATATGCCTGTTTCTGGTAATCGTTATAAACTTATTCATCTCATTCCATCATTATTTTTACATATTGCAATGGCATATCCAGCATCATTCAAAAAAGTGCCGTTTCAGTCACTTTTGCATTATTTCTATCGTTTTCCAGATCGAAAATCTGATTTATCACCGCCGTATGAATTTTTATTAAAATATCCCGAATATTCATATACAGATCAGTTTGCGCATTCTATATCAGCACTTGTTAATAGTTTTGTTTTATTATATCAATTATCAGTTGTTAATGATAATTTAAGTATTAACATTATCTTAACAACACTTATTAAATTTTGTAGTGGGTCACGAAATAATGAAACTTCTACATTACGACAACTATATAATACATCATTATATCCAATGTATGAACCAATTTTTTCACTTTATCAAAAGTTATTATCAGAAGGACATCAATGTTCAATATCATTATATTTATTAATTTCCAATTATAATTATTCCGATTTATTTAATAAATTTGAAAAGAAATTTAATTTAAGTTCAACAATACCTTATAATCTTAAGTTTTATCCTGAGATTCAATCAATCACATTGATAAATTCGAATACGATAGATAACATAACTTCAATTTTCGATGTAATTCGTTTAACTGATGGATTTTTATTACTTGATGATTTCAAATTAGCTAATATAATAAATAATACACATTTCGCATTATTTTTGACTAAATATTTAGTAAGTTTAATGAAATCTGGTAATCCGCTTTTAGATATTCGAATGGCGGTACCATTTGCGAAGCTTTCACTTGATTATATGAAATTACATTTAAAAATGAGACCTCCTAAATCACAAGCTGCATTAGGAATGAATATTCTCTTTGTCTTAAGTTTATATAATAACATAATATTATCAGCGCCACCACTTTTAGATAAAAAACAATATATAACACCAATCATAGCCGAAATTTATATTATACGAAAAGAATTTGCTCGAATTGTATCGAAATATTCGCCTTATTTCTTTGTCACCGGATTTTTACAAGTTAAAACTCGTTGTATATCATTGTTAGATCCACTTTTGTTTTTGCTTTCTGATGTTTTATGGTATACACCCGATATTAAAAACTTACATGAAATATCACAAAGTTTAAAGGAATTTCTTCCACAATTACTTTTGACTGGATCAATATTATTATTTAATGTGATCAAAAACATTTTATATTATTTAGGTCATGATATCACTGATATCATTCAAACATTATATAATATATATCAAAATGATAATAACAAAGATAAACAAACTCAAAGCATAATCCAAATTCGAATCCTTGCATTGTTATCATATTTATCTTCATCACCTGAAATTAAATTAACAATTTTAAATCATAAAAATATATCAGAATTTGTTAAACTTGCATTAAGTAATATCTCTACTCAAGTTGCATCTGAGAAAATGATTTGGTTTGCATGTGATTTCTTATTAAACTTAACATCGCCAAGTTTAACACTTAATCCGTCATTTGATTTTGAATATCGATGTGCAACTGAATGTATTCCTTATGATTGCATTGGACAATTTGTAACGACTATCACTAATTTCTTGAAAGAAAATTATACAAAAGCTTCAATTGTAACTATTAACTCTGTTCTAAATCTTTTGCGATATTCCGCCGAAAACTTTTTTATAATTCAAGCAATAAGAGATTTAAAAATCGAATTACATATTCAAGACTTTTTAGATACGGAACTTGTGAATAATGATGACTTTATTGCTGTGTATGTCGAATTCGCTTTAATTATTGCACAAGCAGATAATATGTTTTGTAGATCAATGATTGGTTATGATATTGATAATACTATTTTGGATAATGAAAACTTAATGAGAGCTGAAAGAATCTCTGATTTGAAGTTACAAATACAACAAAGTTGTTATTATGAGCCATCATATAAATTATCGTCAATACAAAGATATTGCGCAAGTAAGTCAAGTTTATGTATGCATGGAAAGTTTAAGAAAGTCGATTCGCCTTTACTGCCACATATGAATTTAAATTACTTAAAGGAGTTAACTGAAAGTGATTTCGGTGAAGTGTGTCAAATTCCTGTGTTTATGTTCTAAAAGTTGAATAAACATTAATATTTACTAGTTTTTTAGATGAAAACATATACTTAATAAGGAAAAAAAAGATCTTTTTAAGAAAAAAAATTGTAATAAAATCTGCCGATAAGGAAATTGAATGCAGAACGATGGTTTTAAAGTCAAAATTTGACGTGATTAATCACTTAAATTTATAAATGTTAATCAAATTCAAATTTTATTGATTGATATGCTCAACGAGCCAATCTAATCCTTCACGTAATCCACCTTCGTTGTATACTGACGTGGCTTGAACTTTCCATGGACGATCTTTAATTGTGTTGAGACATAACTTGTTCTCAATTTCATCCGGAGAAAGTGCGTTTGGAAGATCTTGCTTGTTTGCAAGAACAAGCAACGGTAAATTCTTTGATTCTTTTTTCTCTAAAATATATTGAAAAAGATGTTCACGTGCTTCATCAAATTCACCAGTATAATTTTCATGAGAGTCTACTACAAATATAATTCCTTTTGAAGATTGAATGTAATGGTACCAAAGAGGAGGAATTCTGCATTCTCCTCCAACGTCCCAAATTTCTAAGTTAATACCTTTATGATCAATTGACTCAACATTAAACCCAATTGTTGGAATTACTGTTATTATTTCGCCAAGTGCAAGTTTATATAAAATTGATGTCTTTCCTGCATATGGAAGTGATAACATTATGATCTTTGTTTTTTTGTTCCCAAACAAGCAACTCAAGTACGAGCCCATTATAATTTTGGTGTCTCTAAACTTCCATCTGACCAATTTCACATTTTTTTGTAAACGTGTCAAATAAACGGTTATGATCGCATACATGGTTGGTGGTTCAAATGAAGAAAGTTTCTTTTACCCACAGGTTTAAAAAAAAGCGTTGTTGGACAAGATATCATGAAGATAATGAATTAGTAGAAGAAATCATAAAAGCATTTGACAATGGTGTTAAATTAATCGATATTCAAAATCAAACAGATATTCTTTCATACGTTTTATCAAGATGGAAGAAAAAGTATCAAGAAGACAAAAGTTATCGCCCTGGAAAACAATATGGCGCTTGGAGAAGAAGATTTACCCAAGAGCAAGAGGAAGCTATTAAATCTCAGATTTTATGAGAACACAATATATTCTTCCAGGATTAGTTATTAAGAGAAAACAACTTTGTAATTTATTTTTGAAATTACGGAAATCATTTGATCCAAATAGGGAAGATATTAATATACCTTTTTCATATCATTTTGTGAGTAATTTCTGTAAAAGAAACAATCTATCATTAAGGAACATGAGAAAGAAGAAGTAGATGAATTCATACGACTTTACTTACAGGCCATTACAAATTATGACAGCGATGATATCATCAATATGGATAAAATTTCATGGAACTATGTTTTCATGAGAAACCAAGTATTATCTATAGAAAGACTTTTTATAGGAAGAAGTTTATACACAACTTCCTGATGATTACAGGAGGAGCTTTATTGTTATAGCAACTATATCAAGGGATGGAACAAAATTTCCACCAGTATTTATCCAGAATGGAAAAACGAATCAACATTTCGATGGCACGACATCAAATCCAAGTAAATATTAAATCCTTCATTCAAATGGAGGAAACACATCTGAGGCGTGCATGATAAAATACTTAAAATTACTGCGCAAGTGGAAAGGAAAATAAATATTTACTTATATGTGAAGTATCAATAAATTCGAATAAATTTCAAATATATATTTAAATCATCAAATTAAATTAAAAAACAAATTTAACATTAGTTTCGATATATTTATTAGTAACAAGAAAATCAAAAAGTTCTTTATTGCCTGAGAATTTAGTAATATTTATTGATTTTATTGAAATTGAAGATTTTTCAAGAAAAATATTGAACAATGAACATGTTCCCAGTTTCAATTGATTCTTTAATAATGTTTTCATTGATTTTCATTCCATTTTCTAATAAAAATGATAAAATTTCATAATTATTAAATAAAATACATTTAACTCCTAAATTTTCTAAATTATTCATTTCTTCAATTTTGTTTTCATAAAGATAATGAAATATTTCATTTTGATGAAATTCAATTGATGCTTCATATGCATTTTTAAATGATGAATGATTTTGTTCGCATAAATGAATAATTTCTTCATTTCCTCCTGCAATTGCATATTTACCTGTATTATTTACATTTGCATTATTCATAAGTAAATATTTAAAACATCTAACTGAAGAAAAAAATGCTGCATAATCAATTAATGCGACATTTTTTCTATTTAGAAATGAAATTGATTTGATAATAACAACTCATCATTATTTTTCTCAAGAAAATATTTTGTTTCTTTTGTATTAAAAGAAAGAAGAAATTTAATTATAAAATTAAAATTTTATGATTACCATTATCTATTTTTTCATTTTCTTTCATTTCTAATTTTTGTAAGTTTTCAAAACATACTTGATAATAATAAATAATTCTACAAACAATAAAATTAAATGAATATGAAAATGTATTAGAAATATAAGGAAATGAGGATTCAACGGATTCAATGATATTGTCTTCATTTAAATTAAATATAATGTTTACAAGAGATTGTAATATTTGAAGATTTCCTTTATAAATATTTTTTGGTTGACTTCGAAACCCACTCATAAACAAAATTAGCTTTTAAGTAATCCGACCAGATATATATTGAATATAATCGTTCATCGATTGTTTTCTGAGCTTTATTTCAAAAGTGATCTTGACTTCGAATAACGTGTTTTTAACGTGCATTATTCAATTTTTAAGTTTTTTTCTCGAGAATGTAATTATTTATAAGTCACTTGTTTCAACACCTCAAAATGGAAATGGCTTTGTCATTAAGACAGAAAAATTTATGAAATGATATTGTAAAATATGATACATTTTATTTTCTTTTGTCAATCATATTTGCTTTATCAAAATATTTCTAAATACAAAGCTATGAATAAAAAAAATGAAAATAACAGAAAATAAAAAATTATTAATATTTTTATCAAACAGAAGTTGATCAACTTTTTAAAATTCTGCATTTAGCTATCGAAAGTTATTGGCATACTTAAGTCATTATCTACAAAAGGACCATTCATTACCACAAGCACAGTTACACCATCCAACAAATCCAATTCTGGTAACAACTTTGGAGTTACTAAAAAGTATTGTGATGCTTGATTTTTTCTTATTGCGTAACTCATCACTTGTGAGAAAGTATTTCTATCATTTACCTCATCCATTCCCTGATTAATTTCGTCCACGACTCTAAAAGGGAATTTTGTACAATCTTGTAAAGCCAACAAATACATCAAGGTCGTGACACTTTTTTCGCCTCCACTTTGTCTTGACGATGACAATATATTCAATTTTGAAACCTTATTGAAAGCCACCAACAAATTCAATTTGTACGTTTCCAGTTTTTCTTTGACGTCATAATCCAAGTGAACTTCACCTCTATAACCGCACGAATTCATTAATTCAGTGAAAGAATTTGAAATCAAATTTATGTCATTTGAAACGACTTGTTTCCAATTTGTAAATCTTTTATCTAATTCGATTAAGTTATCTTCGGATTTCTTTTGTAATTCTTCTAATTTTGCTTTTGTTTCATTTCTTTTGTTTTCAGCTTGTGCAAATCGTTGAGCTATAGTTGGGTCAATATGAGCAATTGCTGCATAACGCGCTTTATAATTAGCTAATTCTGACTTTAATATATCTAAATCGCCAGGTAAAGTTGCCATCATTTCTTTATTTTCGGGGGTTAATTCACATTTTTCTTTTGCTTCATTTTGTCTTTTCTTTTGTTCTCTTTCGAGTTCTTCTTTTTTATTATTTAATTCTAATATTAATCTTTCTTGTTCCGCATATTTTTGATTTTCTTCTTCTAATTGTTCTTGTAATTCCATAAGCCGCGAGTTAATTTTCTGTTCATTAAATAATGCTTTATCTAATTCTTTTGTATCATTTATTATTTGTTGTAATTTATTACCTAATTCTTTACATATTTTTGCTTTATTCTTTATATATATTTGTAACTTATTTTGATATTCTTCTAATAACTGTGGATCTTTATCTATTTCTTTCTTAAGTTGTTTAATCTTCAATTTAATTTGATCTAATTTATTACGTAATGTTAAATTATTTTGTATTTTATCTTTAATCTCTTGAATTTGTCGTGTTACTTCTGATAATTCATCTTTAATATTACGTGAATGTAAATTGATATCATTTAATTCCTTTTTAATTTTCTTTATTTTTAATTCGATTTTTTCTTTTTCCTCAATTAAATTCTTTTCATTATCTTTTTGATTAACTATACTACGCCATATATTACTTTGTCTAATTGGCGTAGATATAATTGTATATGTATTACCTTGTCGTGACTTATACATAATATAAAATAAATCATCAATGAAATATCGATTAATTCCATACTTTGGAAAGATTTCTTTTTGTAACATTTCTATCGATTGTCTACATTTATTACCTTTACCAACAGGAATTCGATCTAATTTTGCAATGTTACATAACATTTTCTTTACGGGATATGGTGCTTCAAATAATTCATCAGCATAATTTGTAAATCCATATTCACTTAAGTTTGGACATTGTGATAATTGTGATTGACTTTGTTGTACATCTTCTGCATTCGATAAATTAATTCCATCGATTTTATTTTGTTTTGTATATGCAAAGATTGTATTAAAGTCACGTGTTTTCTCTGCTAAAAATGATAATAAATATTGGTTCTCTACAATCATTTGAATGATATTCGCATTTCGTGGCTCACTAAATTGTAATTCAATACATATTGGTCCATATACATTACCTTCGAATTGATTCTTATGATCTTCAATATATTGATATAATTGGATTTCATTATTTCGCCCTAAATTCTTTTGTAAATGTCGAATTAATTGATTTTTCTCATCTTCGAAACTTTTAATTCGTTTGTTGATTTCTTTCATTTTGTTTTCTCTCTTAGAAATCCGTAAATTACATGAACTAATTTGTTGTGAGGTTTCACTTTCATTAAGTTTTAATTGATTATGTTTCTTTTGTAATTCTTTTCGTTGGTTATCAAGTTCTTTAACATTTTCTTGTGAGTCTGGAATTTGTGATTTTTGTTCAAGAATAGTTTGAAGTTGTTCAAGTTTCTTATTACGTTGTTGTTGTTCATCTTTAAATGTTGATAACTTCGCTTTAATTCCTTGTAACTTATTTTCGTTTTGAAACATTTGTTGTGATAATTTAATTACAATTGATTTCGTGTTTTGAAACGCTTCTTTGTATTTAATTGTTCCCCCTTTTTCTCCTTTGAGCCTTTCGATTTCATCTGTAAGTGGCGAAAGTTCTTTTTTCGTTTTCTTATAAATGCCAATCTCTTTTCGGAGTTGTTGATGAACTTCGCGATATTCTTGATGAACATTTTGATATATAACCCATGGAATTTTCTTCTCGTATTTTTCAATGTTCGCTTTGCATTCTTCAATTTGTCGATATCGAACAACATCATTATGCATACGTTCAACTTCCGATTGATATATTTGTAAGTTGTTTTGAAGATCATTGATCTTTTGTGTGATGTCTTTTTGTGATTGAAAATCTCGTAAAAGTGATTGATATTCAGAATATGCTTGGATATTAATGGCTTGCTCTGTAGCAGATAACAATTGCGTGGGTTTAAGTGTGGAGAATTCTTTGACACGCTCTTGTGGTAAAAACATACATAAATTATCTAATTGAATATGAAGTGCTTGAATACGTTGTAAAACATCGGCATTGGTGGTTTGCTTCCATTTCCCATCAGGAAATTTGATTCGCCATTGAGTTGAATTATCTGATGAAATTCTTCGACATACCCAAAATGGTGGATCAGCTGTCAAAAGAATTTTAATAATGGCTTCTTTACATGAATGTCGAATAAATCCTGTAATTTTATTGGATCGTGCTAATAGACTTGGTGATGCACCTAATCCGAGACCTATCGCACATATAATTGATGATTTACCAGAACCATTTGGACCAATAATAAGATTTAAACCAGGACTTGGAAAAATCGTCATTTTTTCAAAAGTCATGAAATTTTTTAGTTTAATACATTGAATTGATCCTTCTGAAAATTTATTCGAAACATCAGCAAAAATCGGAGGCGGTTTTTCTTTTCTTTGGGATTGAGTTGGACTCGTTCTTTTCATTTTGTTGGGTCCAACAGAATGCCATAAATTAGAACTATTCAAAACACTATGACATATTCCATTTTCCATTAAAAATTATGTACTTTACACGTATCGTCAAATCTGTGAATTCACATGGTCAAGGCATTTTCATATAACATTTCTTAAAAAAATGGAAAGGAACCAAAAAAGAAATCCTAAAAAGAATGATACAAAGGTCGAATTTGATCCAGCTTCAAGAAAGCGTTTTTTACTAACAATAAAAAATCATTCAAAAATTAAAGCAAAACAAAAGAAAAAATTTGAAAAAGAAGCATTAGCTAAAGCAAGAGCTGAACTACGTCAAAAGCACAAACAAGAAAGACAAGAATTTTTGGATCAATTAGTAAATGAAAGAGGTACAACAATTGATAGACTTCCACTTTTTGCTGACAATTACAAAAATCAAATTACAATGGCAGAAGTTGACGCATCTAAACCAACAGAAGTTAAACTTTCTGTTGTAGATGTTGATAAAAAACCAGAAATTCCGACAGATGAATAATTTATTATCAATAAATTTTTTTAAATATAAACAGTTTTAAAATCTTTTTTGTTATTCTTAGTTGATCATAATTTTTGTTTAAAACTATCAAATTTTAAGATGTGTTTTTATAAATCTTATAACAATTTTCTTTTATATTTCCATAATTACTTGTGCTAACGACAATAAAACAATTTATTGAAGTAAATTTTAAATGATCTCTATACAAATAATGCTCTAATAAAGAATCTAGTTTCAATAAATATCTGGTCAGTTGGCGTTCTTAATTTTTTGTTTCAGGGTTCATTTTAGTATAAAATAATTATTTTATAAAAATGCAAAGCCCTCACAAAGGAAGAAATTGGGAAGTTCTTGTAATGATTCAAAGAATTATTTTTGGTCTAAATAAGGAAAATATTTCTAAATCAATACTTTCAATAATCGATATATTTAATGAAAATTATTCATATTCTTTTAATCTGGTTATATCTCAAATAATATATACTTCATTTGTTGATCAAATAAATGACATTCACAATATTTTTAATTTTATGAAGGAGTTCGATACATATCAAGAAAGATGTAAAATCAAATATAAAATATTTGATGTTTTTTCTCGTTTTCTTAAAGTCGAATTTATTTGTGAAAAAAATTATCTATTAAATGAAATGATCAAATGTGGTTTTACTAAACCAGATTTTTTCTATATCGATAGCCCATATTTTGCGCACATTTCAAACAAAAAAATCGACCTATTATATTTTACTGGTAAATTTGATTTTTTCTATGATAATTATATGAAACTTAAAGAAAATGATTGGGAACTTCATAAGAAATATATTGAAGATGGAGTTAATACGAATGAAATTGCAACAATAATTCGAAATGATGAAATAGATAAACTTCAAGAAATGTCATCACAACCAAATTTTGATTTTAATCAAACAATTGAACCTTCACTTTATGAAAGATGTTCATTTATTAATGAAGAGGATGTTACATTAATTGATTATGCAGCATTTTTTTCTTCAGTTAAATGTTTTAAATATTTACTTATGAATGGTGCAAAAGTCGAAAATACAGGTAAATATGCAATTGCAGGAGGAAATGAAGAAATCATTCATTTATGTGAACAAAATAATTCATCATTTGAAGAAGCATATGAGACAGCAATTGAATTCCAACGTAATGATATCTTTAAATATATTTATGAAAATAAAATAGGTAAAATTAATAATCTAGAAGAATTAGGCACTGTATGTGTTTTAAATCATAACTATGAAATTTTTGTATTTTTAGAAAAAGAGGGAATGAAAATCAATGATTCGATTATTAAAGAATCAGCACTTATTGGCAATATATTTCTTCTTAAATCTTTTCTTAATAAAAATCAAATCCCAAATGGTATGTTAGTTTTTTCAACAATATCAGGAAATATTGAACTTGTTGAATATATTTTAAAACAAGAAGGTATCGATATTAATGAAAAAGATATTTATATCTAGGAATTGAAATTTATTTTAATAATTTGATATCTTAAATTAATTTTTGAAAATTGTTTAAATTATTTAGAACATCACTTATTAATGCTTCATATAATGGTGATTTAAAAATAGTTAAATTACTTCTCGGACAAAAAGGAATTGATATTAATGTTAAAGATATTTATTTCTTTTGTTTAAGATAAGTTTTAATAATTTAATGTTCCAAAATAATATTTGGAATTTATACAAAATATTTAATACAGCATTTATTGAAGCATCTTATAATGGTCACACTGAAATAATGAAAATACTTCTTAAACAAGAAGGAATTGATATGAATGAAAAAAATGTTTATCAACTTTATTTAAAATTTATTTTAATATTTTAACACTCCATAATAAGTTTTGGAAATTATACAAAATATATGAAACACCACTTTTTTGCTCATCTCAAAATGGTTATATTGAAGCAGTTAAATTACTTCTTGAACAAGAAGGAATTGATATTAATGCTCAAGATATTTATTTATTTTATTTAATATTTATTTTAATAATTTTGGATTACAAAATAATATTCGAAAATTATTTAAATTATTTATGACAGCACTTATTAGAGCATCTGAAGAAGGTTATATAGAAATAGTCAAATTACTTCTTAAACAAGAAGGAATTGATATTAATGCTAAAGATATTTATTTGTTTTATTTAAAATTTATTTTGATAATTTAATGTTTCAAAATAATATTCGAAAATTATTTAAATTATTTATGACAGCACTTATGTATGCATCTGAAAAGGGTTATACAGAAATAGTTAAATTACTTCTTGAACAAGAAGGAATTGATATTAATGCTAAAGATATTTATTTGTTTTATTTAGAATTTATTTTAATAATTTCTTATTTCAAAATAATATTTGGAAATTATTTAAATTATTTTGGACAGCACTTATGTATGCATCTGAAGAAGGTCATACAGAAATAGTTAAATTACTTCTTGAACAAGAAGGAATTGATATTAATGCTAAAAATATTTATTTGTTTTATTTAGAATTTATTTTAATAATTTCTTATTTCAAAATAATATTTGGAAATTATTTAAATTATTTTACACAGCACTTATTATAGCATCTGATAATGGTTATACAGAAATAGTAGATTTACTATATACAGAAAAAAAAATGAAATATTAAATACAAAAATATAAATAAGCAATAAAAAAAATATTTTGTTATTTGAATTCAATTAGAATTATTTCAATAACCAGAGTTACATATGTAGCGATAACTTTTTGTAAAATTTAATAGAATTTAAATAAGTATGGATACACAAGTATATTCAAAAAACATTGGACCGTTTAGACATCTTATATAAACGGGTTCCAATATTCCGCCTAAAAATGAGTGATTTTGGCTCGAGACATAAGCTTTCCCGAAGTCATTCCAAGAGGATCAAAGGGGAAAGTGATTCTACTTTTCTTCATCTTACTCGAGCCAAACCCATCTACGTACCCAAATCGATTACCTTTACTCGTGATTCGACACCACGAACCCAACAAGCTTTTCTTGTTGAAAATAGCTGGATAACTTTAAGCGATTCACTTTCTCATTTAATTTCCCATGAAAGTGCCATGATTAATGAATATCATGCACAACATATTTTCCCACCACCTGCAGATACATCAGTTGAAGCATTTCTCCAACACTTTGAACGTGATTCTATTAATCTTGATGATCTAGAGCAATGTGAAATGCTTAAAGCATTTTGCATATCATTTTCATCAATGTTTTCACAACATGTTCCATATTTCTTATTATATGAAAAAGAAATGACTTATAGTGAACTCATCAAACAAGACCCTATCAGAAACTCGCCTGCTATTTTTTTGTTAAGATTTTTTTACTTTTTGCCAACAATGCTTAAGTCAGAAAAACCCGATTCAGAGCCATCAAAGCGTTTCCAAGAATACTTAAAACTAATGGTCGACTTCGCAACAAAGAATGCTGACCTGTATTTTGTTATGCCGGAACAACAGTCACAAATGAAATCGAACTCGAAGATCACTCTTGTTTTGAACAAAGCATAAATATTATATTAAATACCAAAATATATTTAATTTGTGTTGGTAAATATCTAAAAAAATTTTAACGAGTTTTAAATTTGTGTTATGTTAATGGAAAATAATATTTTGTTTTTTTAAGAATTTTTAAACATGATTAAAATTTATTCGAGTAAATGCATATTGTTTAAGTAATGTTTATAATTATCATTTTTCATAGTTTCTTTTTGATGAAAACCTTTTATCATATATGTTAAAAACTCAAACAACAACAAATACTTTACAACTAACAAGTTATGCTCTAATGTTTTCATTAATTGATGGAATTAACTTGTTAAATATACCTCACAAATAAAAATGAATTTAATCTATTTAAATATATATTAACAATTATTTACATAATTAACCAAAAGGGAAATCCACCAAGCCTAAGAAATTATATTATTGTTCAAATCATCAAATTGAGAGAAAATTGTTTTAAAGTTTTTAGGATATTCAACATTATCCTTAACTTCAAACGGGTTCAATTTTACTCTTTCAGTTTCTGTAAGTTCAATATGTTCTTTTCTCACTACCTCTATTAATCTTTCAATTTCTAGTTTTGGAATACTTGGATTATACCTTTGACAAAGTGCATCAGCAAGTAAGAATCCAATTTGTTGAATATTATTTATTTCTTTTTCATTATTATTAATTTTTTCTAATGTTATATTTAATTGATCTTTTAATTTCATTTTTTCTGTTTCGATTCTTACGCATTCATAATCTAATTTTTTATTTTCTTTTTTTAATGCTTCAATTTCAGTTTCCATTTTTTCCATTCGTTTTTGTAAATCATTATATTTTGTTTGTATTGAAATGTTTTCTATTTCTTTTTCTTGAAGAAGACTTGATAATTGTAAATCAGATTCATTTATAGTTGAAAGTTTTTGTTGAAGTTGTTGATTACTTTTCTTTAATGAAATATTTTCTGTTTGAAGAATTGATACTTGTGTTTGTAACAAATCATTACTATCAAATGATTGACTTTGTTCTGTTTTTAATCTTTCAACTTCTAATTGGAGTGATTGTATTGATCTTTCTGATTCATCAAGTTTGCTCCTAAGAATAAATTTGTCTGAATTATTTAGCTCTTTCTCTTTTTGTAAAAGTGAATTTCCAAAATCAGATAGTTCGGCTTTGATTTTGTTTAAATTGTTTTCTCTAATTTTGTTTAAATCCTTCATTTTGCGAAGTTTGGATTTCAATATTTCGTTTTCCTTTCCGATACTATGTTTCATTTCATGCAGTTGTGATTGACAAATTGAAATTCTTTTTTGAAATTTTTCAACAATTGCTGTTAAATCATTCATTTGATTAGGTACCCATTGTATAAATGAGATAATTTCGGTAGGTGATTCAGGATTATTTTGATGAATTTTATTGATTGCTTCAATTAAAGCTTTACTCACTTGAGGGTTTTTCCCTACTGCACGGATTGTTAATCTGTCGACAAGTAAATGAATAAATTTTGAAAGTTGTCCAATAGGATTCTTTTCTTCTTTAATTTCTTTTATTAATTGATCCGTAGTAAAAGAATCGTACCCAAGGCAGTATCTAATTTGTTCTGTAGATTTATTAATAATTTCATGGATTGCTTTCTCTAAGTTCTTTCTTTGTTCCATCTTATTAACGTACTTTAAAAATACCGCCAAAATGTTCAGGTTAATAAAACTTATTGTTTTCATACTCACAAAGACAAAAATGACTTGTTAAAAAACTTGAGTTAAAAAGAAAATGAAATAATTTACTATTAAAAGAATATAGATGATTATCATCTTGATTAATTTGTGTAAGCCTTATTTGATTTTGCTAATACTCCACACAAACAAAAAATAGTTTATAGTATTGTGGTAATATTTCTTCGATTCTTATGTACTATTTATTTTTTTTTTAACTTGAAAAATTGCTCATTTGACTTTGGCATTTTATTTTGTGAGAAAATATTTTAGACATATTTTTGTTTGACCAGTATTAACTACAAACAAACAAAAAAATCAAAGACACCAAAAGGTTTTAGTCTAACAAACTCAGAACAAGAAACTCTTGATGATACTTTCACAGGTACATTTCAATTTGAAAAAATTTGTCAATTTTTTTTAGGTGCTTATGAAACAAAAGATAAATTCCAGCTTTCTACGGCAATTAATGAGTTCATTGAATACTCCAAGTATTTGGAAAATCCTGTTCTTCCTTTTTTGTTTGATTACCCAATCCTCAGGATTTTAATGGAATTTATTTCTGGTCCTTATTTCCCCGAAATGCAAAGCTTTATTACTTGTATTTCACTCTTTTTAGCACATGATGATGAAATCTCTGATTTTTTTGTAGAATCAAATTTTATTCAAATTTCCCGGAATCTTCTTCAACATGAAGAATTAGTTCCTCCTATTTTAGTGTCATTATCTAATATTGCTAGTGTTTCTCCTGACTATCGCCATTTCATTTTAGAAAACGTCAGCATTGAATTTCTCGTAAACTTATCAAAAAGTTCTCTTCCACTTTTGGCCCAATTATCCAAAAACGCAAATGAAATTCAACGTCCATATCTACTACTAAATTATTTTATTTCTTTTTATAACACACCTGAGTCAATTAATGCTTTATGGGGCACACATTATTTATTAACAAATTTAAAAATTGATTTAACATTATTCCAAATTCAATTTATTCCAATGTTTTTACCACTTTTATCAGATCCTACTAATATACAAATGAATAGCATTGGCTGTATTCTTCTTACTGATTTAGCACAACATAATTTTCCGGGATTTTCCGAATTTGATATTTCGATTCTTATTCCATTTCTTAACTCCGAAAACACAGCGCTTGTTAAAACAGCGTCAACATGTTTAAAAGAAATCATTAAAAAGCAATCGGAAGAAAAAACATTCAAATTTCTTCTTGATATTATTGAAGCTTCAACTTTTATTGTTAAGAAAGAAATTATCGAAATTATATATTCATTAATAATTCATTCGACTTCTGATCAATGCGTTATGTTCATCGATAATGGATTGTTTCCGTTCATTTCTTTCTGCTTGGATTTTGATGAAGTTATTTTGGTGAAAAATTCAATCGAAATTTTAATAAAAATTTTTTCAACTTCAGAAGAAATTGGAAACGAAAAAAATTGTATAGAACTAATGGAATCAAACGAGATAATATCAAAAATAGAAAATTTGGATTATGATGAAGAAATAAGTTTCGAAATAAATTTGTTGCTTTCTTTAATAGAGAAATATAAACCTTTGTTTGATGAATAAATATTTTTAAATCGAATTTTTAATGACCTCAACAAGTAAATAGGTTAATTTATGAAACAATTTTTTAAGGTTTGGAACTTTTGATTTTTCGTTACGAAAAGTTTTATCGTACTTTCTATTTTTGAATATCAGCCCAGTTTTTCAATGAACAACTCGGTTTGAGGGAATAATAGAAATCATTCGTTGGTAGGTATATAATGCGGTCGGGATTATATACCTATTTTCGTTGGGACATCAGCGCTTCAAAGCATGATTTATCGACATTCATTGTTTTCTCTCAAATTAAAAGCACCAACATTCTTTGATCGAGCAACGAAATAAATACTCAATAAAACTAAATAAGGGATGCAAATATGATCATAGTTATATAATTTATTTTTCATATTCACTATCATACATATTTTTATGTTTTTTATATAACACTCACTACTAATTTGACAAGAAATATATATAATACTATCTTAGGCAATATGAAAACTATTTTTTCATTTTACTTACATTATTTCATTCATTAATCTGCTATATTTATTAATATTTAAACATGTAGAAGATGAATGGTTATGTTATTTGCGCCCACTACATACAAATGTATAAATGATTGAAAACAGCTAGTCAGGGCACAATATTGTCAACACAATAATAATATTCTCCATTAAATGTATTTTATGGTTTTCTTCCTTAAACCATTTACATACTATGAGTGTTAAAGAACATTTATTAAGTATAATGCAAAGCTATAGCATGTATACATCAATTACATTATAGTATGTCCTTTTTATAAGTCCTCGCAGCGCATTTCAGATCTGTACCATCGAAACCATATTTAAGGAAGTTTTGTATTTGTTTCATTGTTCCGTTCACTGTGAAATGTGTGTAGTACATTTCTCTAATTCTCTTTCTCATGCTTTCCAAATCGCTCTGATTCATTTTATCTATTTTATCGAGTACTTTTTCCAATCCGTCATTTCTTGTTACGAATCCGAAGTTACTCCAACCAATCGAATCATAATACGGCACCCACGGCACGTCATTATATATATAAATTGGGATTAATCCCATTTGTAATGTCTCTGTTAATCTAAAAGAGTTTCTACCATTACCACGCGGACAAAGAACAGCTTTCGAATTCTTATATATTTCGATCCAATTTTTATTATTTGTTTGTCCACAATAGAATTTATTGCCGAGTTTTTTGGTCGCGATTTTCACCATTTCTTTTCGCACCGGATGTGTTCCAAAGCGGCCCATAAACACCGCAGTATAATTCGGGTTCGGATTCGGATTCACGATATTATAATCTTGCAAAAATAAGTTTATTGGAATATGTCCAATTCCACCGGGCGCTAATATTAATACATTTTCGGGAACTTTTATGTTTTTACTCGTTTCAAGTCCTTCGTCCAAACTACTTAATGTTATGTATAAGAAATCTTTGTTAATAAGTTTCCATAAGCCTTTAACAAATCGATAGTATGCGCCTCTTCCTTTGTTAAAGAATAAGTTGACATACTTAATGACAATTGGTACAAAAACACCAAATTCATCAATGGACTTGTTATGGAATTCATCATACCAATATTCTTCAACTTGGCGACCACAATAACCTGAATAACATGTGCCTTTGACATTGGGATAATGCTTTTTGATGTAGTTTTGGATGATGTCATATTGCTCTTGTCTGGATTTGGAATCTGTAATGTAATGTGAACTTTGCGGAAGGTTCATACATTGCAAAATGGAATGAATGGGATCGGGTTGATGCAATGGAATGTCATACCAAATGTTGGGAATTATCAGTGAATTGTTGTTAGATGAACATACCCAAAAAATAAGGAATATAATTGCGTTAAGAATCATATAAAATTTGCTTGTGAAGATGGACCTTCTGACTGTATTCGGCGCAAGGAATGACTTTATTTTGGTTAAGATACGTCGCACAACCATTCCGAAATAAACGGTCGATGGAGGTGGCACTTTTTTATAAGGATGGGCACATTGGAAGACAAAAAAATACTCATTAAATTAAAATTTTTGTTCAAACAAAGAAAGTACTGTCTGTGTAAAATATCCTATTTGGTTAAATAATTAGGTGATTTTATTTTAAACGTTTATAATATATTTACATAATATGACAATGGAATAAATAATGTAAAAATGAGTGGTAAAAAGTTAAAATGGATATTCGTATGTTTTTACAAAGGTGTGGACACTACTTCCATTTATATTCCGCCAAAATAATTTTAATAATATTATATATATATATATATGTATATGTATGGCTTTGGAGTTACCAAAAAGTATTGTGATGCTTGATTTTTTCTCATTGCTTAACTCATCACAACGTCAGTTTTTGCTACGTAAAACATTTAAAAAATTGGAAAATATCATTTTGGAATTTATGTTTTACAAGCTTATGTAATAATTTTTTATTCGTTGTTTTAGAATAATAAAATATGTTTTAATATCTAGAAGTTTGCCAGACAGATTTATCTTTTATATCTTATTTTTCGCAATAATAATGTTTCGAAACTAAAATAAAAATTTCTTGAAAATTCTCTGATAGAAATCGAAATAAATTATTATTTGGATAGCATAAAGTATATTTGTAAAAGTCAATTATTCGTTAAACAAAAATTTTACTGTGAATGGGTTTTGGAGGAATTTTAAAAAACCAAAATTGCTAACAAAGCATAATTATAACATACAAATGAAATAGAAAGATAGGTTCGAGAAAACAAGAGCTTTGCTGAATAGGATAAGTTTTTATCTATCAAGGATAAAGCTGCATGCAAAAAATTATTCCCTAACGTACAGATTTTTGACCGTTTAAAACCCGATGGATCATTCCAATTTAACGTATCCCCACTTTTTAAATTTATTTTGATCCCACATGATGGGTAACCCCTTTATATTTAGCCCACTTTTTTCAATTCAAAAAGCTGATGATTGAAACGGAAATTTTACTTCGTCAATCAAAAAGATCATCGAATCCACCTGCCAGCTCAACTACTTCTTCCTCTTCCTTCTTTTCTTCTTTCTTTTCTTCGCCAGAGGGAGCGGCTGCAGCAGCTGCAGCTTGCATCTTTGCAAGTGCTTCTGGATCAGAAAGAAGTGTTTGAATTTCTTCGATTTGCTTCATATGGTAATCAATAGCAACAGCAATTGATGCAATGTCCTTGAATGCAGATCCAACCATATGTGGAGCAGATGCAGCATTAACATAGCCAATACCAATAGAAAGACCAGCAACGTTCTTAAGGGCTGTAGCGAACTTTCCAGAAAGAACTTCATCGGAAATTTCGAGGATGCTTGGTTCATAAAGATTTCCATTATCATAAAGTTTGATGAGTTTAAGGGTGTACTTGAATGGCATGATGTTAAGGAGACCGAGTAAGTTAGCTTCTGAGGCACCAACCTTTTCACCTTCTTTGATAAGAAGTTTTTCGGATGTGATTTCAATGGTACCCTTGAAAATCTTGGATTGGATGTTTAATGCGTGGAGAACGGAAACTTGTGTTGGTGGAAGAGTTGTACGCATTGGAGGAACAACAACATCGCATGGTGAGATAGCACCAACTTTAGCTGGTGAACCCTTACAGTGGTTATCAATGACATCTTTGATCTTTGAGAAAGATCCGTTTGTGAAGCAGAAGCCAACGCCGTGGTAGATAAGTGGTTCAAGAACCTCGATGTTCTTAAGTTCACTCTTAAGTTCTTCAACAACTCTTCTCATAAGTGAGTTCTTACCAAAAACAATTTCGGCAAGTCCTTGGAGATCGTGACGGATTCCAAGAAGTTGGGATGCTGTAACATTTTCGGCAGAAACAAGGGCAACCTTGTTATACTTGCGGAACATTTCCTTGAACTTTGCGCAGAAATCAAGTTTCTTTTGTGGGATCTTCTTTTCGTGGTGCATGAGAAAAATGGTTGAACATGGCTGTCAAAACCGCATCGCAATGTGATAAACCTTTCAAATACAAAAGTGAAGTGGTTTCATTGAACTTGTTTTGACTTGTGATATGAAAAATAATTCGAATGTGCTGATGGAACGAAATCAAATTGAAGAACTTAATAAACAATTAATAGATCAAAAAACGAATCCTATAATTCGCAAAAATTTCAATGAAGATCAAAAATTCTGGGAATTATTTAGTAACTTAAGTATTAATATTCCAGAAGCTGATTTTTTCTCAATTGCAAATCAATTAGAAACAGAATCAAACGAGGTTAACGAAATATCTGATCGAAAAATTTCTGATTCTAATATATTATGTGTATTTTGTGATCTTATTTCCAATACAACGAAAATTCATGAAATTTGTTCTTCTTTACTAATTACATTTAAGAACATTATTCGAAAGAGTAAGGCAGCACAAAATCAATTTATATTTAATCATTTAGAAAACAGTTTACTTGAACTCATCGTTTCTTTTGATGAATATCGACCGGAAGTTATCGATATCATTTCCATTATATGTCAAACCGAAGGAGGCTGCAAAGAAATTACAGAATCCAATTTTATGCATTATCTTTTTGATCTTTTGCATCAACTTTTATTTTTGCTTGAACAAGACATAAATGTAAACAATTCAAAAATTCCGGTTATTTCGAGTTTTTTATTTCTTATCAAATTAATTACGTATTATTTGCATGATGAAACCCAACCAATGTTTGAAAACATTATCCATGTATTAAACTTATCATTTGATTCACAACATTCACATAACTTTGATAAAATTTGTATTGAAATTCTTATTAATTTAATAAATAATTCTTTCGAAATAGAAATATATCAATCGGAAATTTTGTTTAAAGTATTAATTTTATTAGATAATGAAACAAATCGAACAAGTTTTTCATTAATTGTTCATTTGATTTCATTATATTTTAATGGAACAAATTATTCATTTTTAAATGATTTTTATAATTTTATTCCATTCCCACTTATAATTAAAGGGTTTATTATATTTATTGATGATAACGAATACATTTTTAATTGCTTAAATCTTTTTAATCGTGTTATTCCATATAATAATGAATTCGTTTTACACTTAATTGAAAATGATGAATTTATTTTATCGTTGAAAACGTTATTAAGCAATTCAATTTTTAACGTTCGCAAAAGTACGTTAAGGTTAATTTGGACACTTTTATATTTCGGCCCATTTGAATTAAAACTGACAATTTTGGATTCCGAATTTTTTGATTTTTTGGAGGATAGCTTTTATGATGATGACGAGGATTTTGTGGTTAATTGTTCTTTTAAATCATTAAATGAGGTAATGTCCGAATTCGATAAAAATGGTTTGAAATATCATCAATCATATCAAAGAATTTTATCTGAAATTGTGCCTGTTATTAATGAGCTTTGTGAAAGCAGTGATGAAAATATTAGGATAGAAGCAAACCAATTCATGAGTAACATCGATTGATTCATTTTGTAATAAATTTTTATTTTATTAGATAAATACTTAAGAAATACCTTAACATTTGCGTTTTATTCAAGATAAAAAATTAGGTTAGTTAATATCATAATCAATCGAAAGAAAAATGTTAAAATTTTTTTTTCTTTCTGCGATAATGGAATGAATCGATAATTTACATAGTGCGTTAGTTATACCATTTATTCTTTTATCGACATTAACAAATGAAATCCAACTTAACAAATTAAAATGGGCAATTTCATTATTACCGACATATGAAACATTATCCGAATCAATTCTTGAAGGATATTCATTATTTGAGTTAGCAAAACATATTATGACGCAATCAAGTTCATATGGAGAAGCATTAAACATATTTAAGAACATATTTTTATTTGATGAAAATAAAGTTATAACATATTCATCGATATTTGTACATGCTGCGTTAATAGTTAATGGTAAAAAACAAAGTTTAAACTTATTAATCGATGCGACTAAATCAAATCATTCACAAATATCAAACGGATCTAAAATCGCATTAAACATAATCAAATTAAATGGAATTAAAATCGAATATGAAATCGAAGAAATTCCAATTGTTGGGAAAATAATTGGACTTTTAAGTAATTACGTGCATAATGCGTCAAATGAAAACATAAAAATTGACGCAAAAGATCAAAAGTTAATTGATATGTTACAAGCAACGCATTCAATGGTAACAAAATCAATGAAAATATCATTGAACAATAATAAATTTAATACATATGAAGATGTTAAATATCATTTCTTACAAATCTCAATTTCATGTTTTCTATTATTACCTTCACGTTGTATATCACAAACGTCAATCGATAAATGCTTCGAATTATTAACAAGTTCTTCTTCATTATACATAAAAAAAAAAATTTGCTATTTATGCATTAAGTCAAATAAATAAAATACCAGAATCAATAGACTTTAATCAATTACTTACTAAGGACTTATTTAAACCAATTTGTATCTTAGCAGTCAAGCAAAATGATTATCAATTAATTATGAAAATTTTGGAAATTTCAAACGATTTCAATACTTTATTCGTGTTAAAGCCGGTAATTGAATTCCTCAGCGTCGAAACCGTTGTAAACTTCATAAGAAAGACGGTTAATTCGGTTGATATTACAACACTTTTTGACTCAATTGACTTGTTTACAAATCCAAATGAATTGTTTGAAATATTTAATAATATTCGTAAAAATAAATCATCAATTTTGGAATTATTCGATTTACCAAGTATAAATAAATTAAAGACGGCTTTGATTAAGTTTAATAATGATGATTTAGAAAAATATGTTTTGACACCATTTGATGATTTCGCACTTTTATGTTCGAATGAATTAAATAATTCAGTTTCATCAATTTGTTGGAAACTTTTATCTAATAATAATGACGAAGTTAGTTCGCAATGTTTGTTTAAGTTTGCATTAAACCAACAAGAAAAAACAATTCAATTTGTTGAATCATTTTTCGGTATAATGCAAAATGCAAGTGAAATTAAAACGAACATTGCTATTAGTTATATATCAATATTCTTATTAGCTTCGAATACTAAAGAACCTTTTCTCTCTATTAAATTACATTTGCAAGCAAATCCAAATGATGCAACAAATGAATTATTTCATTCGTTGGAGCCGAGTTTAATTGCATTGTCACCAAAAATCACAAAAATTCATTTGAACATTTTGGAAGAAAAGTCATTAGGCGAACTTGATGAAATAATTGGGGCTTTAAAGTTAAGGAAACTTGTTTAGGAATAAATATATATGTTTTAAAATTAATTTTTTTTGGATAAAAATATAAATTTATTTGATATTATAGTAATAGATTTAATATCATTTTGGGTTTAGTGTCAAATGTTTGTTTAACGATTTTTGTTCAAGTAATTTAACTATTTCTATTTGCCAAGTTGAGATGCCAATAGAAGTCCTGCATATAATATTTTGAGCAAAATTATCTAAATATTATTTTGAAATCCAAAATTAAGAAAATAAACACCAAATTAAACAAGTAAATAGTATTATCTACTTGAATCTATGATTGAACATAATTTTCTTGAACCAAACATTGTAAAAAACAACCATATTGTTGATTTTGTACATTATATGCTTAAAGCTAAATTACCAATCTATTTAAGGGAAAATGATAATGTAAATTATGAAGAACTATCAAAGAATGATTGGGAATTACATAAGAAATTAATTAGAGAATGACATAATCCAAATGAAATTGTAAAAATAATCCGAAATGATGAAGTAGAAAAACTTCAAGAAATATCATCACAAACAAATTTTGATTTTAATCAAAAAAATTGAACCATCACTTTATGAAAGATGTTCACTTGTTAATGAAGATAATGTTTCATTAATTGATTATGCAGCATTTTTTTTCAGCAGTTAAATGCTTTAAATATTTACTTATGAATGGAGCTAAAGTAGAAAACACAGGCAAATATGCAATTGCAGGAGGAAATGAAGAAATAATTCATTTATGTGAACAAAATTATTCATCGTTTGAAGATGTATATGAAACAGCAATTATTTTTCATCGAAATGATATCTTTAAATATTTTTATGATAATAAATTAAAAGAAATTAATAATTTAGAAGAATTAGGAAAGCTTTGTATTTTATATCATAATTATGAAATATTTTCATTTTTACTTAAAGAAGGAATGAAAATCAATGATGATATTATTAATGAAGCAGCAATTATTGGAAATATTTTTTTAGTTGAAGATTTTCTTAAAGATCATTCAATTCCGCATGATATATTGGTATTTTCAGCTGAATCAGGAAATATTGAACTTGTTAAATAAAAAAAAAAAAAAAAAGGAATTGATATTAATGATGAAAATATTCAACTGTTTCATTTGATATTTATTTTAATAATTTGCTATTTCAAAATAATATTTGGAAATTATTTTGAATATTTTATACAGCGCTTATGAACGCATCTTGGTTTGGTCATACAGAAATAGTTAAATTACTTCTTGAACAAGAAGGAATTGATATAAACCGCGAAACTATTTATTTCTTTTTTGTATAGTTTATTTTAATAATTTGATAATTCAAAAAAGTATTTGGAAATTATTTAAATTATTTAAGACAGCACTTATTTGTGCATCTATAAATGGTCATACAGAAATAGTTAAATTATTTCTTGAACATAAAGGAATTGATATAAATCACGAATGTATTTATTTGTTTTATTTATTGTTTATTGTAATAATTTTGGATTTCAAAATAATGTTTGGAAATTGTTTAAATTATTTGATACAGCACTTATTTATGCATCTGAAAATGGTCATTCAGAAATAGTTAAATTACTTCTTGAACAAGAAAGAATTGATATTAATGCTAAAGATATTAATTTGTTTTATTTTCTATTTAATTTAGTAATTTGGAATTTTAAAATAATATTTGGAAATTATTTATATTATTTGATACAGCACTTATTAGAGCATCTTCAAATGGTCATACAGAAATAGTTAAATTACTTCTTGAACAAGAAGGAATAGATATTAATGCTAAAAATATTAATTTGTTTTATTTTCTATTTATTTTAGTAATTTAGAATTTTAAAATACTATTCGGAAATTATTTAAATCATTTGAAACAGCAATTGAATTAGCATTTATAAATAGCAATACAAAAGTAATTGAATTATTTCGGAAACTAAGGGGAATTTTAATATAATGCTGCATGAGCAATTGATGTAGCACCCCATTGATTAATAAATGAACATTTTTCATGGTGCAATATATTGATCAAAAATCAAATTATGTTTGTGATGATATTTCTTAATATGCAATTTCACTTGGATTAAAAAAACTAACTAAAAAAATTATTTTGGCTTTGTGGTGATGTTTTAGGCATAACTTCTTAGTTTATCTCACATAAGTTGTTTTCAAAAATTTTATTAAGAAGATAATTTGATTCATTTGTTTATTGTTTCAAAAAAATTCACAAAAATAGTGATTAAATTTTTCATAACACTTATTATAAAGTTCTGCTTCTTATGACTCAAGTGATTTTATATATTTTAAACATAATCTATCATCATCTTTTGAAATAAGAAACGAATATAAAATACTACAATTAATAAAATTAAATGAATATTTATCATCAAAAAAATTCAATGAGTCATCATTTTTCATTTTTGTTCAAGTAATTCAACTATTTCATTATGATGCAACAATAAGTGCTTCCCAAAATAAAACATGTAATATTTAAAATTTCTTCTTGCAAAACAAGCATAAATATTTTGGCGATTTACTAATGTTTAGCGGAAAGTGGACTGTCTGAAAGAGCCCAACCTTCAACAACGCGTACACCAATTGGATCAGGGTTCTGTTTAAAGTTAACAAATTCCATTGTGTGTTGTAAGATTTCTTCATTCGTATCAAGATTCTTTACCTTAACACTGTAGCGAATAGCTGCCCAATCATCCTTGATAAGCATATTATCGAATTCACCCAGTTCCATGGTGTAATGCTGGAAAAGTTGTCCCATCATATCTTTATATTGTTGCAATGTTAATCGATGACCATAAACATTATAATGCGCATCTGGTTCGTACAGTGTGTTACACCATTCTAGCCAGCCACCATATCCACCATTCCAGTTCTTGAATCCATTAACAAGACGATCACGGATCGCATCTTCCATATTAGGGTCCACTTTGTACCTTTTGAGTTTCCGACATTATAAAAAATGATTGTTTAGAAAAAATTCCACCGGAGATGTATATTCTCGGTGAGCACCTTTCAATTCACCGTAAACTATTCAATATCCGATTTTCATAACTTTACTTATCACCGGGGATCAATTTCCTAAGAAAAAATGAATGCAATTGACCACATTTTTTGAAAAAAATAAAAGTGTCAATAAACCCGAGTTGGTTATCAATCTTGAAGATGCACGAAAAAAACAAAAATACATTTAAGTTTTGCCTCGTTTTTTGTAAAAAATTAAATGCATTTTCCCCTTTATTTTTCTCGAAAAAAATTATTCAAATCATTTTAATTATATGTTCTGATCAGAGATTTAAAATTTTGTTTATTATCATGAATGTCATATATTATTGTTATATTTATAATCTTTTAATTGGTTTAACAGCACTTCCTATTAAAAAATTGTTAATTAACGAAATATCTGTTTCTAAAGAAATGTTCTTTTGATGTTTACAGCGAATAAAAATAAATAAAATGAGTAAATACTTATTTTGATATTATATAAAGAGCTACTACTACTATTATCCAAATAATTTTTAGTCTACATCAAGCAAAACGAAATAAAAAACACTTTTGTTGTAACATATTTCACTGTATAAGTTAATTTTTTGTGAGGTATGGCTCATTCCAATGGGAGTTCCAGGATTCTTCAGGTGGATTTCAAAAAGGTATCCTTTAATCAGAAAAAATTTAGGAGACCCATCAAGGCCAGTTTTCAACAATTTGTTCATTGATGCCAACAATATTATTTATAGAGCAATTACATCCACCAATACAACAGTATGTGAACTTACTTCAGACTTACTTTCCGAGATCCTTCGTTACCTTGACCTTTTGGTTCAAGTAATAGAGCCAACTGATTTAATATTCATTTCTTTTGATGGCCCACCTCCTGCTTCAAAAACAAATCAACAAAGAGTTCACAGGTATCAAAACTTTTTAAATCCGAATTCAAGTTCTTTAAACTATTCAATTTCTCCTGGCACAGAATTTATGTATCAAATTCATTTGGAAATAATAAATTTCATTAAAAAACAAAAAGTCTCAGATCTCAAATGGGCAACCCCTAAGGTTATTTATAGCAGTGCTTTTACTCCAGGAGAAGGTGAACATAAAATCGCAAGTTATATCCGTGAATGCCGATTAGATCCAGATTGGAATCCAAATCAAGTTCATTGTATATACTCTTCTGATTGTGATCTTATATTTTTGGCATTGCAAACACATGAACCATATATTTGCATATTACGTGAAGCTGATGCTGCCAATTTTCAACGTGAATTCCAATCATTTGAACCCAAGTTAAGTGGCATGAAATGGTCTCGTAATGATTTTGAACTTGTTCATGTTTCATTAATTCGTGATTATCTTCAAATTGAATTCAATACTACAGGGGAAGAACTTGAACGAATTATTGATGATTATGTTGCACTTTCTTTCTTTATTGGTAATGATTTTATTCCAGATGTTCCCGAAATCGATATCAAAAAGTACGGTTTTAACGATATCATTGAAGTCTATCAAAAAGTCATGAAAAGTAGTGAAAATTATTTGGTCGAAGATGGCACTTTTAACAAAGAAGTTTTATACAACTTTGTAAATGAAGTTGTCAATTTCTTACGACAAAAATATGCTTCTTCAGAAGATATTAATGTTGGTGAAGAAGAATTAAAAGCTCTTTATACAGAACATAACAAACAATATATCTTATCAAAATATCCTGAACATACCGAAGATTTTGATGAATTCATCGAAAAAATATCTAAATCTTTTATTGAAGCTATCACATGGGTATTAAAATATTATCATTCAGGCTGTTGTTCATGGAATTGGTATTATCAATATCATTATTCACCACCATTAGAGTTTATTCTACCATATATCAAAGATTATGAACCTGAGTTTGAAGAAGGAATACCTCGTTCACCTTTACAAACACTTTTAGCAATAACCACACCTAAATCATATCAATTATTACCAAAATCTTTACAATCTTATATCACTGATCCTGAATCACCAATTTATAGCATGTATCCAACTGACTTTAAAGTCGATCAAAATGGTAAAAAAGAAAGTTGGAGAGCGACGTATCTCTTACCGATGATTGACTTTGATTTGCTTGACGAAGTATTCAAAAAGTGCTCGAGTGAATTCACTGACGATGAACAACTTCGCGATAAATCGGAATATACTTTTGTCTTTGATGAAAGTTTAGAAGAAGATATCATTCTTATTTCTCCTATTTCCCCATTACAATCTGTTCTTTTATCAACTGAAATCCCATCATGTATACCAACATTTAATAACACACAAATAACTCATGATATTCGTGTAGTACCAATTCAAATGTTTGGACAAGTATCAAATTATCCTTCAATGGTTATCACGCCAAACATAAATCAAAATTACAAAGATTTGAAAAGTGTTGGCTCATTAATTAACGCGCAAATCTTATTTGATTGGCCTTATCTTTGTCCAGGATTAGTTATCTCAGCAATTGATAAAGATAACATATTAGGAAATGATCGAATCATTAAACCAAGACCGAAATCTATGCAATGTTCATCATTATCAATCAAAACTGATCTTTTACGAACATTAGCATTAGATATTAATGATGATAATATCCTTTTAGAAGTTAAACCTATGAACAATAATGGTACTTATCAACAAAAATCTTTGATAATACCAATACAATTAACTTTACCAATTAAATCTAATGAAAAAATTTTAGATAACTTTAAAGCGCCATCTGAAATTATATTACCAAATGTAGGTGATAAATTGGTATGTATCGATGGTATGGCGAAAGGTTTCGTATGTGTTCTTGAAGAAATTCTTCAAAATAATTTAATGAAAGTTAACGTGCTCCAACAAACGTATCCCTTCGGAATGAAGAAACTTTTTGATGAAGATAAACAACATTGGGTTACAACACATGATATCGTTAAAGCGGTTGGCGGCATATCGTTCAGGGCACTCCGAACCGCTGTGACGACCGTTATTGTGAAACCGTTTAATACTAATATAGCATTTGCTCTTTATAATTTTAATCATCAAATAATTGAAGGTTTTTGTAAGCTTTCACATGCATCTGCTAATGATTATGTTTACCCAGCTTCAATTGTTCCATTGATTGTTACATATTTCCAAAAAGCTGGAAATTTGAAATCACTGATCATGAAGTCTATACAGAATGGAGAGAAGAGATTCCCTCCTGTGACCCTTGAACAGCTTTATGGAGGTGATTCACAATATCAAAATGAGAAATTTGAAGATCTCCAAAAATGGCTCACCGAGAACTCTCCAGCTTCCAAATCGCCACTTGTTAGTGCTGCAGTGGATACAGTTTCGCCTGAGTGTTTGGTTGGTGTTGAAAAAATGTTAATTGATTTCAAATCTAAAGTCGTTAATAAGTCAATAGAAGTCGATCAGCGTAAGCTCTTGTGGAGGCAGAAGCCAAATCCATCGCCTACGGCCGAGATGCCGCCACTTGGGAAAAGAGTAATTTCTATTGCATCTTCAGGTGCGGCGACATTTGGCGAAATGGGTACTGTTATTGAAACGAATGACGTTGAGGATACACTCGTTGTGTTGTTTGACCACGAATTAACATGCGGAACACGGCTTGAGGGAAGGCTGAAGACGAACAGAGGCATCAGGCTCAATTTGGAGGACGTTTACGTATTAGCGAACTCATAATGATAATAAACGTATTTTAATGAATAAATTTTCTTCGTTAGCACATTAAAATTTGTTCTGAAGTAACAAAATGTTTTAATATCTTCTAAATCCTATCAAATGATATTTTGTTTTATCAGCAGAATCAGGAAACATATCACACCAAAAATTGATGTTAATTGTAAAGATATTTGTTGAAACATTTTCTAGTCAACAATCATCTTTAAAATTCATAGATAATTTGCACATTTCCTCATAAATGTTGACTTCCAAAGAGGCGAATTTCGTACAGGTAATACCAGTTATCTTTTAGAGCGAATGTATGAACGGAAAATGATTCCACCACAATTACATAGCAATCTATATCCCAAACGGTTATACTTTATCCATCATTTAGAAGAGACAACGTCAAATCATAGTATTCCCGATATACCATATATTCATCATAAGTTTGAATTTTCACGTACTGATTTAACCAAAAACAATTATGCACTTCTTAAACAATATGTTAAAAACGGAGTTACACCATCAGAACTATTAAATGCAATTCGTGATGATGATGTTGTTGAACGGCTTGTTAAAAATTTAAAAGATTATAATCCTTTATCTAAAATTGATCAATCGCTTTATGAATGATGTTCATTCATATGTAAAAACGCTTCAACGTTATTAGATTGTTGTTTATATTTTGGTTCTGTTAATTGTTATCAATACTTAATATCTAAAGGAGGTGAATTTTCACGATTTTCGGGAAATTTTGCGATTGCTGGAGGAAACCAAATTATTTTTGATGATTTTATGGGTAGAGTTAAAGATTATAAAACAGTTTTCCGAAGACCTTTTACTACTGCAATTAAATTTCATCGATATGATATCTTTGTTTATCTTTTTAAGGATGAGAAGTTTTGTATTGATATGAATGAAGCAATTAAGAAATGTATTGACATAATAGTTTTCGAATTCTTTCATATTTAATTGAACATGGGAATCTTGATAATAATGATCCAGATATATTAATGGAAGCTGCTTCGAGTGGAAACATTGAAATTGTGAGAGTTTTATTAAAAAGTTTTAATAATGATTTACCAAAACATATTTTGTATTATTCTTGCGTTTCTGGTAATTATGAACTTGTTAAATATATCCTTGATATCAATAAAGATAATGATTTTTTAATCGATGTTAATGTGGTTGATGTTCTTTCGTTGTTTTTGGGATTTGTTTTAGTCTTTTCGTTCTTTCATAGCTTTTTGGGTAGAACAGCACTTCATGAAGCCGTCGATAGATGTTTCATAGAAATTGTGAAATTACTTCTAGAGAGAAAAGACCTGAATATCGATGGTGGTGTTTATGTTTTATTATATAAATTTTCTGTATATTTATTTTGTTTAACAACCACTTATGCTTGCCGCTAATCAAGGGAATTTAGAAATTATAAAATTAATGTGGAAAAAGGTAAAAATGTTAATGCTGTTGATGTTTATTATTTTTGTTTTTCATTTGTATTAAGAATTTTTCGGTTTATTTTTTTAATTAAAGTTTATTTTAATGTTTGAGAAATGCTTTAATAGAAGCAACTAGGCGTGGTTATATTGATGTTGTTAGATTTCTTTGTAATGATGGGGTTGATATAAATCATAAGGATGTTGTTTCATTTTGTTTTCTGATTTTTTAATTTGTTGTTTAAAAATTGTTTAATTTTATTAGAACAGCTTTTACCCATGCAGCTTTGAATAATGTTACTGAATTAATAAAGTTTTTCTTGGGGAAGTCTGAATGCACTGTGGATAAAAAAACCTTTACAGTCATTAAGAAATTTAATAATAAATAATTATTAATTGCATCGAAAAAACAAAGAAAATTTCATCAAAGGATAAATGCTTCATTGCATAAAAAGCGTAAAAATTTTAATTTTTTGTGTTTTAAAAATATTTTTTAGTACTATTTTAAAATTATAGTGATTTGTATGAACAATGAGTTGTCTTTGAAAATTTAATAAATATAGTGAAATTACTTTTGTCAAATTGCCTTCTTTTGTTGCCTTGCAACGTGTAAATTCATCATATCTATTTCTTAAGCATGGTATTTTGCATTTTATCAAGTAATTTTTGGATTTCTTGATATGATGTTTCTCTTGTCTAATTAGAAATCAAATCTAAATAAACAAGACTTTTTGTTTAGTTTTCGAAGAATAATATTATTGTGTTGTTAAAATTGATTTAAATTAAATTTTTTATTATTTATAATATATTTTTTATATTTAATCACATATTTTAAAGAACAGTTTGAATTTTACCTGATAAAAAAATTGTCTTTTGAAAATCTTCAATAAAAAACATATCATTGGTTTTTTTATATGCCCAAATGAATGATTTTTTTTCTGGATCGCAGTCACAGAGGCATAGAAACAAATTTTATAAGTCATTGATTGAAAATCGAGAACTTCAAGAAAGTCATTTCCAGGATGTATATGAACAATTTCTTCTTGTTGGAGCTTCAAAAGAATCCAAAAATATTGTTAAACCACATATATTATTTATGTATCCAGCTAAACTTTTATATGACATGGAAGAATATCAAACTTTTATTGATCTTTGTTTTCCTAATGGATTTCAAAGAATTAACGAAACAAAAAATTACGTATATCAGTATTTTGTATTTCGTTTAAATGAACATTCAAATAGAAGTTCATTGTATGGTATTTGCTTTCAACATTTCTTTAATTTTACTAGCAATGAATTTTGTAACAATGGATCTTTCTATAATAGTTATCCTTTGTGTTATTGTGTCTTAACCACAGTACCAATCATTTCAACTCATTTCTTTTTTGTTAATTTTTGTTTGAAAACTCTTTCGAATAAAGAAACTTTCATTTATCAGAAAGGAATTGCTGAAAAATATATACCACCTTCTGAAGAAGAAATAAGACTTCTTCAAAATATGGTTTATGATAATGGAGGTCAAAGAGTAAAAGACATTAAAATACCTATTTTTTTCATACAAGAGTTACGCTTATATAAGGCTTTGACTGTAGGAAATGAGTGTTATTCAATTAATTTATCAAAAAGTTTCTCAATTATAATTCCAGGAAGAGATAGTATATTTGAAAATATCTGTTACACAACAATAGATTGCCTTTTTTCAACCCTTTCAGTTGGAAATATTGTAAAGTTGATTAGCATACTTTTGCTAGAAAAATCAGTGTTGTTTATTTCGACTAATCTTAGAAATCTTTCATTTTCTATTTTTGCTTTACAATCTTTACTTTTCCCTTTTCAATTCAATGGAACATTTGCACCAATTCTTTCAACCACCTCAAATTATCTTGATTTATTACATTCACCTGTTCCTTTTATACATGGAATTTATCCTTGTAATAATTTAAAAGTTCCAAAAAATGTAATTCTAGTAGATATGGATATAGATAAAATATATGAAGAAGTAGAAACACCAATGTTTCCAGGATCAAAGAAACTAATAAATAAAATTCAGGAAATTTTAACTAGGTTTTTATCTGTAATTACTCTACCTCCAAAATATAAAACCATTGTGTTTTTTCAATCAAATAAAATCAATTCTGATTTTTTCGAAAAAATAAATCATCTTGAATTTCCACATTGCCCTGGGATAATGTATTATAAATTTCCACAGAAATATTTATTTACAGATAAGGTTGTACGATACATTATTTCAACATTTAAAAAGAATTTTACGCCAGCATTAGAAAGGATCTTAATACCATGTTTTGTTGAAACATCGTATTTTAATCAAAAATTACTAGATAAGGTTTTGATGAATCTTCCAGAAAATGAAAGAAATTTTTTTGAACTGTTTGTTTGTTCTTCAAATTTTCATGCTTTTTGTAATGTTAAAGATGAAAAAAAGATATTAAATTCTGATAAATCGAATTAAATATCATTATTGTTTATCATCATATAAAAAACTGTTATTAAATTAATTAATAAAAATATATTTTATTTTGATTCATATTATTTTATTAAATTTTTAATGTTTTATTTAATTAATAATGTTGAAACAATAAATCAAAATCTGATTGGAATTCCATAAAATTCATTTCTTTCCAAGAATCAGAACAAAAATACAAATCAAAAAAATCATCATCATAATCATTATTTTCTTCCTTTTTAAAGAAATTCAACGGTCTATGTTTCATTAGCCAATTAAATCTATTCTTTATTGTTATCGAAGAATAGTCAGGGAAAAATCTTGCAATTTTAGACCACTTATTTCCCATTTCTTTTTGCTTCTGAAGAAGTAATGCATCTTCTTCAGGTGTCCATCGATTTCTAACAAGATTTGGATCTAACATTCCTATCCATCTTTCTCGACATTGTTTTCCATTACGTGTTTTGACTTTCTTTGAAATAGCTGTCCAATGTGGAACGCCTATTTCTTTCACAGCTTCTCTTAGTTGGTTATCTTCTTCTTCATTCCATTTCCTTTTTATGTGATTTCTTTTACAATTCATTTTAATAAATGTTAATTTTTTCCCAGTGATTTATACCTTGAAAGTCTAAATTTTTGGGATTTTAATGATTCAATTTTGATATGAATGTGAAATAATATTCAAAATATCTTCATCAAAAGAGAATTCAATGAATAATGGTTTGTTTTTCACAAGAAGTTTACCAATTCTCTTATCTTATTGAATGAAGTTATGGTCAGTTTTTCAATTGAAGAGAACTTAAAAAGCTTCAAAATAAAATTTCTAATACAATCTTCGCTTGTTAAATTTTGGAAAAAGATAACTTTTATCGTAATTCATAATTTTTCTTTAATCATAATTCCTCTTGATAACATGTTATCAATATAACATATACTTTTTTTGTAAATCTATTGATTTGCACAAATTTAATTTTTCTTTTTGTTTAAATATAAATATGAAACTGCATTAATGAAATTATCAAGCTTTAATAAAAACATAAATAGGACTTTTAAAGAATCTAATTAATTCTAAACTGAGTTTTAATCTTTCTCCAGTTTTGGCGCCAAAAACACACCATCAGCCCACTTTTGACAAGGTGTATTCAAACAGACATTGTAAATCAAACCACAGATGTACGAACTATTGTCCAACCACGAGCCCCACTTTATATTTCTTTCAAACAGTGGGTACATTCAGTTTATGTTTGGTGTTTTTTTTGCATTTCTTATTCTACTTATTCTTTCAGTGAAAAAGAAATTCTTTCATAACATATGGTTTTTTGTAGGTCCTCTTATATCAGGTATTATCTTTAACACCTTACCAAGCGCGGTCAGTTCTCCACTTCGTTTATTTATTCAGTTTCTCGATTTTCCAATATGTGTGCTTGAAGCAGTATTATATGTTCAACTTGTTGCATCAGTTTCACGTTTTCTTCTACAAAAATTTTCACCAAACCCAAACAAATCTATTCCAGAGAGATCATTGTTATTTATTATTGTTAATTCAATAATTTCCGTTATATGTCTTACGATGGGAATTATCTTTCTTCTATATGGTTTTGACATAAGGCTTCTTCGGAAAACGCATGGTGCTGCTTTTGCAGGTTTAATTGGAAGTTTCATTCTCACAATCACAGCCGACAATGGGATCATTTCAGATCCATGCCTTGTCTTTCTCCGAGTCTCATTATCACTTTCACCCATCACGTCAGCCTCTGCCGGCTTTCTAACTGTTATTCTTCGCTTATTTTTAGTGATTTCATCGTTCATCTCAGTGAAGTTCAACTACGGCGAAGAAAAGAAATTACTAAAAAAGTCGAACAATTCGATTGTTGAAACTGTTTATTATATAACAAAGAGCGTAACATCTAAGCGAGCTGGAACAGCACTTGTTTGCTTACTTGTCTCATTTGTGTTCCTTTCACAAGACGCTTTCATACGACCAACTCCGCAAATTTGCGATTGGCAATCAATACTTTGTCCGGCAGTTTATATATTCTTTTTCTATTTCGAAATATATAATTTTCAGAGTGCACTTTAATGAATAAAAATGATTTTAATATTAGAATGTATTTTATAAGTATCGTTTAATAATAAATATTTATTGGAAATTATCCCACAAGTTTGTATTCTGTTGCTCAGGTTGCTTTTGATATTGGTAAGACTTAGTTAAAACATGTGGAGAGTTAACATGGGTGAAAGGAGGCAGTGGAATGTAAACCATATTTGGATTTTGTTGGATCTCTAAAACATTCGGCATACTTGGCGTCCCAGACAAATCCTGTTGTAGGTTACAATTCCGATTCTGTAATATATTAGAAAGAGGCATTCTCTGTTGAATTATGATTTGATCACCATTTTTTATATCATGCTCACCAAAAGTTAGGTTTTCATCGAGGAAATCATTATTAATCCTATACCGTATGGTTAGAGGATCAATAGATTGACTTTCGCAGTAAGCACGCAAAGCAGCGCCAATTGTGCGGCACTTTTGGACGGTTAATGCCGTTGAACTCCCATCAACGCCGATTATTGATACCGTGATCGGCTCGTTGGAGTTCTTGTCATCCAAGTGGTGGACAATGATTGTGTTGTTGCTCTTGATATGGAATTGAAGGGCAGTCATTTCTGGAGGAAGCTGAACTCCATGATACATGAAATAATACAATTTTTGATCGACATTCTGCTTTTTACAATAAGATTCAAATGCACAACTTAGTGGAGCTGTTTTGTTAACAAAGATATGTATTAATGGAAGTCTGGTTGATTGGAACATAACTTTAATTTTGGTTCCATAAGAATAAGAGGTTCGTTTCTTGTTCTCTTTGATTCCATTAATAATGGCTGGGAAAGTACAAGCATCAAGGATGAACTTTGGGTTAGAAGATAAAAATGAATTAATAAATATTTGTAATTCAGGTAATGTCATGTCACCATAATGAATTCTAACAAAAGCCCCATTAGAAGAATCTATTATAGAGTAAAATGGTGATGATTTAAACTGATAAGTTGTTGTTAACCAATTTCCTGACTTATCAGATCTGCTTAAATGAATAAATTCAAACTTTGGTGAAACTGTTTCTGCAAACTTTGGATCAAAAAATTGTTTGACAAAAGTTTTCCTATTTGAAAAATACAATAACAAAAATTTTTGTGCATTGTAAGCTTTCAAGCAAGACTCCATGATACGTATAGAAACAGGTGTGAATTTAAGTGGTTTTTTGAAGGAAGGGAGGGAACCCTCTCCTTCAATGTTTGACATTTTTTAGGTCGACCGTTTGAATTTAATTTTTCAATTTTTTGTGACAAATTCTTCAGAATTTTTCTTTGGAAAATAAAAAAAATTGAATGGTTTATTTGCCATTCAATACTTTATATAATACTTTTCTATAAAAAAATCGGTGAAAAAAAAAAAAAACAGATGGAATCCGTTTTTGCTAAATAATGGAATATAATTAGCCAGAACATCAAACAATCCCAGTAGATAAACTCTAGAGTTGATTTCAAAAAGTTATGGGAAAAAATTTATCGTATCTTGATATCAGAAATTATTAATGGATTTGATGATTTTTTACCAAAAATAAATATTATATCTAAGACTTGCTTGAAGGGTCAAAGTAAGTTTTAGGTGTAATTTTTTTCTTGAAATTGCTAAAAATGATAATATTTCATTTATAATTCATGCAAATAATTTTACAAAGAAGCATAACACTATAACTCAAAAAATTAATCCTATGACTTTGATATTCTCTTTTGGAAAGTTCCATAATATTTTTATATTAGCAATTTGAACTTATGAATGAAATAAGCCTTAACTCTTTCTAAGGAAAATTTACATCTTGTGATATTTGTATTGCGATTTTGATAGTAAATATAGATTAAATGATAACTAAAATGAAAGCAAATAGGTTTTTCAACGATAGAAAGGAATGAAAGGAAAATCATCGTATTCATATTCAAAAACCCAAAACCGTTTTGGGTGTTCAGTAGACATGTGATGCGAAATAATTTATGGCCGTTAGCTGAGAACTGTCAAGGAATGCATATAGGGTATAAATCTATAAAGAAACAAAAAATGAAAATTGAAATGCAACGTGGAAGGTTTGACACATCCAAGGAAAAACTTGATGATACGAGTAAATTACATAAAGATTATGAAAATATTAAAATGGCTTTTGATTCAGGTAATTTATATATTTTTGATTCAGCCCTTCACGAGCTTAGCCTCCTTACAACAATGTGCTATTTTCCTGTTGATGAACAATTTATTAATTGTCAAATTCCACAAATTTTAATTCAAGCAGGATTAATTAAAGATTTAGAATACCCTCCGAATGTTATACACAGTGCTCTTTCCATTATTGATAATTTAACAAGCGATGTTGATGATGGATTTTTTAATTTTTTTGCACAAATTGATATTATAAACAAACTAATTTTATGCATAACCATCGAAGATGTTAAGGGGACTACCTCGATTTTAAGTATCCTCACCAATTTTGCATCAGCTAATACTATTTTATTATCTGTTATTTTTAACTCATTACCTATTGGTGTATTAGTTGATCTTCTTACGTTAACTCCATCTAACGAGTTACCAACCAATGCATATGAATATATTAATTTTATGCGATATCATGTTGCTGCATTACTCTGTGAGCTTAGTAAATCGGATTTTTCTGAACAATTTGATACTTTTTTTAATGCTGTAAATTATTTACTTGAATGTAAGATACCACAAACCGAAACATTTATTCTCTCTATCTTACATCAATTATGTCAGAACACTGTTTCAACTGAAATTGTATCCAAAGATCCAAGGATTACAGATCTAATAAATTTTGTGATTCAAGAGAAACCTGACTTCCGAAGTTTATTAGCTACGATGAAACTTGTGCGTAAATATATGAAATATTTGGAAAGACCTGAAGAGTATCCACGAATTGATTTCGTTTCGATGGTAAAACTTTTAGAAATAGAATCAGATGAAGTTGCAGAAGATGCCGCAATGTTTATAGAAAAAAGCATTGGGATATATTTCATGCATGAATGCTTCCGTGCGATTAATGTAGTTCCTTATTTTCAATCTGGTTATGTATCACATGGATTCGGAGTAAGGAAAATAATAATTTCGGCGCTAACAACATTAATATATAATTCAACGCAAGAAGAAATTATGCATTATAGTCAGCATGGTGTTACAGAATTATTAACAAAATCACTCGAAATTGATGACGATGACTTAATCTGCAAAATTTTTAGAGCATTGACTTTGTTGTTTAGATTCCCTTATATAAATGATGAAGGAATTAATGTCGTAGAATACGAATTCGAGGAAAATGATGGAATGGAATTACTAAAAGAGGTAAATTATCAAGATGAAAACGTGTATGAAGCGGTAAGAGAATTCACACAAATATTTGAAGAAGAAGAAGAAACACACGAAGGGTGGTGATCATTAAAAGTTGTATTAATCTGAGGATATAACATTAATAAACATAAAAATATATATAATATTGATTAGGTACATTATTATTTTTTTAAATAAGTTAACCCAAATAGATTTTTTTTCATTTAACATTAAATATTTTAATAGCTTTTTCGACTTGAAAAAATTCTGTTGAGGAAACGATCAAATTACTTTTAACGAGCTCTATCGTAATTTTTTTGAGTGAATTTACTCATTTTATCTTCTATAAGTGTTTTGGGGTTTAAACTTTACTAACATGACAAACAGTTTGTTATAAATATCAACAATTGAAGGAATAAATTTTGACCAAAATTTACACATCTATAAAATTTAATTAATTGGGAAAATGGTTTAAAGAAATTCAATGTAATTATCATTTGAAGAACAAATTGTATACAGATGGAAAGATGTGATATAAAATTACAACCAAAAAAGTCTTAAATTGTAGTTATAAAACTACCAGCTTTTATTAAGCTATTTAAGGCCATGCTTGATCGGCTAAGGTGTAGTCATCAACATATGGGTTCCTGTTACCTTGTGTCTTGTTGATGCGATCGTTACGCGTGAGTTCTTGATCAGTTGGTGGATGTTCTCTATTCCACTTTAAGAAGGTATTGAGATCACCAACTCGGGAGATATCATATGAATCGTACATTGTGTAGAAGTAAAGGATACCACGGGCAAGTTGACCACGATCTGCAAGTCTTGGCATGAATTTGTTACCATTAATTAAGCATGAGTATTCATCTGGGTTGGATGGAACAGAGGTTGTGCATTCCATATCACGGCAGAACTTCTTGCATTGGCTGTAATCAACTTCAGCAAATGGATAGTTAGATCTAGCATTGTTAATCTTGGCAGCTGATGGGTAAAGATGGTGAAGATCGGAAACCATTGGCTTTTTTTCGTTAAAGAAGCTTTGTGGAACGCTGTGTTCACAGTTAACATATGTTGCAGATGGTTTTGATGACTTTCCGCAAGTCCATGGATATGTTGTACCAGAGTACATCAAAAACATTTCTCCATCAGTGCAATCAACATCATTGTACATGTAAACACGTGCAGTGTCATATGAATATGCAGTATGGGAAGCATACTTCTTTTTAAGTTCTGCACGAAGAGCAGATCCTGTGAGACCATTTGTTGCATATGGTCTGTTAATGATGCATAAGAGAAAGGCAAACATTTTTATGATTTTTCCTCATGGATAACATTGAAAAAGCGTACTAACCGGAAAATCAATTCAAATCCTCAACTTGCATACACAATTTTAAGCATGTATCGTTTTCCGATAATTAAAGTTGGCATTTGACAAAAAGCGTTCAAATTTTGGCACTTTTTGCTACAACATTCACGATCATTAATGATAACTTTTCCATTTTGTTTGATTTTAAACAATTTATAATTACATTTTTTAAAATAAATCACCAGACATATTCGATTTATTATAAATAGCAATATGATAACTAAATATCAATTTTAGATTGAGAAATTGATGTTTTTGATAGTTCAAAACCAGAAACTTTTTGACTCAGGCAGATCAATTCTAATACAAATCGATGTCTGAACTAATTAGTTTTCCAAAATTGAATGCTTATAATCGTCATTTGCCGGCGGTTAGTGAAGTTGTGTTGAAATTGATCGGATTGGCTGAACAAGCATTCAAAAAATCGCTACGATGTCCAAATCATACTCCTTATTTATTATCGTAGGATAATGAGCTTTGTATATGTGTATATAATATTGAGGGCTGCAGCAAAAGGCCGACAACCTCTCCTGCTGAAAACCCATATATTGCACATAAAAGCCTCACCATTCTGAATTAAATTAATCGGAAACCTATGAGATCGGATACTTTTTTATGACAAAGGTCCATTCAAAATATTGTGTTAGTATTAAAAATTTCAAAGATTTGTATGAATTGAATAAAAATGCCCACATAACCGCCGAACTAGCCCTCTACGAATTCCATTCCCAAGCATGTATCATTCACGAGGTGTTGTATTTTTTCAATCGTAAAAAAATAGATTTATTTCAAAATAATTAATATTATAGTGAATGGACATTTTTTTGTTAAATTTGTGATTTGAAATCTTTAATATTTTTTGTTCACACGCAATAAAGGAATTCAAATTTTATATTTGAATTGATTACCAAAGTTTTATCGAAATTTGTGGATCAAGTGAAAAAAATCGCTAAAAGGCTTATTTATTTATTTCATTTGTTAAATTCGCAAATAATCGATTTTAGCATGTGCATGTCTTTTCGAAAAAAAATCGCTAGCGACAATAAATTAAAGTTTATTCCTCAATAAGTAGGTTTCAGAAATTTCTGAAACCTTGGTGTATAATCATTTGTATTGGTATACGATCATAGATACGAAAAGTTATTGTTGGGTTTAAACTTTCTTCAGAGTAATATTCAAAGAAAATTATAATTCGTAATAAAGAAATAAAAAAAAATATTCGAAATCCAATCGCTGGGGTTGGCTTCACGGATGTACATTCCAAAACAAATTAAATGTTTCATCATTTAAACTTTTCGTTTCAATTTTTTGTTTTCCATTTCTTCAATATTTGAGCCAAAACTCATAGTGAGAAAAACGTAATCCAAAGACAATTGCCTATAAAAATTTTATGAAAAAGAACAATACATTTAATTACTTCTGTTTTTTGGTTTAACTTTTTTGGTTAATAGCGGTTATCGGTTGCGTTGTTTGAATAGTTTTTGACAATAGTTTATTGAAAAATGAATAAAACTTTTGTGTAAAACCGCAGGGCACGTTTATAAAAGCCCATGATTGACAACTTTACATGAATCATTCCTCCAATTACAGCTCCAAAAAGAAAAGAAGACAAGAAAAAGTACGACGTCTCGACACCGTATGAACTCCAAAAGGGTGTGTGCGTAACTGTTGATGAAACCACAGGGCAGTTGAAAGATGTTCCAAAGAAATTAGTTGCCGTTTTAGGCCCAAGAGTTGCTGCCAACGTTGTTGAAGACAACAATATTGACTCTTCATTGTTGCCTCCAGCAGCTACAATGTACAATGGAAATTTAATTAGTGATCCGATTTCATGTGAGCATGTGGTTCATGTAGACTTCAACAGCGAAATGGGTTTTGTCGGTTTGCCTCCAGAATGGGAGAAGCTCCTCAAGGTTAACGGTATCAGAAAAGAAGAAATCATTCAAAATCCTCAAGATGTTATCGATACCATGAATTTTGTCAATAACCCATCAGAAATGACATCAACAGCTAATCAAGTCATTAATGGTGATGTTCCTCCTCTTCCAGATCTCAAAGATTTCCTTCGAAGCGATAATCCCAGAACTTTCCTTACTGATATCGAAAAGATTGACGAAGGATCTACGTGTACTGTTTATACTGCCAAGCAAAACGGCAAAGTTGTTGCTCTCAAAGAAATGATTTTGACCGAGAAAAATGAGAAAACCCTTCTTGAAGAAACACGCTTTATGAAGAGCATGAACAATCCATACATTGTTGAATTCTATTCAGCACATCGTATTGACAACCAACTCTGGATTGTCATGGAATATATGAATGGTGGCTCATTAACAAATGTTGCAACATTTTGTGATTGCCAAGAACCACACATTGCCTTCTTTGCCGAGAAGATATTACATGCACTTGAATACATGCATAGTCAAAACAAGATTCATCGTGATATTAAGACAGATAACGTACTTCTTACAACTGATGGTCAAGTCAAGCTTGCAGACTTTGGATACACAGCACAGCTCTCATCTAGTGGTGAAAGTCGTAAGTCAATTGTTGGCACACCCTATTGGATGGCGCCCGAATTAATCAGAGCACAACCGTACACTTTTTCAGTTGATATTTGGTCGCTTGGTATTTTATGCAGAGAATTGGCAGAAGGTGAACCGCCCTATGTTGAGGTACCCCCAATGAGAGCACTTTTCCTTATCGTTTCACAGGGGCTCCCCGAAATTTCAAACATCGAAAGCAGGTCACCCCAATTTTTGGACTTTTTGAATCAATGCTTAAATCCTGACCCTGCTAAAAGACCAACGGCAACAGAACTTTTGAAACATCCGTTCTTGAAGATGGCATGCGATGTAAAATACATTCCTCCTCTTCTTCAACTTGCTGCTGAACTTGCAAAAGAGGATAACTTCGAGGACTTTTAAGTAAAAGATAAAATAATCCAAAAATTAAATTTTTTTTTTCTTTGATTTAATCAAAGTGTTCATAAACATAATTTTATTTTCATTTTATAGTACTCTTTAATCGAATTTTCATAATTTCAGCATGCAAACATCAAACTCTAGAATCAACCAAACATTTGATGAAACGGGTGAAATATTGCAAATTGTCATATGGAATATGCTTTGTTTGTTATAAATTTTAATAATCATGAAATCAAAATAAATTGGAAGATAATAATCTCAAATCAAAAATATTTAATGTGTTTAAACGTATACTTCTAAAAAAAATATACAAAAGAATATTATCTTATTAGATTTGATTGAGAATAATAGAACAGAAAGTTGTTGAAAATATAAAGGCTTCATATTTGCAAATACTAGAAAAGATGAAGAAGTTGAATCTCACAGAGATACAATTTTTAATGAAATCCAAGAAAACTTTGAAAACCTTAAAAAAGACAATTGGAAACTTCATAAACAATTGACCGAAGAAGGAGATAACTCCAAATGAAATTGCAAAAGTAATTCGATATGATGAAATAGAAAAACTTCAAGAAATATCATCACAAAATGATTTTAATTTTGATTAAAGCATTGAACCATCACTTTATGAAAGATGTGATATTATTTATTAATATAGTATTGGATTAATTACTTATTCAGCATTCTTTGAGTCTATTAAATGTTTCAAATATTTAATAATGTAAATGTAAAGAACACAGATAAATATGCAGTTGCAAGTGGAAATGAAATTATCATTCAATATTTGAATATGCATATGAAACTGTATTTGAATGATATTTTTATATTTTTTAAAGTTGTTATTTGGACGCAACAATTATTCAATCAGGTGTTTATCCACACATCCACAAAGAAGAAGGAAGTAATATTCGGGTAAACGCCATTTTATTTATTCTACATAACCACCTTCCGCTACAAAAACAGCACGCGATTTGCCTTGTTGAACACACCAAGAGGCCTTCCTTTTATCAATGCAAAAGATTGGATCGCCTTTGCTTCCTTCCATTGGAACCAATGAAAAATTAAAAAATGAGAAGTTTAAACACAGATTTTTTGCGTTGAGAGACTTTGAGGCCGGGGAATAAATGAATCATCTTTTAGAGCAAACTTTGCATGAAGAGATCGCTCAAGAACATCAACGCGTGAAGTGGTGTCACTGTTAGATGAAGAACTTTCTTCTTTTATATTGTTCGTCTTTGGATCTCAAATTCAGATGCAGGGAACTCAAGAATATCGGCACCTTTGTCGTGCAATGGGTGCTTAGATGGACCTTTGTCGTATTTTCAATATGCGTTTTCTTTTTTGATGATTTGATTCGATAAAATTTACTTTGCTTTGAATTAGATGTTTTGGAATCTGGATACATGAAAGTTTGTTGCCTGGGTGTGCTAGTTGGTGTAGCTTTGGCTTTATCTGATAGAGCAGATCTTGATGATTGAATATCATTCGATGCTACTGATTCTAGCTCGTATAAGGATATCATGGATACAGTTGGTTTTATTAAAATTAATCTTATTACGACAAGAAATAACAATTTGATCTTCCGGAAAAATGCTTACATTGGATTTCTTTTGGTAAAAAAAATTCGGATGTACTTGGAATCATATTTATAGTGTGTTTGCTGTTGATAGTCCTTGAATGTCTGTAAAAAAGTTTGTATCTGGTATTGATATGATTATTTTGAATGCCATAATTTTGCAGTTTTTAATTGTTAGAAGAAGTTGTTGCGTTGTTGCTTTCATCGAAGGAAAACAACAATTTCAGCCATAACGTATTCTCCTTAGATTAGGGCCACCCCATCTGCCACTACACTTTTTCATTTTTCAATGCAAATAGCGGTTATGACGTGGGAAGCAATGGGGCGCCCCATATTCGATAAATAACCGTTTACCATTCGATTTCCCAACACATGATTCCATCAGAAAGCGACGATAATGAATATAAAATGTACTTAGATATGGTTTTTCATAAAGCCGAATCAAAGAGGATTCCACCAAAAAAGATATCAGATCGTTCTTTAATGATGCATCATCCTTGGCATAATGTTCCAATTGGACAAGCATGTCCTAAAGTTGTTACCTGTGTTGTCGAGACACCAGCAGAATCAAGATTAAAAACAACCGTTGATAATCCAACTGGTCTTCTTAAAGTTGATCGGATTCTCTTTTCTTCTCTTGTTTTCCCAGCAAATTATGGATTAATTCCCGAAACCCTGACAGATTCTAATGGGCCACTTGGAATTTTTATCCTTTGTCAGCTTTCAATTCCACCATTATGTATTATGAAAGCACGTCCAATTGGTTTAATGCCAATGCTCAACAATGGTAAAAAGGATGACATAATCATTGGCGTATGTGTTACAGATCCAGAGTATAATATCTACTTTGATATATCAGAACTTCCTCCACATAAAATGCTCCAAATCAATCAATTTTTCGAGGATAGTCAAACACTTGAACATGGGAACGCAAAGGCTTTCGAAATGGAAGGTTCAAATAGAGCAAAAAAGGAAATCCAAAGATGTAATACAGCTTATCGCGAATTCTTTCATGTCTAAAATAAAAATTATTTAGTTTCTTAGTATATCACTTATCATTCTCCATGATGTTAAAGCGTTGTATTGAACTTGATAAAATAATTATATTGAAATTACAAAATATCTTAAAAATCAATCGCTCGTATCATGCCTATTATGTTTCCATTGAATCGTTGTTATAAAAAAGAAACTTAATTTAGGTTTTGTTGAGATTAAATTTAAAAAAAAAATATTTCATAGAACAAATTTTTTCCTATTCATTTTTTATTATTCTTTGATGATTGGTTTTATGAAATTTTTACACATTGATTACGAACTATAATGTTTCCAAAAGCACAATTTTATAAATAATGTCACTTTTTGATTTTAGCAAATATGTAAACTATTTAAACAAGCGAAAAAAATTTCTTAATAGAAATGAGAAAGACTGATCACACATATTCAGAAACAACACTATCATCTCTTCTTGATCTTTGTCTAACACTGAATGCACAACAATTGAAAAGGCAATTAAAACCCATTTATTCAAAAATATATGGCTTAGATTATATCATGAATAATCAAAAGCAAAATTTACTTCATGTACTTGCTGCAAACCATGATTTTGTGAATTGGCCAGTACTTCTCAAAGGATTTGTTTATTTAGACTTAATTGATGCTTTTCAACAAACTGCACTTTATATTGCTGTTAACAACAAAAATTTTGTTGCCATACAAAATCTTGTCTTTAATGGCGCTTCTACAACTATTGAAGATGAACATGGAATTAATCCAATTCAATTAGCTTGTCAACTCAATTATGATCAAGGACTAGCAGAATTAACAAAACCATTTACAGGTGTTTATTATATAGCAAAAAATCCCATTCGAATTGCAAACATATGTATTGACCATCAATCAAAAGATGCTTTCAAAGTCTTCTTAAAAAAGCTTCCAGAAGACAAACTTAACACCACAGATGACGAAGGGTATGGTATAATTCATTATATTGTATTAGCTAATCGTATCGATTTTCTTAAAATTCTTCTTCGTCTTAATTCAGACACTCTTAATCCAAAAGTTGACATTAATCTTAAAGTTAAAATGGAAGGAAAAGTTAAGAAGACACCAATTGAACTTGCTACCTCATGTGAAATTGCTGAATATTTATATGCAAATGGTGCTACATTTAACAAGAAATCTCCTACACCCATTATATCTGATATCATTTCTCGTTCATCTCAATGGGCTACTACTGGTGTTTCCATTGGAATATCACCATTACATAAAGCCGCTATGGAAGGAGATTCCAATGTCATTAAATCATATAACGAAAGCAAAGTTGATATTGTAGATACATTTAAGATGACACCTCTTTTATATGCAATTCCAGGTTCTCAAACACAAGTAATATCATTACTTCTAGAAAAAGGCGCAGATCCTAATTTCTTTACTGGAGTTACTACTGCGTTCCATTATGCTGCTCTTAAAGGAAGTGTTAATGTCTTCAAGCAATTAGCCGCTGTTGTCCAACCCGACTTTACAAAAGACGATGCAATGGGGCGGTCCATTTTAACGTGCGCAGTTGCCAATGGGAACCCAGATCTTATATCAACTATCTTAAGCATGAATCATCCAATTGATCCAAGTATCAATATGATAATGCGTTTAACCAAAAAGTTTGATGACGCCAAAGCTTCTTTTGTATATGAAGTATTACTTAACTATAATTTTCCTCTTAATTATCCATATGAAAATAATAAAACAATGTTACTAACGGCAATTGAAACCGGTAGAACTCAATTTGCTGCAACAATCTTAAAATGTCAAAAAGGAAAAAAAATCAATACATATGAATTTGATCCAGAAAGGTGTTTAATTATATCAGTCTTAAATGAATACGCCGAAATCGTAAAGCTCTTATTACAAGCAGGGGTATCAGCTGATATAATGAATCATGGTCGACCATTATTTCATGACACTGTTAATCATAAAACAAATTTGATACGTAATGCGTTACTTGCTGAACATCCCGAATTAAATGTATCTGTCGATCAAATGGGTAATACATTTTTACATCGAGCTGCAGTTACAAATTGTACTGAAGCATTAAAAGTTTCAATTAATGAACTAAAGATTGACATAAACATAAAGAATCAAGCTGGTATTACAGCATTACATTATTTAGTACAACGACCATCAGATAATTTCCGAACTAATTTTCAATTTTTAACAGAAAATGGCGCTGATATTTATGCTGTCAATGATAAAAAGCAAAACATTTTACATATTTGTGCTGATTTTTCAAATGTTACTGCACTTCAACAACTTATCGGATCAAATGAAGAAAACTTGTTAACCGATGAGCAAATAACAACATTGTTAGCGCAAGAGAATATAGATGGCTTTAGCCCATTAGAATTTGCAGCCAAAAGAGTCAATTATAAAGCATTAAATTTAATCTCATTCCACAAGCAACTTCCAATTTTCGACTCACCATTATCAACAGAAGCATTAGATAAATATTTGGCTAAAGGTTTCTCACCGAATGCATGCAACAAAGAGGGATATTCACTCCTAATACTTTCGATACAATTGTATAAAACCGATAATTTCTTAGGTTTACAACTTGTCAACAAATTAATTAAAGCAAAAGTTGATCCAAATCTTCCAAGTCCTGAAGGCTTAATGCCAATTCATTATGCGATTAAAGCAGGAAGTACTGATATAGTGAATACGTTGATGAAAGTCGGTGCTAATTTTTTAGTTGAACCAATCATTACTGCATATGCACGAGAAAATAATCAACAAGAGATATTAGAATTAGTAAAGTTACCAGAAAAGCATGCGAGTGCTATATATGAATTATTAGCAATCCAAGATAATGCAGTACCAATATTGGGATGCATCTGTAAAAATTCTCGAACATTTGGAGGTAACCAAAATATATTATCATACATGGAACAGGTCAAGTTTATGCATCGTTTACTGGTATTATTTCGGAAACGATTTCATGTAATATATTCCGAATTAAATTTGTCCACTGAAATAGGACCATTTTTGTTATATTTCGTTGATGCCTTTTTGCCCTTGTTAAGTATAGCAGCTTCTTATGAAACAGCAATTTCAATAATTCGAGGTTCGCCAAAACTTTCCCAGCTCTTAAGTAATCCAAGTGGACATCAAAAACTTTGTTTAGATGATGTATTAATTGTTCCAACTCAACAATTCACTTATTATCCGGAATTAATTAAAGCGATAATTAATGTGATGCCAAGTGAACATAATGACTTACCATTCTTAAGAAAGGCGCAAATTAAATTTGCTTACATTGGTCGGACTGTAAATGAACGTAAATTGATTGCAGAGTCACAACGTGAATTATGTACAATTAAACTAATTACAAGAATTAATGACCGTAAAACGACGTTTAAGATCGATGACATGTTATTAAGTCGTGGGCAATTTGAAAGGAAAATCTATAAACCTCCACAAAAAGATTTCAATCCTCAAAATGTCTCTGAAAACTTTGACTGGGGACTACGAACATATTACCATCAGGTTGGTAACTTTAACATCCCTTATTTCGGGTTGATCGGGAGTAGCATGGAAAGTTTCATCGGCAAAACAAAAATTGCCATTTACTTGTTCAGAAATATCGTTTTGTTTGGAATTCAAAAGAACGCCGATCAATTCAAATTGAAATTTTCGTGTCGGAGTTCTGAGGTGTTATGGGACTTCAGCAAGGAAAATGGACCTAACGCAGTGATGTTATACGCCCCTTTTGGATCAATGTTGTTGAAATTCGCACCACCAAAAGGAACTAGCGTTAACTTCGAAAGAAATAGATGGAGATCTGATGTCGAAAAATTGGCAATTATTGACGAGGCTGATAACCCTTCACCAAATGGATTCGAGATCTGTTACGCTTCGTGGGTAAGCGCGAGTTCGAATTGCGTCAGTTCTTATACATTTCATGTGAAATGTGCAACAAAAACTGAAGCAAAGGAAAAAATTTTACAGGCTCTCACTGACAATGGAATTAAGGTGTTGGCAAAGCCGAACCCTTTGATTAATTATGATTTTCAAACACTGAAAACAAATGAAGGACAGGAAAGCGATGTCATTTCGGATTTGATGAGCCAAGTATAAGCGGAAAAGTAAAAAAGTTTTGTAATAGCGAATTGGAATTTATTTTTATTATGAAAATATTAAATAATGTGAATATGAATAAAGAAATTTTACTTAATATAATATATTATTAATTAAATTAATATCCCTTTTATAAAAGTTATTGATTTCATGACATTTTTAGTTTTCATGCATTAAGAAAAAAACATTTTTATTTATTTGAAATGATTATATATGAATCATATTTAATATATATTTAAGTATATCAGTTCTCTCCCGTAGTGTAATGGTTAGCACATGGGACTTTGAATCCCGGGACGGAGGTTCGATTCCTCCCGGGAGAACTACTTTTTTCATTTTTCGAATGATTTCTATTTCATAAAAATTTGTTATCATAATTATGTTACTTCAATGTAATTTTTCCCCACATTTTTATTATAAGAACACAAATTTTTAAGAACTTTTATTAATACAAATGATATCAAACATTCATAATAACAAAAAGAATTACTTACAAATTTTTTTCTATTATCTAAATTTCATATATCTTTTTAAAGTTTCTATTTTCTCTTTGGGATAATGTTCTTTTTGTATCAAATAAGCGCAACAACTCTCAAACAGTTCTGGATTTCTTTGGTACACATCACTTGTCACATCGGCCAATCTAATTTTTATTTTTGGGTGTACTTTCTGCGACGAATTGATTACGTTTGACGCAATGCATATAATCTTTGTTAAGAATTCAGCACTCGCTTCTATCATCGGGTCTGCCATATCCAACAAATCATCCAGCACGTTAAATATTATATTTGAGGTACATGAATCCACAGTAATTTGTAAATAATAGAAGAAATTTACAAGTGCTTCTTCTTTTAACTCTGTGTTTAACAAATAATATCGAACAAGTACTGCATATGCTGCTATTACATTACCTGTGATATCATCGTTATATAGATAAATCTCGTCAACTGAAAGTGTATATAAATATATGTTATAAAGTGCTTTAATGTAATCATTATGAAGTGGTATACATTCACTTTCAATACGTATTAATTGTTTAAGAATAGACACAACTTCATTCGTTTTATAGTTCTTTATAACATTATTAATTTCTTCTTCATTATTATTATTAAGAATTTGGATTGGTATTAATGAATTTATATAATGTTGAATGAATTTATTTAATATTTCATTCTGTGGTTGAAGTTTCCCAACAACCATTATATATATAGTAATAAAATTATATATATCTGTTTTGATTATATCATTGTTAATTGTTTGTTCAATTAATGGGAAAAAATTGGCTTCAAATATTGGAATAAATTGTTGTGGATTAAATTGTGTAAGATAAAGTGTTATTTCATATAATTTATCAATGACAATTCCAATGATTTCAATAATTTTATCGGATTCTATTTCTTCATCTTGAAATTTAATAAGTTCATTCATTCGCTTTAATTTAAAGTCAAGAATTTTAGTTGTTAATAAATGGAATGTTAAATAAGTTTTAACAAAATTCTCTTCATTAACTTCTTTATATGTAATTGACTTTTCGATCATTCGATTAATATGTTCAATGATATTATAAATTAATCCGAAATTAAATTTTTCAATGTAAGGTACGACTTCGAAATAAAGTTTAAATCCATATGACAAAAAATTATTTAATATTTCTTTATCATTTTTAAATAATTTAATTGAAGCAAAAATTATTTTCGCTAATTCATATATAATAAGTGATACCATATAAGGATAATCAAGCCATTTTTGGATAATTTCAAATATGATTTTACAATTCGGTAAAAAATTGGTACCTAATGCAATTTCTAATGAATAAATGACTTCGAATTCATTTAATATTTCATTAACTTTCGATTTGAGGACAAATACTTTTAATGGTTTACCTTTGGGATTCACTCTCGAATAAATTGATTTAGGACAACATGAAGTATCACTAAACATTTCGAATATTTCAGGTGATAAATTAGATGTAACAACATTAATAGCGTTTTGAAATAAGACGCCAAAATAATTAATCGATCGTTCACCTAAAAATCGTATTAATGAAAACATAACTTGATGACGATGTTGATCAAATAATTCATTAATATAAATGTTATTCATTTGAATCACATCATTTAAATATAAATTCATTTGTTCCATATGATCAGCTGATATTTCTTTAGTAGCGCGATATATTGATTCGATACCATTAACAAAACACCAAATGATTGATATACGTAATATGAATGCGTTTTCTGTTACAGGATAAATCTTTTTAATGATTTCATTGATTTCATTAAAGTATTGATAAAATTCGGGCACTGATTTTTCAAACCTTGTTATGATACTAAATAAATGTCCTTCAATTATTGGATCTGTTACTCTTAATATTAAATCTCGGACATTAGGATATATTTGATCACATCGTTCTATTAAAGTATTAATAGAAGAGAAACTAACAAAAATATCAAATGTCTTTGCTGCTGTTTTTTGGACTTCAATTGATGTCTCATTAATAAAATTAATAAGATATGGATATATCCAATCAAATGTAAATTCTTGAAAATGATATTGAATTGCTTTTGATAATGATCCAATTATTTTATATGTTAAAAGACGTATAGTATAATGATAATTATAATGAAAATATGAGATAATGTCACTTGTAAATTCTTGAATCAAATCTTTATTACCGATGATTTCAAAGTAGACTTTTGAATCAAAAACTGTAAATGGATAAAGTATTGCATAAAACTGTTGCCATGTACATTGATTCGGTTGTTGCGTAATATGTTTACGAAGTTCATTAAGATACCGAAAATAATTAGGTGAACCTGAATTACAAATGATTTCCTCTAAAACATTAATGGCTATTTTAGCTGACGATGTATCATTAGGATCATCCCCCAATATACTTTGTTCATTTATTTCTGAAATAACTTGGATAAGACACTGAAATACTGGTCCATAATATGAAGGAGAATTTGAACACATTAGGGGTGCCCCTTCCGATAAGGCACTGAATATAAAAAGTGCATTGTTACGATGGGAATACGTTTGTGTTGTTGCTATTTGTGTTAAATAATTGATGAGTGGTGAAAGAACATCATTAAAAAGAAGAGCATGTTTTAGAGAAAAGTCTTCTATAGCATATAAAATATTATGGATTTTGTCTTGTGGAAAATTAGAAATAAGTTGTGGAAATACAGATTTAAAAAATTCAATATCTTCAATAGCTCCAGAAAGTGCAAAGAAAAGTTGCGCACGCGGAACAATAGATTCTTCATATATAATTTCTTTAGAAGTTAAGTTAAGAAGAAATTCATGTGGAAATCCTGATAGACCTTGTCGATCAAGAAGTATTTTTTGAATAATAATAAATACTCCAGTCTCTAATTCTGGTATGCTTGACATTTTCATTATAAATTCTTGTATAACGGTAGAGCCATTCATTTTGAATGTAGTACTTGCCATTATATGAATTACACATAAAAGTAAGGATTTAGTCACTTCTAAAATTGATGGGTTGGTTAAAATACCTATGATTCTTTCAGAAAAAATACCCCAAAAGTTATTCATGAAATCACCATTTTGACATATTCCTGCTTTTATAACATGAAAAAGAAGAGTTGCTCCAACTTTCTGAATTCTTTGGTCTCCACTTTCACAAATTAGTTGGAATGAAAGTAATGCAAAATTAAGTGGTGCTTGTTGAAGAAATGCTGTTAAATTTGTATCACTTTGTTGTCTTGTCTCACTTGCTGAAAGAGCATCGAGTGCAAGAGCACAAAATGTTTGTAAATCCATTCAAATGATGAATATTGTGCAGCAAAAAACAAAAACTGTAATTTGAATTGAATTTGGTATAATGCATTCAAAGTTGTGACCAACCACCGGAAAGGAGACTTCAAATTTGCCACTATAACTTTCATAGCTGAATACGTATTAAGAGAATATACTAATCTTAATTAACTACTGTATAATTTTTTTAAGTATCATTTTTTTTAAAAAAAAGATAATTGATATTTATTAAAAATTCAATCAATGTTTTATTAAAAAATAAAAGTACTTAAGATCTTTCATATTTAAGATAAAAAAATCCAAAAAAGAATTATTGAACAGATTTCCTATTTGAATTTTTACTCAGTGATTACTGAAACTTCAACATGAACTTCTGGTTCAAGGCCAATTTGTGTGACTTGTTTAACAGCAGCTGGCGTTCCAACAAAATCGATAACACGTTTGTAAATACGAAGTTCAAGATGATCGTATGTTTCAGTACCGTTACCACATGGAGCTCTGCGTGTTGTGATCCTAAGTCTACGGCGTGGCATTGGAATTGGTCCACGAACTTTGAGATGCTCAGCTTTGAGCTTTTGAATTAAATTATTGCAAACCTTTTGAAGATTTGGAAGTTTTGAAGATGTGATTGTGAGACGAATGCGTTGCGTTGCTTGAACTGCTGCAACTTCCTTCTTTTCATCACCAGTTGGGATGCTCATTGGAAAAGGAAGACCAAACCGTTCGACGATAGATAGTCACTTTTTTATAAATGAATTATTCTTTGTAGGGAAATTTTATCTTTTTTGATACTAAATTATATTAATGGTAAAATACAACAAGAGGAAAATTTTATGTTTATAAAAATTCGGAATTCATCATAAGTTGCTTGAATTAATAATTATCAATTTATATTAGCTTAATTAATTGGGATTACATGGCGCATCTAAATATAATTATTTGTTATCCTCATGCATTTTAAAGATTAAACATTAAAAGATTATTATTTTTTTTTTTCATATTCTGAATATGAAATAAAATAAATTTATTTTAGATGTAAAAAATGATAAATGAATAAATGAGAGCAATTTTACTTCTAAGATAAGAACTTTAAGCAATCATTATAAGAGCTTGATTAATTAATCCTGTTTTTGTTTTTCTCTTTTTTCTTCCTCTACATCATGTTTCCATGCCCAGAAATAGAAGCTAAAAACTATTGCCTGTGTTAGAATAACAGCAAGGCCACATGCATAAATTGGTGAATCATACCTACTGATTGAAGGGAAAATTTTTGGAATCAATTCTCTTCCAAGGAAGAATGTACCAAATCCTACTATTACTAAGGAAGCTGAAATGAAAATAAAAATTTTTAAAACATTCCGATTTTTCTTCATTATCAAAGCTTGAAAAACAGTTGGTCCTTTTGGTAAGTCTTTAAGATCTGGTTTAATTTGTATTTCTTCGATTTTTTGTGGTTTTTTTTCTTCTTGTGTCGACATCTAGCCAGTTTGTTAACAAACTGATCAGATGAATTCAATTGCTTTTAATCGTTCTTGATATAACCAAATGTTTTATCCAAGCGAAGGAACTTTTGATTATAAAGACAAAAAAAATAAAAATGAAATGGCAACCCTTCGTGAACAACTTGAAGGAAATGATCCATATCAACGAAAAAAAGCAGCCAAGATTGTAATTTCAAAGATGAGAGGTGGTGAAAACGTCCAACTTTTATTTTCATCAATTCTTCGTTGTGTAAAAACAGATGACCTAGAACTGAAGAAACTTGCTTATTTATATTTGGTTAATTATTCATCAAAAGAATCAGAACAAGCAATTATGGCAGTTAATACATTTATTCAAGATAGCCAAGATAACAACCCTTTGATACGTGCTCTTGCTGTTCGTAACATGTGTAGAATTCGACTTGAAAATGTTGCTGAACATATGATTCAACCTTTAAGTCGATGTCTTAAAGATGAAGATCCTTATGTTCGGAAAACATCTGTTTTTGGGGTTGTTAAGCTTTATGACATCATTCCAGAGTCTGTAGAAAATTCATCATTATTCAAAATTTTATTATCACTTTTAAATGATGAAAACCCAATGGTTGTTTCTAATACAACGGCAGCCATTTTAGAAATTAATGAGAAACGTACCAATCCTTTATTTCTATTTAATTCAGAGAATATTGGACCGATTTTATCAGCCGCAACTTCATGTACTGAGTGGTGTTTGTCACTTCTTCTTGATGCTCTTAGTAAATATAAGCCAACATCAGTAGATGATGCATCATACATGATCGACCGTTTACTCCCATTTACTAAGCAAAGTAATCCGGCGGTTGTTATCGGCGCATTTAAGTGCATCTTTTTATTTTTAGGGTACTCCAATAAAGATCCACAAGAAGTATTTGAACAAGCTTTACCACCTGTTATCTCATTTATAACCACGGGTGATAATGAGATTCAATTTGTAATTCTTCGTACTATCTCTTTGTTTGTTCTTAAATATCCTAATTCACTTGACAAAAGCATTCGATTATTTTTTGTTAAATATAATGATCCATCATATATTAAAATGGAAAAACTTGATATTGTTATGTCAATTTGTAAACCACGAAATGCTAAATTAGTTCTTGGAGAATTACGTGAATATTGTAATTTTGTGGATGTATCATTTGTCCGTAAAAGCATATATGCTATTGGTCAAATAGCACTTAAACAAGAAAGTTTTGCATCATCATGTGTTGATATATTAAATGAACTCTTCCAAGGGAAAGCAGATTATGCTATCGAAGAAGCTATAATCGTTTCATGTGATATCTTCCGGAAATATCCCGGAAAATTCGAATCAATATTAGCATCGATTTGTTCATGTTTAGATATAATTAAAGAACCTAAAGCCAAAGTAGCAGCGATTTGGATTTTAGGCGAATATTGTCATGTGATTGATAAAGTCGATGTATTTTTAGATCCATTTTTAGATTCATTTCATGATGAATCGGAATTAGTACAATTACAAATACTTTCATCACTTGTAAAGATATATTTATATAAACCAGATTTAGCACGTGATCAATTGCAATTTGCTTTTAATGAAGCAACAAAAGATGGGAACATTCCCGATGTTAAAAATAGAGCATTAATCTATTGGCGAATGTTATCAATAGATGTTAATGAAGCAAAAAACATTATATTATTCGATAAACAAAATGTTGAATCATCACAAAAACAATTTACTGATGATGTATTACTCGAATTAATTAAAAACATTGGAAACGTTTCAGGTGTATTACATATTGTACCATCTGATTTTGTTACACGTGAAAAATATATACCGGAAGCAGATGACTTTTTACAAATTGATGATATTTCTAAAGAAGAAGTTCATCATATATGGAAACCAATACAATTAACTAATAATAATTTTATCGATTTAATGTATGATTTTAATGAGAATAATTTTTATTTGAAAATGATTAATAAATCTATGAATAACTTGGATGGGTTTGCTATAGCTATAAATAAAAATGTAATCGGATTATCATTCGTATCAATTCCAACTTTTCCTGCGTATATAGAATCGGGTGATATATTCGAAATTTCGATTCCATATAAAATTGACTTAAATGATGTTGGTAACGTTGATAAAAATATGTTACAAATTGCATTAAGAACTAATGAGGGTACAGTTTACGGATTATGTAAAATTCCAATCGAATATACTTTTACAAATGATGGAAATATTTCACAAGATAAATTTAGAGAATTATACGTTTCAAATAAATTCGAGTTTAATGTGGTCTTAAATGATGTGGAATTAGCAAGTGATAATGATTTAATGAAAAGAAAAGTGTTTATTGTAGGTAAAAATGAGAATAAAACTTATGTCTCTTTCGCAATGAAAGAAAACGAAATATTCGTTGGTGAAATTATACAAAATAATCCACAGATGGCAGCGCTGATTAAGGCACAATCATCAAACTATTTGAAGTTGGTTCAGGATGGTTTAATTGACATTCTTGCTAAAAAATAATTTATAATAAATAATATCATTTTTTGAAGATTTTTTAGAAATAAAAATCAATAATAAATATTCATTTTTTAAACATTTTGTTGTGTACGGAAATTCTCAAAAATCATTCAATTTATGAGTAAACTATTCAAGCTAAAATTTTCACTCCATCCTACTAGCGACCGTTAGAGGCTGAAGCAGCAAATGCAAATCAAATTTAATTTGGCAATTCAGCGTCGAATCTCATAAATACAATGAAGAATATTTTTTATCTATTATAGATGATAATTTTATATAATACAAACAATTTTTAATAAATCAGAATTCTCTCTAGAGAGTTTGTAACAATATAAAGTAAAATTTATGAATTCTCTGAAAAAGTGTAATTCAAAATATTTTAGCAAAAGTTAAAAGCATACAGTGATACAAAAAATGTGAAAATTTAGTGAAAAGAAGTGAAGATTCTTGTGGACCACCCCAAAACCGTTAACAATCGGAATATACATGAAACTTGTATACAAAGGTGTAAAATAGAATACAACAATATCTCACATACAAAAAGTTAAAGGGTTCATTAATCCATTTGTTTCATATGAGACAAAACGAGTATACAACTCTACAACAAATTTTTTTATGCAAGCGCAGAAGGCTCGAGCGGTTGTGATCGTATTTCACTGAAAAAACCGGGCTTTTTCAGTGAAATACGATCACAACCGCAGGGGTGGGTTGGAATGTGATTGAATAGTTTACATCGAAATTGAATGATTTTCGAGAATTTCTGTACAGCTGGTGTACTAAAAATCCCAAAATTTGAATGATTATTTATCCAAACAGACTAGTCAATTATTTCATAACGTGGATGAAAATCTGTTCAATTTCCACTTTTTGAGTGGTTTACTCGAAAATTGACTGATTTTTGAGAATTACCGTACAGGACAATTATATTCATTTTTTTTCACATTTTTTTTATTTTTTTATTTTTGAATAACTTTTTGATTTGATATCAAAAAAAAAATCTTATACAATTGTAACGGATGATTTTGTGATGATCCACATAATTAAAACATTAGTATATTTAAGCTCTGAGCATCAATGTTTAAACTTGACGAACCATTTGATAATTGGTATCCACTTATAAGTATATCTGAAGAATAAATTTATTTAATCAAATACTTGTAAGCCACAAATTATTATGAATTACATGAAAGAAAAATATGACTTAGAAGTTGAATTTATCCTTAAATAAAAATGTGGGTCATTAGTTGCTGATATACAATCTTTTTTTATTCAAATTCTGAAAGAAATTGTTCATTATCATATCCGTTCATGGACGGAAGGCTATTCAATTATAATTCAAAAAAAAATTGTTGCAACAATATGATTATTATTCTTTATGATCACAAATTGTGGAAACAATTTGAATTAATAATATTTGGTAAACTGATATTAAAATATTGAATGAAAGGGATAATTTTTTCTCATTATTTCTTGAAAAATGCAGTGATCTTCATTGTTTTCAATCATTTTTACATGAAAGATGAAAATATCCTTTATTTACGCATAGATTCATTAAATACTTTTAATAAAATATATTAATTATATTAAGTATCTTATTTTATATTTATATCAGTTTTAATCATACACACAAGATCAGATGAGACAATGAAAATTAAATTTTGATTTCCTTTTGTAATATTAATTAATAATTATATTTCGATATTTCCTTTGGGTTATGTACATATATATTATTCTATTTTCGAGATATTTTTATTTTATTCGTAAATTTTTTCAATGCATATTTGGTCAGTCTACTTTTTAAAAAAAATAATTCAAATTTTGATAATAAAAAAGTGAGCCATTTGTGTCACTCATTTAATGTGAAAAGTGGTTGCGTTGAAATTACATTTTATATCACATAGCAATGAAAAAAAGAGATTATTCAATTCTTCCAGATGCACTTAAACCATATGCTGAACTTGAAGACTTGATTTATGAAGGGTCGGACGAAAGTTTAGATAAAGCACAAAAAATTATTGATGATGTTGGACAAAATATTTCAAAAGCATATTTATTCATGGTCATCGCATTTGCAGCTAGCTCAAATGAAGGAAGGATTCGAGAATATGCGGAATTATTAAAAAAGAATGGACCATATTTATTCCGCCTAGATTTTCCTTCTAACTTTATTAAGTACATTATGTTAAGTGGAATTGTTGATATGGAACTTTATGCATGTAAAATTGAAGTTGATCTAAAGATTTTCAGTTCGAATGGGAACCTAATTCAATTCAAGATCTCATTGTTAAAGGAGACAAAAAAGCATTAGATGCTATTGAAGATCTTTCAGATGTTGAATTGACATTATTTGGAGAAGAAATAGATCTAATGGAATTTGCCTTAAAATTTGGTTCATATGAAATATGCGAATATCTTGTTAAAGAAAGAGGACTAGATTGCGAAGATTTCTTTATAATTATATCAACAGGTGACTTAAACAAGTTAAAACTTTTTGAAAAAAGATTGAAGAAAAAAGTTTATGATGATTTTGATGAAATGGAACAATTTGCATGTATGTTCCATGCTCCATATATCATTGATTATTTAATCGATAATTATCCTGGTTGTAGGGAAGAAGAAGATGATGATGAAATTGGGTTTTTAATTCAAGGTTATAATACTGTTGATTGGTATAAGCGAATTAAAGATCTTCCGACTTTTGATAAAAAAATCATCAAAAATTTTGTTGCTTCAGGGCAAATTCATATCCTTAAGTACTTCCTTAATCAAGCACCAGAGAAAATAAAGTTCGATGATTCAGCTTTTAAAATGGCAGGAAAATTTGGCGATATTGAAACTATTAAATATATGATGTCAACGAAAGAATATCAATCGAACAAAGAAAAATGTCTTCAAAAGATTCTTGAAGGAGCACTTAAAGGGCAAGAATCGAAAGCCGTTGATTTTCTCATAGATAATGGTGCCAAATTAACAGATGATTTAATTTTTTCGGGATTAAATGAAAGTGTCTATTATGATTACCCAGGATTTATACAATTTCTTGTTGATCAATATAATGCAAGACTTGATATAATATCAAAGAAAAATGAAACACTTTTAATGACAGCAGCTAAAGATGGGAATAATGACTTATGTGAACTAATATTAGGATCCGGAGTTAATATTAATCAACAAAACAACAATGGATATACAGCTTTAATGTATGCAGTCGAAAAAGTGAAAAGAGAAACAGTTGAACTCTTAATAGGAAAAGGAACAAATGCTAATCTTCAAAATAATGATGGTAATACAGCAATAATACTTGCTTGTAGTAGTTCATTATGTATCAATTTTAATATTATTCAAATGCTTTCTGATGCTGGTGCTGACTTCTTAATTGAAAATAAAATAGGTAAAACAGCAATAAATTACGCACATGAAAAGGGAGTTTTAAATGACGTTTTAATGATTAAACCTGAGCTTCGACAAATATGTGAAAGACTTCAACTAAAACAAATACCTCGAAAAGATTCAGATGATGAACCAAAAAATAAAGCGCAAAGTGCAAATAGTACAGGTACAAAATCAATGGCCGAATTGTTAGCAACTTATGATCCTGAATATAGGATTCGATGGGTAGAAAATTTAGTTAATTTTTTATTATATAAAAAGATAGGCACACCTCAGGAAAAAGCTAAACAGGCCAAAAATATTTTAAATACAATACCAAATGACTTAATAGAACCTTCTTCATTGCAAAAATTGAAGGAAATTGCAAAATATGAAACTAAAGATGAAGATGACTCAAATACATCAAGTGATCAATAAAATTACTTATTTATTTGTATTTTTCGTCTTGAAAATGAATTCATCTAAAATATTATAGCGATTCTTTTTAATATTGGAAATAACCGTTAAATTGTATGTTTTACACAAATACGTTACTTAACAAGAAAACAAATATTTCAGCAAAATGAAACCGATTACAGTAAATTTAAGCCCAAACTCTGAACCCAGCAATAATACTTCTAATGAAATCCAAGAAATAAAAAATGAAATCAATAATCATATTCAAAATCTTTCAAAAAATATTGAATCTAAAATTAACCAAATAAATGATCAATTTTCAAGCTTACAAGAAGACTTGACGAAACAGATACAAAATCTGGAGGAACAACAAAACACTTTCAAAACACAAATTGAAGATATTAAGCAAAAATACAAGTCACAGCATGCAAATAATGTTTTACCAATGAAATCACAGATAGAGCATCTTGGTTTTAAAATTGAGCGTTTCGTTAAATATGATTTCCAAAATACAATAAGACCAATTAAAGAACAAATTACAGAAATCAAAACAAAATCTAACAACATAAGCTCTGAAGTTCTTTCCAACATTAATGATTTATCGCAACAACTTAATGAAATCAATCAACAAATTAATGATGATCCTTTTGATCCAAATCAAAATCATCTTGAATCAGCAATAAACGAAATATATCCTAAAATAGAGTCTTACGAAAATCGTTTTCAGCAATTATGTGATAAAATTAATAATTTTCAGCAATCACAAACATCGGTAAATCCATCGAAATATGTAAACAAAATTCATAAAATCATTAAGCGTATTGAACATGAAGTTCATGAACAAATTGAAGCGTCAACCAAAGAATTTAACAAAGATCTACAAAAATCAGAAAATTATTTTAATGAAAAATCCGAAGAATTGACCAAAAACTTCGAAGAAATTTTAACAATTTCGAATTCTAATGAACTTTTACGGCAAAAAATATTCGAATCAATTAATACATTAAATAAAGGATTATTTGAATCACAAAATCAAATGAACGAAATATCACAAGAAACTCGAACACGAATAGCAAATGTTGAAGAAACGCTTGAAAACAAATTTAATGATATAAAATTATATCTTTATGAATCAAGAGCTAAAACCGAAAATAGTTCGAATCAAATCGATGCAACAATTGGAAAAGATGTCGAAGAATTAGAAAAACATATAAAAGAAACAATTCAAAAGTTAAACGACATAGTAAAATCTGATACATTTAAAAACAAAAAAGAACAAAATGAAACAATTCGGAAAATTAAAGAAATCAAAAATCTGTTTGAAGGAAATGGAAAATATTTCGAAAGAATTAATGAAATGGAAAAACAAATCGATAAATGTGTTGAAACTATAATGAACATTTATGAAAAAAAGAAAAATGTTGCGAAAAATAATAAAAATAAGAAAAAAATTTTGAAGAAAATCGAAATTGTCGAAAAGAGAATAAATGATATCGAGGAAAGAATTAAAGAAAAAGATGGAAAAAATCCATCAGCAAAGAATATGTACCAACATCATAAAATGCCGCCAGTGCCACCTCCAGCGCAGGAAGAATTAAAGGAGAAGCCAAAAGATAAAGAAGACGAAAAGCAAAATGATGAAAAAGAGAAAATTGAAGAAGAAGAAGAAAATAATGAAAATAAGAAATCAAACAATAAAAAAGAGAAAAACAAAAAGCCAAAAGAGAATGAAAATGATGAAGATAAAAATGATAACAAATTGGATAATGAAAAGAAAGATAATAAAAACAAAAATTCACATGATAATGATAGTGAAAAAGATAACAAACAATATAAAGAAAACGAAAAAGATGCAAATAATAAGAACGGGAAAGAGAAAAAACAAAATAATAAAAAAGAAAAAGAGACAAATGATAATGAAAACGAAAAAGAAAATAAACAAAACAAGAAAAATGAAAAAGAATCAAATGATAATGACAATGGAAACGAAAATAAACAAAATAAGAAAAAGGAAAAAAATAAAAATAAATGAAAGCAAAAAGAAGATATTAAATAATTTCATCAAAATTCGCCTATAAAATATTTGCTGTTCGTGGTGATTTTGGAACAAGTTCGATGCCGATACACCAATATAATTTAAATCAAATGTATATATCTAAATAAATGTTGTATGGAATATATTCATTTTATCTTGTTTAATCAGAAAACATTTAATTAAAAAGTTTAGTAATACTTTAAAAAAATGTTGAATTAAAATATCAGAAGGATTAATCAATGTGAAATGTTTTGTATTACCTGATATGATAATATAACCGCATCAAACAATTCAGTTGTCACATAATAAAAGAAACTTATTGCATAAATAATATTAAAAATGGTATCATCAAATATGAAAATATTAAAATCATTCCTTAGTTGAACATAATAAATTTTAATCTATCAGATCTAATTTTATAATTGGAAAATAAAACAACTAGAAATATGTGCATATCAATTTAACATTATCTAAAATTCGGGGTGCATATTTAACTTTATATTTCCCATTTAACTTCAAATCTTCATCCAATAAAAATATTTTTTAATCACAAGAGACGCATTCTGTAAACATCACTTCATTTTATATTCATTTAAATAATTCCAAATTTACTTAATCAATTAATGAGTTTGCATCTTGCGTATAGTGCGTCCACGACTCCGTCCATCTGTTCAATGAGCTCTATCGACTGCGTGAGCAGTTCGTTTTCTTCCTCGTCCTCGAATATGTTCAGTATCCCGTCGCTCTGGTTGATTGACGCCTTCAGCTTCTGGTCGAGTATCATCTGCACCAACTTCGCCTCGACTTCTTCGACCGGCAAATTGATCATTTCGGCGATGCGCGACAACTCGACGGCAGAGTACGGCTTGACGATCCTCAGAAGGTTTTGTTCCTCGAGGTTATCGATGAGGTTATGTATGTTCGACGCGACGACAGAGTCATTTTCTAAGTCGCTGTGTCTTCTCTCCATTATCTCTGTCAGTTGTTTAAGCGATTTCGCTTCTGCAGCTTTACCTATTTCGAGCATTGCTTCGATTTCGTTTTTCGATTCATTATGAAGATGTGTCAATGCTAATGCTGCGTTTTGATATATGCTTAAGCATTCGTTGGGGCGCTCGTCCAATATTTTGCATAATAAGTTATACTTTAATGCATCAATTGAACGCGGATCGTTAACACTCGTGAATGAATCAAAAGCTTCCGAAAAATATGAACTCGCTGTTCGATAATCCTTTTCCTCGGTGAAGATAATGCCCGATTCTAAGTCGAGTTGCCCTTGTAAGAGTGGTGATGTGTAAACGGCCGCTGCATTTGTACGGGCGGCTGTAAGTGATGCTTTGGCACGACTGTAATCGCCAAGCCCTCTGAAGGTACGGGATTCAATTAAATAGACTTCGATGAGTTGAGACTTGTGATCAACTTTACGAAGTTCAGTTGTGAGGCGTGAGATGATTTCAAGAGTCTCATTGTATCGCTTCTCTTCTAAAAGTATCTCCGCAAGCTCGGTTTCAAGGCGTTGACGAAGAAGAGTACGTTCTTCTTTAATTGACCATTGAATCCATTCTTGACACAGTGTGATTTGGAGATCACAAGTATCAGGAACTTTACGAAGTGATTGAATTACAAGACGTACAAGTTTAGCTGTACGGGCTTTAGGTATAAGGATAAAATAAGGTTGGAGATGTGCAAGAAGTTGAGAATATTTGGTACCATCACCAAGTGAGACATAGATAGATAAAAGAGATACAAGAACTTTTTCAAAAATACCAGCAAGATCTTCAATATGTTCAGTATCTTTAGTAATAAGATCTATAAGATCTTCAAGTTTAGCAGCACAGTGAGCTTCGTCTTGTGAACGGAGGGCCATTATTTCATCTAATTGTTGTGAATATTCTTCTGTTTGCATTTTGTTTTTGTTTCGTCAAAAGTTGGTCGAAATATTTTCACATCACATTTCACCAAAAAATAAAATCCGTTTATTTCACATCAAAAATTGATGTATAAACATAATTATCAAATTAATTTCGTTTAAATGTTTACTTAGATGATGAAGATGAGGAGGAAGATGAAGAAGACTCAGTAACTGTCATTTCTTCCTCATAGAATTCTTCTTCTTCTATTATATCTTCTTCTTCTACATAAATTTCCTCTTCCTCTGCTCCCTCAATTACAATAGGTCCTTTACCTTTAGGCTTTGCTGCTGGAGGAGGAGGTGGTGGTGGTGGAGGAGGTGGAGGAGCATCTGAAGATTTATCCTTCTTTGATGGCTTTTCTTTCTTAGGCTTCTCCTCCTTAGGTGGTTTCTCTTTCTTAGGTTTCTCTTCCTTTGGTGGCTTCTCCTTCTTGGGCTTAGGTTCCTTTGGAGGCTTTTCTTTCTTAGGTGGCTTCTCCTTCTTAGGTTTAGGTTCCTTGTATACTGATCCTTCATCACCACCTTTACCAAATGCCATACCTGATATGATAAGTTGGAATAATATGATGATAAATGCAGCAAATGAAGAAAGTGTAATCAAAATAACATTGATCACATAATAAGCAGAGAGTGAAAGAAATCCTCGTTGACGACTGAGTCTGCTTGCTGCTTCTCCCATTTGTTCTTCTCTTGGTAATGCGGCGAGTTCAGCTGCTTTAGTTGAGAGATGGCACCAATAATCTTTGAAGAGTTCAGCACTCCATCCACCAATACATGTTTCTTCTACGCCTGAAAATGAGTAATCACATGGATTGGATGAAGAAAAGTCAGCAGATCCATAGTTAAAGATGCACGATGGAACTCTTCCTGAATGGTATCCACCGTTAGCATAATATGTATAATCAACGAAGAAATATTCGAAGTTGGATTCAACAAATGGATAATCAGAGGAATTAGTGGGTGGTGGTTGGAATTGTGCATATCCGAGGCTGTAATGTGTATCAACATAGTTCTTAAATTCTTCCGAATCGTCATAATAATCATATTTGGATGAAATAATTGATTCACCAAACTCTGTTTTGTCTGAAGCAATAACCTGACATGCGAGTAAGACAATGAAGGTCACAACCCAAAGAATTAAGAAAACTGTACGGATAGGTGATATTGAATTTCCGAGTGCAAAAATAATGTAGACGATAAAGAAAATAATTGTTAATGCAGCAAATACAATCATAATTATTGACAATGTATATAGAGTCTGATGTATACCAAAAATAGATAACATGAATTTATTATCTTGAATATAAATTGCATTATATCCAATCGTAATGCAAAGGGATATGATCATGGCCAGTGCGCCACCGCCCATGAAAAAATGGAATACGTTGGATGTATATTTGAATTTGCTCATTGTGATTAATATGGTGAACGGTTTCTGTGAAAAATCGGATTTGCATGTTACCTCATTCAATTGGTTCATTGAACCCCCTTTTCAATTACTCTTAAAAAGCTTGTGTTTACATTGAAATTCCAACCCACAAAAACTTTGAATATGCTATCGTTCAATACCACAGAGATAATTCCAAACGTATTTTGGAAGGTTTTCATTACAGCTAATTCAATTCTAACATTAAAGTTTAAAATTCCGGAATGAAATTACGTACACGTTGACAACACTTATTTCTTTAGACAGAATTACTTAGTTTTTTTTTGAAGATTAAATTGATTTCAACAAAAAAAAACATTGCAAAGCTAAAATTATAACATATAGACTTAAAATAAACCAACAAAATTATTTGTACAGTGCAAATTGATGTTCTGGATCATAAAAAATTAATTTATGTCACTGTTGGCAAATATTGTTTTTCTATTCATTATGATCGTACCATAGAAAAGTTAACGTTCTAACATTTTTCAGAAGCAAAAAAACTGTGGATGTGGACATGGAACAAAACAATAGTGAATCCTGTTATAACTTATTGTTTCCATGTATTGTTTCCGAAGATAAAGCAAAAGCTTCTGAATGTAAGATAAATCTTTCTATAACCAAAATTAATTGTCAACTAATTATATTATTTTCTGATAATATAAATAACACAATAAATATGAAAGATTTCACAACAATGTACATTGATCAGAGTGCGCTTGTTGTTAATTTTGTCCAAGACAATGGATCAAAAACATTGATATTATTTTTTTTTAATTCCCCAAATAATTTCAAACGATTCCTATTTACAATTGCAGAATCGGGTCTAATTGTTCCAGAGTCATTATACGCACGAAACAAATTTTCATTTTTACCATTTCCATCATTTTTCCCATCTTATAATTTCTCTTATGGTAACACACATTTGTTCAATCAAATAATATCAATCATTAACAAAAAAGTTATGCAAATCTCTGAAAGTAACTTACCTTTTAACAAATCATTTGTTGACAGAATTGTAAATTTTTTTTATCAATACTATAAATTCAAAATCGACAAATGGAGCGGAGTCCAAGGCAGTAGATATAGCGCTGCTTCATTCATCAAACTCCTCTTTAAGCTTCATAAAGTAAATCATGAATTCACTTACAGCATCAAAAAGAAGAAAGTCCAAACAGACTTTGTGAATTTGATAAAAAGTGACGAACGAAATTTTCGTGATTACAACAAAAATTGGACTCAAGAACTTTCACAGTTATGTTTTGATGTGTGTTCATTATATGCATCTAAATCTAATTATTATGCTGAAGGTAATTTTCTCATTGCGCGAAACTTATCATTAGTTATGAAGATAGTAATCAATGAACAAAAACTTCCAAACCTTGTGAAAGTCCTAAAACAACACTTCAGCGATTGTTTGTATGGGTTTTACTCGAGTATTATTTCGATTTTTCCCTTCAAAAGTAAAGATGAAATGGAAAAATTCGAAAAGGAAATAACTGAACAAAGCAAAACATTGTTCAAAAATGAGTTCCCTTCAGTTTTCTCATACTTTAAAATGCATAATGCGCAATCGAGGCAATGGATACATCCAAAATGCGGAACATTGTTTGCAGATGCATCTGATGAGCCATGGAAACTTTGGTCATTTGTTTTGCAAAGCAGTGACGCAGCGAGTGCGTTCGCGTGCTTCATCGCTTCGGTTGTATTCCACACAATACCGAAAAGGACGTCAAAGACAACGTCGCAGTTTGGCGGCACCAGCTTCAGCAGAGAAGACATGGATGAGTACGTCAATACCGCTGAATACATACTAACGAATCAATGAAATGTGTAAATTTGCGGCTTCATCATTAAGTCGTAAGGTTCGCGTCAAGGAGTTTACTTCGCATAGTAGTTAAAAAGCTTGAAAACATTTCCATTGGCACATGCGGTGTATTTCTGGAGGCGTTAAAGTTTAGTACCGAGAGAACTTTGTTGAAATGATCTGATTTCAAAAAGATAAATTTACTGATGCGCATAGGGATTCGATCGAAAGTGTTATTATTAATAACGTTCTTGAAGAGATTACTGAAAATGCATTCAGTGATTGACCTGTATTAACTTCTGTAATAATTAATGAATCAGTTAAAAATGCAGCAGAGCATTTACTTTATGTGGAAAACCAAAAGATGTGCAACATACAGAGGCAGACTGAAGAAATTGCGCATTTGGAAATGTCCATTTTATCATCAACAATTGGAAATCTTTATTTTAATAGCAAATAAATTTCATAGCGGACCAATTACGCCAGAGAAAGCCTTCCTTTTGGTTGGGTATATTCTTCAATCTCGTGTAAATTTGGGAATTGAAATTGTTGATAGCGAAGCGGTCTTTTTTAGCTCAAAAATTATCTCAACCGATGACAATAAATAAAATAGTTACTAATTTCCTTTTTCTAGTTATCAAATTATGGATATTCTCAAAACGAAAAATACTTCCAATTGTGCGATTTGCGTTAGTTGTCAATGCACTTGTGAATGTTCGTTATATAAATGTCCGGACTTAAGCCAACGAATTATCGGTAACTTATTGCGCTCCATTTGCACTTTTCAATATGTTAATTATGTAGCGCATTCTAAATGCCAAAGTGACGGCGCTTTATATAATAGAGATGGCGCTCATTTGTGATCCGAATTGGGAAACAATGTTTGCTATTCCTAATTCGGTTACTCATATCATAGTTGTACTGATTTCTAAACAATTTTACCATGAAAATGTTAACAGTATTAATTTTTTGCATTTGTTTTAACTGTACATCTCTTGTATGCATTTTTTATGGAACAAATTCACCTGATATAGAATCCGATGCATTTGATGTAGAAGCAAAAGTAATGAAATTGAGATTTAAATGTTGTTAAAGGAGAGCCATTATTTGATTTGTGTCTTGTGCCAAACAAGTCAAAATCAAACTCAATAAATCAAGCACAATTTAACTTATTCAGGTTCACTTCGGGTGTCACTTTATCTCGAGAATTATATTTGATGTTTCACATCTTAATTTTCATTAAAAAAAATTATTAAAAAATCATTATCATTTACAGATGTTATAAAAAATGACATTTACAAGCCGAAGTGGAGAGTGATCCATCTCTTTCCGCCTTCGAAAGAGAACAACAGAGACAATATGTAAAGAACAATGATTGGCGCTATGAACCGAACGATGTCAAATCGCGTGACGAATGGAATCACAAGAATGAACGAAACGCAAAGAATGACAAAGTGTACAGAGCCAATCATCAGAATGGTGTTTCCCAAGAAAACGGAGACAAACCATTTAGATGAGAAATGTGAAAATATTGCATACACAAAAAAGCCAATATCAATGTCAACAATTATTGCAACAAATGCATTACAAAAGACATCAAAGCAAAAACGCCATTCAATGTCTTCGTTTGTTGAATGTGGTGATATTGGTGCTTTACCCCATTTGTTAAGACTTTTCCATATGATTGTGGTTATAACAAGACCGACTATAACAAAATCAAATATGAGAAAACTGCAAATCGAGCGGATTAATGTCGTAGAAGAGAATGAAGTGAATGGAAGAAAATACCAAATTATTGAAAGAGCTAAAATACATAAAACTTCTATAATCAGGAATGCCGGATCGTCGCGGTTCCATCTTCCTTTTGCATGTCGATGTGTTGTAATCATTCTCTTAACAGCGGAAGGATGAATATATACATTTGTAAACTGCCAAATTGCAGATTCTCTGTCCATGTGGCTGAATTTAAAGAGCCTTTTGAAATATGATTCATTTTCGAATGAGTATGGAAGCGACATTCGAACAATTGTTAACGTTCTCTCTTATTTGATCGGATGAAAGCGGTTGCGTAAACGATTCAATATAGCAAGCAGCATAACAATAGTAAGTTGTCCTCTTCGGAGAGATTTAGATGCTTTGTTGTCTTGCTTACAAAGATTACAGAAGGTATGCTTATAAAATTTAGGGAAATCACTAAAATAGTAATATTTTTTAAAAATCATTAAAATGAATTTTTATTCAATTGATATTATACATCAACATTAAAATGGCGAATAATAGCAAAAAGTTATTTTCTTTATTAGTTTTTTATTTGAAGCAAAACTACAAATGATTTTGGATAAAAATATTTTATAACTTTCCGTAAACTATTCAATTTTATTATTTGAAAAAGGGTAATTTTTGCCGGTTTTGGCCACTCGTTCAAATGGCTGAAGATCCAATAGTTGCCAAATATACTAAGCCTTCCGTTCAATGCTTCCACGGAGGACAATCCTTCCGCTCATGTAAGAACTTTAAGTGCGATTTCTCTGTAACAACAAATGTTTCTGGTCCACCAAAGAGTGCTGTTGAGGCTTCTTTGAAGGCTCTTGAAGACATTGAGCATTACCCAGAACAAGACTCATGGGAAGCTCGTTGCCATTTTGCAGACACATGGAAGATTTCACCAGAACAAATTTTACTTGGTAATGGTGCTTCTGAATTCATTGATATCATTCCAAGGTTATTCCCAAGAGGAACCAAATGGAGGCCCGGACCATGGGGTGCACAATTCATGGAATATGAAAGAGCAGCCACAAATGCAGGTCTCATTAAGGTTCCATGGGAAGATAACACAGCCCCACTCACAATCATGATCAATCCAAACTCTCCAACAGGAGATTACATTCCATTTGAAGAATTCAGAAAATTGGCACAAAAAGATGATAAGACAACATTTGTTGTTGATGAGTCTTTCATTTCATGCTATGGTCCTGATTGGATGGATCACTCATTAGCTCACCTTGTCAACGAATTTGGCGATCGTATCATAATCATATGTTCATGGACAAAAGTTCTTGCATGCCCACTTGTTCGTATTGGTACTGTTGTTTCTACAAAGAGCATTATCAACCGTATTGTCAAGTTGCAAGTTCCATGGAGTGTTAATGGACTTGCACAAAAATTCATGATTGCTGCTTTACAAGACAAGACCTTCTTCCAGGACATGTGGAAGCGCACTCCAATTCTCAAGCAGAATGAAATCGATCTTGTTAAGGAGGTTGGATTCAAAGTTAATGAAAATGCACCAATTTGGGTTCCATATGTTTATGTAGATATGCTCACTGATGAAATTGCGAAAGAAGCCGAGAAAACTGCATTCGAAGCCGGCTATCCGATTCGTCTTTGTGCATCATTTGGTAAACCACATCATGTCCGTCTTGGAGTCCGAACCAAAGAGCATGCCAAAGGCCTCCAAACTGCATGGCTTTCCAACGAGCATCTCATGCAAATGATTAAGGAGTACAACTCCAAATAAACAAACCACTTTCCAATTTCATTTCACATGTCACCTATAAAAAATTCAATGCAAAACGATGTGTCAGATCTTTACGCCATCAGCCGTCAGGACAACCACCGGACGGTTGTACACAAAAAGTGTCATTCATAAGTATGGCAATTTCTCGTTATAAAAAGGAGAAAACTTTGGAAGAACGTAAGTTAGAGTCAAAAAACATTTTGCAAAAATACGTGGGTCACGTCCCAGTTATTGTTGATAAGGATCCAAGATGTAAACTCCCAGATATTGAAAGACAAAAATTTTTGGTTCCTTCTGACCTTTCAATCGGTCATTTCGTATACGTAGTACGTAAGAGAATCAACCTTCAGCCATCGGATGCTATTTTCCTTTTCGTAAATAAGAAACTTCCATCAACAAATTCTTCTATGGGTCAATTATACTGTGACAACAAGGACGAAGATGGCTTTATGTATTGCACATATAGTTCAGATACTGCATATGGTTATAACTAAAACAGTATTTAATGGGATTTCAAAATTTTTTGTAAGTTGATTTAATTTTTTTAATCGTAAAGCAATTGGATGTTGAGTAAAGCTAAAGATGAATTATTTTAATTCGAAAAAATTTGTGTTTCCTAAAATCGATATTTCAAAGGAAGATAACTTGTTGAACGTTTATTTTGGAGCTCCCCTAAATATAACCGAATGGGAGAAAACATTAATTACGATATAATTAAACAATGTGTTGAAGGTGATGATAATAGTGTCACGTGTACAGAAAACACACCACGTCTTATAGGGCGCTCAATTGAGCTTTTTTTGGAAGATATAATTAAAAGAACACAACGCGATAATACATCAGAAATAACACCTCAGGACGTTGTTAATGTTATCGAAAACACTCCAGAATACAAATTCCTTAAGCCAATTATTCCAGAAATTTTGAATAAATAAAAATTACCATTTATATTTATCATTTCTATGGACTTTAATTATTTAGTGGGATTTTTTTTCAAGAGATTTGTTTGTTGTTACCAAATTTTTAAGGATTTCCTGCTTGATGAAGGAAAAGAAAAATCCGGCCGTTAAAAAAAACGTTCGTTAATGGAAGGAGAAAAAGAAAAACAAAATATATCCGATGCACAAAAAACAAACACAAGTTCTCCGCCAATAAAAAGAAACAAATATAAAACAACAGATCTTTCACATGTTCATGATCATAAAACAACAAATCCTGGCGCTAGTTTTATTCCGAATGAATTTATTCAGCAAATTCAAACACCTACGCCTTTAAAACCAGGCGCTAGTACTCTCATGAAAGATGGAAAAACATGGACTACAACAGTTTTTCCAAGTGAAAATGTTAATTCAATATCTGAAATCGAAAATCTTGAAAAATGGCTTAATAAAATGCTTGAAGAAAATCAAAAAAATACCGAAGACATAGATGAGTTTGCCTACAATGCTAAACATTGGTATACAATAGCGTTTAATGAGCTTTGTAGACAAGTTTCTGTCGAATGTCCTGAACGTGCGCGACTTCTTCTATCTATTTGGAAACGTTATCAATCTCTTACACAAAGAGTTATGCAACTTCATCAAGAAGAAAAAAATTATCTTATCAAATCGCATAAGGAAAGAACAGCTTCAGTTAAATCAGAACTAGAAAATTACCAATCACAACTCAAAATCATAACGCAACAATATCATGATGAACAAGAAAATAGGTCAAATGCAAGAGAGCAAGAAGAAATTAAATTTGCAAATATGCGACGAAGATTAGATCTTCAAATTCGAAACAAGCACAGTCTAATGCTCCAAATCAAAACTTTACAAAATAAACTTAACGTTCAAGATGAACCACCCCGAAACGACCCGCCCCAACAAAATTCTAAACCAAAAGAAACAGAAGAACCAACATTTGATAAAGAAAAGTTATTAGATCATGCACAACAAGTTCGGCAAAAAGTTAGACAGAAATATGAAAGACTTCCTAATACATTTTTTATGTGTGATGATATTGTTCGTTTTATTGATCAAGAAAGCAAGCCAACAAAAGCTATAAAAGGTATGTTTCCTGCTTTTTTTGGTAATTTGAGTAGTAGTTTTGTTGGTCAAGAAATGTCAACTGAATGGGCTACAAATGCACTTACATACATTTACTCACATCGTATCATAAAGCTTTGTTCAAGCACAACTCCATTACGGCATTCACCAGATCGCCATCACTTTCTTTCTTTTATATATAATCTGTTTTTGACAATCTATAATACACCAGAAATCGCTTCAAAAACACTTTTTAATCTCATTCTAACTTCAAGAACACTCTCTGCTACAGGGAATCTTCGTTTTACTTTATTCCTTAGGTTCATAAATGCTGAACAACCTTATTTAGATGCTGTTAATCTTGATTTTTATTGTTTTTGTCTTGCATCATTTTCATCTTCAAATCCAAATAGTAATCAACTTTTTTGGGATGATTTTTCGCAAGATTCTCCTTTGTTTTCTCCTGTTAATCAAGAACTCGCAAATACATTCGTGAAAAAAGTTTTAAATTTGATATGCTACGATGAAATTGCACAGAAATATTGTGAGGAAATTATCGGCGGGATTGAATTCAAAGAAGAAACCGTTATTTCAGTGGATCAACTTTTGAACAGTTTACTTGATGTTTTTTCTGATGAAGAAAATCGAAATAAAGAACAAATACATGAAAATTATGAGATGGACACGGCACAATATGGAGGGATAGTAACGTTTGGACAATTCCAAACGCTTTCAATGTTTTTATCATCAAGGTTCGATCAAAAATATTTTGTTCAAATAATGAGGGAAACGTTAACAAATAGCTCATCGAAGTTTGTATCATTTAATGCATTTATTAATGCAATGCATATAAATTCGATGCTCGTTCCATTCTCATTTGAAAAAATTGGTTATAATCAATCTTTGCATTCAGAAGATTTGTTAGGTTTCATTAAGCAAGAACTCATTTTGCATGAAAAGGAATTCAATGATTGCGTTGAGCGTGCAAAAAATGCAGACCAATTGTTATCTAAGAAAATGAGAGATGCAATAACAAGGCTAAAGCAATTGATCGAAGCTAAAAGAGCAGGATATTCAATCGAAGCTGCACATCGTGAAATTTATGAGTTGATTGCACAATATAATTGTTTATAAATAAATTTTTATTAAAATATAAATATTGTTCATTATGTGGATTGAATTGAGAATATTCTCAATTTTTAAGCAATCGCTTTTTTTAATCATGTGGAAAATAACAGAACAATTCATGTTCTTTGTTCTATTTTCATTTTCTTTTGTGCATTCGTATAAACCGAATTTTTATACAGATATTAAAATAAGTCACAAGATGATACATGAGTGATGATGAAAAATCAATATTTTGCTAATAGAAATTGTAAAGTAGGAATATACTTTATTGGTCTGTTAAGTTCATATAATAATATTTCTGCTGAAATCACAGAACTTCTTTTAAATTTCAATAAAAATTTTATTGGATTACTTTCTCTTTTATATTATGATGATGAAAAACAAAAATAAATTATTTATGCATATATTTTTAAAATACACTAAAAATACAAGATTATTTCCGATTCACTATCACATATATAGAGGGGTCCAAAAGTCTTTACATCCCACTTTTTCTCGATAACTAAAAGATATTTTAATGAAACTTGTATGATAGTCTTAAATGTGTAGAATATTTTATCTATATATATATTTTTTCTTATGTGAATGTATAATGAGTTGTGTACGTTTAAAATTTTATACGTCATTTTTTTCCTAAAATGAAAACAGAAATTCGAACGGTATTTCATTATTGCTTTTTTCGTGGATTATCAGTTGAAGATACATATAATGAAATGATCATAGCTTATGTCCATAAGGTTCCTCAACCCAGAACAATTAAGAAATGGTTCGAGAGATTTGAAAAGAAATCAGAAAGCATCGAAGATTTACCCCGTACGGGGAGACCTGAAAAACATCTATGAATGAGGTTGTTCTTAAACACATTCATAAGAAGGTATAAGAAAGGAGACCTGTAACTGGTACAAAAGGCTGCATGATTCATATGGACAATGCACCATGTCATAACTCCGATAGTGTATCAAATGAAATCAAAAAATATGGATCTGCACGCATGCCACACCCACCCTACTCCCCAGATATTGCTCCTTGTGACTTCTGGTTATTTGGGTTTATAAAAGAAGCGTTAAAGGGTTACCAGTTCAATGGGGAGGAGACCTTGATTCAAAAAATCGTTCGAATTTTGAGCACGATAAAAAGGTCAACTTTACAACGAATATATCGCGAATGGTGTCTCCGTCTTGAATGGGTAATTAACAACGGAGGGGAGTACTATAAGAATATCTACATAAAAAAAATTCTAATTATTATTTATTCAGAAAAAGGCATGTTGCACGAACTTTTGGACCACCCTATATTCATGTTAACTATATCTGTTATTTATCATTAAAAATCTAGATAAAATACAAACCACAACGAAAAAGTAATACAAAGTGTTATCAAATATCCATTATACTAAAAGCAATGGAAAAGATTTAAAGAATCAATGAAAGTGATCAAAATGGATAGGTATAAATATATTTTAGACAAAGATATTAAAATTATCCAGATTCCTAAACATAAAAATTAACATTGGCTTATATAATAAATTAGATATTATAAATTTTGCTAAAAGTCATCATACCTTATATAAATAATTTGTTTCAAATAATTTCCCTTATTCTAAAAGTAATTTAACTATTTCTGTATGACCATTCCAAGATGCTCTAATAAGTGCTGTATTAAATAATTTAAATAATTTCCAAATATTATTTTGAAATAGAAAATTATTAAAATAAATTTTAAATAAAATAAATAAATATCTTTAGCATTAATATCAATTCCTTCTTGTTCAAGAAGTAATTTAACTATTTCTGTATAACCATTTCTAGATGCCCACATAAGTGCTGTATCAAACAACTTAAATAATTTCCAAATATTATATTGAAATATCAAATTATTAAAATAAATTTTAAATAAAATAAATAAATATCTTTAGCATTAATATCAATTCCTTCTTGTTCAAGAAGTAATTTAACTATTTCTGTATGACCATTCCAAGATGCTCTAATAAGTGCTGTATCAAACAACTTAAATAATTTCCAAATATTATTTTGAAAAAATAAATTATTAAAATAAATATCAAATAAAACAAAAAAATATCTTTAGCATTAACATTAATTCCTTCTTGTTCAAGAAGTAATTTAACTATTTCTATATGACCATTTCTAGATGCCCACATAAGTGCTGTATCAAACAACTTAAATAATTTCCAAATATTATTTTGAAATATAAAATTATTAAAATAAATTTTAAATAAAATAAATAAATATCTTTAGCATTAATATCAATTCCTTCTTGTTCAAGAAGTAATTGAACTATTTCTGTATAACCATTTTCAGATGCCCACATAAGTGCTGTATCAAACAACTTAAATAATTTCCAAATATTATTTTGAAAAAATAAATTATTAAAATAAATATCAAATAAAACAAATAAATACTTTTAGCATTAACATCAATTCCTTCTTGTTCAAGAAGTAATTTAACTATTTCTGTATAACCATTTTCAGATGCCCACATAAGTGCTGTATCAAACAACTTAAATAATTTCCAAATATTATTTTGAAATATAAAATTATTAAAATAAATATCAAATAAAACAAATAAATATCTTTAGCATTAATATCAATTCCTTTTTGTTCAAGAAGTAATTTAACTATTTCTGTTCGACCATTTGAAGATGCTAAAATAAGTGCTGTTTCAAATAATTTAAATAATTTTCAAATATTATTTTGAAATATAAAATTATTAAAATAAATTATATATAAAACATATAGATATCTTTAGCATTAACATTAATTCCTTCTTGTTCAAGAAGTAATTTAACAATTTCTGTATGACGTCTTTTTAAAGCACAAATAAGTGCTGTTTCAAATAATTTAAATAATTTCCAAATATTATTTTGAAATATAAAATTATTAAAATAAATATCAAATAAAACAAAAAAATATCTTTAGCATTAACATTAATTCCTTCTTGTTCAAGAAGTAATTTAACGATTTCTGTATGACCATATATAGATGCAATCATAAGTGCTGTCCAAAATAATTTAAATAATTTCCAAATATTATTTTGAAATATCAAAATAAATTTCAAATAAAACAAATAAATATCTTTAGCATTAATATCAATTCCTCTTTGCTTTAAAATGTATGTAACAAGTTCAATATTTCCTGAAAATGAAGCAAAAACCAAAATATCTTCTGGAAGTTGATTATTTTTAAGGAAATATTTTACAAGAAAAATATTTCCAATTTTTGCTGCTTCATTAATGATATTTTCATTAATTTTCATTCCTCCTTTTTCTAAATATGTAAAAATTTCATAATTAAAATATGAAACACATATTTTTCCTAATTCTTTTAAATTATTATTATCTTCAATTTTATTTTCATAAAGATAATAAAAAATATCATTTCGATGAAATTCAATTGCTGTTTTATATGCATCTTTAAATGATGAATGATTTTGTTCACATAAATGAATAATTTCTTCATTTCCACCTGCAACTGCATATTTACCTGTGTTATCTATTTTAGAATCATTCATAAGTAAATATTTAAAACATTTAACTGATCCAAAAAATGCTGCATAATCAATTAGTGTAACATTCCAATTGTTAATAAATGAACATCTTTCATAAATTGATTTTGGAATAATTTGATTATAATCGAATTCATTTTGTGATGATATTTCTTGTAGTTTTTCTATTTCATCATTTCGAATTATTTTTGCAATTTCATTTGGATTAACTCCTTCTTTAATTAATTGCTTATGAAGTGCAAAATCATTCTTCGAAAGCAAAATTTGCTGAGAATAATATTTGATGATTGAGGAAAATTATCTATATTCAAACCAAAGATTATGTTCTTGAGCGTTGTAAATGTTTCCCATTCGTTTTGAGATTTCTGGTTTGTTGTTGCAGTTTGCTTTTGATTCATTTTGAACGGATACTAGTAATGGCACTTTTTGAGCTTTGCTCAAAAAGTGTTCCCTCCATCTAACTAACTTATTTATAAAATTATTATTGAGAAAATAAATTGATTTAATTTTAATATTAATTAATGATGTAATTTACATTTTTATTTCATTAACTTCGAGAAAACAATAACTAAGAAAATAATATTTATAATTTAAAAAACATGAATATTTCAACTACAGATTACAAACAGAATAAAAAATAATAACAAAATAATAGAAATGATTGAAGTTAATATCTGAAAAATAATTTAGATCAATATCCTATAGGATAATGAAGGAAAAAAATTAATATAGGAAGCCGCTCCGATAGATGAAATTGAATAATTGTAATTACGGTTAGAGTGTCAAATTATGAAAATAGAAACATATTTATTAAGGACGATTCTTGTATATTATCACATGGGTTAACAAAATTTATGTTATTTTTGAGATTACATTCCTTTTTAATTAAATATAAAAAAATTCCTTTTATAAAATTTTACATAACTTTGTTGAAATATACAAGAACTAATGTAGATCATATTTATGAATAAATAAACTGCAAAAATTAATTTTTGATGGAAATACAAAGTGATCAATTACGAGAAGGAAAAATTAAAAATTGAATATTTTCATCTAAAACAAACACACTTAAAATATGGATTTATGTAATGTATCATTTATTTCAAGTCTTGAAAAGGCATTAAGAAAAACGAATTTTTATGATTTTAAAGTACAATTTTCGACCGTTTATTTATCCGAGCGTAAATATAAAAATATAGAACTTTTTCTTTGTGGGAATCAAATTGGCAAGAAGAATTTCAAGAAAATTAATTTATATTATAAAAATCATGACCTGTAAATATCAAAACAAAATTCTCAATTATATAAATAATAATTGAAACTTCTTGATTTCTTTGAGTTTCAAACAAACACGAAAACATTTTTTTTGACAGTTTTAACTAATTTAAGTTCAAAATTTGCTTGAATTTTTGCAATGGAGAAATACACTCTAGTTTCATCAAGTAAAATTCGAGGTGATTATGTCGTGCTTGACGGCCAATATTGGTGTGTTGCTGATATGTATGTGGAAGAGTATCTTTTTTCATATACTATATGTATTACTGGATAAGAATTTACAACAGGGAAAACTTCTTGATCTTCAAGGAAATATTTCAATAGAAATTTTTCGGAAAAAACTCAACCAAATTTATATACATTAATTAAAGGTGATAAAATATGGCAAAAAATGGGCTCTTGCCTCAAATATGATTTTCCTTGATCGTTTAAAATCGATTTTTTAGAACAGACTTAACAGGAAAACCTCTCAAAAAGAACACAGCGTTGTTTCGAAAAACAACAATAACATTCGCCTTTTGAAGATAATGAAAATACAATAGTGGGGGTGCGAAACCTCAAGTCAAATTGCAGTCAGGAGCTGCCGTGAGAAAATAACGATAAGTAAACGGTGTCCTAGCAAGAACAATATTGAATTGTTTATTTTCTGTATCGGTCGATAGGGTGTTTTGAAAAGTGTTGTGGGATATTTATATGTCATTTTTATTTGAATGAAAATAAAATTGCTACTGGTTGTCTGAGCAAAAATGATTTTAGGACTTTTCTTTTTTTTCTTTTCCATTAAATGTGAAAGTGAAATACCTTTCGAGAATGAACAAGAAATTGTAGGAGGTGAAGAAAAAATGGATTTAAATGAAGTTGAAGAAAATGAAGAACAAGAAATTGAAAAGGAAGAAGCTGATGTTAAATCTACACCACAACCACAACTGGTTCAAGTGTCAGTACCTCTTTCTCAAATTCTTGGAATTAAAGAAGTTGGAATTGGATGTCTAATCTTATTATATATTATTATATTCTTTGTTGGAAAATCAATCACAAAATCAAAAATCAACAAAATTTCCAACAAACTTAATCCTGAGCTTCGAAAATATTTTGCTGTTGTTCCAGACAAATTTATAGAACGAAATTATCATCAATATGACACATACATAACCGGAAGGAAAGGATATGTTGGATGTCTTATTTCTCCCAGGTTTGCAAAAACATGTGATCCACTCGGATTTCTTATGAGAATTGTTACTTCAGAAAAGGACATGATTGCATTTGAATTCATTCTTGACCCCAAGTACAACATCTCTGGGATGCTCCATGTATCAAAAGATAAACCATATTTTGCAGATGACCTGAAATTAAAATCACATTCCCTCGGTCAAAAGCTTCAATTATGGACAGATTTTGGTGATGAGCAACGTAAGGTATTCACGAAGATCATAAATTCATTCATGGAAGATAATCCAGGCGTACTTCAATTAATTGAGTTGAGCAACCAGAACAGATTTGAAACAAGAGATAGTGGACATTATGTTGCACGTATTGAGCTTAATATAGAAGGGCCAATTGATGAATTCTTATCTGATGAATTATTAGAATTTGTTATGAACATTTCTGATTCATTCACAATGTTAAAACTTCCTTCTGATATCCAAACAAGGAATGAAAGGACTCGTATTCTTCTTGCAAAAGAAAGACAGCCAAAAGAAGAGAAGAAATTGACAAAAGAAGAAGAAGAAAGATTGGAGAAGAAGAAAGAAAGAAAAGAAAAGAGGTTACACTCTGGGTTTAAAGTTTCTAAATACTAATACACATTTCTTTTATTCTTTCAAATAAATTTCCATCAAATGAAAATAAACGTGTTTTGTGGGGTGCCCCATAACGACCGTTACACTTGACGGTTACCGGTTTGGCCGTCCTTTCCTATGTCACGAAGAACAGCTCGTGCACAACCAGAAAAGGTTATTTTGGATGCTGATATCAAGAACCAAGACTTCTTATTCACCCAAGAAAAGAAGAAAGCTAAGGTTGTCGCATCATCTAAAGTTCGTTTCCCCAAGTATGTTCGCATCCAACGTCAACGCCGTATCCTCATGAAGCGTCTTAAGGTCCCACCACCAGTGAACCATTTCAACCATGCTGTTGATAAGGCCACTGCTGTCCAAATCTTCAAGTTCCTTGAAAAATATCGCCCAGAAACCAAGGCCGAAAAGAAGCTCCGCCTCAAAGCTGCAGCAGAGAAATCCGAAAAGTCACTTGCTCCAGCTGATGTTTCTGCTAAGAAAGCCCTTGCTTATGGTATCAAGGACGTAACATCTCTTGTCGAAGCAAAGAAAGCAAGCCTTGTTGTCATTGCTCATGATGTTGATCCAATCGAAATTGTCATCTGGCTTCCAGCTCTTTGCCGCAAACTTGATATTCCATATGTCATTGTCAAATCAAAGGCTCGTCTTGGCAAGGTAGTCGGCATGAAGACTTGCACATGTATCGCTGTTTCTGACGTTCGCCCAGAAGACCGTAAGGCACTTTCCCAAATTGTTGATTCAGTTAATGCCAACTTCCTTATGAAGTACAAGGAAGAAATGCACCATTGGGGTGGTGGCGAACTCAGTGAAAAGACAATCGCAAAACTCCGTGCTCAAGGCAAGCATGAGTAAATAAGGAAATTCGATTTTTTGAACTTCATTAATATATACAAATTACATTGTAATGTTTTTGTTTAATTTAATATTCTTTTTACGTTGTTAGTTGTTTAATATGTGCATTTTATCTTGAAGAGTAACTCGATATCATTTTTGAAAATGCTTCATCAAGAAATGTTTTCAGATTATTTTCATATTAATTAATAAATTTATAGGCAATTTATTATATAGTTTAAAGAATATTCGATTTCATCACTTAAATTGTTTCGGTATTAGAAATGAAGTTATGTTACGTAACTTGTAAAACATTATTTCAATGAAACAAAATGATATTGATGAAGTATTCCAAAAGGTGATTTGAATATTTTTAATTTTTCTTCTGATATTAGTTATTTTACATTGTTGAAATTTGTTTTTATTTAATTTGGCAATAATTATTTAATCATATTTTTAAGAACATATAAAACTTGTTTTCTATGGAATTCGTAATCGCGATTAAGTAAAGTAAATGTGTTTAAAATTAATTATTCAATAAATGTATTCAATAAGCCTTCAAGTTTTTTTGAGGAGATATATTTATTGAAAAAAGGATAATTTAATGTTTAACAACATATTTAAATAATTTTAATAATGAATATATTTTATTGAAAAATTAATTGTAATCAATATATAAAACATTTTGTATATATTTTTACATATCAAAACTGAGAAAAGTTTAGTTTTATTGGCACACTTCACTTACATTTATATATGAACATTTATGATGATTCTTTTGATGAAGATTGGGAAATAATGCTAAAAGAAACAGAAAGAGTATCAAAAACACCAATTATCCAATATAATACAGAAGCATTTGATAATGCATTTAATAAATCTAACGAAATTTTAAACACAGAATCAATAGGCTTCATACCTTTTGATGAATGGAAAGGAAAAGAAATGACTTTTCATCAAATTGTTATAGATTTTTTTCGAAAGAAAAATAGTTCAAAGTGTCTTTTTATTTTTAAATTATATAATGCATTAAAACTTACAGAATATAAATCTGAATTCATGCAAATTTGTGGAATTTCATGGTATCATAAAACATGTATTCGTGTGATTCCAGTGATTTTTGCTAAGTTATTAGGAATAAAGGCAATTGATGGTTCATTATTCCACAAACAAGGAAACTTCACAACACATGGATTTGTTGAAGTTGAACCAGCGATAATAAAGAAAATGATTCCTTCATTTAACTTCACATCTGAAAGAGTTCTAACACATTCAAAACAAATATTTGTTCAGGGTTGTACAGAACAAGATTTAAAAAATTGCAAATGGAAGAACTCATCTGAGAATTCTCCAGCAACTGAAAATCATTATTTTATCTGATATAATACTTCTAATAATACTTAATTTTATATAAATAATGGTATTTAAATAAGTAATATGAATGAATCTTTGTAATTTAAATCATAGTTAATTTTATGTTAATAAGACATGGAATCATATTTATATAAAGAGCAAATATTAATTTTTGCCTTCTAAAAACATTTTTATCTTTGAGTTGTGAGAATTGATCTTGAATCTTACTATGAATTAATTATGATGGCTTTTTCCTTTATTTATTTGAATTAGAATTTAATGATTTAAATTGGTATGTTAACTCAAGCTATGAGAAACACAAAACACATTAAATCAATTACAGAAAAACTAAAGAAAATGAACACACATTAGAAAGCCACATAAAAATTATAAAAAATAGAATTTATATATACATTCAAGCTCAGAAGAAAACAAAAACCTTCACTGAGCCAACAATTGAGAGATACCTTTTTTTTCTTGTGTTAAAATAAATGAAGAAATGTTCAGAGGTACCAAAACTCAAAATCCTGCAATATTTTTTCAACGATAATTTTATGTTAAGGATAACATTGGGAGGAGATTACAAAAATACCCTCTTTTCGAAATTTCGACTGTACAATCTTTCGAAATTCGATCTGATTTCGACCATACTTTTTATGGAATTTTGGATTATTTCCTATATAGTAATGTTGCATATTAGATGTGTTTATTTTCTAAACTATTATCCTTTATCATTTTCATTAAAAATTTTGAGAAAAAGTGAAAATATATGAAAAAATCGACTTAGTCGATAATAAATCGAGTGCAACTTTTTATATGAAGTCACGGTGGTCTTTATTTATTTATGAATAAAAATATATGATTTGTTATTTAAAAAAATGTGATTGTTAAATAAAAATATTTTTTGCATGGATTTTTATGAATGATTGAAATTTTGATGAAGTGAAAAAAATAATGTGAAGTGATTTTTTCTTTATTTATTTTTTTATTTTTTTATTCGAATTTTTGGGTGTTAACTTAAATATTTAAATCTCTTAAGTTAACTGATATCACTGCTATTGTTTCTTTAATGTTATCATAATATTTCTGGATCCAGAAATATACATTCGAGCATATTTTGCTTTGTTTTTGTATCATATTTGGAAAATGGAATTTGATAGTATTCAGAACAATTTACGATGATATCCTTCAGAGTACTATATAATAACTTATTTCCAAATAATTTCTTTAAATCAATTATTATTTCTTCATTAATTGAAGGATATTTCCTTCTTATCTTTGATCTTTGAGAATCTTCGATAAAGCATATCTTATCCATTGATACTTTGGATTGTGTAAGATTTCTATTATTTAAACCTGTCTGAACAGACAAGGTAACTGCATTAATACTCAAGGAATTCATTATTCTTTTTGTACTAAAATAAAATGTATCAAATAATATTTGAAAAAATTCTTCCACGATTTTAGAATGATTACTAATAATGATATCAAAATTTTCTACATTAACAATAGGTTTTTCTACTATGAATCCTGCTTCAATTAATAGTGAATAAGCAATTGTCCTTCCATCATATGGAAATAATGATTTATCGTATTCATTGTTCGAAATTGTAATTCCAAATGATGATGCTCTTTTAGAAACCTTCAAATATTGTAATTCTTGGTCTGTTATGCTAGCTATTATTTGATCAGTTGATATTCTTTTTAATGCTGATCTTAGGGTTTTGAACATACCCATTTTTATTATTAAATATCCAAATTGATGTTCAAGAGGATTTGACGTAAATCTATTTAAGCTTTTTTTGGCATTCATATTTTTTAAAAGTAATGTAACAAATGAATGAATTGTATTACAACAATGAATACATAATTCCTCATCAAAAAGTGTTATAGCAACAATATTTTTCATTTTTCTTTGTTTAATTTATGTGTCTAATTTTGTTTTCTTCATAAATTTATAATATATAAACATTAAATAGAAAATGATTTCAAATAGCGAAATTCTTTCGTATAAATTTATATTGTCATTAGACATTGCTTCTATAAACAAAGACCATGGTAAGAAATATAATAATGCTGAAAAATTATGTTTCTCATATAGCATTTAAGTATTGTTAATAGAAAATATGAAAATGGGAAGAATATCGTGCATTTTTGTGATTTTAGAGTTATTAATTAAAATCGGTAATAAATTTAAATCTTCCCGTATTTTGGAAATGTCAATGATTGGTGAATTCCGATTAAATCCAATAGTTAATGGTACGTCTTTAAGTAAACGATATCTTGCACGTTTGAGTATATGAAGGGGATCACTAATATATCGAAAAAAAACTTTTTTTGAATTTCAACAATTGAAGTCGTGTAATGTTCAGCAACACATTCATATTGACCAAAGAACGAATTATGATTATAATCATAGCAATTATCACCATCAAAGGCAAATCCAAGAACATATATTTTATGATTCTTTAATTTATTACGTAATGTTTCGAGTGTTTCACATTGAATATTTGTTGCTTTCCCCTGGGGTGAAGGAGAAAAATGAATTATTGAGCACGAATAATCTGGATTTATAGGTTGGATGTAATATACAAAGGCATAATTTTCTATTTGATTCCAATTTATCATTAAGGAATTTATCCATTGTTGTGCATTTTCGCAAAAAAATTGATAAGGATTTTCGATATTTTGTAAAACTTCTTTTTTCAGATCATTATATTCATTATCTTTTGTTATAGTCACATCGGGCGAAAATGCTATTGCGTCAATACTTAAAATACAATCCATTGGAGCTGAACGATAAATATTAATTTGATTGTCTTTATAATCATTTATGATTCCATCTATTTGATTAATATCAATCAAAGACTTAAAACGTTCATTGATTAAATCTGCTAAATGATTATGTATTGATGTATAAGAAGGTAATGGAATAAAAGATCTAATATAACGTAAAGCTTGTGGCGAAATCGAATTAATATTGGATGCTAATTGATAAATTTTTTTATCATATCTTCTTGCATTTGGGTGAACTCCAAGGTTTCTCAATATTGAATTAATAATTTCATCATATTCTTCATTTTCTGAATTAATATCTTCATTTCTCTCTATGTTTGAAACACATTTGACACTTTTCGCTTCATAGAGTCTTCTATTAATACGTGCTTGTCTTTCTGCCTTGATCCGCTTTTGTCTTTCTCTCGCTAATTGCAAGGCTTGTCTTGATTTTTCCATGATAAAAAATCAAAATGATGTGAACGAAAAATTACCTCAGAATTTCAATGGCATTAAATGAAAAACAACTAGATGCATTCAAATCAGTAAAAATTTTGATTCATAAAGCTTCCGGCGACGTTTTGTAAAGTATTCAATTTATTTTTTTGGGAAACACCCCAAAAAGAATTGCACATAAAAAAAAATTCAGCAGTCCAAATCCTTAGATAGGTCTGATTATAAATAAATAAATCCTAAACTTCATAGTTAGTCGGGTCCCATTAAAAAACTATTGCACGATTTTTTTTATCATTAAAAAAATGAAATTTCGATTTTGATCCGGATATTTTTTTCCCAATTTGAAAGCAGATTTTTATTCATGTGTTGATAGGGATCTAATAAAAATCAAAAAATTCACCAGGATATGTTTATTTCCTCAGTTTGAGGAACTCTAAATGTTCACTCTTTATATATTTTGGTTTCTGCTTTTTGTAAGTATTTGATATTGGGGAACACTTAATATGAATAATGTAAAAATATATATTACTCACATAGGATACACCCCACATTATATAAACTCCATATAATTTCTATAATATAGAAGTGGCGAAAATTTGTGGATAAAAGCAATAAATTTTTTTCTAATAAAGGAATTTAATAACATTTTAATTATTTACTAAAAATCAATCTATCCTTTAAAACTGAGAAGTGATTTGTAGAAGATAAAAAAAGAATCACTTTCAGCTTGTTAATTAACATTAATGTAAAAAAATGTAAATCATTCAAAAATCAATAATGGAAAAAGAACAGCATGAAACAAATCAAGAAAAATTAAATATAGCAAAACCAACAATTGTCCCTTCTCTAAGCATAAGTGAGAGTGTAATTGTACCAAAAGAAAATCCAACAAATTTATCACAAAATCCTCAACAACAAAATACTTCCTTGCAAATTCCAAAACTTAACCTATCTGGCTTATCGCCTGGTTCGTTTTGTTCATCAAATACTCGTAAACCATCTTTCCCACAATTTAATCAAAATTCACAAGGAATCAATGGTCAAATCCCACCATTAAACTTAAACGCGAAGCCAGCGCACATCAAAGCGCTTGGATCAGATCCAACAATTCCGCCATTAAACCTTTCACTTGTATCGACTCCTCGCAATAATACACCAATTTTAAATCAACCAAGTCGTTCAATATCTATTGGAGCATTGGGTGATCAAGCAGAGCTAGATCTTGCACAAATTTCCACAGAAACCAACAAAAGAGAACGTCATGATGTATTATTATGTATACCATATTACGTGTTTTCAACCAAATCAGAATTGGAATCGTTCACCAAACTAATTCCATGCAAATTTGGTGAAGGTTCGGAGATTACACAAGTTTCTAATTTCCCCATCGATACATATGTAATTGAGGGCGCCCCAAATTCCGGGGCACCCCGAACCATTCCATCTTTGCAAAACATCGATGCAGCATATCAAAATATAGAAAACATTCCTTTCCTCATAGATCAAACAACAAAAGAATGCACATTATTGACAAGTCATATCGAGCAAACATTAGAAAGGATTGAAGATCTGAGAAATGAAAGAGAAAAACAAAAAATTGAAAATGCATTACTAAAAGAAAGAATAAAAGTAGCAAAACAAAGGCAAAAGTCATCTGGTTCATCTTAAGCACAGATTTAATTAGGCGAATTAATAATGTTTGTATAATAATTGTTGTTTGAAGATTAATAAAATTTCTTCGTTAATATTTTTATTATTTTGAATTGAAACCTGTAGACCGACACATTAGTGTAACCCACGCCTACACTGTAGCATTGTTCATAGAGAACATATTTAGTAATATATATTTAATAATTTTTTTCGATTTAATTTTGTAATTTTCGCAATATTCCTATTTTTTACTCAATTCACCAAGAAGAACGTTAACACAAAAAAAATCTTTTTTCTTGATTTTCTTTACATATTTTAATTAATTCATATTTTTAGGATTGATTATATGTTAAAATTTCTATTTACTAACAAGTTATATAAAAATTTATGATTTATCAAAATTTTGTTGTTAATCTACAGGTTTTTCATGGCAATCAAAGTAAAATACATTTCCTATAAAACTTATTATAAATCAAATTCATATTATTATTTTAATATTAACCACTTTTTTAAAAAAAAATAATTTGGCATTAAAGCAATGATTTTATTTTCTAATATTTTTTAATATAAGCAAAAATTATTTAAAAAAATGTTTAAATTATATACAATAACTATAAAATTAATTTATCACAATTCTAACTATAATTCAATATCAATCCGAATCATTTTCATTATTATCATTTGCAGCTTGCAAATCTCTATGATATTTATCTCCGTATACCCAATTCTCATTCCATATCATTATTTTTCTATCCCACATTTTTGTTCCATATGCAAAAGGTGACCAAATCACAAATCCAATCAAAGCCATTACACACGCAACAAACGCAGCGAATTTTGCCCATTTCCCAAACACCAAATCCATTGCTGCTCCCATAGCCAAAATTTCCATGATTAAAGGTATCAAATAATGGTACAAAAACATTGATCTTGGAATCAAGAAGAACGGGAAATAAGAAATCGCCCAACCCAAAACATATTTTATTGCTATACCGAATTTTTCCTTTTTATAACACAAACAAACCACAAAAATAGAAACAAAAGAAATATAATAAACAAAAACATTACCCATACAATTAACTTCACGACCAGATCCATTCCAAAAACCTACAAAATTACCTGTCAACAAAGGCCAATTTATCGGCCGACTTTGATATGAATGGAAACTTGTAATTTCCATATTAGATCGATGCATATCGACAATTAAATAGAAACACCTAAAAATTAAACTCGGATACCGAAGTCTTTTCCCCCATAAATCAGGAGTATCACGTATGAGCAATTGCTCTTTCATCTCATCAGGTAAATACGGGGTGCCCTGACCTGAATATGGTAAAATGATAAAATGAACTAAAAAACTTCCTAAAAACACAATGATTATCGGAAATATTAAACGAACGGCTCGTGTAAAAATGGAATCAAATAAATCAAAATCAAATGAAAACGTTTTCCGTTGTTGAAGAACTTGAATAACTTGAAATATCCCGGAATAAACCATTAAACCAAACGCAGTGTTTTTACATGAACATGCACCGCCTAATGCAAAACCAGAGATAAATAACCACGTAAGGGTATCATTAATGGATAATGTATATGAAAAAATACATACAAAGAGACACGTGAAAAAATGAAGAATTCCATCACTTAAAATATATCGTTGTTCTGTAAGTAAAGAAGTATCAAATATAATGAAAAGGGAGGAAGATATTGAGGCAATGTATGAAAATGAATCAAAGCGTAATGTTAAATAAATTAATGGTGCACATAACGATGAAAATAATGCTGGAGTAAGACGTAAAATGATATATTGGTCATTATGCGGATCATTGCCATAATACTTATTGAAGTCAATGGAACCATCATATTCTGACAAATTTGCAAATAAAAACATTAAAAGTTTTGCAAGAGGTGGATGAATATCAAAAAAATATTCCGAGTTTGTATACCAATTAGTAAAATTTCCAAAATGGATTTCGTCAAAAACAACAGCATTTGGATTATCAATTACCCATAGACGAGTCATAAATGATAAAATAGCTATAAAAAGCACTAAAAACGTATCTAATGTTGTGAGTGTTGTTTTCTTTTGTACAGGAAAGAATTGTTTAATTATTTTGAATATTTCCTGCATTTTTATGATTTTTATTCAGGGTGCCCTGAAACATACCAAGCAAAACAATCCTTAAATTTATCATTTATTTATAAAATATACATACTTCACCAATTTTATATTCAGCGCCCCGTTGCGCAGAACAAAATTTCAAAAGATGTAATATATAAAAAACAATTTTACACAATAAATTAGCAGTTACATCCATTACTTTCGGTAGGCGCATCATTTTTAGGAGATAAATCATCAATAGGAAGTAATTTTGGCCCAAGCTCTGTTGCAACCTCTGTAAATAACAGATCAACATTTTCGCCAGTTAAAGCAGAAACTTCTATATATTTCATCTGGCTCATGTCAGCATAGTTTTTTGCTTTTTCTTCCGTGATAGATCTTTGATCGATTAAATCAATCTTATTTCCAACCAAATATAACGGTGCATTTTCAAGTGCATTTTCACGAAATTGTTTTACCCAAATGTTTAATGTTTCAAATGAATTTGCTTCTGTAACATCAAAAACAAGAATTCCTGCTGAAGCTGATCTTGAATATAATCCTGTAAATGTTTGATATCGTTCTTCACCGGCAGTATCCCAAATACGTAATTTAACTATTCCTTTGTTTGTTGATATTTCTTCCATTATTACCCCTGATCCAATTGTTGGCGTTACTAAACTTCTAAAAATTTTATCATGCAATTGGAGAACAATGCTTGTCTTGCCAGCACCTGAAGGCCCAATCATTACGATTTTATGTGAATTTTCTGTGTTCCCAAATTCCATTTTCTTGAAGTGAGTTGATGTAAGGTGGGACTGTTCTCAATTTTTGAATAAACGCGGTTATTACTATCAATTTTCAATATCACGGATTTTACAATTGAATCAGTACTTGGCCAAGTGAAAAACATCATTATATTTAACAAAATCATCCTCAGTATCTTCATTATTTTACTAAAATCTGAAATAGTCGTTTAACATAAAAGGCTCGAGCGAGGCAAAAAAGTTAAATGTTGTACTCAAACCATGAATATCACTGTTAAATCAATGATATCCATTTCCTGTTTATGTTGTAGATTCAGATGCAATAATGTTTTTTTTTTTTTTTTTTTGTTCAATGTACATTAAAATATATTTTTACTCTCAAATATTTGTATATTTTTGAAAAGATTAAATTTTCAAACAAATAACCCATCTTTTCTTATTAACTGAATTTTATTTCATATTTTTAATCATGCGCTATGGTTATTTTGTATCTTCCAAAATCTGTTTTCTGCAGAAACCGTTATGAGCCGTTAGTTGATATGAGCTTTACAGAAAAAGAGTATTTCGTTGCTGAAAAGGTTATGGAAGAATTATGCACTCACCCATTGGCGGCCCCACTTCTTGTATCAACAGAATCAAATCAAAAGAATTTTACACAAATTTTTACGAATTTAAAAAATAAATCTTATATTAACCTAAGTGAATTTATCCAAGACTTCAATGAAACCTTAATTTCATTTTCAGTTGGAGACCCAACAGATTCTCCAAAAAGAATAATAGCAGAACAAATTCGAAAACTCTTTGAAAAATTAATAACTCAACTAAATAATATTTCCACAGAATCTTGGTGTAAAAATGTCGTCAAGTATAAATCTCAAATTTCCAAATTATTACATTATTATCCCAAAAAATCGAATAAATTTAATATTGATCCTCATCAAGAAATTATCGATCAAGAAGCAGAGAAACTTGTTTACACTGTAGCAGATATCAAATCAGAAGACGAACATCAAGAGATGGTCAAAATTGTAACAAATCTCCAACCCGAACTTGAAACCTGTAATCCCGAGTTACAAGTTGACTTTACAATGCTTCATCCGAAGACGCTTAAAACCCTCAAAGAATATCTTGAAACCAAAAAACCAGCGAAAGAATATAAATCATGCTAAAACGATATGAAACATTAAAACTTTATTTATATAAAAACTCTTTGTTTCTTTTTAATGTATAATTATTTTCGTTATTTATTTCTAATATATTTTTATGATATTTTATTAGTCTATTACTATGAGATATTGTTATTAAAGTTATACCCATTTGGTTCAACATTTTAAATATTTTATCTTCAAGTGTTTCAGAGATAGCACTTGTAGCCTCATCAAGAAGTGCATATTTCGGCTTATGAATAAAGACTCTTGCGAGTGCGATTCGTTGTCTTTCGCCAGGGCTTAAACCTTGTTGCCAAATATTCGAAGGTCTTTGCATCAAATGTTTAATATCCAAAAACTCAACAAATGTATAAAAATCATTAGTCGAAACCTCTTTAAAATATTTAGGGAAAGAAACGCATTCATAAAAAGATGTATTTGGAATATAAGGATTCTGTGTTAATATTAACATAACATTCGGAGAAGGTTCCGGAGTTGATATATCTCCGACTTCGATGGGCCATAATTTACCTAATACGCGAAATATCGATGATTTACCACAACCTGATGGACCAACAATGATTAACGATTCATGAACATTAACAGTAAAACTTAAATCTCGAATAAGTAATTTGCCTTTTGGATCATGAATATCGACATGCGATAGTTGGAATCCATCAGTAATTACTCCGTTTTGAACTTTATGTTGATATTCAGAAAGAATATTCCATAACTCATTAATACGAGTAGCATAACCAGAAAGTTTAGAAAAATCTATAAACATACCAAAGATAGTTGTGAATCCAAAGATTAACATAATAATATTAAATGAACTAACTGATATAAAAGAGGCTAATTCTTTATCAGTATAACTTTCCATATGAGAAGAAAGATAATACCAAATACAAAAATAAACAACACCACTTCCAAAATATGCAAATACCTTCTGAAGAAAATTAAGTGGAATGGAAACATTTGCTAACTTGCGTTGGACGTTAAGAACCGCCCGAAGACGATCAGAAATCAAAGAATTTTCTTTTGATTGCGCTCCTGATAAACAAATCGTTTCTGCATTTTCTTTAAGGTTGACATGAGCAAGACGGAAATCAGCGTTTTTAGACTGGAAAAGATATGTGAATCTGACAATCGGCCTCATTGCAAAATTGGATATAAAAACAGAAAGTACTGCAAAAACAAGACAAAATATAATAGAATAAAAATCCGTGAGCATGTACGTGGAAATTCCGTAGTAAATGATAATGATTGGCGTTTGAATAATTTTTGAAATAATAAGAAATAATTGTTGTGAATAATCAGATACATCCTGTGTAATCCTTGAATCAGGATTGTCTATTTGCGCGTCGTTTATTAAAAGATCATAAAATGAATTTTCACGCATGTAGACTTGATGAATATGATTATCAATATTATTTCGATAAGTAGCTGCCAAGCGGTCACACGTAAGAAGCTTGAGTGCAATACAAATCGCAATTCCAAAAACTGCTAGAAAAATTTTTCCTAATTCTTCTCGAAATTTTTCTTTTTTATCTTCAATAATATAACCTATAACACGGGATGGAGCTTCACCGATGTACATATTGAGAAAGAATTCACCTACGGCAAAAAGAATTAAGAAAAATAATACGATTAAAGATTTTTTTGTTGTGCTTTTATAAAAGATGGAAAACACATCTAGAAAGCGAGTTTTTCCTGCTGTACGCTTTTTTTCATTCTTGGAATCATTCACTTGCATACAAAAAAAAAATGTCCTGGCTTGACTTTAATAGACATTCTAAAAATCCGTTCAAAAATTCTTTGGGATCAAATTTCGACGCTGGAATGGTAACTTTATTTCGAAAAATCAAAATTATATTCACGAAGTGATAATGTATTCAACAATTAACTTAATTTAAACAAAACAAATAAAAATTTGTTGATATAAAACTTTATAATTAAGTAATGTGATGGAACTTAACAAAGTTTATAAAACAAAAAACTTTCCTAATCTTTCAATAATTTTAATATCTTAAATTAAATTTTTATAAAGATATAATGGTATTTCCTGAATCAAAGAAAAAAATGATGAAAATAACAAATGAAAACTAATAATTTTCCAATTTCGGAAAAACAAATAGAGGTTTGGACACAAAATTTCAAATATAATTGTATTATTGATTATGATTAATGATTGAAATTGGAAATAAATCCCAAATCATTTCACATTTGGTTATGGTTATTTTATTGATTCATTCTTTCCTTTAAATTTTTTTTATATTGGATCTTTTTAAATTCAGTTCAAGCAACAAAATTATCCACAGCGACAGCAAATTTATTCATAACAGCAACAAATTTATTAATTACAAAACTATAAAAGCATCAAAGCAACAATGCTCAATGTGCACATACGTTTTAATCACTTTTATGATAATTGATTGAAATATGTGATACAACTTGAGGATGAACCCATAGTATTGTAATGATTTAAATATTTAAAATCAGCAATCAAAAAAATCAATAAAACAAAAGAGATAAAATTTCGTATAGATTTTTTTTTCAACTTTAAACGTTTCAAACTAAACAGATTATGTTTAAGACATTGAGCCTGAAAGTACTAAGCAAAAAAATAATTTGAGCTTGCCCAAAATTGATTTGAGGTAATTTTTTTTTTATTAACAAAAACAGTGTTTCAACAAATCACTATAAAATTCTTGCCATGATATATCCCAAGCCGAAGCTGTTTTTAATGCATTTTTCTTGAGCTCGTTTAAATCAATTTCCTTAGTAATGCATAATTTTACAATATATTCCCTAAGTTCAATCTCATCCTTAAAGATCAAACCTTTTTTCCCTCTATCTGTAACCTCTGCCATTGAGCCATGTCTTGATACTAAAATCGGTATTTTGGCTCCGATAGCATCTGTAATGTGAGGTGCAAAATCGAGACCGTTAACAGAGCCATCGAAAACGATACATAAATCGGAGCACCCCAATATTTGAGAGTATAAATTTGAATTGATTGGAGCGAAATGAAGTTGAATATGATTTTGTTCTTGGGAATTTGTGAACATTTTTTCTATTTTTTCTTGTTCTTTTGCATTCCCTTGTATAACAAATGAAATGTCAACTTTAAATGATTCCAAACTTATTGAAAGATCGACAAAACTTTTCAACAAATTTTCATCAAAATATGGAAAAGGAACACTGATGAGAAGTGTGTTGGGACCTCGACGTAAAAAGCTAAGAACTTCTGATTTTATATCTGTTTCATGCTTAAAAATCGAGCCTGGCGGATCATAAATAAGATATGGTTTAAAATTAGAAAGCCGAAGAAGTACTTTAAGCGCTTGTGTTGAGCAAACAAGAGCAGAAGAAATACTCATAAAAATTCGTTCAAACCTTCGCAAAATTGGATTGTTCCAATGAAGATTTTGAACATCTAAAATAATTTTTGCATTAAAAGAAAAAGAAAAAGATGATATAGCTAAAAGCTGGTAAATGTTTAAGTTAAGGTTTGATAATACAAAATCTGTTTTTGGTAGTGTTTTGGATAAGAAATAAATATGAAAAAGATAATATAATAATTGAATTGGAAACAAGAGGATATCAACAATTACATTTGGAAATTTTGGAAATTTGTAAAAATATTTTAGTTGAATATTTGGTGAATTTTCAATAAATTTTGGTAACGATGTAATATCAGGACCAAGCAAAATAACGCTTGAATCCTTCTGATTAGCAAATGATTTTGCATGTCTTAGAAGTCGATATTGTTTCCCAATATCATCAAGAGATAAAATTAAAACAGAAGGCATTGAATTCAAACAAACAAAGTCAATTTTTTTTTCTTTTTGATCTATCCATCTGTTGCTGATAACTTTTTACTATGTGTAGAATATAGTCAAATAAACTAACAACTTGAATGATTAATGCTTTTTATAAAAATAATTCTATAACTTCCAAGTTAATTTGATATATCATGGTATAAGAACAAACAAAAATTTAAATGATAATCTGATTTTTTTTAATATGTTTTCGATTTTTCATGTGAGTTAATAAAATAGATGATTAATAATTAATGTTTTTGATTTTTTTTTAAAAAAAACGTTTATTCCTATCGGACGTTTAACAAGACCGTTTAATCAAAAGCATGCTTTGGTTACTTTTTCTTTTTGTCACTTCAGATCAATATAAAGAAGCCAGAGAACTAACAGAAATAATCCATAATGTTGGCAAGCAAATTCAAGAAGTTCAAAAGGAAACAGATAAATTATATGATCAATTTTCAAATTTTTCTCAAATTCTAGAAGAATTAGCTCAAAAAAGAAAACATGCAAATATAGGAGAATCAAATATTAATCAAAAAAATTCTGTTCAATATGAAGATGCATTAAGAAATATTTCAAACCGAATTTTTTCAGATCCAATTAATATCTCCCTTGTATCAATCAAATCTGATAAAAAGTCAAAGTCATTACAATTTTATGATAAAATTAAAACACTGATTGATCAAAGATATCAAATTCCAGCTGAAAATTCTATCAAGCAAAAAAGCAAAAATCAGTGGAAAATAAAGGGAACAGAAGCTATTTTTGTCTTTAGAGCACAAATTATTTCCAAAGTTACAAGTTTTGAGATAACTCCATCTGGATCAAAACATCATCCAGAAATGGGAATTAGCTTAGAATTCTACTTACACAAGCAACTGGTTCATAAGACAGATGAAATTGTAATCAACAGAGAGACATTATTGCCACAAAAATTCATCTTAAATAATTCCATTTATTTCCGGTACGTCAAAGTTTTTGTACAAAACAAAAATGCGAAGAACAAAGTAAAGCTTCCAACCATTCTTTTTTATGATGATCCCATTGTCATTGATAATTGATTAACAAATTTCATGTAAACCATAAATTTTTACAAAAAAAAAATTTATTTTTTTTCTTCAATACCAGAAAAAAGTTTGTTTTGATCTAGTGAAAAAAAAACATTTTTTTTTTTTTTTGTTGGCATTATTTGCTCTCAAACAAACATTTTCAATTCATATTTTAAAATGGCAGTGGAAGTGCCAAGAAATTTCCGTCTTTTAGATGAACTTGAAGAAGGTGAGAAAGGACAAGATGTCCCACCTAATATTTCATTTGGTTTAGAAGATCCGTCTGATTCAACATTAACAACTTGGAATGGAACGATTCTTGGAAAAGAAGGAACACAATTTTTTGGTAGGATGGTATCTGTTCGCTTGATTTGTGGTGAAAATTATCCAAAGGTTGCCCCAATTGTAACATTTATTAGTCCTGTAAATCTACCATTTGTTGATAGAAATGGGAAAGTTATTATTAACAATTTCCCACTCCTTAAGAACTGGAATCCAAGTACAACAATATTAAAAATTCTCATGGAAATATCGAACCAAATGGTGAAAAACGGAAACCTTAAGCAACCACCAGAAGAATAAGTATGAAATAAACGTTCATTTAAAAGTGGCATTAAAATAAACGTTCTTATGTGAATTTAGTGAATGAGATGCTCATATAAACAGCCAAAATCCTCCAAACAAAAATTCAAAATCGTTGATAAAGGAGTTGGTGATGTTGATGAATTAAAAGATGAAATTCAAGAGGAAGATAAATGTGATTCTGAATTATTAACGAAGTGGAAAGGAAATCTCATTAATGGTGAGTCACCACTTGGGGGGATTATAGAGGTTTATGGTGATAATTTCCCGATTTTTGATAATACTTTTTTATTATTATTTATTGATTACTTTTCTCAGAAACATGAAGATGCAATTGAACTACTATTAAAGTTGATGATGAGACAGGAAAATTCCCTTAAGTTGGCACAACTTGGCATATTTGAAGAATTATTTAATGAAATCCCAAATTCTTTCAATGTCTTATTAAACATCATTTCACAAGGGAAATTCCAAACAGTCCTTTATTTTCTCAACATGGGTGGGCTTGATTATTTTATTGAATTTTCTTCAATACCAGATTTACAACCAACAATTTCTCATATTTTATATCTCCTTTCAGAACAATCGTATCCATACTTTTGTACCCAAAGCTCAAGAAACCCCAACTTTATGTTTGTCATATATGAAAATCTATTAAATTCAGATAACTACGAAACACTTTCATTTATAGTAAAATCCATTAAAACCATGATTCGAAAATATAAGGGTGATGCTTCAAACGTGATTGGCCCTTTATTTTTGGATAAGTTTGAATATTTATCACAATTCCAAGATCTCATTCCTTTGATCTTTGACTGCTTAATAACCCTTTTAGAGCACCTTGAGATATCAAATCTCGACCCTTTTTTAAAAATAGCGTATGAAAATTTAGATTTTAACAATGAACAATCTTCGAATGTAATTTTACATTTTATTGAAAACGTATGGATAAATGACCCAAACTTCGAAACAAATTATTTTGTTTTTGTCGACAAAATTTTCGAATTTTTAGAAAAAGCAAATTTCGCATCAAAAACATGTGCAATGCTTTTGCTGATTAAAATATCAAAAAATTGTTCTGCAGAATTTCAAGAAGCTCTTCTTGAAAAGGGACAATTAAATGCGTTTATAACATTTCTCTCAGTTCCAAATGATAATGTTTTAATGCAAACTTTGATCTCGATTGAAAACGTTATTAATTTTTTGTTACTAAATTCATATATGGATAAATATTCTTCACAAATAATGGAATTACAAGAAACTTTACCAGGATTACATGAACACAGTAATCCGGATATTGTTGGAGAAGTTGAAAAACTAATGTCAATTCTTCTAAAAGAGGAATAGAACCGAATCTGGCAAAAGTCCCTATCGGCCATGAATTCACTAGCTTAGGCAGGAATTTGGAAGAACATTTAATTTTATGATACAATGGATTAATGAAAGATCACCACAATTTTTGCCTTTAAATTAATACTACTTAGTTTAATCAATGTACTGGTAAACTTGATCTTTTTTGTAAATATATGCATTATTTAATTTTATAAACTTTATAATAAGCTTCAAATTTTTTATTTATTTGTTCTGTGTTCAAACCTTGCTTAAAAAATATTTTGGAATCGATACTCTTCTTACACATAATAACGGATGATTAACAAACTTAAAAACATATCTCACAAACAAGTGAGACATTTTAAGATAAATAGATATAGAATTCATGAGTTTCGCTAGCTTCGAAGATAGCTTTGTAAGTTTTTTGAGAGAATTTCAAATAAAACAGGTGTCAACAAACGAAATGCAAGAGAAATGCCTCAGTGACCTTGAGTTAGTTCAAAGAGTCATTCAAAAAATGGTGCAAACATATAGCAATCAGTTCAACTGATGTTTTTATTTTATAAACTCTTTGTTTGAACAACATGAAACTGGAAATTACTTATGGGCAAAATGGTATAAGCATAATGAAATCATAAATTTACTTTTTAAACAAAACCCTTGCGTATTAGATGTGTACTTATAAACGATGTAAAGGCAGGGAAATACGCAATTGCAAGTGAAAATCTTGAAATCATTCATTTGCTTAAAAAATCATCAAAGATTTGGTGAAAACATACAAAAGATCAGGGGAAATATTAAAATGTTTACTCAATTGAAAAATTGAATACGAATGTATAACTTTTTATGTAGTTTATTAACCCAGAAACACGTTAATTTATCAAATCTGTGAAATGCAAAATGAATTTACAAATAATCGACATCCACATTTTGATATACCTCAAAACAACATGCCTCCTCGCGATGATACAATGTTTGGACATGGTTCATCAATGGAATTCGAACATCTAAATTCAATTCTTCGTATGAAAGAACAACAAATAGAAAGACTTCAAGCAGAAGTACGATCATTAATTAAAATTCAAACAGAGCAAGCCAAGCAACTTGAAAGAACTTTAGATGAACAAAGAGAATTAGAAAAACAAATTGCGTTACATGAAAAAATGCTTCTTCAACCAAAGAATGAAACTGAACCAGATGAATTTGATGTAACACAAACATTTACAGATCAAGGGAAAGAAGTACCATCTTTTATTGAAAATTCGTTATTTCTTCGAACATTTTTACGAAATAAGCAATCTTCATTAGATGACATTGTTAGAAATATTAGTGCAATCACTGACCAACATGTACGTGGCCAAGTAGGCCAAGCACTTTTATCACAAATGGAACGATATCTCGAACTCAACAAAATTTTTGAAAAATTATGTGATGAAAACGAATGTGAATCATTTATTAACACCTTTGAGCAAGAAGTTCGAAACTTATTAAATTGTCGACGAATAATATTATGGTCCACCATTCCATCAGCAGGTGTTATTATATCCTATTCGTCTATTACAGTAATACCTGAAACGGAAGGATTACTTGGTAAAGTTGTTAAAGAGAAGAAACGACTTATCATAAATAATCCCACCAAAGATAGTTCTTATTCCCAACAATATGATTCACCTTTTTTATCATCCTCTAAGATAACTCTTTACCAACCAGTCTACAACAAGAATAATGAACTCATTTGGATCATCCAATTGATCGATCATCTTGACACAAGCGGTTCTGTCATATCACCTTCGACTGATGACATTTTAATCATTGAATTTTTAGAGTATTCATTGAAATGCATTTTTAAGAATCCTACAAAACATGATGAAATCATTAAGAAGACATTATCACAATCAGCAATTACAAAGAACAATCAATTTATACCATTAATGGATACCATTAAAACTGCTGCCAAAAAGATTGTTGGCTGTGAAAGTTTACTTGTTTATTTTGTTGATAATAAGAAGAATGTCTTATTTAATCTAAAAGAAGTCACTAATGGACAAGAGAACTTCTCATCGATTTCACGTAATGAAGTTCCGATTGATAATGCTGGCATTGCAGGTTATGCATGTCAACATAAGAACATAATCAATAATAGCATAGCTAAAGAACATCCTGGTTATAACCCTACAATTGATGGAGAATATCCAAATGGATCAATATTAGCATTACCATTATTAGATAGTAATAATGAAGTCACGTTAGTTACTATTGCACGACAAAAAAGAAGTGGAATGATGTTTACACAAAATGATGAAATTATTCTTGAATCATTTTCACGATTAGCTAATGGCGTTTTGTTTAGTGCGCAAAAATATGAAAATAATATTGCGGAAACTAAACAAGCATTAACAAGTCATAAATATTATACGACTTTATTATCTATAGCACAAGAGTTATCTTCCGTGTTAGATATTAATACACTTGTAAGGAAAATCATGACAAAAGCTCAAACTTTTATAGGAGCAGATCGATGTTCAGTGTTTTTAGTTGATAAAGTCGTTGGTGGACTTTGGTCATTAGTTGCACATGGAACAGATAAAATACATATTTCTGAAGGTGAAGGTATTGCAGGTCATGTAGTATCAACTGGGGAAATCATTAATATTGAAGATGCTTATGATGATCCACGTTTTAATTCCGCCGTTGATAAACAAAGTGGTTATCGAACTAAAAGTATATTATGTGTACCGATAAAAAACAATGAAAATAAAATGATTGGGTGTACACAAATGATAAACAAAATCGGAAGTGATAAATTCACTCAAACAGATGTCGAATTATTACAAGCGTTTAATGTCTTTTGTGGAATTGCTATATCGAATGCTCAATTATATCAAGAAGCAACACAAAGTAAAAAGAAAATGTCCGCTTTATTAGACATTGCACTTGATTTCTCATCTTCTGTTACTTTTCAAGCGTTATTACAAAATATATCACAAAAGACAAAAGAAATTCTTGAAGCCGAATTTTGTTGGATATTTATGATTGATAAATCACAAAAAACTTATAAGCCATTAGTATTTGATCGAAAGATATCAACAACAGAATTCTCTACGCGTAAAGGTATTGTTGGTTTTGTAGCTTTAACAGGATCCGAAATTAATTTAACAATTACGAAAGATGATAAAAGCTTAGATTTAGAGATATGGAATCAAATTAAAGTGTTTCCAAGAAGTCTTTTAGGTGCACCTATTTATGATAGTCGTATGCAAGTCGTCGGAGTAATGTTAGTTACTAATAAATTTGGTGTCCCTAAATTTACTGATGAAGATTTATCATTAATGAGAGGCTTTTCTTCATTTGTTGGATTAGCTGTCTCGAAATGGTCGATGACTTATGATAAATTATTTAATAAGAAAGAAGAAAACTTAATAAATCCAAACGAATTTAAATCAACAAATATCCCTGATAAATTAAAGATAGATAATACTTTAATTGATATCATTAATTCACATAACTTCGATGTATATCAATATTCCAAAAATGAACAATTTAAAATTATCATTTATATATTTAATGAATTTAATTTAATCTCCGAATTTAATATACCAATTAATACTTTGTTAAAATTCCTTGATGCTGTTTCTTCTGAATATCATCCAATTCCATATCATAATTGGAATCATGCAGTCGAATTAACGCAATATTTATATTACGAAATTAAATTAGGAAAAATTTATGAAAATTTCTCGAAATTAGAAATTTTATCACTTTTCGTTGCTGCTTTATGTAATGATATTGGACATAGAGGCAAAAATAATATTCGACTTCAAGCTTCTCCTTTCTCGATATTATATAAGGAACAACCTGTGATGAAAACTTATCATTGTTCAATAGCTATTAAAACAATGTCGAAACCTGGTTGTAACATCTTGAAGTCACTTGATAAGTTACAAATAAGAGATTTCTGGATGAATACAATCGAATGTATATTCGCTACTGATACGTATAAGGAAAATGATTTACTGAAAGAAATAGAGAAAACTTTCGGAGAAAATAATGTAATCGATTTAACAAACCCGAATAATAGATTATTTGTTATGAAAGTTTTAATGAAATGTGCCGATTTTTCAAATATGTTAAGGCCAATCGAAATCGTTGGCTCTTGGCAAAACATCGTTTGTGATTGTTGTATGAATAATGAGGATAAGGATATGAATAACATAAGTAAGGATGAAATGATAATTATGAATGTGAAAATACAAAGCGAATGTTTAAAGGGATTCGTCGCACAATTATTAAAAATTTCTAACTCGTTTAAGGAAATAGAAAAACAATTTTTGTTGAATTTGTATAAATGGAAAGAAAGTATCTCAAATGAAAAACAGCAATGAAAAATTCATTTTTGTTATTAATAAATGTATATAATTTAATTTTGTTTGTTTACTTTGTGAATTTTGGTTCGGTTTGAAGGAACTCAGCATCATGGCCTGTCTTAAGTGTCTCTTTAGATTCTTTGGTTTGGATACAGATTATAACTAATGCTTCAGTTCCTGTGTTCTTATAGCAACGACTAGCTCCTGTGCCTACACGAATAACAGATCCTTCTTCAATTGGGAAAACTTTATCATCAACTTGATATTCACCTTTTCCTTTAATAACGATATATACTTCTTCATTTTCTTTATGAGAATGGAAGAATGAAAGTTGAACACCTGCAGGAATGGAAGTATAAGATATTTCAGATCCTGTTGCATGAAGAGCTTGTTGTAAGAATACTTTTCCTGGGATTGGTTGAGCAAGACCTGTGAAAACATATTTTTCTATTTCTGATGCAGGACCTACATTGATGGCAGTGTAGTTGCTTCCTTCAGAGATTGTTTTGAGTGACATTTTAAATTTAAAATGAAGTCAAATTTATTTCTAGAAACAAAGGAAATGTGATGCGTTTTTTCAAAAGTTTACAGTTGGTCGGGCAATCGTTTTGAATAAAATTTTCAGTGCATAACAACGGTTGTAATATAATAAACGGTCTTTTATTGAAGACATGTGAGCTGAAAATGTTCCTGAACAAATGCAAGAAACACCAAAACTTACAGAAAACGATTTTGAAATAATCGAACGTATTGGTTCTGGTGCATTTTCATGTGTCTACTTAGCACGTTATAAAAAAAGCGGAAAATATTATGCTTTAAAAAGATTAAATTGGTGTATTTCCCCTGAAAGGATAATCACTGAAATAAAGTGGCTAGAAAGAGTTAACCATCCTAATGTTGTTCAGTTTATGAATTTATTTCATAATAAAGATCAAGTCACACTTGTATTTCAATACATTCCACATATTCCATTTCGACAAGCCATGAGTTTTATCAGAGGACCTGTCATTAAAATATACATGCACCAATTACTAAGTGCGTTATCACATCTTCATTCATTAAAAATTATACATCGAGATGTTAAACCCTCAAACTTCTTGTTTAATCCAGAAACAAACCAAGGAACACTCATAGATTATGGCTTATGTGAAGATGATCTTTCTATTAAACCTGTTAACACAATTGAAGGCAATGTCAAAACTCAAAATATCGAAGATCTTCCCGAATACCAAAATCCAGAGCTTTTCCAAAACTGCCCCAAGATGATAGCCAATCGAGCTGGTACACATGGCTTCAGGGCACCCGAAGTATTAATGAGCGCATGGAATCAATCATCCAAAATCGACATTTGGAGCTCGGGAGTCATTCTTCTAATTCTCCTTACGCAACGGTATCCGTTTTTCAAGGCATCAAATGATATGCTTTCATTATGTGAAATCGGAGTAATCGTCGGAACAAGTTCTCTTTATGATTGTGCGAAAGAGTGTCGAAGATTACTTAAGATACCACACTCTAATGAAAAAATGGACTTAAAGGAACTTGTGTATTCGCTAAACCCAAAAATTATGGAGGACAACATTGAGGACTCAGTCTTTGATTTGCTGGGGAAAATGCTCGAACCAGTGCCAAGTAAAAGAATAACAGCTGCTGATGCGCTAGTACACCCATACTTTCAAGATATTAATGAAATTTAATTTGGTTTTAATAAAATTGTTTGATACGGTTTTTCATGAAATTCATTATTTATCATTATTTTTAGGGAGATAGAAGTTTGTTATTAAAAATTATGAAGAAGAAGAGAATTATTAATTACAATTTTATCACAAATAACAATAGCGTCAACACTGATTAGCATTTTATTTGGGTTGTCATTTCCAGCACATACAAACTTTGTAATTAATAATATTTTTAAGTCAAGTGGTGCATCTGAATGATGACCTTTTTTATGATGAATTGCCTAATTGTTAGTAAAACTACAAAATCTTATGAAATTGGCTCATTTCCTGTGTATTTAACACTTTTTTTTATCCATCTCAACCATATCCATTTAATAGAGCATGAAATAAGAAACTAATCCTTATGAAAAAAGTTAAAATAGCTCATATAAAAAGTTGTGATGATTTACTACATCTGCTTAAAGCAAAAATTTAATGTAAATTATGCAAACAAGTTTTTATTTCATTCTTAAAATTGGAGAAGGAGATCTATTACGTTTTGAGAATGATTTCTGTATAATATTTATATTTTCATCATTCTTTATAGCTTTCTTTGTATTTACAGGCGTAAAAATATTTCTTCTGTTCTTTATAATGGGAAGTGAATTTGGATTAACATGTTCAAGTTGATCTATATAAGGTTTTCCATCCCATTCAAAATCTGTACCGTTCTTCTTCTTGAAATCCGAAAGAATTTGATAAAGTTTTTTCTCTAATCTTGGTAAAGCTACTTGATATCTTCTTCTTGCTTTTTCTTCTCTCATTCTTTGTTGAGCAGTTCCTTTTCCACGTGACATTAATCTTTGTGAATTACTTGTTTCTTCAAGCATAATATTATATTCGTTAATGATATCTTCTCTTTGATTAATTATTTCTAAAATAGGATGCCATGAAATAGTTAATTTCTTTAATCTAATTATTTCTGCTTCAAGGAATTTAAATTCATTAATATTTATTTCATTTTGATTTGATCCTTTCGGTTCAAAACGTGGTCTTGATTCGTCAGCAATATGTAATAAATTCCAATAATCATTAACTTCTTTCTTTTGTTGAATAATTAATTCAGGTAACTTTTTATCTCTTTGTTCAGAAAGTTTTTCGATCTCTTCTTTACATGATTTAATTGAATCATCTCCAAGATTTGAATGATTAGAAAGGAATTTGTTCCTTTCTATTTGAGATATACCAAGAAGATTCCACAAATGTGTTATTTGTACTGCCATTTCTGATAACTCGGATAACCTTTGCGTTTTCTTTGTTTCAAGTCTAGTTTTAAAATCTTGTAAAGAATCAATTGTTTTCATTGAAAATGATTTGTTATTCATTAAATCTTTATCAGAATCATTAAGCGTTTCATTAAGTTCTTTAATTAATTGATTTATTGATTTGCGAATTGTGATTATTTTTAGATTTCGTTTTTCCTTAATGGTTTTAAGTTCTTCAATTTTTACCCGAAAACGTTCAATTCTTTCACGAGTTAAGTCTAATTCTCCAAGTTCATTATACTCCCCACGTTCTTCAACTGGAATTCCGAGTGAATCAAATAGATCCCTTGATATATAAACAAGATTTTCAAGTTTTTGAACCCTATCGGCAATTACATTTTTGAATGCAAAAAATTTTCTTTTTGTTTCTTCAAGTTGCGAAAGTAAATTAACAGGTTGTATTGGTGTTAGTTCTTCATTGATGTCAATTTCAGGAATACCATAAGCTTTCATTAAATTTCTTTGATTAGATTGGATTTGCTGAATTTCTGTTCTTACCTCTTGGCATTTTGACATTAGCTTCGCGGTAAAATCGGAATAAATTGCTCGAATTGAATCTGAAAGAGAATCAATTTCTAACTTTCTTTGTGTATCATCAACACCTAATTCATTCCATAATGTTTCAACAATAGGGACGATTTTCAAATCGAAAAGCTCTTCATTTGCAATACTTACCATTTCTGTTTCCTTAACGTCATATGAATTTGGTTCTGGAGGTGTCAACTTTTTAATAACTATTTGAAATGTTTTTGTGTAGGCCACTTTTGACTAGCACTTTTCTCTTTTGTCAAAAGTTTTTCAATGAAATAACCGTGGGAAACAAACTTTTTGTATACGTTTTAATCATCAAATCGATTTACGTCTGAAATGAATTGAATTCCATTTTTTAACTTATTTTTTCCTCTCCTAATTCAAAATTTCGAATTTCCATTAATTTTATTCAACAATATTTTGTCTACTAACACTCATTCAATACCGCATTTTTCTTCTCTCAATCAATCTTGGCGGTAATACTATTTGATCTTCAAATAGATTGGAAAAGTGATGATTTGACAACCTGTTGTTTCATCGTTTGAACCCACACAAATTTGTGAAAGTCAAAAAAATTCCATAAGAACTTGGCGTTTGACCAAATTTGAGATAATTATTGATTTGGGCCATGTGATTAATGTATACAATTCTAGAATGAATTATCTCATTTTGAAAATATCATATTGATTTTTGTAGCAGCGAAGAGAGTCGGGGGCTGCTGGGTCCCTTAGGTCCATATTACCACCAACCGATAACTTTTTTTGCTGCCCACCAAGATACCCTTTTTCATTCTCATTTTATTCAAATTGTGATAGAAAATTAATTTTTATATGTGTAAACATTTTAGAAAAGGAATTTATGAGTAAATCATTTCTAGAATTTTTTGGTTTGAGAATTTAATATTTCAACAATTTCTTTGTAACCATTTCGAGATGCCATTATCAGTGCTGTTTCAAATATATTAAATTAATTCCAAATATTATTTTGAAATATTAAATTATCAAAACAAATTCTAAATAAAATAAATAAATATTTTTAGCATTAAGATCAATTCCTTCTTGTTCAAGAAGGAATTTAACTATTTCTGTATGACCTTCTAAAGATGCATGCATAAGTGCTGTATCAAATAATTTAAATAACAAAAGAAAGCCAAATAATTAATTTTATAATAAATTTTATTTATAATATTGTTTAGCTAAACTCTAATTTTGAGTGGAATTTGTTCTTATAAAACAATTTCACACAAAAAATTAATTTACGATTCAAACATCCAAAGTGATTACTAATTCATGTTATTTATTTAACACAAAAATTTTAATTTTTTTATTTTTTGTTACGATACGATTCTATATTAAACAAATCCTTTCTATATCCCTCTGTAATTTTGAACTCGTTATGATTCAACAAATCTTTTACGTCTTCTGTCACCACTATCATACCCAACGGCGCTTCTGACTCCACGTCTTGTGCCATATCTATTGCATCACCTCCAACTCTAAACAAAGGGATTTCATTTTCTATTATTACATTTCCTTTTAATTGGCCCAACGCGATACCAATTCTTGGCTGAATACTTAAGTTGACTGTTGAACTTGGGTTTTCGAAATGTTCTATTAAATCTTCGCAAAAGAAAACGACATGTTTAACATTTTCTTTTAAGTTTTGTTCTTCATTATTATCCAATAACCCAATACAAGCGATTATGTTTGTACTATTTTCTCGAATTATTTGTATTGAAGGATAATTATTTTTAATTTCTTCGATTGCATCATAAATTAAACTTAAAGAAGATATCAAATTTTTAGGCAACATTGAAAACACATTATTTTCAGTGCCAACAAGTTCGACATATATTACTACAGCTGAATCATTATTAATCATTAAGTTTTTAACATTATTTTGTTGTTGTTGATAATTATTATTATTATCTAATAATTGTTTCGGTATTAAAGCATTAATTAATTGTTTGTTTCTTTCTTTAGCTTCATGAATTAATTGTTTTTGATTAGTTTCTGTTTCCATATTTTCCATTAATATAGTAATTGAAGTTAATTTATTATTATTATCAAATAATGGTATTAAAGAAGCCTTTATAAATATTAATGAATTACTTTCTGTAATACAATATGTCGGTATAGTTGGTTCGATTTCATTATTTTCGACTTGTATTTCTTCAATATATGAATAAAATCGTGATGAATAAAAATGTTGTTTAGAATCAGGATCATAATTAGTAGGTAAAGGTATAAACCAATTTAATGATCGACCTAATATTTGATCTGGTAATAACCCAGTTAATTGTTGTAATGAAGGATTAATATTTTGTATTATTAAATTAGGATCAACAGTAATAATTGAGAAGTTCGATGAATTTAAAATTGATTCACTTGGTGTCATTATGTTTGTTTCAATGTTATTATTATTATCTAAGATATTATCCATTAATAATTTATTATGTACAATAGATATTGGTGGTAATAATAATATCATTTGATGAAAGAATTTAAATGATATTGAATAAAAGTAAATATAAACTATTTCATATATAAATAATACTAACGTTACAAATATTAATCCTGCTACTAATCCATAGACACCATTTAATTGACGCTTTGTATAATTATATGTGATTTGATATATTTGATCTTGAAATGATCGTAATTCATTAAATAAATGTAAATCTAATAAATATATTATTGTAGAAAATGATGAAGTTCTAAATTCATTACCAAAGACAAATTCACTGAAAGCTCTCATTAATATATTTACTTTGTTATTAATACTAATACAATTCAAATATTGAGAATATGATAAATTTGTATGATCTTCACATTCATCTTTAATATAATATGAAGATTCATCATTTAAACTAATGACTTTTTGTGTTATTTCTAAATTATAACTAATTAATACATTAATGTATTTTTCATAATCTTGTTTATCTGGGAAATATACACTATATGAAGTTTTATCAACTATAGATCTTAATATGATTGATAATAAAGCAATTAATCGTCGAGAATTTAATTCTGCTAATGAATTTATATCTTTTAGATATTCAATGATGTTTTTCATTGATATAATTAATATTATAAATAAAACACATAATAAAATTATTGCTAAAAATGATATTGATGCTAACCCAATATCATTTGAATCTTTTTCTTGTGTAGAATGTGATGAATTTAATGTTAATTTTCCTTTATTCTTTAGATATATTGGTTGAAATGATTCGATAATATCTTCTTCTTTAAAGTTTTCAATGATTTTTAATATTTTATTTGAATCTTTTTTAACTAAATTATAAAATGGTATTCCTAATAATACAAATGCTATTAATGCTATAACTCCTAATATTATAGGTAATACAGTACATAATTTAATCATACGATCACCTTCTTCATCAATTTGTGTCTTTAAGTTTTGTTCTAATAATATAAATAATGATGAATAACCTGGTGTGTTTAAAAACACTGGCATTATATATTTTAACATTAATAAAGGAATTTCTGTCAAGTCATTATATCTTGAAACTAATTCACTTAATATTAAAGCAGCATAATGTATATAACTTCGAAGTGTTGAAGGGAAATTAGTAAAGTTTTCAGTTTCTGATAAATGTTTATATTCATTAGTTGAATAATCATTTAATACATTAATTTCTTGTATATAATTATTTGAATTATCATAAATAATTCGTAATTCTGTGTCTGTTTGATATATTAAATCTTTAATAATATCAGTACAAGTTGTTACAAATGTATCAAAATATGAAGTAGAAAAATCAGTTAAATTTTGTTGTTCTTCTAAAGTAGGAAATATATCTTTAATTAATTGTTCTTTTTCATAATAACCTCTTAAGTTTAATAAGTTAACAGCACCTATAATAGATATATATTCAATTGACGTCGAAATATTTGTAATAACTGGATTAGTTTTGAAGAATTCCAATAAAGGTGTAGTACAATAAGAACAGATATAAATAGTTATTAAACATAAAGCTATTAATATAACAAATTGTATAATTGCTATTATTGTAGAATAAATTAATGAATTAAATTTATAATGTTTTAATGAGTTTTGTATTAATAACCTTAATTTACTATGTGTAAATAATGTAGGTATTAAATCATCATATTTACGACCAAATCCTTCTGATGAAGAAGAAGTATCAGATTCTGTTGTATTAAAACTTTGTTCTGATTTAGTTTCATCTAATTCATCATCAATGAAAGAACCTCTTTGATTTAATATACCTAATTTAATATAATCTGGAAATAAATTAACAAATAAATGATATGAATGATCAGTTGAAGTTCTTTTACCTAATTCCATATCATAAGCAATTTTTGCTATTCGAATGGCTGATCGATAATCTCCCATACCTTCAATTAAATAACGACAATAACATTCATATATTTTTTGTGAATTTGGATATTTTTCAATTGTATCTAAAAAGACAGAATTTGTTTCATTAGATAATACTGCTAATGATTTTAATGATGCCATTGTTACATTACTTTTAGCTTTAATTATTTCATTCCAAAATCCTCGAATTGTCGCTATAACTTCATTGGAATGTTTCTCTAATGATGCTAATTGTTTATTACCTTCAATTGAGATTGTACTTTGTCTTAATATATGAATTCGATGTACTTGAAACAATAAATATTTTTGAAATATGTTTAAATTTGGTAAATTAGATACTAATGATAAACAAACACTTAACATTTGTTGTTGTGATGGGAAATATGATAAAAATTGTAATATGTCTAATAATATAGCAGGATGTGAATAAAAATCTAATAAATATCTTATAAATGAAAAATCAATGAATAATTTACAATGATATTTAATCCCAATCCTTAACATCATCTTTGCATGATCCATGTTTTTAAATGTTAATGAATCAAAATATTTATATTTTTCTGTATCATCTTTAGGCTCTTCATTATTTAATATCTTTATAACATTATCTCTTCTTTTCTTAAATATTATTATGTTAACAATTAATGCAATAATTATAATTCCAAATCCTATCGATGATACTATTTCACTATAATCAATAGGAAATGCATTTGTTAATTGTAATATAGAAATAATACAATTATAAATATAATAAAAGATTAATGACGCTGAAATTATTGTATACCCATAATAATAATGTGGAAAATATAAATAATATCGATATACAACAATAAATAATAATAAAATAAATATTATAAATAAATACATTAACCAATGAGCAAATGATTCAACTGCTGTCCCTGTAATTGCTCCTAAAAATGTGATTATTGCTAAGATAACATTGGGACGCGGATCCCATCCGCCTGAAATGTTATTAACTAAAAATGGAGTTTGTGAAAACATATAAATAGAGAAAATGTGTATAGTAAAGAATGATACAAATATTAAAACCGATATTAGAAATAATATAATGTTCTTAATAGAGGCATCAGTTGTAATGGCTACAAATGCTTTGCCCGAATATATTGCTGTCGGACAAATTAAAATATTAATAATGACCATACAAAAAGTTTGCCAAGTTGCAACTTGAATCTTTAAAAATGTCTTCTTGGACCTGTGGTATATGATTGTAATTGTCACTAACACAATCATTAGACCATATATGACCACAATAACTATAAATTGAGTAAGAATTTCATCAAATGATTTATAGGTCATCCCAAAGTCTGCAAACGCAAGAAAAACAGAGGTTCGTGAATTTATGGAGCGATAAGAAACTTCTTTTGATACAAGCATTGAAGAAATAACAGATAATTGGAAAAACTGAACTATAAAATGAATGACAACAATTATGTTTGGTATTTTGCTATGAGTAGAACATTCTTCATATAATGGATATAAAAAATCTTCAGTTGCACGATGAAGTTTCCATAGCTGCGCCTCTGTAGTACTTGCCACACTAGCTCCAGATCTCCCTGTTGTTTTTTGAGATGTAGATAAAACTGTTGTTGTCACCGAAGTCATCCCTGTTCGGAAGGATTTTATAATAACGGCTCATTATCAAAAGTTGGCACAACGTTCAGAATTTACAGTGGTTGATTTCATAAAGCTCTGAAAAAAATGAAAGAGGATGATATACTTTTCATAAAATTTGTCAATTAAAATTATTGGTAAATCAGAGAGCAATAGACCTTCCTATATTGTATGGCTCGAATACCTTCCTTTAAAGGAATATTTTAGCAAATTTGTTTGCTTTTTTTCCAGCTGATTATTGAGTTATGGAACCTTTGGTTGTTTGCATTGAAAGAATTGAATGTATCGGGATTTTATATTGTTTCAAAAATCTGGGCTTTTCATATCGTTTTGTTCTTTCAAAAAGTTATTTTACAACAACTCAATTTGGCTCAGCCAACGTAAAAGCCAATATTGGTTGGAACGTTCCAAAAAAAAATCCATTTTCTCTTTATCATTTTTAAAGAAGCGAAACGAAGCTATCATCGATATTAACGAGATCTGTATTTTCATGGTACGAATCATCGATTTTAAATATTCGTGTTAAATTTGCAATTTCTAAGGCGGTGCAATCGTAACCACAAAACAAAGCAAAATCATTAACACAAACACCAGCACTAATGTATTGGATTCCGCGATTTACAGTGGCAGCTTCAACTGTTATATCGAGCATTTTCGAAAGAGATTCAATTTCTTCTGGTGTTGCCTTTGGTGTAACAATGCATCCTTTGTTAGTCATAACAGAATAACTTCCAACGAGTGACTCTTCAGCAATTTTAGTTTTAATGACTTCGACTCCAAGAACACGTTCAAGTGTTTCTAACGTATCTTCATCAAGCTCTGGATGAACAAGAGCAAAGTGATCATTACATGATATCACATTTCCAAGAGCAGAAAAGCGTTCTTCAATTTTTGCAATTTCGATTGATTCTGGAAGATTTGCTCTAATTGAATCAATTTCTATGGTTGTCGTAGTTAAAGGAACAATTAAGCCGTTTTTATTTCCGACTACAAGGCGGCCAACAATAGGTGTTCCTGCAATACTTGAATGGATTATTGGGATTTTATCTGATAGAATTGATTCAAAAGATTGAAAAAAGTTATCAGTATTTGTGGATGGAAGGATTGCATAGCTGTTTGTAATTCTTGCGTATGCTCCAACTTCTGATGAACTTTGAAATCTGCAGCGAGAAACCATTGCTTGGCCTTGATTTAACGGTCAATTCTCTTGGACTTGAGAACGTTATTTTGGTATGCACTTTTAGCCGTCTTTTGGCATATATTTTCAAACCATCTTTTAAGATAGTTTTGACTAAATGGTTTGATAATAACATGGATAAAGTTAAAGAACATCTCAAGCCCATTACTATGTATGATGTTAATGACAAAATTTGTAATGGACAAATGGAAAACAAAGAATGTTCCAAGAAAGAAAAAATTAATACATAATAAAACACTTTTCTTTATATCAATAAAATGTTCATTAACTTATGCTAATATATAATATAGATTTGCCTTTCTGTGCATAAATTCCCAATTATTTTCTTTAATATTTAATGCGCTATGTATTACAATGCTTGTGAATATCTAATAAACAACAATAAAATGAAATATAAGTAAAATGCTTATGATATCAATATATAATAACTTTTTCTTTTTAAATTTCATAAGAACTGGTGTAATATCAAGCAACCACTATTTTTTCATCATAATAAATCAAATATCCGAATAATAAATAAATTTAGTAAATATTTATCTAAAAAATGAAATAAAAATGAAGCTAAAGATTCATTATATCCAAATAAGAAACATTCATATGAATTAAATAAAATTATATAAAAATTAAATAATTTAATTAATTTACATATAAAAAATTTATTATTATATCCAAAATCCAAGAATTCCCGTCATTGAATTCTTACAGAACGTTGGCGGTATCAATAAGTTTTCTGCTTCCTGAACAATTCTTTTCACATCCCAATTCGGGTATTCTTGAATTGCTTGCAACTGTTCGAACGGACTGCTTTTTAATGGCACTTGGTTCAAATGCGCCGAAACAAGTGCGTTTAAAAACTCCTCAAAATTACCTCTATTCAAAATGATTGAATCCCAAATTAACAAAAACGATTTCGGATGATGATTATCGACAAAGAACACGCCACACCAATTAGAAGCAAAATCAACACTACCACAGTTTTGCTTGGCTAAGCATTGCATTATTTCGGGATTGTGGCTCCTTAGGTAGCCATCAATTTTTTGGAAATAATTCATGATGCTTGAGGCATGATTTAGATTGGAATCAATGTTGTTGACTGAAATGATCTTGCGTAATAAGTTGATGGAAAAGGCTTCCGCTTCTAAAAGACTAAGTCCGATCTTAAGAGAAAATGCAAGAGATATACCATAGCTAATTGCAGCAAAACGATCATAACCTTGTAGATATTGACACTGGGGCATCTCTTTGATGACAATGGTGATAACACGAATAATGCGTTTTTCGGTATATTGCGCATATTCTTTTTGTAATCCAATGGCAATTAAAAAGTTAGTAAACCAAGTTTGTGCACGTTTGACATCAGAAACTATTTCTCTTGTAACTTTACTACTGAGGATTTCGGGAAATTCTCCATTGGGCTTTTGATAATATTCTATTTTTTGGTTATAACTTTGGATTCTGCCATAAAGCGATTTTCCCCATAATGTTTTATCCTCTGGTAATGCGCCTAATACAATCATCCAGGCAAGATAGCGAGATTCTGGTCTCTTTTCAAGCTCTTTCTTATCAAGGAATTCAATCGATGATTTCATGTCGTAGACGTCAAAAGTAATAGAACTTAAAGCTTTATCTATAAGGTCAACAGAGAGAATGTCTTCTTTCTTCATCTACTGTCACTTTTTAGTTTCCATTTTGAAGTTCGAAACAAAACAATTTAAAAAAGAAAAATATTAATAAATGAAAATGATTTTAAATCAATTACTTTTTACACATGAAATAATTATTGACAAAAGTAAAATGAAACAATAAAATCAATTTAATAATAAAAATAAAAATATTACAATTATTGATCAATAAATCCAACTTGTGATTGACCGCTTTCAATGAGCTTTTTATATTCCGTTTGTCTAAGGTGAAGTACACACTGTCTTCGGTTCGGACTCTTTTCTAATTCATCTACATTTGCTGTTGCTAGCACGCAATTGCTGCTCAGTTGTATTCCAACTTTTCCTTCTCTGACCAAATGCGCAAGATCAAACGCATTTTCTACTGTCTGTGCAAAGCTTAATGGTGTTGTGATAACTTGTGAAATCGGAGTGTTTCCTTTTTGCTTTAATTTGTCGCATAGCTTTCGAGCTCTTGATAAAAGTTGATTTGATCTGCGCTCATCCATTTGTTTTGCATCAACTGATTTGATCTCAGCAATGACGTCTTTTGGAGCTCGCTGTGTTTTGGCCCTTTCCTTGCGGACTTGTTCGAATTTGCCAAGACCAAATAAGAATGATGTTGCTGGTGGAACAACTTTGGATTTACGAAGAGCCCATTCACCAAGAGCTTCAAAATCAATAGATCCACCTGGAGCAGCATATTTAGTGAGTATGTTATTATTAATATTTGCAAGGTTAACTGATGTTGGACTAAGATTAACTGAGGCTGCTTGGGAAACTGCAATGCTTGTAATCGTAAGCATCGTTTCACAGTCATGTGTCATTGCAGATGGAGTTGAAACTTCTTGAAATAGTGAATCAGATTTTTCCAAAAGTTTGGTTAATTTTTTTGGTGATTGAGAAAATATTAGTTTCTCTTCCTTTCCTTTTGCCTTTAAATTTAGTTCTCTGATACTATTAATAAGTTCTGCTCTTTTTGCATTGGATTCTATAGTATGGACGTTTTTCATTTTAAGAAATTGACTGACTTTGCTCGACCAATAGAAATTAGAAATTATGAAAATTGGAGAATTCTCTCTGATTCAGTATATAAGTGGCACATGTTTTAGTCCCACAAGTAATGGAATCAAACTCTTTACTATTAATTAACTATTTTTATAATTTCATATGAAGCAATAAAATTCATGTTATATGCTTAGATAAAAAAGTACTCTACATAATGTTTATGTAATAATGATGCTCATATAGCAACTTGGAATGTGGACTAAAAAATCGTTGATAAAAATAATGCATTTTTTGAATGAATTTTAAATTTCGATAGAAATATAAAATAAATTGATTTTGATGTTATTACATTAGTAACTATTACTTGGAAGCATGTGTTGATTCAGTACTTAAAATAAATAAGTTAAATCAGTAAAAAATAACAAAAGGTGCCAACATCACTTTTCTTTGTTATTTTGAGGTGAATTTTTTCTGAGTAATGAGCACTTTTTATTTGAATTTAAAAAATGAAAATATCCAAAAAAATAATGAATTGCTTCACTTGTAAAGGTGTGAAATAAGATTTATTCTATACTTATATCAAAATTTTAAAGTTATATAGAAATTCCATTGTAGAATGTTTCAATTACGCAATTTTTTTTTTTTTTTTAATTTTTCCCCAAAGTCGACGTATAACCGCTCGCTTTTTGACTGCTGAATTAATTGAAATTAAAGCCAGAAAAAGTTTGAATTAATACAATTTTTTGTGCTGACTAGAATTTTTGAAAAGAAACCGCTCTGGTATGATCAAAAGCATGTTCGCTTGCACTGTGTTGTTTCAAGTTTACTCATATCTATTAAATCACTCAAAACTTCTTACTGAAAAGATAACGCCCGAGAAACATAAGGTACTTTATCAATCATACAGATTTACCTCGAAATTTTCAAAAGCTAAACTTTCAAATAAATTACATTTAATCACTATGAACCTAACATGGAGCTCCATTTTTATTTTTTTTAATAATTTTTACTCTTATTTAATATCCAAAAATTATTTTTTGGTTGATATTACTTCAAGTAATTTGTATTCACAATGCTTGTTGTACTTCCCAGGTACAGTAACAATGAATTTATTAATTAATAATCTTCAATTTTCTAGCTTTCTTCTCCAACAAAATGATTCATTAAAAAATAGAAAATTCTTATTTGATTTGAGAAACAATATAAAGTTAACTTTTTCTGGTTTCGATTTTGAGTTCATTCGGGTTGCTTTTGACCAATTCTTTTCTTCCTTGAATAACATTTTAATTTTGTTTTCAATTTTTAGTATGCTTTTTATCAAAATAAAAGTTTATTTAACCAAGGTTTACTATAATGATAATCAGAAAAAAGAAAAGTTTAAGTTCAAAATTATTCCTCTTATTTTTATTCTCTTTTCTATACATTCATTCGAAATATTTGATCATGTAACGAAAACACTTACTATTACAAATTCTAGTGAATATCAAACGAAGGATGAATATCTAACCCAAGCTCAACATATTATAATTTCTGGAAGTATCGAAGAAATAGAAAATAACGCATTCTATGAATGGCCTATGAAATTGGAAAAACAGTTACTTCGATTGGAACAATAGCATTTTCTAAATGTATTTACCTTAGAAACGTAACAATTGGAGATAATGTGATAAATATAATGCATGCTGTATTTAGGGAGTGCATTAACTTAGAAAATATAACATTTGGAAAAAGTGTAGCAAATTTAGGAAAAAATGTATTTCAATATTGTTCCTCATTAACAAGTATAATATTACCAAATTTAATTAATTCAATTTCAGATTATACATTTCATTTATGTTCAAACATAAAAGTAATCACAATTCCTGATTTGGTTGTTTCAATTGGGAATTATGCATTTTTAGAATGCGGTGGGTTGAATTGGATCAAATTAAACACAAATTCAGCACTCACTGTAATTGGAGTGGGTGCTTTTCGAAACTGTGTTTCATTAATATATTTTTTCGTTCCGAAAAATGTTAGTTATATTACATCATTTGCTTTTGCAGGATGTGACAATTTGCAATTTATCGAGGTATCTGTAGAAAATATTTATTTTTGTAATAGTAATAATGGAATTCTTTATAATAACAATATTACAAAAATTATTTGTTGCCCTCCTATAATTTCATCGAATTTATTTGAAATCCCCAATTCTGTTGTCACAATTGGAAATAGTGCATTTCACCATAGTCAAATGAACAAATTTAGTATTGGGGAAAACGTTAAAACAATTGAAGCTAATGCATTTTATCAAAGTCGGGTAAAAGAATTTAACATTGGGAAAAATGTTCAAACAATTGGCAATTATGCATTTTATCAATGTAATTATTTGGTAAATATCACAATTCCTAATTCAGTTACTTCTATCGGATCATATATATTTTCTGGCTGTTCCAGTTTGAAAACTGTCAACATTGAAGGAAACTTAAATATTATTGAAGATTATGCATTCGTTGACTGTTCATCATTAACAAATATCACAATCCCTGATTCAGTTACATCTATTGAACCTTATGCTTTTGGTTCATGCAAATCACTAAAAAATATTTTAATTCCAAAGTCAGTCATAAATATTGGATCACCAGTCTTTATAGGATGTACAAATCTCATGTTTATAGAAATATCTGAAGGAAACGATTATTATTGTCATGATAACAATGGAATTCTTTACGATAAAAGACTTACCAAAATTATTTGTTGTCCACCAGGAATTTCATTAAATACGATTGAAATCCCTGAATCAGTTAATACAATTGGAGATTATGCGTTTTATCAATGTTTAACATTAATAAATATTTTAATTCCAGATTTAGTGACAACAATTGGAATTTATACATTTTATAAATGCTCATCATTAACAAGTATTGTAATTCCTGATATAGTTACAACTATAGGACGTTATGCATTTTATGAATGTTTATCATTAACAAATATCTTGATTCCTGATTTAGTTACAACAATTGAGATTCATCTATTTTATGGATGCTCTCAATTAAAAACAATTATAATTGGCGAAAGTGTATCAACAATTGAAAGTTCTTCATTTTACAACTGCAAAAATCTTACTTGTATTTATTTCAAAGGGAATAAATCCCCCACTATATCAGCTGTTTGTTTTACTAATGTGCCAGTAAAATATGTTATAACATCATATTTATATCAGGATTCGTTATTTGGTCCTTTTTCCGTGTCTAAAGTTGCATCAGTTGAAGGATGTGATCAATATTTTCCAACATATACATTTACTATGTCAAATACTTTTTCAAAATCAAATACACTGACTCTATCAAATTCATTTTCTAAATCTAATACATTTTCTAATTCAAATACATATACAAAATCAAATTCATTTACTAAAACGAATTCATTTACTAAATCAAATACATTTTCTAATTCAAATACATATACAAAATCAAATTCATTTACTAAAACTAATTCATTTTCTGATACCAATTCATTTACTAAAATTAATACATTTTCTAATTCAAATACATATACAAAATCAAATTCATTTATAACTTCAAATTTAAAATTTAATATGACATTTATTGAAACAATAGTTTTAATTCAATCAATTACAAGAACAGTTATTTCACGAACTTTCTTTTCGAACACAATAACTCTTTCTATATTTGGTTCTTCATATTCTTATATTGAAACTATATTCGTTTATTATAATTATACTATTATTGAATATTCATCATATATCTCAATTTATTCAGGTTTTTATACGATTATTAATGAAAATGAAAATAATTATAATCAAAATACGAATGATCAAATCATTCTTATTGTTTGTATTTGTGTTGCCATAATTGTGATTATTATAATACTTGTCATTATTCTTGTTCGTATTCATAATAAAAAACAAAGTAGTCATGAAAGTATGAATGAAGACAATAATAATAATAAAGATATTACATTTAATAATTTTACTAACCTTTCAAATATTGATGAAGATCCATTTGAACAAGATTTTAAAGAAGAGAAATATTTTCAAAATATTTAAATTATATGACTAAATTTATTTATTAATAAATATTTACGAGTATATTTTTTTTTATATATAAATGATCCATTAAAATTTTTGATTTTTTACATTTTAATTCGTTTTCTGTATGCTCTTGTACTTATACATATCAAACATTTAAAAAAAATCAATTCCTGATCAAGTTTGACTCAGGAAATATTTCCAAATAACATATAATAGAGGAAAACTTAAATGTTAATATATAAATGAAAAAACAAAAAGTTATGCAAAGAAAAAATACATGAACTTAATTAAAGAGCATATGTTAAAAGTAAGGAGTATTTTTAGTCAGATGATTTTTAAGGAATTTGATCTTTAATTGCTTCGATTTGTTTGGCCATTTCAGGTATAATTTTAGCTGATACATTTGGAAGTTCGTAAGTAATCAAAGCGAAAAGTGGTTGTTTTCCATCTCTATTCGTTCTATATAAGCAGAATCCGTCAGTTCGGTTAGTATTTGGATCAGCTCTTCCGTACATTATTCCATCATAAAATCGATGAACATGATAGTGGACATCATTGAAAGTGATTCCTGCCTTTATTGTATCATCATAATCTTTGAAAGAGTCAAGATAAGATTGAATTTGTTCTGAAGTTATACCTTCAACCGATGAATAAAGGATATTTTTATCCTCTGTAAAAAAGAGAGAGTTTGACCATTGCGGATTGCTTTGGGCGAGTTGAGTGCAATTTTCGTTCGACATGCAGAACAGTATGTCACTTTTGTAAATGGGCCAAACATTTTCCACATGGATAACAAGATATTTAAAACAACATGTATATAATAGTTTTTATTCTTTGTGCACCCTTCTTGCAAGGATAGTATATATAGGATTATCAAATTCCTCCTAAACGAATTACAGGGTTTTGTAGCACTCCATTCTCCAACATTTTCACATAACAATTCACATGCAAATCTCCATTGTTGAAGTTAGCAATGAAGTAAAATAAACAAATGACTTTTTTCAGGATAAAAGCATAATGTACATTTAATTTGGGTTTTAAATTATTAGCATTTTCCATATCGATACTTTCGTATAACTATTTAAAATGGAACACTATAAAAATTTTCTTTGTATGAAAACCCATAACAATAGACACTTTTTTGTTCACAACCAAAAAGTTCCTCTCAGAATAAACCGTCACATTTCTTCAACCCTTATCCCGAAAATATGACATTTTATTCCATGAAAATTTGAATGTATCAGTAATATCGTGAAATGGGTACCCAACGATAGAATTGAAAAAGTTGATAAACAACAACCCATTCCGGGGTACCCCATATATCAAAAAGTTTGTGGCGGTTAACTGGCACCATTTCCACATGCTCCAGTTATTGAGTAGTTTATTCGTTCAAAATGAATCAAAAGCAAACTGCAACAACAAACCAGAAATCTCAAAACGAATGGGAAACATTTACAACGCTCAAGAACATAATCTTTGGTTTGAATATAGATAATTTTCCTCAATCATCAAATATTATTCTCAGCAAATTTTGTAAAGAATATCCAATATCTTATGATATCATTATATGCCAAATGATATATATCTCTTTTCTGATTAATAGTAATAATTTTGATATATATTTGAGATTATTACAAGAAATTGAAAAATATGAAGAAAATAATAATATCAACTCAAAAATAATAAATTTATTTTCTCAATTTCTTCTTCAAGAAAACACTCAAGAATCATTTTATTTACTTAATTATATGATTAAGTATAATTTAATTGAATCAAAAATCATCCAAAATAAATGTGAACCATTTTTTGTTCATATTAATCAAGATCAATTAGTTAGATATAAATATTTTTTTAATCAAGAAAATATTTCTTATGAAGAACTTTCGAAGAATGATTTTGCACTTCATAAGCAATTAATTAAAGAAGGAGTTAATCCAAATGAAATTGCAAAAATAATTCGAAATGATGAAATAGAAAAACTACAAGAAATATCATCACAAAATGAATTCGATTATAATCAAATTATTCCAAAATCAATTTATGAAAGATGTTCATTTATTAACAATTGGAATGTTACATTAATTGATTATGCAGCATTTTTTGGATCAGTTAAATGTTTTAAATATTTACTTATGAATGATTCTAAAATAGATAACACAGGTAAATATGCAGTTGCAGGTGGAAATGAAGAAATTATTCATTTATGTGAACAAAATCATTCATCATTTAAAGATGCATATAAAACAGCAATTGAATTTCATCGAAATGATATTTTTTATTATCTTTATGAAAATAAAATTGAAGATAATAATAATTTAAAAGAATTAGGAAAAATATGTGTTTCATATTTTAATTATGAAATTTTTACATATTTAGAAAAAGGAGGAATGAAAATTAATGAAAATTAATGAAAATATCATTAATGAAGCAGCAAAAATTGGAAATATTTTTCTTGTAAAATTTTTCCTTAAAAATAATCAACTTCCAGAAGATATTTTAGTTTTTGCTTCATTTTCAGGAAATATTGAACTTGTTACATACATTTTAAAGCAAAGAGGAATTGATATTAATGCTAAAGATATTTATTTGTTTTATTTAAAATTTATTTTGATATTTTGATATTTCAAAATAATATTTGGAAATTATTTAAATTATTTAGAACAGCACTTATTTTAGCATCTAAATATGACAAAATAGAAATCGTTAAATTACTTCTTGAACAAGAAGGAATTGATATTAATGCTAAAGATATTTATTTGTTTTAATTAAAATTTATTTTGATAATTCGATATTTCAAAATAATATTTGGAAATTATTTAAATTATTTCAAACAGCACTTATTTTAGCATCTAAATATGACAAAATAGAAATCGTTAAATTACTTCTTGAACAAGAAGGAATTGATATTAATGCTAAAGATATTTATTTGTTTTAATTAAAATTTATTTTGATAATTCGATATTTCAAAATAATATTTGGAAATTATTTAAATTATTTCAAACAGCACTTATTTTAGCATCTAAATATGACAAAATAGAAATCGTTAAATTACTTCTTGAACAAGAAGGAATTGATATTAATGCTAAAGATATTTATTTGTTTTATTTAAAATTTATTTTGATAATTCGATATTTCAAAATAATATTTGGAAATTATTTAAATTATTTAGAACAGCACTTATTTTAGCATCTAAATATGACAAAATAGAAATCGTTAAATTACTTCTTGAACAAGAAGGAATTGATATTAATGCTAAAGATATTTATTTGTTTTAATTAAAATTTATATTGATAATTTGATATTTCAAAATAATATTTGGAAATTATTTAAATTATTTAGAACAGCACTTATTTTAGCATCTAAATATGACAAAATAGAAATCGTTAAATTACTTCTTGAACAAGAAGGAATTGATATTAATGCTAAAGATATTTATTTGTTTTAATTAAAATTTATTTTAATAATTTGATATTTCAAAATAATATTTGGAAATTATTTAAATTATTTCAAACAGTACTTATTTTAGCATCTAAATATGACAAAATAGAAATCGTTAAATTACTTCTTGAACAAGAAGGAATTGATATTAATGCTAAAGATATTTATTTGTTTTAATTAAAATTTATTTTAATAATTTGATATTTCAAAATAATATTTGGAAATTATTTAAATTATTTAGAACAGCACTTATTTTAGCATCTAAATATGACAAAATAGAAATCGTTAAATTACTTCTTGAACAAGAAGGAATTGATATTAATGCTAAAGATATTTATTTGTTTTAATTAAAATTTATTTTAATAATTTGATATTTCAAAATAATATTTGGAAATTATTTAAATTATTTCAAACAGCACTTATCATAGCATCTGTAAAAGGTCATACAGAAATCGTTAAATTACTTCTTGAACAAGAAGGAATTGATATTAATGCTAAAGATATTTATTTGTTTTAATTAAAATTTATTTTGATAATTCGATATTTCAAAATAATATTTGGAAATTATTTAAATTATTTAGAACAGCACTTATTTTAGCATCTAAATATGACAAAATAGAAATCGTTAAATTACTTCTTGAACAAGAAGGAATTGATATTAATGCTAAAGATATTTATTTGTTTTAATTAAAATTTATTTTAATAATTTGATATTTCAAAATAATATTTGGAAATTATTTAAATTATTTCAAACAGTACTTATTTTGAGCATCTAAATATGACAAAATAGAAATCGTTAAATTACTTCTTGAACAAGAAGGAATTGATATTAATGCTAAAGATATTTATTTGTTTTAATTAAAATTTATTTTAATAATTTGATATTTCAAAATAATATTTGGAAATTATTTATATTATTTTGGACAGCACTTATTTGGGCATTTTATGAAGGTTATACAGAAATCGTTAAATTGCTTCTTGAACAAGAAGGAATTGATATTAATGCTAAAGATATTTATTTGTTTTAATTAAAATTTATTTTGATAATTCGATATTTCAAAATAATATTTGGAAATTATTTATATTATTTTGGACAGCACTTATTTGGGCATTTTATGAAGGTTATACAGAAATCGTTAAATTACTTCTTGAACAAGAAGGAATTGATATTAATGCTAAAGATATTTATTTGTTTTAATTAAAATTTATTTTAATAATTTGATATTTCAAAATAATATTTGGAAATTATTTAAATTATTTCAAACAGCACTTATTTTAGCATCTGAAAAAGGTCATACAGAAATAGTTAAATTGCTTCTTGAACAAGAAGGAATTGATATTAATGCTAAAAATATTTATTTGTTTTAATTAAAATTTGTTTTAATAATTTGATATTTCAAAATAATATTTGGAAATTATTTAAATTATTTAGAACAGCACTTATGCGGACATTCCCATCCGGTACCGGACACGAAAATCTGTCCATCGTTCAGAAATTTCTGTCAAAAAAATAACCGTCATATATGAATAACCGGCTTGCAAGCCGAAAAAAATGTCCATCGGCCGGAAATTTCTATCAAATTATTAACGGTCACCAATCACACAATTAAACAGAAGATAAAAATATTATAAACATTTTTTTCAACAATACTTGTATCTACTGGTTTAGATGTGGTTAATTGGTACATCCAGTCTTTGCTTAGATGACCGTTTGTGTATTGTATCGTACACGAATTTGAATGGAAAGTGACTAAATTCAAATAAAAATTTTAAAAAAATTATTATATCTTCATAAAAATTTGTCTATTGTTCTTATATGTTAAAATCTGATATGTATTAGATACATTACGAATAATTTCAAAATTAAAAAATAATCTATAAGAGGATAAGTTGGTTGACAGTGTCTCATTTAAATTTAATTTACAGAGAACGGAATGAACCGGTAGTCATTGAATTGGCCGTATAGTGATTTGAATACATCACAATTTTTTTTGAATTACTATTTGGTCATATGAAATTATATAAACTATTCAAATTTATTATCACTTCACCTTTATTGATGTAAACCATAGAAAAAAATGCTATTCAAAATCGAATGATAAAAATAAAAACAAGTATATCTCGTCAAATATTTAGAATTTACTGACTAAAATATCAAAGATATTGAATACCATAAGAGTAAATTATAAGAATAAATTATAAACATATTTTGACTGATTTTACTTCCTTCTTACAAAATGAGATTATTAGCTTATATTTTATCATTTTTTAAACCAACAAAATTGTCCAACTGAATAAAATAGATTCAACAGACTCAACATTGTTTATGTAAAATGTTTCATTCATTTTTAACATATATAACAATAGAATATTTTATGCTAATTGTTTATTTGACGATATTTTTCGTCCAAGTAAATTCTTTTGATTCCATTAATATTTTTTATGATCAGATCTGGAACAGGTGTCAAAATTTACCCCATTTTTTCAGTATATGCATACAAAAATTTGATATCACTCTTCATTTTTTCTAGAAAATAAACTGGTTCAATGGTCGTCAAATTACTATTATTTTCTACTTCATAAACAAATTTCAAGTTTTCCAGGCTTCCATTCAAATGGTGATTATTTACCAAATTTCCATTTTGAATTTTGTCATATAATTCAGGAAATTTGGTTCTTAGAGAAGTGTCCATTGCATATTGACTAGATAAAGGAATTTTTGGATTTAATGAATATAATCCTGAGGCTCTAAACCCGCTTTGAATATTATCAATTGAAGCAGTATCTGATTATGCAGATACCAGACATTTTATCATCATAATTCTATAGCTTTGAGATTCCTCTGAGTTCTATCAGTACCACCAAATAAACTTAGCTCATATTGCAATAACTTTTACTTATATATTGTCTTCAATGGTGAAGCTATAGCAACATCAAAAGGCTGTAATAAATGAGAAGTATGCCCAGGAAATACTAATATATCAATCCCAAACATCTCAAATGATCTTGCAACATTATAATTGGCCCTACTTTTATGTCCATCAACCAGCAAAAGAATCCTCTGTTTTCTCGATTCTGGTTTGAGCTGAAGTCTATAAATTTGAATTTCAGCTAAGAATGTATATGCCCAGTAAGTAAATAGTTTTTTGTTGGACCAACCTGTTGGTGATGTTGCAAAATGCCCAAGTTCTTTGACTTCTTCAAGCCCACTCAATGTTTTTTTATCCCTTAGGATAAACAATGGTTTCATAACATATCCACTTGCAGATACCGTTATACAAGCAGTGATGTGTGGAAATACTAAAGATGATTCTGTAAGTGGGATTTTGCCTTGAGTTACCAATATATTAAATTTCTTTTTTGATGAAACCATAGTTTCATTCATGTTAAAAATTAATGCAGGATTCCTCTTAAGTAGGTGAGAATGCTTGGAAAAAAAGTCTTCTATTGCAACTTTATCACAAGCAATTCTTCTTAATGTTTCCGATTCAGCAGCAGGAACCACACTTAGATTATTTGTATTAGCCATTTTTCGAAGCCAAGTCAATTTCTCTCATTCTCGTCAATATTTTTTTGCAGTTGCATATTTCCAATAGTTTTCTGGCTTTTTCAGCTCTCTCTTTTATGAGAGTTGTTGATATTTTCATTGCATCACATGTTGACAAACAATTTATATCATTTTCTCTTTCATGAACTATATCTATGAACTTCTTCATATCCAAATCAGAAAGGATTGGCTCCCTACCTCCTTTTAAGTTTTTGTCCCAATATTTCCCACAAGCTGTTCTTAATAATATTCGTCCAACAACTTTATCACCACATAATTTATGCTTCTCTCTTATTTGTGCGAAGGTCTTTCCAGTAAGTTTTTCCATGTAAATCATTACCTGTTTCGTAGAAAGAGTAGATTCGTTAGTCGATGCATTTATCAACTCCTGTATCAAAACGGTTGCACACTGAGGATTACTTATTATAAAGCTATTCAGCAGGGCAAACATTTTCGTTCTCTTCTCTTGCCTTTTTTCTGTCTACTTATTAGAAGAAACATTATTAGAAACAGGATTTGGATTCACAAATTGAGCAAGATTTGGATGTTGAGAAAGGATGCATTTATTAATATCTGGAATAAAACTTCTATCATCATTATGTGTGCTAAGAGGAGCTTGTACTGTGATATTTTGAGGTTGCGAACTTGAAAAATAATTTTGATCATTTCCAGATCTTTTCCCAAGATCTGGAATAAAACTTGTGTTATTGTTATGTGTGCTAAGAGGAGCTTGCAGAGCAAAATTTTTTGAAACCCTGACATTGTAAGAAAGATGACATTTCATTCTTAAAAATAATTCTATTGAACTGTTATCAATTCTATCAAAAAATCGAATGTAAAATATACAAAACATAACGTTTTCACTCAATTGGCCGTATAGTGAAATTGAATGTATCAATTCACATTTTCTTCTCAATTATTGTATCGTTTCTATCGGAAACCCACTTTTTCTACATAACTGTTCACATGATGATATGAATTATATGTGCTATCACAAATCCACTATACGGCCATTCAATCCACTATACGGCCATTCCGCTTTCTGTATTACGATAAGCGTAGCTTTTTCAATATATGACGATCAAAACTTGTTTTATTTCGGTTGTTTCCAAAAATCCGTAAGACCAAATAGCGATTCAAAAGTCATTTAGATGGAATACGAAGTATATGACCCATCGAAATCCAAAGAATGGAACATTTTAAACCTTAAAAACAAAGGAAACACAATCAAATTTATTTCACATGTTTGTCATTGTAGTAATGAAAGAATTTATAAAACTTTAAATTACTATAAACAAAATAAAGAATGTCCTTCTCCAGCACAAAGAGGAAGGCCAACAAAGCTTACAGATTCAATGATGCAACAAGTTGATGCTTTTACGTCTGCTGATCCGACAATTAGTGAGGGATCATTATCATTGATTTTACCTTTATCTCCAACTTCAATAAATAGAGCAAGGCACAAACTTAAGTATAACTGGAAACCTTGTAAAGTGTGTCAAAATTTAAGTGAACAACAGATATCAAAACGCATAAATTTTTTTAACAGATATACTAAATGACCTAAATTTTCAATACGACAAAATCATTTTTTCCGACGAATCGCGGTTTTGTTTAAGGTCAGACGGGAAATGGGTTTGGCGGAAAAACGGCGAAACCTCAGATCAGATTATAGCATTAAAAGAATAATTTCCAAAAGGAGTTATGGTATTTGCAGCTATTGGGGTCGATTATAAAAGCGATTTAATTTTTATTAATGGAACCGAGAATTCAAAAAAGTATGTTGAAATTTCAAAAACTCATTCAGTATTTCCCACACTTGATCACATTTCTGGCCAACGTCAATGGATATGGCAACAAGATGGAGCACCATCTCATACCTCTTATTATACGAAAGATTTTCTCAATGCGATGTGCGTTTGGTTAAATAATTGGCCACCAAATAGTTGTGATCTCTCCCCAATAGAAAACCTGTGGGGTATATTAAAACATTTTGTTAATGCACACGACCCAAAAAATATAGATGAAAATACCAAATTTATTTGAGTGCAGATAACCCTTGGACGTTTTTTGAAGACCATATGAAAATGATATATCATTCACAATTTGGAGACGATTTTATCAAAATATCAAAATTTTTCGTCAATCGGACGCCCCCAGAGATTGAAAGTCGTTACAAGTTCCTGATACAACACTCGATGCAGAATATTAGCCCACTAATACAGCACCCAAACATTTTGCATCAAATTTTGTAATTCAATATATTATTTCTACTTTTTGATTATTGTACGTTAACCAAAAATCCGTAAGAATAAACCATTGAATTTCTTTCAAAAGTAAAGAAAAGTCACGGATTTTTGAAGATGAGTTAACTCTGTTAAGGGCCCCAGCTCAAAAAACGACTTTTCGTATGATTTACTAAAATGATTTTGTGAGTACGTCTGGCTATTTATACCACTTTTTTGAATGAGTATTCAATGTGTGACGGTTGTAAAATAGACCCTAAATATATTTTCAAGATATGCTACATTATTAAAGCAGACATAATTGTACCAACAAATTCACAAAAATTTATGTAAAAACATCGAATATTAATAACGAATCAACACATATGACTATTATTTTTGTACATGGAAATCAAATTCATAAATATTATTTTTAATGATGAAAATTTAAATTTTTTTTTTACTTGGTGATGTCAGTATGAACGTTCTCGTAAAAACGTTGAGGTTCTCGTTTTATTGTAAAATTCTTGTACGTTAAGGGGTTATTATTAATTTTCTGAAGTTTACTGCGCGGGAATTTTTTTTCGAGTCTCGAAAGTGTCTATCTAATTATACATAGTGTATTAAATAAAATGAAAAATTTTCCCCATATCCTCACATTAAGAACTATTATATGGTATATATGAAATTTATCATTATATTATACAGCACAAAAAAAGCGAATATTTTATTTATTTTACACCATAATCACTAAAATCGTCTAATAAAAAAAATTTACCTATAGTTATAAAACTAATGAACATCGTATCAAATTAAAGAATAAATATGAATTTTATTGATTTTATAATATAAATACATTTTTTTAAATGTGTATCGAAATAATCGAAAAATTAGAGAATACTAAATAAAAATCATAGATACTTCAAAATCTCTAATGGGATTTAACCAACATTAAATATTCTTAAAAAATCGATGTCATTACGTTTAAATATCATATATGAATTAATGTGGAAATTGTGGTATTTTTTCTTATTTTTCCTTGGTGGTTAATAAAATTTATTTTTGTCTTTTTATGTTTTCATAGCGAAATATTAATTTTTTTCAGTCGAAACCGATCAAGCTGTTCTACGTTGAAACTCATGAAAAAACAGTGGTTTCAGTAGTGATTTTCGAAACTAATGGAATAAGCATTTTTTTGTTCAGCTCTGGGGTTCAATTATGACTCATTTTTGAATGATTCTGCATCCGACACATGTATCAGATAGAATGACGCTTTCTAAACCTTCAGACATTTTTTGGTTCAGCTTTGTCATCACTGAAAATCATGAATGCGCTCATAAATGAAACCATAAATGCTTGATGACTTGATGTAAAATAATATGGCGCACAACAAAACAAACATAAATATTTGATGACTTGATGGAATGTAGAGAGTAATATTAATGAGTATCATTTGGTAGCGACGTAGGAGCGGACCAAAACACACGTTCGGGAACATCTATGATCACCTTAGCCGAGGCGACAGCATGCTGTCTATTAAGTAAGTGGCATGTTGTTTGGAAATTATTTCTTTATTTCAAAATGAAATGTTAATTATTATATTGACCATTTTATTTTATGCCTTAGACTTTTGCTAATTTTTCGGATTGCTCAATATACTGTTCTTATCCATAATGAATTTTTATTTATTGTAAACCGCACAATTTTGAATCAACTAATAACCGTTATGAAACATAATTTTCTATATCACGATAGTATTTTTCCGATCGGAAATCGATCAATTGAATTTGCCTATCGGACAAATGTAATATGTAAGTAAAAGTGACCCACATCGTAAACCTGCCGAACAGAAGAAGAAATGATTTAAATACTTTACAATATATTTGCAATGGACTTCAATCAAGTTGAAGATATGAACGGAATACGTTTCTCATGGAACGTACTTCCAACAAATCGTCAAGATGCTAATGCATGTAGCGTCCCTTTTGGATGCGTTTATACTCCATTAAAACAAATAATGGAACATCAACCCTGTCAGTATGAACCTGTCATTTGTCAACACTGTCGTGCTGTGCTTAATCCATACTCAAGCATCAATTTTAATTCAAAAACATGGAGCTGTCCCATTTGCAATTCAATATCTCCTTTACCTCAATCATATCATGAAATGACAGAAACGCAACTAGCAGCTGAGCTCCTTCCTGAGTATTCTACCATTGAATATATTCTTAACTCACCGCCCACATATCCACCAATATTTATTTTTGTTGTTGATACTTGTGTCCTAGCATCCCAACTTCCACATCTTAAAACACTCCTTTTACAATCCATTTCTCTTCTTCCTCCAACATCACTGGTAGGTTTCATTTCGTATGGAAATCTTGTGTACATCCATGAACTTTGTTTTATAGAATGTCCACGTTCGTATGTATTCAATGGCCAAAAGCTTTATACCCCACTTCAGCTTCAAGAATATCTTTCCATTCATTCAAATACAAAAGAAATCGATAATCCATTTGTAATACCAATGGCAGATGCCGAGCAAATGCTTACATCCATCATTGACAACCTAGAAATTGATCCATTCCCAGTACCAAAAGGCCAGCGCTCTTCACGTTGCACTGGGGCTGCTTTGGACATCACCATTTCACTGCTTGAGGCACTTTTTCCTCATTCTAATACACAAATCATGTTATTCACTTCTGGCCCGATTACTAAAGGTCCTGGGACGATGGCGTCCTTAAAGGTGACTGATATTGTTCGTCAACACAAAGATATCGAAGGAGGAAACGCACCTTTCTATAACGAATCGCGTAAATTCTTTAATGAAATGGCTAAACGTGCGACAAGGAATAACGTCGTCATAAATTACATATCAGCTTCTTTCGAGGAAACTGGTTTATTAGAAATTAGTCCAGTCATACATTCTACTGGAGGATTTTTAATATCTGCTGAAACTTATTCCGACGAAAATATCTCGAAATCAATTTCAAAGTTTTTCGAAGGCGGAATTTTGAGAGACGCTGGTGCCGATGGCGTCATAACCGTCCATGTTTCAAAGCAATTGAGAGTGTCAGGCTGTATCGGCCCGTGTGTTTCAATGGAAAAACCGGCGCCGTCAGTTTCAGAGAAGCCGATAGGGATTGGTGGAACTATTCAATGGAAAGTATCTGGTATATTACCATCAACATCATATACATTTTTCTTTGATATCTATGAACCTAAGAACGATCCCATCTTAGCCGAGACTCAAGGATATGTCCAAATTGTTACCCAATATCGACATATTACATCCGGGTTAATGCGATTACGAGTCACTACTTCACCATTAAAGTTCAGTGACTTAACAACTAATCAAAACAGTATTGAAGAAGGCTTTGATCAACAAGCAGCCGCAATCATTTTATCCAAACTATCGATGATCAAAGCGGAAACAACAGATACAACAACAGCGATCCGTTATTTAGACTCAACGTTAATTCGCTTCTCACGGAAATTCGGCACATATACAACGAATCAACCGCAGTCATTTTCATTTAAGCAACAGTTCCGATTCCTTCCACAGTTCTTATTCCATTTACGTCGTTCCCCATTCCTAAGCACATTTAACATGTCGCCGGACCAAACGACGTCATTCCGCGCTTCGTTACTTCGTGAAGAAGTCACAAATTCATTGTTCATGATCCAGCCGACGTTATTGAGGTACAGCTTAAGCGAGGCGCCAAAGCCGGTGATACTCGACATATCATCGCTCAAGCCCGACTGCGTGTTGCTGTTGGACACCTACTTCAGAGTGCTCATTTGGCACGGATCAAACATCGCAGCGTGGAGAGATCAGAGGTATCAGGAGCAGCCAGAGTACGCAAACTTGAAAAGCGCGTTGGAGGAGCCCCTGGAGGAGGCAAAGAGGCTCCTCGAGGAGAGGTTCCCGACGCCGTCCCTCGTCGTGTGCGATGAGGACTCGTCGCAGTCGAGGTACCTGCTGACAAAGTGCAACCCGTCAAACGACCCGTCAATGAACATTTCGTTCTACGATTTGAAGACAGACGAACAATCACTGTCCGGATTTTTGGAGCACTTGAAGAAGTTGGCAGTGGTCGATAAGTGATAATAAACTTCTTTGATTAGATTGAATGTTTGTGATATGAATAATTTATGTTTTCGCGTGGTGACAAACAAAACATATTTTGGTTCGACTGAAGAAATGCAAAAGTAAAGTAAAGATCTGATTATATTAACATGATTAGGAAGTACTTTTTGAGCGAAAAACTGTTACCTCATTCAAAAAAATTTTTATCAAAAGTGGCAAATGTAAATTTCCCCAACGCCACTTTTTGAGAAGCTTTGTCACTTTTTATGATACACACTTTTTTTTGTTGAAACGTAACACAGAAAAAGAATTTTTCAGACTCATTAATTTTCGATTTCCGTTAAAGGATTATGTTAACTAAGACAAAGAAAGTTTTTTTACAATAATTACTGATCTGAATCGAAAATAATTAATGAATAAGTTCTTTTGCTTAAGATGTACAATTTTTTATATACTAAAATAAAAATTATTTCATCGAAATTTACACATTTATTCATCGTCATATTCAGGGTCTTCATACAGTTTTTGTAGTAAACTTTCAGACAGCGCCGCCACATCCTCGTCGTTGCCTTCTGCTCCTCTTTCCAGCCACTCTATGAAGTCATCCTCGCCTTCCATTTCACTCATCACCAGTTGGATCTCATCTTCTGCGCGAGTTTTCAAGAACCGATCGATGACAGCGCACATATCGCTTCTATTTTCTTCTTCGCACAGATATATATAACTCAGTAATACATATATACATCTATCACCATTTAACTCAACATAATAATTCTCAGTTGTGTTAAGCATTAGTTGACACAAGAACTCATACGCAGCTTGTTTCAAGTGATGCTTTGACTCACCATTAAATTTTGCTATTGCGATTCTTTGAAAAGAAGACTCAACACACAAATCAGCAATAGAATTATCTTCAAAAATCATTTGGCTCAACAAATAAAATGATACCTCAACAATACGTTGATCAGAATTTAATAAAGTATTTGATAGATACTCAATGATATTATGCTGTATTAGAAAAGGAATTCCTTCATTAAAATAATAGCAAATGTTATCTGATATTTTGATGATGTTATATATACAATTTGTATCAGTAACATCAAGTGATAAAATTTGTGGATAAAAGTTGTTGTTGACAAAATATAAAAGAAATCGTTGATCTGCTTCAATAAAATCTCGAATAAATCGAAGAAGTTGATGAAGAAGTAATGCATCAGATGTATTGATCTTGGAAAAAAGTATTTGGAACAAGGAAATATAGGCATCAATGAAGTTACTATAGTCAAAGTCTTCAAGTTTATAAAGAAGGGAGTCAGAAAGATGAATAGCTTGAATATGATATAATGACATTGGATCATTAAGAATGGAAAATAGTTGTTGGAAAATGCCGGCTTGAATAAGGGCTTCTCGGTAAATTGGAGAAGAAAGGGAAAGATTGATGAAGATGCCAAATGAATATGATGAAGGAAAGTTTTGAATTGCAATTGCAATAATATTATTGTTAAATATAAGGTCTGTCATTGGTGATTGGAAACTTAAAAGAAGACATATAAGATGTATTGAGTTTGTGTGGATTTCTGGAATAGGTGATTGTGTTAAATGTAATATAAAAAGAACAGCTCCTTCAGGAAGTAAAAAATTACACTCACAAAAAAAATCACAAAGCCATTTCAAAGATTGTATTTGAGCATTAACATCATCTGATTGAAGAAATTTTAAATTTTGTTCAAGTAATGGCAATTTTTTTTGCATTTCAGCACTTGGGCCAATAGATGTATCAAACTTATGGAAATCACTAAAGTCTTGTAGAGCATTTTCTACATCTTTTTTGTAATTTAGCTTCATGTGCCATACTCAAGCAGACTTTGAGAATTATATTTAAACGTACACCCATAGTGAATTGTGATGTGAAAAGGAGTGTTCAACCCAAAAATCAAAAAGAATGAACTCACAGATAGAAATCCTCTATAATAATGCAAATACATTATTTGACGAAACTGATGGAAATGACATTGATACAAAAATTCAAGAGCTTGATCAAACGAAATTTGATATTTCAGAATATGATTTGTACCAAGGAATTCAACCTAATCCTGAAATTTCGCAAGAAAACATTGAAAAGTACCGTAAGCTTGCACAGAAGCTGGGGAAAAAGGAAGATAATAACTAGGTTCATTAATCATTAAACTTTGTTATAATTATAATTACCTAATAAAATATATTTTTTAATACTTTTATATGGATGTTTCTACAAATATTGATATGTGAAAGCTTTCCGCATTAATTTTTTGAACATTAGCTAATCAATATATTTTGTAAATATGTCAAGTAAATCATTGGTTTAAAAAAAAAAATCAATCTTTTTGAAATATTTTCTCATAAACGTAACAAAAATTTAAAAGTTGTAATTAAATCTCTTAAATCAAAGCATTAATGACATATTTTAAGAAGCATATATTTTAATGTTTGAAGAGTTTTTTTGGTAAAAGTTTTCTTTTTTGTCCGTTAAAAATTAAATTTTAAACGTAATCTTTGGATGGAAGCAAATTCCAGCTCTTTCATTTTACCAAATTTAACAGATGAAATTAATAACCTTTCCGAATCTACTTCTGTTCTTTTAAATTCAGAATTTGATCCAACAGAATTTCAAAATGCTGTCAAGAATTACCAACTAGAAGCTCAACAAATTCAAGACACTCTTGTAAAAATATATGAAAACATGAACAAATCAATTCTTAAAACACCACGATCATCCAAAAACTCATCTGAATTATCTGCTACCAGTGGATTGATAAAAGACCTTCGGAAAAAAATAGAAAACTTGTCTAAAGAGAATGAAAGTATTTCCAAGCAAATACAAAGTGTAATGAGCATGAGTGGTGCCCAGTCATTTGCTAGTAAATCTGGAATCAACTTATCTGCTTCAGATCATTCTCCATTAAAACTGGCCAGAAAGAAAAACCTCACAACAATATCAGATGATAAATCCCTTGTTGCAACAAATACTAAACTCAAACATCAATTAATAATTCAAATCAAAGAAAAAAACGAACTCAAAACAAAACTTGACCAACAAATAGAAGAGAACAACAAACTCAAAAAACAGAATCAGGAAATTATTAACAAATTCATGTCATACATGGATTTGCTCCATTCAAAAAACCAATTAGTCACCACCCAAATAGACAATTCAATCACCAAACAGACGCAAAGGATGACAAATCTTCGGTGGAAACTTAACAATGTTTCTTCAAAATCGAAATCTAATATCAAACAAAACACATCCAAATCCATAATATCAAGTGTAGGGAATACACGAACAGAACAAACAAACGATTCTATTTTCGATTCTCCAGTTTTTCTCCCAAATGACAAACTCCAATCTAAAGATATGCAATTATTAATAGCTGGTTGTGAAGAACTTATCGATTCAATAATTTCTGATTCAAACAGTTTCACCAAAAAATCAATTGAGGAACTTGTGTCATCACCAAGCGACTTTACAAAGTATGTTTCTCAAGTCAGACTCGTTCAAGAAAAACGTTTAATTCAGACTAAGAATGAAATTGAGAGGCTTAAGCTGGAGTTATCGTTTGCCAAAGAACGGGGTGCCCGAAACCGTATTTCACCAGAAGTAGAAAATGTTATTAACAATTTATTTACATCAATACAAGGAGTTTCAAACCAACTTCGTGAGGAACATGAAGCCCTCCTTTCGAGGCTTGAACAAAACAAGTAAATATATTTATTCTGATTTTTTTTCAACAAATGCGCATAATAGTTCAATTTGTTTCGAAGTTACAAATAAATGTTCTTTCAGCTCAACGAACGTACCATATTCGTGTGCGATTGGAAAACGTAATTGTTTCCCAATTTCTTCGATTTGTTGAACTGACATATTATTCATTTTAATTGAAGAAATACATAGTTTCTCCAAAAGATATATTACTACATCAGCTTTAGCGTTGTCTTTTTTATCAGAAGAGTCACATAACTTTTTGAGATTTGGTATTGAGGAGATTAGTTCATCTGCTGATGAAATATTTGTCGACAAATAATTTGCAATGACATTGTAACAGATGGAATGAACAATAACAACACCGCTTCCATCGAGAGGTATGTTGGAAATAAATGGGAAAATGAGTTCTGGGTGGTCATATGGAAGTATTTTGCACAAATTTTCTATGACTTTTGTGAGTTCGTCTGGTGGTATTTCGTTTAGATAAGATTTGAGTGAATCAATGACATGTATTATATGTGATGATTCCCGAACTTCATTGCAGAATAAGGAAGAAAGAATAAGAAGAACTATGTCAGAGTGTGCACAGCGAGGATTAGTGAACTCCTCTTGGAATACTTGTGGGTGAAGAAAACTGATAAAATAAACAAGAGTATCGTGACATGTTAAAGCAGATTCAAACAAAAATTCAAGATACAATGGGAGAGATATAGAGTAGTCGGGAAGTCGGGTTCCGTAGCGGTGAGTGATTGGACCTAGAATATGATGCTGTTGAGGACTTAAAAGCATTTCTTGCAGTAACGTAAATAGAACTGTTTCAGAAGCCATAATCTTTCTGGCAGGCAGGGAGTCTAATGCACAAAAAAGCCATTTAGTGAGCCTAGGGAATACGATTGGAACTCTTTCGAATTGGTTAGCAAGCAAGTCAAAAACTTGATGTGGAAATGATGAAAATGGAGGAGTCTTAATTCCTTCCTGAAATTCCTGAAAAAGTTTTTCATCCTCGTGATTTTCTTCTTGTTGGTTGCTTTCTTCTGGTGTGTCAAATTCATTTAGTTCTTGCTCTTTTTGACGAGTCAATACCAGTGAATCTAAACTGAAACTATCTGGGATTGGCTGATCTTCTTCCATCTCAAATTCGGCCGTTTATTTATTTTTCTTCAAATGTTTGTGATCCATTTAAATTCTGGAAATGAAACATATAATTCAAGAAGAATTTGTTGCTAACAATGAATGAAGAAAAATTACTAAAAATGAAAGGAGAAAAAAACATTAATGTTTATTTACAGCACGCACCTGATGGTTCTGTTTTTTGGTTTCCGGTTAAAGTTATTTGAGTAGCACTCGACAATGATTCTGCATTGTTTATTTCCAAAATTAATTTTAAAAATTCGTAAAATGCTTTATCTACATTTTCACCTGTTTTTGCAGAAACTTCAAAGTACAAATTGATCTTGTTTCGTTCTTTCCATTGGTCAATTGCAGATTGTGAAATTGATTTTGATTGAAGATCAGATTTGTTTCCGAGTAAAAGAAATGGATATGCCTTTGTGCAATCAAACGAACACTTTTCAAGTGCCATATCATAATAAGAATCAATATCACTGAATGAAGACGGATTTGTAAGATCAAATACTAGAACAACACCACTTGCCCCACGGACAATTGCTGGTGCTACAGCTTTAAATCTTTCTTCTCCAGCTGTATCCCATAACATCATTGTAACTTCGGTATCATTGATAGTAAGTGTATGGGTAAAAAAACCAGCACCAATCGTAGAGATGGTATCTTCCACAAATGTGCCATTACAGTACTGGTTTATAAGGGATGTTTTTCCAACATTGGATGCGCCCAATAGGACGACTTTCATGTCGGTCTTGTTCGCCATTTGAAAATAAAGTTTTGAATATGTTTTGACAAACAGACACACTCAAATAAACGAACACAATTTTTATGAGTTCACTTTTTAACGATAGGATTGAATGAATGAAAAATCATCGTATTTATATTCAAAAATTGGAAAGTTCAACTTCTTTCGAATGCAAGATTGCAACAAAAATATTTTGGTATATACTAGTTTGAAACAAGATTTTTATTTTTGACCATTTTTCCATGATTTTTGGTTTCACTATAATAGAATCAAAATGCGCATAAACAATAATAAGAAAAAGTATTTTATAACAAATAAACGTAAGCTAAAAACGAAATTTCAAGGAAAATTAAAAATATCGTTATTATTCAGAATTTCAAAGTCTCAAAAATCAATAATTTCTCAAAATCGACAATATAAATTTTGGAACTTTGTTTTCTATCTAATATACTACATTTTATTTATATTACATGCTTAAAATCATCATATAAAAAAAAATTTTTTTTCCTTAATGTGCAATATTTGTTTTATGTATAATTTTTGTTGTGAAAAATGAGGGATTTTAAAGTTTTCAAATTTTATTATATATGAAAAATCACAAAATTCTCCTGGTGAAACAAAATTTTATCGATTACTTGGCCAAATAATTTGTTTCGTATTTGATCGTTTAAACGATTATATCGACAGAGTCAAGGCTTAACGTTCAAAAATGGGTGAAGTTTGAGGGCAACAGGGTATCAATGCTTTCATGCTCTAGAAGTAATATGACGATTTATATGTTTACATAAAAGGATGCCCATATAAGTATTTGGAAATTATTTACATTGCACATTTTTTGATCAAAATTAAAGTTTTCTTGTGATGATATTTCTTGAAGTTTTTCGATTTCATCATTTCGAATTATTTTTACAATTTCATTTGGATTATGTCATTCTCTAATTAATTTCTTATGTAATTCCCAATCATTCTTTGATAGTTCTTCATAATTTACAAAATCATTTTCCCTTAAATAGATTGGTAATTTAGCTTTAAGCATATAATGTACAAAATCAACAATATGGTTGTTTTTTACAATGTTTGGTTCAAGAAAATTATGTTCAATCATAGATTCAAGTAGATAATATGATACATCTGTATGTTTATTTTTAAGAAATCGTACAAATACATCATATATATTGGATTTGATTTTATTACTCTCTTCAAATGTTCTTATTTCTTTTATAATATTCAAAAATAAATCTACGTTATTATTTTTAATTACAAAGGAATAATATATCATTTGAATAATAATTAAGTCATAAGATAAAGGATGGATTTCATCAAATTTGTTGATTATTAAACCTAAAGATCGAGAGAAATTTTCTTCATTCAAACTAAAAATTGATTGATTTATTGATAGAAGTGTTTCCCAGTTGCGATGTTCCTTTGGTTTCATGTGGAAAATTTACAACTTCGGGTTTCAACGCCTTCAAACCGCCTATCGGCAAGCGGTTACAGCCGGTTATGAATTTAATTAACATTGACTGCTGATCGTTATTCATTTCGGATATCATATCAAAAAGCATTTTGATTTGAGGGGAATTGCTGGCATTAAAGACGAAGGAATTTCATTAATTTGAAAGTACATATAAATTTGTTATTTTTGTTTTCTTTTATTACTTAGACGATACATTTCTTTAAAACTTCTTTAACAATGTTTTTTATCAATTATGCCTCTGAGCCCAAAAGGCCCATTACCAATTGACTCCATGACCATTTTTGTGAACTTCTTCAAATCTCCATTCTTAATTTGAGCTCCTTCCCGATCAGTAATTTTAGCTGCTATCTCAATCTTATAAATGAATTCATTTGCTTTGAAATAAATCCATTGCGCTCTTTCATCTTCTGTTCATTATAAACCAAAAACAAACGACTTGCCCGATTTACATACAAAAAATATGTGGCTCTGTGGGCAGAGATCTGCATTGCCAAGATGAAAACCTACATGAAACATTTAAACTCAAAACTCGTGTTAATAGAATCAATAGCGTAATATAATTTTTAAAAATTAATAAAATATTTACATCAATCATTTCAGACATAACACAGTTCAATTACATGGTTAATAATAATTTGATGATAATGTTCTACTTGTAAACACTTTTAGTTGACATCAATGTTAATGAATAAAGATTTCATCATAAAGAATTTGTATTAAAAGAAGCAAAAACAATCAATTTGACAATTCATGTTGTTTAGAAGCACTTGCGGTGGACAATTCCTGGACCAGCTTCGTTGTATTCGTCACGTGTGATAACCATTTGTGGGAATTTAGCGACTGATGCGAGGATGGAGCCACCGATCCAAACTGCGTACTTACGTTCTGGTGGAGCGACGACTTTGATCTTCATTGTTGGTGGTGCGAGGCGGACCATTTCCTTCTCCATACGTTCTGGGAGACCTTTGAACATTGTGGTACCACCAGAGAGAACAATGTTAGCGTAGAGATCCTTACGGACATCGATATCGCATGCCATGATGGAGTTGAAGAGGGTTTGGTCAATACCTTCGAATGGAATATTCCAAGTTTTTTATTGAGTAACCAGTATATATAAAATAAAAATCGTAATAAAATTGACAAGTATAAAAAAATTTATTTTCATTAATCGAAAATTAAATAAACATAAAACTAAAAAATTAATTAAATTAATGATGGTATTTAAAAGAAACAATATTCCATGATAACTTTTTCCAAGTTGTGCAAATCAAATTTGATTTATGATCACTCAAAGAACACCATAATGAACACTTATTTATAGGCTATCTTGTGCTTTTATAAATTTATACAAAATTAATATAACAATTGAAGAAAAAATCAGCAGGAAGTTCAAATTTTGTTTTTTGTTTGGCCAATTTACTTGTGTCAAAACCGTTAATACTGAGATGTCTTCCGACTTACTTATAACATGTGTTTATGGGAAGCAATCATCCACAATCAAAATACCTCAGAATGCAACTCTTATTGACGTTTTTAATATTGTTAAAGAACAATTCCAAATGGCCGGTGATAAATCTCTTTATACTTTATATGCAAATAGCGAATTTCCAATTGATAACCGTTCTGCGTCGTCTTGTTTTGGACCACAAAAACCCAAATTTTTATTTTTAGCAAAATCAGACATGGTCAAACTCAATAATACAATGAATAATATTTTACCATCCATTGTTTATGAGACCACGCGTCTCACTCCAGCTGCCAAAAGTTTTGTTATAGGACTTCAAACTGCCATCAACACATTTGAGAATTATTCAGATGATGAAACTCTTGCCAATATTCTTTCCATTATTCCATTTGAGCTTATTGAAGGCCTTGATGATGAAGCTCGTGTTGTCGCCATCACTCGCTGGTTTAAAGAAGACTTTTTCCATTGGACCAAGAATTGTCGATGTCATTGCTGTGGATCCGATGAAACCAAGCTCCTTAATGCCACACTTCCCACATATGAAGAGTCCAAGTGGGGAGTTAGCAAGACCGAACTTCACAAATGCACAATCTGTGGAGCGATCACTCGCTTCCCACGAATAAACAGTGTCTCCAAGCTCCTCGAGACACGTACAGGACGCTGCGGCGAATATGCTAATGCGTTCACCGCCATTCTTCGGGCGCTGGGCTTCACTGTGCGCTATGTACGGGATTGGACAGACCACGCGTGGACCGAATATTGGTCGGAACAAAAGCAGCGCTTTGTGCACATTGACTCTTGCGAGAACATCATCGACAAGCCAATGACGTACGAAAGCGGATGGGGCAAAAAGCTCAAATGGATAGTGGCTGTCGGAGAACACGAATGCGTCGACGTGACGCGAAGATACACTGCGAACTACGACGAAGTTGTCGAAAGGAGGAAACTGGAAATCAACGAAGGATGGGTACAGAAATACATCGCGTTCAAGAACGAGCAAATGATGAGCAACATAAGCGAGGAAGAGAGAAACGAAATAATCAAAAGACAGCAGCTGGATAACGAATCAATGAAACAAAAAAGAGAACTGTCGAGCGAGGAACAAAGAGGAAGAATTAGTGGAAATGAGTGATTAAATTTGGTGATTGAAATATTTTGTTTTTTCTAACGCAATGTGCTCACTTTTGTTTGGGCATAATGTTACTTACGAATGTGTTAATTTAAAAGTATGTTATCGATGAAATATTTTTTCAGATTTGTCGTTTAATTCTGTTTGAAAAGATTCAAATAGGTATTGGTAATTTTAAACACGAAAGCCTAATGTAGGCATTTATGTTTTCAAATGAGTTGTAAATGCTTCAGCTATTAAATTTATTTACAATAATTTCGATAACCATTGTGAACAAACGGTGCTTACAAAATAGATAATATCTTTATAATTGTATTTGATATCAAAGAGAAAAAAAAAATATTTAAGTCAAACATAATATGTTTTCTAATTTCCTTAAAGATCCTTCTATTGAAATATATATCACACAATATGCAAATTCAAAAAATATTATGATCGATAATGAATTAAAAGGTTATTAAACCATTAACATGTTAAATATGACAATTTATGGTGAAAAGGTTTTTACTTAAATTTAATCCTTTCCAGCCTTCTTAGCGCGAATCTTCTTGCAATGTCCACAGCGTTTGTGACGGCATTGTTCGGCACGTGCAGAAAGACGGGCGTAGCACTTACGGCAAATTCTGCGTTGAACGTTTGTCTTTTCTGCAAGAAGACGAAGTGATGGCTCATAGCTATCTTTACCACCGCCACCACGAAGACGGAGAACTAAGTGGAGTGTTGAATCCTTTTGGATGGAATAATCTTGAAGTGTGTTACCATCTTCTAATTGCTTACCAGCGAAAATCAAACGTTGTTGATCTGGTGGGATACCTTCCTTATCTTGAATCTTGGACTTGACATCTTCAATGCGGTCTGTTGGCTCAACTTCAAGGGTGATATGCTTTCCTGTAAGTGTTTTTACGAAGATTTGCATATTGATAAAGGAACGACCACCGTCAAAACCGTCCTCGGCTTAAACGGTTTCTTAACACTTCACATCTGTAGATATAAAAGTGACAGCTCGGCGAAATGGAAAACATTCCAAAATTACAAATTGGTTTTCCAATGCAAATTTTTAAAGAAAGAGCATCAAAATTATTTGAAAAACTTGCCGTCATGTATCCAGAACCAAGATATCTTTCATTTCCGGATGATTTAACATCTTTTTTTCGTCAATTAATTGATCCAAATATTATTAATAAATATTTTAAGTCAGTCGTTAAACTAAGTAGTGTAAAAAAATCAATTTCAAAAGGTACCCTTATAATTCTTGTGACATCTGATTCAGATTTAATTCAATCATGTGTTGATGTGTTTAAAACTACACCAAACTATAACAAATCTCTTTTTATCATTTCCAAATGTAGTTCAATCATACAAAACATAATTGAAAGTAATGATTTTATCCTTCTAAAAAACTCAATACCAACAGATCCAGTTAATGAAATCTCAGTACATGATTTTCCTGCTCATTTCCTACCAATTTCCAATGATTATTTTCTTCTTCCTTGCCGCAATTCATTTCACAAAATCGAAATAGACTCAGATTTCAGTTATATTGAGTCCACAGCTCTTTCTCTTTCTTGTATTATGAAAGCCTTTGGCTCTATTCCCCATGTCATTTGCATTGGATCTAAATCTGATCAATCATATCAATATCTTCTTGAACAAAATCCAAATATTCAACAATCCCAACTACCACAGATTGATTCACTCATTCTCATCGACCGTTCTTTTGATCTTACGACTCCACTTCTTACTGAAGTGCATTTTGAAGGTTTCATTAAAAACGCATTTCGTTCCGATTATAACATAATCGAAGACGATAACAACAACACATATATTCTTTCCGAGAACAATTCTGTTTTTCGTGCGTTACGTATGCTTTCATGGGGTAAAACTCGTGAATTTGTCCGTAACATCCAAGAAGAAATTGATCGAACCTTTACAAGCCTTAACAACTCTGTTAATTCGCATGAAGTTACACATCATTTTAAAGATCTTAATGAACTTAGTAACATTCGCGAAGAATTGCAACGACTTTTTGGACTAGCGAATAATGCTGTTAAGAAACTTCACGACAATAATCCATTGTTTGATTCCATTGTCCAATCGCAATTTCAACTTCTTTTTAATGGACGTAAAACAACTGACTTTGCTGAGAATATTATAACTTTATATGATGATTGGTTAAATGCGCTACGTTTAATATTCCTACAAAGTGCTTATGGTTATTCATCTAATCCAAAAGATGTTATGCAATTCCAGCAAACAATTTGCGCTGAGTTTGGTCTAAAGTTTCAAGAAGTTTTAATCGATTTGGAAAAAATTGGTTACGTTTCACATTTGGAAATGAAGTTGCCGATTAAGGGATGCCTTTCTTCATTAGGATTATTCGCTGATGTAGGAGAAGATATGGAAAGTTTAGAGCCAATTGGATCTGCATTCGGTGGGTACATTCCGCCTGTAGTGAAAGTTTTGCAAAATGTTGTAAATAATGAAATTTCGGAATTGAAGAGATTGATCGGAGATAAAATTAAGGTTATGGAATACGGTGAAAATGTAAAAAGAGAAAAAGATGAAATGAAAAGAGTATTAGTGTTCTTTGTTGGAGGGGTAACTTCAGTTGAAGTCGGAATGATAAGAAATTTGGGAAGAAAAGTGTATGGTGGAAATGTGGAGTTCATTGTGGGCGCAACAGAAGAATTAACATCAAATAAGTTCTTGAAGCAATTGTGTCCTTTTTTGTAGAAATGTTTATTTGTAAATAATGTTTCGTAATATGTTTATTAAATGAAAATGCAATTAGAGAAATTAGATTTCTTTTTTAAACATATATTCATATAAAAAAATAAAAAAACTCGCTGACCGGGAATCGAACCCGGATCACAGGAACGACAATCCTACATGATAACCATTACACTATCAGCGATTCGTTTTAAAACGTACAATTCTAATATAAAATAATAAATGCACATAGGAATAAGGCTAAGAAAACACCAAGCCAAAAATTATGAATGAAAAAAGAAAAGAAAAAATTTTCAAGAATAGAATAAACATAATTACACATCAAACAGAAAATGGTCATGACATGGATTCCAATTTAACCACTAAAAATTCAATTTTAATTGGAATAGATTCCCCAAATCATTTTATTAATATTTCACCTGAAATGCTTGAAACTAAAATACAATACGGGAAAGATGTAGTAGATTTTCACTTCTCTACAGTTCCAGGAGAAAGCTCAATTCGTTGGTTCATGATTAAATCTCAAGGAAAATTAAACAACACTAGGTACTCTATCTATGTAGGTAACTTCAATCTTAATGACAATAACCTTGAAGGAAATTCTCTTCTTCTTTATCGATTTCCCAAACTTGCCTTAATTCAATGGGTTCCAAACACTAATGACCAACTTTTTATGCTTAAAGAATCTAAGCTTTATCACACACAGCTTCCTACTGCAGCCAACAACAATTCTTTATTGACTACAGATCTTCTTACGAATGCCATCACTTTTATTCCTACACAAAACAACAATTATTTTGATCTCATTTATACCACGTATAATGACCTTATCAAAGAAACTAAAATTTATGGACTTAAATTATCTGCCAATATAATAAATAACAAAAAATCGTTATTTGCCAAATGTAATACAGAAATCGAATTTCTTGCGACCTACCAAAATGATCTTTTGTACTCAGATTACAAAGGAAACATTTTTTTTGTTGCGATGAAATGTTCATATAATGAAATTCTTTCAACAAATGAACAAACTTTCATTACGCAAATCAAAGATATCATTACAATGCGTTCATACAACAACATATTTCTTGTGATATCTCAACACGAAGATGGCAAATATTACATCTACGAAATAATTCCGGACGAAAGAAAAGCGATTTTGAGATTAATCGATGACGAAATCGGCGGAATTTCGGACGACTTGAGATGGGTCATCACGTCGAAAGGAGTGTGCGACTTCATGAAGATATCGAATGACTTCTTAGAGAGCGCAAACTTCACAAGAGCGCAGGCGCTGGTGTTGAGGTATCAACTGCTGAAGAAAAGAGAAAAAAGACTCAAAAAATACTTGGAAAGCTTGGGAAATGATGAATAAATAATATAAATTTGGTTTAAAGCATATTATTCATATGTAAAAGTGCAATTTGTAGTTGGGATTAAAAACATAAATAGTTTGATAATAAAAACATAAGTAGTTTAATGTATATAAAAACATAAATTGTTTGATAATAAAAACATAAGTAGTTTGATATATATAAAAACATAAATAGTTTGATAATAAAAACATAAATAGTTTGATATATATAAAAACATAAATTGTTTGATAATAAAAACATAAGTAGTTTGATGTATATAAAAACATAAATAGTTTGATAATAAAAACATAAATAGTTTGATATATATAAAAACATAAATTGTTTGATAATAAAAACATAAATAGTTTGATGTATATAAAAACATAAATAGTTTGATATGTATAAAAACATAAGTAGTTTAATGTATAAAAAAACATAAGTAGTTTAATGTATATAAAAACATAAGTAGTTTAATGTATATAAAAACATAAGTAGTTTAATGTATATAAAAACATAAGTAGTTTGACATTCAAATCTATCCTGCATTTTATGAAAATGTCTCATTTCATATTCTAAACATTAATGAAATCAATAAGAAATTTATGTTTGAGCTTAAAATTTATAAAATATATTTTTTTATATCATTATCTTATCACTAAGTTTAAGTTCAAAAAACCTTTATATTATTTAATCACTTTTCAATTCTTTAGTATTGCATTTGCCGATTAGTTCGAACATGAAAATTAAATTAATATCAAAAGAAAGTTTACTTAATGAATCTCGAGTTTCCTCTTAAAAACATCCACAAGTTGGATCCGAACTGAATCTGATTCTGTTTCTATCATTATGCACAATTCATCCATTGCCTGATTTAAGAATCTTGCAAATGTTTCATTATCCATTTTCTTTACATACAGCAAACATTTCTCAACTAATTTATTCCATTCATCAGTTTTACATTCGACAAAATTATTATAAATTTTAAATGTTTCACAAATATAATCACATATCTCATTATTAAACTCATTATGTACAATTATAAATTCGAAGTAATGTTGGCGAACACAACACCAACACATTGTAATATTTTTCTTATCTTTTTCATTTCGATACAATTCAGAAATTTCATTGAGTATATCCAATATCTTTCCTGAAAATTCTCGCTTTTCCCCAAACGTTTTTAGAAGACTTGATATTACTTCCACATATAAAATTGATTCTTTCATTTCATTAATTAATCCTTTCGCTATCGTTACGGTTGTATTGAAAATTTCAGTAGAGTTATTGAATTCCTCTGAATTCTCTGTGACAAATGAGTCCAAACATTTTAAAGCAGTGTTTTTAAGCTGTATATCTTTAAAACTATTGCAACAATATTGTATAAACAATAGTATATCGACTGCGTAATTCTTTAACTTTTTGCTGTAAGGTAAAATAATCTGTTCAAAGAATGATGATAGTAAAACCAAAAAATGTTCAGAAGAGTTATCAGTTGCGCTAAACAACTCCGAAAGGTTTTCTTGGAATAATTCATGCCAAACTTTATCATTAAAACAATCATTTGCACATCCATGATTCAAAACGATCAAATTCAATTCATCTTCTGACAACTTTTGGATATCATTTGATGGATGTTTCGCACATCTACAAAGTGTCGAAAGCAAAATACACCAAGATTCTTCGTCGTTGACCGTTAACTTGCTTGCGACGATAGAAAAGTGCCCGATCAACTGACGGTTTTTTCCTTTGATGTCTTTTGCCACGAACGCTTGAATCAAAGTGAACAAATGACTTGCGAAAGGGACAACGTAATCAAGGTAATCCATCACGATCATCGTTTCCAATTCTATACCCTTTCTAAATAGTTCACCAGATTGTGTTGCAGAACCAGCCAAGATCTGGAATATTAAACCCCAAGCGCTATGTAATTTTGGAGCCAATTTCTTAATAATGTTTGAGATTATATCCAACACTAACAATGACGAAGAAGATTCAAGTTGTCTTTCGAATATATCATAGAACGGCTGCATGAAAGCCTGTTGATAATGCATTTGACTTGTTTCTTCTTTCTCCAAGAAAGCTAACGCCAAGTTAGACATGACTTTCAATGATGTCATCACTATAATTTGGTTATTTGAGCTTCCGATTCTTACGAAGAATTCTCCGAGTATACTCCAAATGTCTTTCCATATATACATTTCTCGATTCATATTTGCTATTGCAACCACTGTTATATAATATAACATTGTCCCACGTAAAGGCTTTTCATATATTTCACTTAATGCTACATTACACATTGCTTTCACGAAGTCCAAAATCAATTCTCGATTAAGTAATCGACTTTTGATTTGGAACAATTCATCGGTAAATGACAAATTGATAATTACGTTCTTATTACTGTTCATCTTATCTAATGCCGAGATTTGGTTCATAACTATTCCCCAAACTCCTTTTAAGTATAAATAGTCATTATTCGCGCAATGGAATAATGCTTTTGTACATAAGAAATTCTTTTCTTTAAGTTGTGATGTATGAATTTGTAATCGTGTGAATTTCGCAAATGAATCAACTAACGTTTCTAATGCTTCAGAGACATACGCATGTGACGCAATATGTGTACATAATTGTAATCCCTTTAAACAATAATCAATGATCTCGGGATCATCAGACATCTCAAATGACATTGTCAATGATGCTAACACTCCGCCCCATATCGATTGGAACATTGGACCTATTAACATATGTGACTTAGCGCGATGGAATTGATGTGATTCTAATTCGGTTGATGTTCTTTTTCGTGCGTTTTCTAACGTTTCTTTACATTGTACTTGATATAAGTTCGCTCGTTGTTCATAATTTAATAAGGAATATGATGGAATTGAATTGTTGCTAATGTTAATTTTATGAGTTGTAATACCTTTATAAAGTTCTTCTAAAAATGATTCGGGTAAATCTTTGCCATTATCAATGCCACGATTATTACGTATGAATTCGGGTAATGTCATATGCTTTGTTACATTCGGATGATGAGCATCAGTATGTAACATTAACGTAGAAAATGCTAAGACATAAACAGTATCAGCACATGAAAATAACTTTGGATTATCATTATAAAACTTTGTACCAAATTGTTCCATAATACGATCAATCATTTGTGATTCGCCTGGAATTTGGAATTTAGATAAAAATGTTCGAAACGCTTGTTCAAATGACATATTCTTGAAATCGAATTTGGATACAAATGATTTCAAAATAGATATGTTAATGTCTTTACATCCTCCAATGACCTCGCCAACTGATGATGGATCTAATGACGGTGTATTAAATAAAAAGTTCGCATATGATTCTGCATTATCTTCACACATTTGATGATCAGAAAAATATTTTAAGCCTTTCATTGGTGACTTCTTAAAGACATATTGCGCTTGTTCTAATTCGTTCTTGATTTTCTTGGATTCTAATGCAATTTGCGCTTCTTCTGTTTCTTTGTTTGCTTCTTCTTGTTCCATTGTTTCATTAAAATATGTCCACATGTAATTCAACATTCCATTTAACGTTTTTAAGCCATTCTTTTGAAGTTCGATTGTTCGTTGTTCTGGATATGCCTTTTGAACAATTTGATTGGCTGTGTTTTCAAAGATATTCTTAAAAAATCCCGATTGATCACAATCATAATTAACATATGAATCAACTAAAAATTGGGGATTACTAGCCAGGATATTAAATACTTCAAATGAACGTAAAACTACATTCGAATATGGTGATGATAATGCTGAATTTAAACCTTTATCTAAAACTTCGTTTAGGCCTTCGTTGTAAAAAGTGGCAAACCGCTCCCATACAACCGATATGAGTTCACCGGTGACTTTGGCTAATTCCATCTTAGGATCAAGACAGAGGCTTAAAAGCGCAAGGTGGATGTCAGTTCGTAATATGGTGATAAAGGATTCACTTTCTAAAAAACGAGAATCAGACTTGAGAAATGATATATACAATTCTGATGCTAAAAGTTTTGTGGAAAGTGAATAACGATCAGTGGTAAGTATACGTGTGAATGATTTAAGTATAATTGCTATATCAACATCTGAAATTGTGGCAGTTTTGATGTTAGGAAGAAATTCTTGTATATATAGGGAATTTCGTGTAATAGTTTCTGTGATATATTTACTGATTGAATCATTGGTATTAAGTGTGGAAGGAATGACAAAAGGATGTAAATAATTTTGAACAACAAAATTTACTTCTGCTTTTATCATTTTTTCGATTTCTTTCTTTGTGGAACGTTGTTCAGAAATACTGTGTAATGAAGTTAAATAGAGGAAAGCTTGAGAAAGGATGTTCCCATGAATGAAAAGTTTTCCCATCTCTGAGTTAAAGATTTGCATTACAATTTTTGCCGCTTTTATCATACCTTCATCACCTTGAAATTTCCTTACTTTAAAAATTGATGTTAATAACTTTTCTTGTATGCGGAATGGAATATATGTATTGGCTTGTAAACCTTTAATAAAACATGCTGAAAAGGTTTCTGCTAGAATTGATTGGTACTTTATTTGATCTACTTCTATTGCCTCTATAAAAGGATTTAAAAGAGCGTTTAAGTCTGGATTATTTGGATTTGTCTTTATTTGTTTTTCTGCATTTGCAATAGATTCCTTCAAACTTTTTTTACCCCAACTTCCACATAGTCTTGCCAAAGCTTTTAGATTTTTTTGCAAGACATTGATGACTTCGGGCTCCATTATGCTTTAGAACGATGGAATATAAAATATTGAAATTTCAAGTTTTCTGGAAACGATAAGATGTTAAGTTTTGATTTTGGATAACATATAAATCATATTATGAGATAATTTAAGGTGTTTTATGCATGGCCTCAATTAAAACTAAAAGAGAAACTAATTAATTTTTTAATATATGAAAAAGATTTGTAAAATCTGATTTAATTATTGATCAAGAATTATAAGAAAATACGAATACTTTTTAAAAAAATCAGAAATAAATCACATATTTACTTTCGAATTTCAAATTTTTTGGATAAATTGGTTTTACTCGTTCCAAAAAAGCCGCCGATATTTCTGAATATTAAATTCACATAACCAGAATGGAAAAAATAAATAAAGATCTAAAAATATTAGAAGGGAAAAAATTACAAGAAAAAGCTGTTGAAGTTATTTCGCATATTTCATCCAATATGGATATTTCGATTCTTGATGATTCATTAAATGTTGTAAAAATCTTCACACATATTTTCCCACTTACACAAAATCAAGATGTAAATATCCGTAATAAGGCAAAAGAGTTTGTATCTCATTGGCTCAGCTTATATGAACTTACTCATAAACAAGAATTCTATTCAACAATTAAATCTTATCCAATAGGAATTCTTTACACTGTATTGCCTATCCTTTCATATTCTATTCCTTCTTTACCTAGTTCTGATCAAGAAAAATGGAATGCTTTTTTCATTAGCGTTTTCAATGCAATTGATCTTAATGACTATGAACTTGTTTCTAATGAAGTCTGGCGTTATTTTTGTAAGATTAGTAACGAAAATCAAGTCCAAAAATTAATTTTAAAATTATGTAAATACATCAAATATGTTAATCCTACCATAATTCTTTTACGAAAGAATTTTAAGTCATTTATTAATATTATTTTTACTCATAGCACCTTTGAATTTATTAATCAAGTACTATCAGTTATACGAAATATTGAAGGATCAGATATATTACCAATCATTGTACGAATTTCCGATTTCATATATCAAGAAAATGAAAACGTTGAACGTGCGATTCTACTTATTCCATTTTTATGTAATAAAGAAGTTACATTTGATGAGAAAACATCATTATTACCAATTTATTATTATCTTTTAGCATTATGTAAAGAAAGAGAAAATCATATTTTATTAGATGCACTTAATTCATTAACTCGAAGCTGTGAATTAAATGTTAAAGAATTAATTCCATTTCTTAAGTTTTCAAGTGAGAATGATATTCGCTTAAGATTAGCGTCGATACGAATTTTGTTTCGATTAATTGATGATGAAACGCAAAAAGAATTTGTTTTTAATACATTAAAAGTATTATCGAATGATAAGAACAGACAAATTTTATGTTGTTTAATTGATTATACTGAAATATATTATGAAAAATTGATGAAAATTGATGAAGAATTTACATATAAATTAATTAATAAATTATTAATTCCGATTCCAATTGATAAAATTTCACCATTTTATGTCTTGAAATTAATAAATTCTTTAAATGATTTAAATAATCCAAAACTTTATGTTAATATAAAAGAAATTATTTATAAATATTTACATTTAGAGAATATTTATAGTTTTGATTTCTTCTTAAAGGAATTAAAGAAACTTTTAAATAAATGTCCATTTGAATTAAATGTTTATGATTTTGATTGGTTTAGTAGTAATGCTGAAATCGCATTAAACATCATAAATGATCCAAATATCATAATCGAATTAATTGAGTTTCATATATTATCTCCAAAACTATTTAAAATTGCGATTAATAATTTGAGAAGATTAAAATATGAAAAATGTTTTGATAAAGTAATTGGAACAATATTTACATTAACAAATGAATTAAACATTTCAAATAATAATTTATCATCGAATGTTTGGATAACTAAAAAAGATATTAGAAATTATATAAAAGTTTGTGATATAATTTCAGTATTATTTAATTATATATCGGAATTATATGATAAGATTCAATTAACAAATGAAATTAAAGAAGAATTATTAAACGTTTTAATGAAATTAATAGAGCATATTCCAATTCCTTGTTTACGATTAATCAATTTAATTAAAGGAGATAAAGAATTCGTTGAAAATCAACTTAAAAATTTCGAAGATACAAATGAATTCGATGAATTTATTATTGATTTTTATGGACCTGAAAAATGTGTAAAAGATTATTTACCCAAAATAAAATATCTTATTTCTACTAATTATGAAGTCGCTTCAAAAGTTTCGCCTTATATCAATCAGCCATTTGATAAAATTCCGACATTTTTAGCATTTTCTAATGATGAAAAACATAACGAATGGATCAATGAATGTAAATTAAGCATACCGAAAAGATATTGGATACAACCAATACATAAAACGATAGAAATAAAAACTAATAATTATCAATTTAATAAAAATATTAATGTAAAAGAAGGAATTAATGAATTATTTGATGGAAAACTTTATACAATAATAAGTCATTTGTATTATTCAAACAAATCATTAAATATAAATGAAATTGAAGAATACATTTTAAAGAATTATAATAATGATATTAAACTTATAATTGGATTTTTTTATTACGCATACAAAAATAATTATAAAACAAATCGAATTAATGAATGGTCCGAAGTATTATCATATGATAATACAAATGTTTCTTTATATGCAATTTCATTATTTTTGTTAAGTATTAAGTCATGTGATTTAAGGAATTTAGCAAATCCTTTGTTAAAATTAATCGAATCTGTTTTACAAAAGTTCGGATATTTCGAGTTTTCTATACAAAATATAGAGGATGCATACATAAAGCAAAAAGAGAAAATGAAAAAATTTTTTATATTTTCTGTTATTTCACTTGACATTTCAGTGTTTTCGGATAATTTTCTGATTCAATCCGAATTCATAGAACCTAATGAATTAATTAACACATACAAACAAAAAGATTCACCAATATCAATTTTATTATTGTGTAATTCGATTAGTCGGAAATATTTTAATAATGAAAATAATTATAATTTGTTATATAACTATTTAAGTTTTCCTTTAGGAAATAATTTTGATTATTTATTATATCCACCAAAATATAAAATTGAACTTGAACCTAAAATTGAAATTGATGAAAGTTATGTAAATATTTTGATTAATTTAATTCAAGAAAGAAAACACTTTCAAAATTACATTTTTTCGATTTTATTACACTGTAAATTAAATAATGAACAAAATGAAAAATTAAAAAATATTATAAAAAATGATCAAACAAAAATTTATAATTATTTAACCCCTTCATTGCTATTTAATGATTCATATTTACATGAAAATAATATTAATTATAATGAATTAATTTGTAAATTTTCGATTTTGCCGCCATCACAAAACAGAGCTTTCTATCGTTCGTTGTTTGTTGAGTTTATACCAAAAGTGTCGGACAAAATGATTAATGAAGTTATATGCGTTTCTAATTTTATGAATCCATTGTTTTCTTATAGAACATTTAATACTTTTAATGATGATGTATTTTCGAATATTTTGATGAGAAAATATAATGAAGTTAATATTTTGGATGTTTTTGATATTGTAAGTTTTGAAGTTTTGGATTTATATAAATGTTTAATGAGTAATTTAAGATTTGATCAAAAGACAGAAATATCCGAAAAGATATTTTTGACTGCAATTTCGAAAGCTTCAAATGCATTTTTCGCATTAGAAGTTTATAAATTATTGATAAAATATAACTTTAATTTAGATGAAAAATTAATGGATCAAAAAATTATCGAAAGTTCGAACTTTTTGATTTATTGTTTGCTTTGCGAATTGGAATCAAAGAAAAATGAAACAATCAAAGAAAAGATTTGCGAAAAGTTAAATAACGAAAAAGAAAAAGAATTTATAACAAAAATAGATTCATACCAAAAGTTCGCTGCATTAATCGAATATGACACCAACCAAGAAAAAACTGAATGATTTAATAAAATTCGGAATTTTTGGAATTTTATTCATTTATTGAGAAACGTTTTCATATTATTCTGATATTTTAAACTGAAAATGCGATTAAATTATCATAAATTTTACAGTTGTTAAATAGCCGATAGGGAAATTGAATATAAACGATTGTTTTCTATTCAATTCTTTAGTTGTTTTCCAAAATCTTTCAAGCAGAACATATTGTACATGTGAAAGGCATAAACAAATTATTTAGATATTTTTATTTATTAATTCCAAACCTTTAACGACTCAAACTTTTCGACTACATCATCTGTAATTTGTTCTCTGCCTTTCTTGTGATCGCTAACAAGCTTTTGCAGCACCTTGATGAGCCTCTCCTTCAGCTCTTGCGGCGTCATTCTCTCTTCTCCTTCCTTCAGTTCTCCTTTGCCATATCTTCTTTCTACCTCTGCCAAGTATTCATCATCGTCGTCGAATACGCTTAGGTATTGGTACACAACGTCTTCCTTCAGGTTGGCGCCTTCGGGTGTCCAATCAGTATGAGCGCATTCATTAATTTTGCGCGCGATTTCTTCGTCTGAATCTTGGATATAGATAGCAGAGTCGTTCTTGCTTGCAGTCATCTTTGCGCCACCGCCAAGTGCAGGTATGAATTTGCCATATATTGTTGAAACGCGTTTGGTCTTGAGCCTTTTGGCAATTTCTCGGGCATACCGGAAGTAAGGATCCTGTTCACGACCACATGGGATAAGACAATAGACATCATTTGGATGTGTAAATAATTTGACAAAATATTGGGCAAAGGCAGGTGCAATCTGTTTGGCTGGAAACACTACATAACCAACACTGTGCTCATCAACAAAGCCAAATAATGATTGAATGACATGAAGTGACATGCATCGGGACATTTCTGTTAAAAAGGGAACATTGATGTCGAAATATTTGCTCTCACGCATGATAAAGGTCTTCTCTGGATTAAAGCCTTGAGCTAGAATATCTCTGATGTTGGATTCTGTATATTTTTGAATGGTATCCCATGATAAATCTTTGTCACGAATGAATTTCTCATCATCAGTAACTTGAACAATGAGAAAACAATCTAGTGCATCTTGAAGATATTTGTTAAAAATAAATGGAACGAGATGTCCAAGATGAAGAGCATCGCTTGAGGGACCACGTCCTGTATATAAGTAAATTGTTTTCCCTTGTTCCTTTGCATCAAGAATTTGTGTTAATTCTCGATGAGCAAAGAAAAGACCACGTCTCATAAATTTATGTGGTCTAACACCAGTAACTTTTTCCCAGCGTTGAAGAATTGCATCATCAAGTGCACCGCATCCAAATTCTTCAATAAGGCGTTCTTCTGTCATTTGAGCGGCTCCATCTGTTGCATCAGCAAGTTTGGTATTTGCAGCCATTAGCCAATGGCCACTTTTTCAATTCAAATTGAATTTTTCCCAAAATTTTACCTGTTCATCAAGGCAAATTTAACTCTGAAATTTAATAGAGGAGGGTTTTCTTGAAACTTATCCTTTTCATTATGCATTCAAACAATTAATGGAATTCTTCACATTGCACGTGTAATATTCATACATGAATCCTTCGACATCAACGGTAATTTTGGGGTGGGCCCAAAACAGGACTTTTGGACATAACGATAGAAGTTTACAAAATGCCACTTTCTCACTTTTTGCGGGAATAACCGTGGGTGAAAAAAAGTTCTGAGGCATTATAAAAATGATAAAAAGGGCTGCAAGGTTATTGTTTTGGGAATAGACGGGGTTGGTAAAACGTCATTAATAAGACGCCTCACCGAGGGATATTTTGAATACGGCTTTGCTTTTGCAATATTTGATTTTTACAATTATACTATTCAAATTGAAAATAAAAATGTTAAATTTAATATATGCGACTACCGAAACAGTTGCAGCCCGTACGGTAATATCAAAAGAATATTATCAAATTTGATAAAGGAAAATGATTTCTTCATCATTTGTTATGCAATTGATAATCCTATCTCTTTCGAAAACGTTGAAGAATTTTATAACACAATAGTGTTAATAAAAGGTAAGCAAGCTCCAATTATCATATTGGGGAATAAATGTGATCTTGAAGAAAAACGAATTATCCTGCAAATCAAAGGAAAAGAATTAGCTGCAATCCTAGGTTGTAGTTTTTTTGAGACATCTGCCCTTTCTGACATAAATATCAAAGAACCATTTATAGAATTTGCCAAGGACATCATGAAGCAAAAGAAGAAAAAGAAATTTTTTAATTAAATGAATGTTTTTTATTTTTTTATTTTTTTTTTTTTTTAAACTAATTTTTATGAATAGTGTGTGAATGAAATGTAACATTATAATAAAATGATTTACATATTTAAATTTTTGAGTTTGAAGCCAAAAGAACTAAACCCAAATTAAACTATGATTATTTTAATGATTTGTTTTCAAATAAAAATTAAAATTGAAACATCTCTTAATCTGTGGAATTGACTTAATACTAATTGTGGATAACTATTCACATGATTTATTGCAACAATTATTAAAAATTAGAAAGCAAAATTATTATATTGAGGAATCTAATTTTTGTTCTTTGAGATTTGTTCTAACCCGATTTGGTCTCCAAATAAACGGTCGCTAATGTAAAGCAATCAAAAAGTTGTTGGTTCTATTTAATAACTATACATAAAAACTGTCATGAAAGTGCATAATTTCTAGAATTTTGATTTACCAAGGTAATAAAAATATTATTCATGAATTTTCTGTATCAATTTAATATTGTAATACTTCATTAATATTATTTAATTTTAAATTCTTTACTCACTTTCTATGTATGGAGAGAGGTCCTTATAAGCAACGAATCTATACATTCGAACAAATATTAGAATTCGAATGAAGAATAAAAGAACACAAGCAAACAATCAAAGGGCTGATGAAGGAAGAAAAAATAGGAATCAAGCGCCTTAAAAAAGAATTTGCTCTTGCTCAAGTTCCATTTCCAGAGATCCAACGGGGAAGAAAGCCATCAGAGATCACACAGGATGAAATAGATGCAGTCATTGAGTATCGAAAAAAGTTCGCTGTGGGCTATCAAAAATGCGCTTTTGCATTGATGAAGAAGAATATTGCAACGATATCAGCTCGAAAGTGTGCCTCGATATATGAATCGGAGGGTCTTTTTCTATATGAGCATGAATATATAGAAAAGGATGAAGAAAGAATTAGATATGTTGCAAAAATGGTGGGCCAAATTTGGCACACGAATCTGCATTAAATCGATGATCTCATCATTAAGCAAGAAAATGGGAGCGAAGTACGAAGCGAACAGTACATTGTTGCATTTCTTGATGATAGATTCCGCTTTATCATTCATGCAACCATTGTGTTAAACAAAGAAAGCTCAACAATTGCTCAACAATTAGAGATTGCACTCACAAAGGCCTCAGCTCCTGCTCGGATTGTTATCGACAATGGAGGGGAGTTTGTTGGTAAACCCTTCCAAGCTATTCTTTCACACAATGGGATAAAAGATTGGCGAACTGCACCATACACACCACAACAAAATGGGAAAATGGAAAGGTGGTGGGAAACATATGAAAGATCAAAAGGTGCATCCGATCTTCAAACTGTCATCCATGAATATAACTTTGCATGGAGACACCACGGTCTCCATGAAATGACATGAAAGTGGATGACATGAAAGTGGATGACACCATCAGACATGTGGCTTAGTGAACCTCATTGGTCACCTGGATGCCCTGACGGAGTTGAATTCGTCAAAAAGATATCTGCTAAATGAAAATTTAGCATTATTTTTTCTGAATGAGGTGTTTAGATTCTTTACCAAGCTTTGCCATACAAAGCTTGGTGATCGATGGAGATAATCGATCGACTGATCGATTGATCAACATCAACCGACCCACCTGTTTTGTATTCTGTTGCAGTTGAAATTGCGTTATCACCAGTATGGTCTGGCCACAACCGTCCCAATTAGCACAAAAACATTGCACACAAACACCGATCAATAACCGACCAATCGAATAGATAACAATCAAAACCGTTAATTTTTCCATTACGATAAAGGACCGTTTATTTGGAGACCAAATCGGGTTACTACATTGTTCTTTGAGATTAACCTCCAAATTTATCATTGAAACCGTTTTTCAGGTTTGTTCGATGAGTATTTCGGCTAAACGGTTTTTGCAGGAAAATTCTAAACATTTTTACTACTTTGTTTAATTTTAGCTGTTTTATTGCTTATTTTATGCGAATATTCAACATCAATATCTCGTTTAAGGGATGGTGAAATATACACTAGAGGCAATTTTAATCCTTTCATGAAATTATCAATTCCACAATATGGGCCATACACAAATAATCCGAGTTTCATATATAAGTCTTTATCCAAGTCAATGTGTATTCGAAGAACCAGGTTTAGTTTCGAGTTTGCACGTCTTTTTGATAAACATTTGGATAATAGTCAACTTTCAAAATCGAATATATTAATATTTGGAGGCATGACATCTGTTGGTTCATCACTTAAACGATTATTTCATAAATTTAATATATCTTTTGTTTCTGTTAATGGTATTAATGAAATTGATTTTTCTACACCTGATTCATATAAAGTTTTAAATACAGTTCGTATAGCGAAAGCGATCATAGCCTATCAACCTCCATTAGTACGTCATACATATTCAGATGGTTATAATTATACGGTAAATATATCGACAAAATATATTTCAGGATTATCAAAATATTTCAAAAAAAAAACGAATTCCATTTACTTTTGTTGCGACACAACCTATTTATAACGAGACAGATATTGTAATTAAAAATGGCGGCAATGTCATTGAAATTCCATATTTAATTGATTCTAAAGCAGTAAAAGATCTTGAAAATCCGACAATGCGAGCAGTTCGTGAATGTTTAAAAGTCAATTATACAAACGTTGAATATTTGCCATTTCTTAAATATGAAAGTATTACTTCCGATGAAGTTGCTAAATTCGTAATGAATGTCTTCAATCCGAAAGGACATATTTTACTTAAAGGTCATTCTACTATTGATATTGAAAGTGCAGTTAAAATCGCACTTAAGTCAGCTAACATTTCGAAATGTTCCGTTCATTTCCATAACTATTCACATAAAGTAAGTTATAACTCAAAATATAATTTCAAGAAATTTATAGGTCAAAAAGATACTGATGTAAAAACACTTATTGCAGATGCATATAAAGGTTTCAAATTAAAACAAAATCCAGACAAAAAATATTACGCATCAATTGTTCTCACAGGTCGTAATGATGGTTATGGTATTGGGTTTGAAAATCGTGCGCAAAACTTTCTTAAAGCTATTGATTATGCACTTAAAGTTGTTCCACTTGCAGATGTCGAAATTGTCCTTGTCGATTATGCGACGCCTGTTAAGAACAAGTTATTATCAGAGGTGTTAAAGGTTCCATCCGGTTTACATGATAAGATTCGATTTATAGTTGTTCCACCATCAGTTCATACTATGTTAGAAGAACGCTATCAAACGAAATATGATTTTCTTGAATATGTTGCGAAAAACATTGGAATCCGTCGCTTGTTTGGTAAGTTTATCTTGACGACGAATGCTGATTGTTTATTCCCAACTGAATTCTTCGAGTTAATTGCAGCTCATCAATTTAATTCGGCTGTAGTTTATAGAGGAAATCGTTGGGATTTAAAGCCGGATACATTAAAGACACATAATATTACTATGGATAACCTCATAAAGATTATATCCGAAACATGGACAGTTAGTAATATGGATATAGTCCAATGGTGTACTGACTTCGATTATAGATTCGCCGTAATCGATTCATGTCGTGAATATAAACGTAAAGCGGCTTCATGCGCACCTGGAGACTTCCAAATGTTGTCGAAATATATGTGGGAGGCAGTACAGGGATTTAATGAAGTCCCAGCAAACCCCGCAACAGATTCTGTGTTCATCGCAAGAATGATGAAATTAATGCCAGGCTATATGCCAATGTTCGTACACCCATTGTTCTTACATCAATATCATAATCAGTCGTACGGAAAAAGAAAAATATTTCCAAAAGAAAAGCCCGCAAAAAATGATTATTGCTGTATCGGAAATTGTATTTCTTGCGCACCGTTTTATGATCGTAATGATTGGGGACTTATTAATTATACATTTAGAGAAATAATGTTTTGATAAATTTGTCTTGTTTTTTATATAAATTTTTGTACTAAACACCTAAAATTATATTAAGAAATAATATTATGGTGAATTGTTTTTGTATAAAAAAATAATGTGTTTAAACACTGACCATAAATATGAAATTCTGTGCGTTTTGATCGGCTATGTCAAGAATTGATGACATGTTGCGTCACTTTTAAAGACATGCTATGTGACATGAAGCAGAAAAAATGAAAAGAACTATTTTTGCGGATTTCCCACCTGCTTTCCCAATTTTACTTGTTCCCTTGGGCGAAAAAAGTGATAAAACAGACTTATTGATCGAAAATTTAGTGAAAGAACCTATTATAATCCATTCTTCAAGAGATAGTCAATTAACAAATTCATGTAAGATGAAAAAAATTTCTATACCAAATGATTTAAAAGCCCAAGTAATTTACATTGCGAGCATTCAAGAATTAATACCCATTCAAGAAAGATTATTTAATGAAAGACATTTACCTTTTTTCAAATTCTTTATGACTATATTCCTTATTGACTATAGCCGAAATAAAAATCATCAAGAACTTTGTGGTTGTGTTAAAAGTCAAAAATTCTTACCTAATTCAAAAACTATTGGTTTTATTTATTACTTAGCAACAGAAGATGCTGCAGATTATCAATCAGATACAACCCACATTTCTCTAGCTGTTTATGGGGAAAAAGCAATTGTCAACATCAAAGAATTCCTCACGACTTTGTTTCTCCAATCACTCAGAGATTCTGTTGAAACGCTCAAGAAAATTGAAAAAACGTCAAAACCCGATTTTGATACCATCATTCAAAATGAAGTTCTATCATTTCTATCAATTGAAAGAAATGACATCAGCTCAAGTTTGATGAGAACCCTTCAAGCATTAGAGAAGGGCGGTCAGCCTAATTACACAAAACTTGGAACATTTTTTGAGATATCTGCATTAGCAGAAAGCGTTTTCCCTGGAATTGCATCTGAATTAAAACTTGAAGAACACTATCCGAGTATTCCTATGATGTGTGGAATCGACGTTTTCGCAGAAAGGCAAAATATTCAATATGTTCTTTACATTATTTCTGCATCATGCTTCTTGAAAGCCAAATCTCCAACGCTTGTAATAGGGTGTATTTTAAGAGCTATTCAATGTTCACCAAATCCAACTTTCCTTATAAATGAGATTACAAATTTCATTACAAAATTACAAATTGGACCACAATCTCAGTTTTTCGAGATGTGTGCATTTGAGCTTGTATATATTGCAGGGAAATACTGTCCTCGAAAAGTTCCTTTGATCTGTTATAAATTTCTTAACGTTTTCACATTTGATGCAAAAGCTGATTTTCAGCGGCATCTATTTCATGTGCTTCTAAAATCTGCACCAAATGATCCTGTTCTTCGTAATCTATGTTCAAATTTGATTACATCAATCATTACATCAGGACAAAATCCATCTATCGTATCTAGGCTTCTTCTTGATTTCCTATCATCATGTGGGCCATCTCTTTCAAAAGAAGACCAGGAAAATCTTTTCTCAAGGCTGCTAGGGATAACGATGGGCGACGCACGTTATCCTTGTAACTTTGGACTTGTTGCAAGAAAAGTGAAATTCATCCAGCCAAAAGTGACGTTCAAATCACAGGGGCGCCCCGCTGAGCAATCAAGCATCTTCAAGTATAGTTTTCTTGGTAACAATTCAGAACAAAAAGAAATCGAAGTTGGTATAGGATTTAAAGCAAGAGTTTCCTTCGAACTTTTTAATCCATGTAAAATACCACTTTTGACATCTATTCGAATCACAGATATTCCAAATTGTATAGTTTATGAGAACTCACAGACAATAAGTGGAAACAGTGGGACTAACATTGTTTGTGGGTTTGTTCCAAAGGAACCAGGATCTTATACAATTTCAACAATAGAATGTATCGCTTATCATTGTGTACAAAAAATCATGTTTGAGCAACCACTCACAGTAAGAGTTATTCCTGATGTTGTCCAATTTAAATATCGTACTGATTTACCAATGACTCATAAGATCAGTGTTTTTGAAGGAGAAAAACTTAGCTTTAATGTATGGATCATGAACTCAGGGAATATCCCTATCGAAAACATCCAACTCCAGTTTCCTGATGGCGTTGCTAAGACTGTTTCCTCCCCGGGGCTTCCTGTTCACCCATTCACTGAGACGATGGTTAACGTTCAAATGACGGTTGCCGATAAGATGGATCGCATCAAGTTCGATATTGTTTGTTCTTCTCATCTGAGCGAAATACTAACAGTATCAGAGTTTGTTCAAGAGATAGAAGTAAAGCCTGCGATCTCATTAGCAAGGATTTATACTCTTGAAAAATCGCCTGACATATCTGCTGACTTCTCCAAATTTATTTTTATCGCGTTTGATATTGTTAACAATAGCTCTACAAATATTTTCGATTATTCAATCGCATTCGAACAACCTTATGATATTGGATGTAAATTCAAAAGTATTGTTTCGAATGTTCCTAGGTCAGGAATGTTATCCACAAATGAAACAATGGTATCCATTGTTGCCGTCGAAAAGGAAATTCTTCGAAATGCTAATAAAGTTGATGTCAAAAGAGCAGTAATTGCTGCTCAAAATGAGGAAGATAGAATCAAAGGAAGGCTTAGCAAGCAGCAAAGAGAAGATTTGGACAAGAGAGTTGCTATTTCAATATTCCTTGAAACTAATCTAAAGTTTGAATGGAAGACAACTGGTGGAAGGATTGGTGTACTATCAATTCACTCGGTTATTCCATCTGCTGAACTTCTTGCAGAGCTTAAATGCAATCGACCAGAAGTTATATGCAATTTTGTAAGCTGTGAAAAGGAAAAAGTGCCAATCAACAAAAAAGTGACACTTAAAATTCAATACCCAAATACACTTGTGAAAAAATGTAAAATTGATCTTGGAATGTATATGGATCCTTCATTTGGAATTGCATGGGGTGAAAAACTTGAGCAAATGGATGAAGTTGGGAAAGAAGAATTTGAATTTACATTTTTCTTCACAAAGCCAGGAAAGTTTTCCTTTGGTGTGGAATATTCAACAGCTACAGGAATTTGTGGGTTTTCCTGCGCTAAATGTATGATTGTTGAGTAAAATATGTTTTGAATAATTTATTCAAATTGTTCAATTTCACAAAAATGTTCGATCACATCTTTTGCATTGTTTTGTAAATAATTTTATCTACGAAATATGTTTATTTGTTTTTGTATATTGCAGAACATCGCATATTAAATTATTAATTATTAATTTGTACTATTTTACTGAAGGAATTGCACAATATCAAATTCAAATAATACTATTAAATAATTGCAGTACAATATTTTCAGATTGTTTGTTAAGTGTGATCGCATATTACGAATCAATTAGTATAAAAAAATGTTTGAGTACAATGTACAATTTAATATAACCATTTGATTAAAAATATATTTATTGAAATATAAAAACAATTTAAACACCTAAAAGTAATCCAAACTGATGCTGAGATCCTCTGCATCAGATCCGTCACTTTCTACAGGTACCACATCAGCTTTAGCGTCTGTAACCAACGACTGGTGTTCAGGCTTGTCACTGTCATCAAATGAAGATGAAACATGTTTTTCGTTGCTGATGTGCTTTGATGACTTTGATGAAGAACTGTCTAATTTGACATCTTCGATTTCACTGCTCTTATTTATGTTTTCGCTATGTTTTGATGACTTTGAAGCCGAACTATGAATTTTAATATCTTCAATGTCTTTGATTTCATTTACATTTTGACTGTGATTTGATGACTTTGACGAAGAACTGTCAAATTTAACATCTTCGATTTCGCTGCTCTTATTTATGTTTTCGTTATGTTTTGATGACTTTGATGAAGCACTTTGTAATTTGATGTCTTCGATTTTGCTGATTTCATTTACATTTTGACTGTGCTTTGATGACTTTGATGAAGAACTGTCAAATTTAACATCTTCGATTTCGCTGCTCTTATTTATGTTTTCGCTATGCTTTGATGACTTTGATGAAGCACTTTGTAATTTGACATCTTCGATTTCACTGCTCTTATTTATATTTTCGCTATGTTTTGAAGCGGTACTATGAATTTTAATATCTTCGATGTCTTTGATTTCATTTACTTTTTGACTTTGCTTTGAGGATTTGGACGAAGTACTTTGCAATTTGACATCTTCAATTCCATTTATGTTTTTACTGTTCATTGATGACTTTGAAGCAGAACTTTGGAATTTCCCTTCTTCGTTTCCGATTTTGATGTCATCAAGTGGTATTTTTAATAAATTTTCGTCGTGCTTTGATGATTTTGTTCGATTTGAAGCTGAACTTAAAATATTTTCTTTATGTTGTGATGACTTTGAGTGTATTGATGACGAACTTTGGAATTTCGTTTCTTCTTTTTCTGATGCTCTTCGTGCTGAACTCAATTCTTTACTATGTTTCGATGATATTGATTTTCTTGATATTGAACTTTCGTGATTTGATAATTCTTTTCTCGATGATAAACGTGAAGCTGAACTTAACATATTTTCTTTGTGTTGCGATGATATCGATTTAATTGATGAAGAACTTTGGAATTTCATTTCTTCTTTTGCTGATGCTCTTCGTGGTGAACTTAACTCTTTACTATGTTTCGATGATATTGATTTCTTTGATGCTGAACTTAACATATTTTCATTTCGTTTTGATGAAAGTGATTTATTTGATATTGAACTTTCATGTTCTGAAGGTTCTTTTCTCGATGACAAACGTGAAGCTGAACTTAACATATTTTCTTTGTGTCGTGATGATATCGATTTAATTGATGACGAACTTTGGAATTTCGTTTCTTCTTTTTCTGATGCTCTTCGTGCTGAACTCAATTCTTTACTATGTTTCGATGATATTGATTTTCTTGATATTGAACTTTCGTGATTTGATAATTCTTTTCTCGATGATAAACGTGAAGCTGAACTTAACATATTTTCTTTATGTTGCGATGATATTGATTTAATTGATGACGAACTTTGGAATTTCATTTCTTCTTTTTCTGATGCTCTTCGTGCTGAACTTAATTCTTTACTATGTTTCGATGATATTGATTTCTTTGATGCTGAACTTTGGTATTTCTCTTTTCTCGATGATAAACGTGAAGCTAAACTTAACATATTTTCTTTATGCCGTGATGACTTTGATCTCATTGAAGCAGAACTTTGGAATTTCCCTTCTTCGTTTCCGATTTTGATGTCATCAAGTGGTATTTTTAATAAATTTTTGTCGTGCTTTGATGATTTTGTTCGATTTGAAGCTGAACTTAACATATTTTCTTTATGTTGTGATGACTTTGAGCGTATTGATGACGAACTTTGGAATTTCATTTCTTCTTTTTCTGATGCTCTTCGTGGTGAACTTAATTCTTTACTATGTTTCGATGATATTGAACTTAACATATTTTCATTTTTCTTTGATGAATCTGAATCTGAACTTAGCATATCGAAGTTCGACGAATTTGAATGCGAACTTTTTGATTTTTCTTCTTCTTTTCCTATAAATTCATCACTTGATGATGAGCTTGACAATTTTTCATTCTTTTTCGATGAATCAGATGCATTTTCTGATGACGTACTTAGTAAATTCACTTCGTCTTTGATTATTATATCATTACCATCAGAAGACATTGAATTTGAAGAAAATAATTTCGTTTCATCTTTATCGTCTTTATGTTTTTCACTCGAACTAAGTTTTTTATCATTATTTGATAATGTATTACTTCGAGCACTAGATGTTTTTGTACTTATTCTAGAAGTCTTGGAACTAACAGAAGATTTGTCAGATAATTTATTTGTTTGATAACCAATTTTAATACTTTCTTTTGGAAATTTGCGCTTATATGTGGCACTGTAACTTTTTTTACTGTTGTTTGTTGAGTACGGGGTTGTATATTCTGCATAACTCTCATTTGATGCAGATGAAATGTCGCTTGGATCTGGTATAACGGAAGATGAAGAAGTAACATATGAAGATGAAACATAATTAGAAGTTCGGGATGATGATGAAGGATACCGCACATCGGAATCAAATAAATTGAACTCAACAAATTTCCCTTCTTTTCTTGTTGAACTTTTGGTACTATTCCAATCTTCAATCCTTTTTGATTTATTTGGTCTAGTATCAATTTTCCTGATCATTGCACTGTGGTCTTGATATGCTTTTTGTACCTTTTCTTTATATCTTTCTTGTTTTTCATAATGAAGTTGAATTCTTGGTGATATGTCAGGTCGAGAAGTATTAATAATTGGTCTAGAACGTTGCAGGGCTTCCATGTGCCTTTTGTATGCACGTTCTTTTTCTTGAATATCAAGAAACCGATTTGAAACTGGTGGTTCTCTCACAGACATATTTATTAGGTAACGTACATCATAGAAAAATTTAATAGGGACCCAAACGGTTTTTAGGGTCCAAAAAATGGAGCTTGGCGCCAAAATGTTCGACAACAACCAACAGCAAGAAGATAAAATTCCTCCAAACGCGTTTATCCTTTTTATGAGGTCTATACGGCAAACTATTATTCAAGATGTATCTAGTGGTGTAACCGAAGAAACAGTTGATCCAATAATTGGAAAGATGTGGCAAGGATTGCCCGAAGATTCTAAAAATGTTTACCGTGAACAAGCAAAGGAAATAGCCGAAAAATTTAGAGCAGAACATCCTGACTATCCTGATAAAAAAGTGAAAAGATCACCTGAATTTGCCAAAAAACCACACCCTGAACCTATACACGTAAAAGTTATTTTTGATAATGAAGCAACTGATCAAGGGAATAGTCAAATTTCTGATGATCCTCTTTCAATTCTGAAACTTCCCCAAAAAGAGGTAGAATCTGAAATTCACACAGTGAATTTTGATTAAACAGTGTCTGTGTTTTTGCTGGTCTTATTAAAATCAATTTTTTTTAACATTTATTAATTTTCACTTAGTGATAAGCTATAGAAAACATTATTTTTCAAAGTTTTTCTGATTTAAAATATAAATTGATTATTTTATTGTAAATGTCGAAAGTAAAAATGAAGAAGATTTAAGTCAAAAACTGTACAAAAAAATTATGAAATCAACACAGATTTTTAAATACAATAAGATACAACAAGAAACTTTACTACTTATTATTCTTTGATATCTACCAAATTGATATTTTACCAAAAGAATTTATTTTGAAATTTCCATGGCTTTGAACAACACAATTGTGAGTTATTATAGATTCTATTAAATTTGTTGATCTGTTGCTAGTTTACAAATTAAAATATTACTATATGGGAAATATCTCAAAATATTTGAAAAAGCATGCTCGAAACTATATTGCATTCAGAAAGAACGATCAGTCGAAATTTCATTATAGCAACATTATTTTAATCTCCTGAAAAATTTATTGAAAAAATATAGCAAGATTTGAAGTTTAAGGATCTTTAAAACTGCCGTTTTTTATTCAAGTAAAAGTTTTGTTGCTTAGCATTGCTTTATTCTATGGGAAAACAATAAATAAATTGTGATGTTAAATAAAATTGTTGTAAACACGATAGACGTCTAAAAAGATCTTTTTTGTTTGAATTGTTATAACAGTTTTTGAATATTCAGAAAAATATGTCATAATCAAAAAGTCAGCTTACCATCAAGGTGATTGCTTCTCTCTTAAGAAAGTATTGCATGTGGAAAGAACGAAGGCGTCAACAAAACGCTTCTGTTGTTATAGATAATTTAAAGATACCCATTTATGGTTCAGGAGCCACTGGCAAAACATGCTTGATAACTAGGTTGTTTCAAAATGAATTCACTGAAGAATATCACGCCACTACAGAAGAAACATACAAAAAAAGTATTACATATAAATCTCATCAAACATTTGTGGAAATAGTCGAATGCGGTTATTCAAAAGATCAAGCTTACCTTGAATCTCGTCTCATACAAACAAAGCCAGACTGTGTTATCTATGTTTATTCTATAAATTCCCGTGAATCTTTTAATGAACTAACAGATTTACACTTCAAACTTAAGAGATTTTTAAAATTTGTTATTCCAATTGTTTTGTGTGGCAATAAGCTTGACATGGAAAATGAACGTGAGGTTTTAAGATATGAAGGAGAATCTTTTGCGATCGGAATTGGAGCAAAATTTATGGAAACATCAGCTAAAACAGGTCAAGGCATTAGCGATGAACTTATTTTGATTCCACTCATTACAAAGCACGAACAAAACGAGATATATATTAATTTTCATAGAAAAATTTAACAAAGAATAAACTATTAGAATAATTCGTATTTTGCACTCAATTATATCCTGTGCTATGTATGGTATAACTCTAAAACAAAGTTGTAATGTTGCACCAAATTTGATTATGCTGTTTGAAACGATAATGAAGGAAAAGTTTGGCGTTAAAGGTGAACAGTTATAATGTTTTCATGAGGGAATGTAGATCATGATCCATGCATCCAAATTGGAAATGTTAACCCTATGTAAATCATTCTAAGTTACATGGAAGATTTTAAACAAAGGGATATAATAGTTCCTAGGAAAGCTTAAGTTATCGCAACATGAAAAAAAAAAATGAATGCGTTTAAACATATAATTTTATATCAATTTCAAAATATTTTCAGGAACATTATGTATTCATAGAAATCTTATAACCCAAAATATAAATATATTTACATTTTCCAAACCATGCTAATATTTTAAAATATTGTGAAACATATTGTTCTAAAAAAAGCGAATATAACAAAAATGATAATAATAAATGTGTTTCATTTGGATTTGATGTTAATTCGTGTTACAAAAATTTAATTCGACAATTATGTGAGTTACAAGGTTTATAAAATAAGATAGAACATACTTCAATATGTATTAACAACAATCTGTTTCTCATTGCTTTTTCTCTTTAACAGCTTCTGACGTTTTCGCCAATGGAATATTAATGATTTGTCCATCGACTGTCTTGCACCTTGCGTTCTGACCATCATCTGACATCCATAGTACGTATTGACCTTTTTGTATTGAATACGTTTCATCATTAAAATCTTCTTCGACTTTTAAAACTTTTCTCTTAATATCTTTTCTGTATTTCAAGTTTGATGATGGGACTTTACCTCTTAGTCCTGTTTCTTCACTTTCTACTAATGCAGTCAGGCCATCCTTGATTATCTTTACTGTTTCATTAGCCTTTACTTTGAAGTAATCTGTTTTACTTTGATATTCGGCCTTAACGGTCGCAAATGATGAGTGAAGTTCACCAGCAAAAACAATGTTCCATGGAAGATACTCAAATATATCAAATTTAAGAGCTGGTGGTTGTGAAAACTCATCAACAATCATTGATACCTTCTCACGGGGACAATCTTGCGCATTTTTGTCTTCTTGAATTATTTGTTGAAGACGTGTCATGTCACTTTCGGCAGCTTCGGCGAGCGTGAGATATGAATCTGAAAGTTCATTGAGAATTTCAACAAATTTACGGATTAAATTTTGGATATTTTCAAAAAATTCTCGCTCATATCCTTCAAAATCAACTGCCATGTTTTCCGTAGCAACCTGAAACTCACGGACCCTTTGGTAGTAGTTTGAATGTGCTTTAGCTGCTTCTTCTTCAACTTCTATGCATTGTATTCGATGTTGATCAAGTTCGCTTTGAATCTTTTCTTGCTTTGATGGGTCCTTAAAGAGCTGCTCTCCAAGTGATTCAATCTTTTTACATATTGTTTGATAGTTTGAATATTTTGCGAGATATTCTTGATAAGAAGCAAGACATAACGCTTTTGCATTTTCGAAAGCAGCATTAAGATTTTTAATGTGCTCTTTATATGTGAGTGTAATATGTTTTGTTGATGAAGTCTGAAGAATTTGTAATTGTTTGAAAAATGAGGAATTTAATGTATTATTTGATATAAAAAGGCATGCCCAGTTTGTAAAATGAAGGGTCCCCTCGTCTCTTACCATTCCACTAAGTTTTGAATCTGTTTCAGTGAAAAAATTATTAAAATCATTTATAAGCCCAATGATTGAATTTGAAAAGCTGTCAAACATCTGTTGAACCATAGCACACATAGTCAAACGACGTTTAGCAACCTGTTTTATCTTGTTGAACATTTTTTCTTGGTGCTTGATGGGCTCATCCATTTGTTGTTAACGGCCTTCTTTCTATCACATACAACCGACATTATTTTCATAAAAAGCTTTTTATGAGCTCACAAATTTTTTATTCAAATTTTAAAATTATTTTATCTTTTGATTATCTAATTAAATCCTAATTTATAAAACAATTTAAGTAAGCCAATATTTTGGTAATTAATAAATTTTTGAAAATTCTTATTTACTATTTGGTACATTGGGAAAATATTATTTTTAAAAATGGGTGGGTGCAAAAATTTTCAATATACTTTGTGCAAAAAGAGGAGCCACTTTTCAAATCTGTCCACATTGGTTTTTTTCACACAGCTTTAAGTCTTGTGATTAAATCTGTAGGAAATTTTGAATTCTTTCTTTATTAGAAATGCCATTATATTGATTTAGTATTTGTATTTTATATGATTAGTTCAATTTTATTTAACATTCATAATTGATAAAATTCAATTGCAAGCTATCTTTGAACGAAAACAAAAAAATATAGAATATAGTTGCTTATTTAAATTTTTAAGTGTTTTTGAAAAATGATGGGTCTTTTTCTATTACACTTTGAGCATTTTCTAGAAAAAAAATTTGAATTTTAACAATTTGCGTTTAGGGTACCCCATTTTTCAGCCCAATGTCGAACCAGCCGAAAGCACCCAAAGAAATCACAAAAAATGACTTAATAAAAATACTTAAAAATATCCCATCAGGTGATAAAACGAATGACGCTGAATCATTAAAGTTATATTTACAACGTTACCAAGATTTTAAAGTTTCATTTAAAGCTTTCCAAAAAATAGATTTATCATTCACAGAAAAGGAATTAAGGCTTTCCATTTGTTCATCATTAGTAAATTCTTTATTTAATCAAAAAAACACAGAAAAATTATTTAATTTCATAATTACAAAAAATATTATTGAAAAAAGCGAATGCTTTCTGTTATTCATAGATTCTAATTATTTTTCAACAATTATTCTATCCAGAATTCGAAAGACTTCAAATGATATGAATACTTTGATTAACGTGCTTTCTTCATTATCTACAATCACACCGCAAATCCAACTTTTGAGGCGATCAATTTTTCAATTCGCACTTTTAAGAAATGAAACAGATTTATGTTTTGATATAATCAAGTCTATTAAACCATCAAATTCAAGTGAAGAGTTTCTTGAATTTTCTAACTATTGCACATCCTTTATTCGTCTCATTGCGAATAATCCAGAAATGGCTAAATCATTTTTCAATTATCTTATGAATCTTACTCCATTCTTTCAAGGCAGCAAGCTTCAGCATATTATTTCTATCATAATTTCATTTGCCTCACTAATTCGTGGTGGTACACTTCATCCATCATCACTTAGTTTTGTCAAGTTTGTAGGAAATCCACAAAGCCTTGTGAATAAGTTTGAATCTTCCACCAAATCACTCATCAACCCAACCTTATCTTTTGATCAATCTCCATCACTTATGAAACCCTATTATCTTTACGAAAAGTGGCATTTGGATCCATTTAAAATATTTGAATCTGACGATAGCGAACGTGTATACAATTCAATACTTTACCTGATCCAAAATTCCCCGACTCTTTCACTTGAGTTATTAGATCAATTACCATTACGTACTTCTTTACCCTTTTATTATATACTTTCTACTCGAGGTCAAGATGAACCATTTCATATAGCAATTGAAAAATCATTACAACAAAACATAACTGAAATTGTAATTCCAATATTAGAAAAAGTCTCAAAAGTTACTCCATCACTTTTAACGCGACATTTTAAATCCATATCCATTTTAAGTATTCCACAATGTTCAATTATCGTCTCATATTTAATTAAATCGGACATCATTGATTTCCAAAAATTATTTACTCACTTTTTAAAGAAATATGAACTTCATCAAGTCAAACCAATCATTCGAGAAGGAATTCTTCAAATCCAACGTCAATCGACATCAATAGAGAACACGCAATTCATTTTGTCTGTACTTAAACATTACTTCAGTGATATCCATGGAACAATAAATTGGTTTTCAGTTGCTGAACAATTCGAAGATGACATTTCAATCTCATCCACAATATTATTAAATGAAAATGCTGAAAAAGGCACAGAGAATGTTACATCAACATTATTAACTCGATGGCAAGAGAAATTTTTCCAATACATTTCACGTGCTCCAAGTAATTTACATAGTGCGTTAGTTATACCATTTATTCTTTTATCGACATTAACAAATGAAATCCAACTTAACAAATTAAAATGGGCAATTTCATTATTACCGACATATGAAACATTATCCGAATCAATTCTTGAAGGATATTCATTATTTGAGTTAGCAAAACATATTATGACGCAATCAAGTTCATATGGAGAAGCATTAAACATATTTAAGAACATATTTTTATTTGATGAAAATAAAGTTATAACATATTCATCGATATTTGTACATGCTGCGTTAATAGTTAATGGTAAAAAACAAAGTTTAAACTTATTAATAGATGCGACTAAATCAAATCATTCACAAATATCAAACGGATCTAAAATCGCATTAAACATAATCAAATTAAACGGAATTAAAATCGAATATGAAACCGAAGAAATTCCAATTGTTGGGAAAATAATTGGACTTTTAAGTAATTACGTGCATAACGCGTCAAATGAAAACATAAAAATTGATGCAAAAGATCAAAAGTTAATTGATATGTTACAAGCAACGCATTCAATGGTAACAAAATCAATGAAAATATCATTGAACAATAATAAATTTAATACATATGAAGATGTTAAATATCATTTCTTACAAATCTCAATTTCATGTTTTCTATTATTACCTTCACGTTGTATATCACAAACGTCAATCGATAAATGCTTCGAATTATTAACAAGTTCTTCTTCATTATACATACATAAAAAATTTGCTATTTATGCATTAAGTCAAATAAATAAAATCCCAGAATCAATAGACTTTAATCAATTACTTACTAAGGACTTATTTAAACCAATTTGTATCTTAGCAGTCAAGCAAAATGATTATCAATTAATTATGAAAATTTTGGAAATTTCAAACGATTTCAATACTTTATTCGTGTTAAAGCCGGTAATTGAATTCCTCAGCGTCGAAACCGTTGTAAACTTCATAAGAAAGACGGTTAATTCGGTTGATATTACAACACTTTTTGACTCAATTGACTTGTTTACAAATCCAAATGAATTGTTTGAAATATTTAATGGTATTCGTAAAAATAAATCATCAATTTTGGAATTATTCGATTTACCAAGTATAAACAAATTAAAGACGGCTTTGATTAAGTTTAATAATGATGATTTAGAAAAATATGTTTTGACACCATTTGATGATTTCGCACTTTTATGTTCAAATGAATTAAATAATTCAGTTTCATCAATTTGTTGGAAACTTTTATCTAATAATAATGACGAAGTTAGTTCGCAATGTTTGTTTAAGTTTGCATTAAACCAACAAGAAAAAACAATTCAATTTGTTGAATCATTTTTCGGTATAATGCAAAATGCAAGTGAAATTAAAACGAACATTGCGATTAGTTATATATCAATATTCTTATTAGCTTCGAATACAAAAGAACCTTTTCTCTCTATTAAATTACATTTGCAAGCAAATCCAAATGATGCAACAAATGAATTATTTCATTCGTTGGCGCCGAGTTTAATTGCATTGTCACCAAAAATCACAAAAATTCATTTGAACATTTTGGAAGAAAAGTCATTAGGCGAACTTGATGAAATAATTGGGGCTTTAAAGTTAAGGAAACTTGTTTAGGAATAAATATATATGTTTTGGAATTAATTTTTTTTTGGATAAAAATATAAATTTATTTGATATTATAGTAATAGATTTGAATCATTTTGGGTTTAGTGTCAAATGTTTGTTTAACGATTTTTGTTCAAGTAATTTAACTATTTCTATTTGCCAAGTTGAGATGCCCACATAAGTGCTGTATAAAATATTTTGAGCAAAATTATCTAAATATTATTTTGAAATCCAAAATTAAGAAAATAAACACCAAATAAAACGAGTAAATAGTATTAATATCAATTCCTTCTTGTTCAAGAAAAAATTTAATAAAATTAGAACTCTGTTTGTTTTTTACAATGTTTGGTTCAAGAAAATTATGTACAATCATGGCTTCAAGAAGATAAGATGATTCATTTGTCTGTTTGTTATTAAGAAACGTAATAAGATGCATAAAATAATTATAATATATCTCAAATATTATTTTAAATATGAAATCATTAAAATTATTTTCAAAAAATATAACATATCATCTTTGGTATTAACTTCATAATTATTCAATCCTATATCATTGTCTTTTAAATATATGATAAATGCATTAATGTTAAACAAATCGAAGACTTTGTAATTTATGAATTGGAAATAATATGTTCATTAATGATGAATAAAATGAATATATTTCAAAAGATGTAACAACTTTACTAATTCTAATTGCTTCCAATTTATCATAATCATAAAATGCACTATTTACATGTATAGTAAAATGTATTATTTCAGATCATAGTGAAATAAGGTGATGATAAAAATATAAAGAATTTCAGTAAAAAAAATCAATGCATGAAAAGAAGAATATTTTTATATAAGAGGTAAGTTTTACTTCAATAAGATTATATTCAATCATTTATTCAAGAAGATATTATGGTACGATGGTTTTATTACAAAAGAAATAGCGTAAAACATTCAAAAAATTTGATTTATACTATTAATTTCTTCAAATCTCTCAATTTCTTTTATTGAACCTAAGTATATATATATCAAAAAAATCCAAATTTATTAAAATCATTGTGAAAACCATTTGAATGATAATAAGTTTAAGAGTATGATAACTTTGAATCAAGAATATTGAATTAAATTACTATTTCATATACAATGTTAGCTTCTTTAAAACCAAAAGCTATTTGATTGATGGAAAAGAGGAATTTCTATTCTTTTCAAAAATTTTATCTAATTTTGCTTTCATGAATTAGTTTTCTTTTGAATACTTTACTTTTATCGTTGATATTTTTATTCAAAACCATCTGCCAAGTGTTGGCTTATGCAAGAAAGAAAAAAAACAATTCAGAACGAATGGGAAACAATTTTATCGATTAAGCAAATTATTTTTGATTTAGATAAAGAAAATTTAATTCAATCAGCAAAATCAATAATTAAAACATTTAAGCATAACCATCCATTATCTTTAAATCCGATTATTTGTCAAATGATATACACAGTTCTTGTTATATCAGAAACAAAAATGTTTGATTTATATTTAAATTTTATGAATGAAATTAAAACCATACAAGAGAAAAAAAATAACAAGTCAAAAATTTTTAAAGATTTTGCAATTTTCTCTATTAATAAAAATGATGAAGAATCACGTTTTCTTCTTAATTCATTGATTGAACATAATTTTATTAAACCAAAATCTGTCCAAAGCTTAAAAAATCCTTATTTTGCTCATTATCTTTCACATGAAAAAGTTAAAAATTTATCTAGTTTAGAATCTTTTCATGATAATTATGAAGAACTATCGAAGAACAATTGTTCTGAATATATTCAAAAAAATTATGAAGGATTATCAAAGAATGATTGGGAATTACATAAGAAATTAATTAGAGAATGACATAATCCAAATGAAATTGTAAAAATAATCCGAAATGATGAAGTAGAAAAACTTCAAGAAATATCATCACAAACAAATTTTGATTTTAATCAAAAAATTGAACCATCACTTTATGAAAGATGTTCACTTGTTAATGAAGATAATGTTTCATTAATTGATTATGCAGCATTTTTTTCAGCAGTTAAATGCTTTAAATATTTACTTATGAATGGAGCTAAAGTAGAAAACACAGGCAAATATGCAATTGCAGGAGGAAATGAAGAAATAATTCATTTATGTGAACAAAATTATTCATCGTTTGAAGATGTATATGAAACAGCAATTATTTTTCATCGAAATGATATCTTTAAATATTTTTATGATAATAAATTAAAAGAAATTAATAATTTAGAAGAATTAGGAAAGCTTTGTATTTTATATCATAATTATGAAATATTTTCATTTTTACTTAAAGAAGGAATGAAAATCAATGATGATATTATTAATGAAGCAGCAATTATTGGAAATATTTTTTTAGTTGAAGATTTTCTTAAAGATCATTCAATTCCGCATGATATATTGGTATTTTCAGCTGAATCAGGAAATATTGAACTTGTTAAATATGTTTTAAAACAAAAAGGAATTGATATTAATGATGAAAATATTCAACTGTTTCATTTGATATTTATTTTAATAATTTGCTATTTCAAAATAATATTTGGAAATTATTTTGAATATTTTATACAGCGCTTATGAACGCATCTTGGTTTGGTCATACAGAAATAGTTAAATTACTTCTTGAACAAGAAGGAATTGATATAAACCGCGAAACTATTTATTTCTTTTTTTGTATAGTTTATTTTAATAATTTGATAATTCAAAAAAGTATTTGGAAATTATTTAAATTATTTAAGACAGCACTTATTTGTGCATCTATAAATGGTCATACAGAAATAGTTAAATTATTTCTTGAACATAAAGGAATTGATATAAATCACGAATGTATTTATTTGTTTTATTCATTGTTTATTGTAATAATTTTTTATATTAAAATAATGTTTGGAAATTGTTTAAATTATTTGATACAGCACTTATTTATGCATCTGAAAATGGTCATTCAGAAATAGTTAAATTACTTCTTGAACAAGAAGGAATTAATATTAATGCTAAAGATATTAATTTGTTTTATTTTTTATTTATTTTAGTAATTTAGAATTTTAAAATAATATTTGGAAATTATTTAAAATATTATGGACAGCACTTATGTTCGCATCTAAATCTGGTAACTTAGAAATTGTTAAATTGCTTCTTGAACAAGAAGGAATTGATATTAATGCTCAAAATATTTATTTGCTTTATTTGATATTTATTTTAATGATTTTTTATTTCAAAATAATATTTGGAAATTATTTTATTTATTTGTAACTGCACTTCATATAGCAATTAGAAATAATAATACAGAAATAGTTAAATTACTTCTTGAACAAAAAGGAATTGATATTAATGCTGAAGATATTTGTTTGTTTTGTTTGAAATTTATTTTAATAATTTTTTATTTCAAAATAATATTTGGAAATTATTTTAATTATTTGAAACTGCACTTCATATAGCAATTAGAAATAATAATACAGAAATAGTTAAATTACTTCTTGAACAAAAAGGAATTGATATTAATGCTGAAGATATTTGTTTGTTTTGTTTGAAATTTATTTTAATAATTTTTTATTTCAAAATAATATTTGGAAATTATTTATATTATTTGATACAGCACTTATTAGAGCATCTTCAAATGGTCATACAGAAATAGTTAAATTACTTCTTGAACAAGAAGGAATAGATATTAATGCTAAAAATATTAATTTGTTTTATTTTCTATTTATTTTAGTAATTTAGAATTTTAAAATACTATTCGGAAATTATTTAAATCATTTGAAACAGCAATTGAATTAGCATTTATAAATAGCAATACAAAAGTAATTGAATTATTTCGGAAACTAAGGGGAATTTTAATATAATGCTGCATGAGCAATTGATGTAGCACCCCATTGATTAATAAATGAACATTTTTCATGGTGCAATATATTGATCAAAATCAAATTATGTTTGTGATGATATTTCTTAATATGCAATTTCACTTGGATTAAAAAAACTAACTAAAAAAATTATTTTGGCTTTGTGGTGATGTTTTAGGTATAACTTCTTAGTTTATCTCACATAAGTTGTTTTCAAAAATTTTATTAAGAAGATAATTTGATTCATTTGTTTATTGTTTCAAAAAAATTCACAAAAATAGTGATTAAATTTTCATAACACTTATTATAAAGTTCTGCTTCTTATGACTCAAGTGATTTTATATATTTTAAACATAATCTATCATCATCTTTTGAAATAAGAAACGAATATAAAATACTACAATTAATAAAATTAAATGAATATTTATCATCAAAAAAATTCAATGAGTCATCATTTTTCATTTTTGTTCAAGTAATTCAACTATTTCATTATGATGCAACAATAAGTGCTTCCCAAAATAAAACATGTAATATTTAAAAATTTCTTCTTGCAAAACAAGCATAAATATTTTTGGCGATTTACTAATGTTTAGCGGAAAGTGGACTGTCTGAAAGAGCCCAACCTTCAACAACGCGTACACCAATTGGATCAGGGTTCTGTTTAAAGTTAACAAATTCCATTGTGTGTTGTAAGATTTCTTCATTCGTATCAAGATTCTTTACCTTAACACTGTAGCGAATAGCTGCCCAATCATCCTTGATAAGCATATTATCGAATTCACCCAGTTCCATGGTGTAATGCTGGAAAAGTTGTCCCATCATATCTTTATATTGTTGCAATGTTAATCGATGACCATAAACATTATAATGCGCATCTGGTTCGTACAGTGTGTTACACCATTCTAGCCAGCCACCATATCCACCATTCCAGTTCTTGAATCCATTAACAAGACGATCACGGATCGCATCTTCCATATTGGGTCCACTTTGTACCTTTTGAGTTTCCGACATTATAAAAAATGATTGTTTAGAAAAAATTCCACCGGAGATGTATATTCTCGGTGAGCACCTTTCAATTCACCGTAAACTATTCAATATCCGATTTTCATAACTTTACTTATCACCGGGGATCAATTTCCTAAGAAAAAATGAATGCAATTGACCACATTTTTTGAAAAAAAATAAAAGTGTCAATAAACCCGAGTTGGTTATCAATCTTGAAGATGCACAACAAAAACAAAAATACATTTTAAGTTTTGCCTCGTTTTTTGTAAAAAATTAAATGCATTTTCCCCTTTATTTTTCTCGAAAAAAATTATTCAAATCATTTTAATTATATGTTCTGATCAGAGATTTAAAATTTTGTTTATTATCATGAATGTCATATATTATTGTTATATTTATAATCTTTTAATTAGTTTAGCAGCACTTGGATTCCTCTTTTTTATCTGCAAGCACGGGTTGCTGCTGTTGAGAATCAACAATAATATCTTGACCTGCACCAGTTTGAGCAATTTGATTAAAAATATCATTAATACCCTCGCCAGTCACAGCCGATGTTTCGCCGAATATGACTGCGCCAAGTCTGTCTGCAAGTTCTTTACCTTGTTCTTTTGATATACATCTTGCATCTTCTAAATCAATTTTGTTTCCAATCACAACTAATTTAACATTAGGCGGACCTCTATTTGCAATTTCAGACGCCCATTTTTCTAAACCTTCAAGACTAGCTTTTGATGTAACATCATAAACAAGAACTGCAACATCAGCTGATCTATAATACATAGGAGCAAGAGCCCTGAACTTTTCTTGACCCGCGGTATCCCATAATTGAAGACGAACTGAACCTTTTTGAGTTTGCACCACTTTCGTATAAAATGCAGCCCCAACTGTTGGTGGTAAATTTTTATCCATTGCCTCTCTAACATATTTGTTAATGATACAACTCTTTCCAACCTTTGTATCACCCACAATGACGACTTTCATTTGACTCATTTTCGACTAATAATCACAACGACACGAAACCGTTTATTTCAATTATCGACCGTTTAATCGCATCAAAAAAATTTGATTTGAAGATGAATTTTTATTTAATTTTCAGCCATTGTATAATATTTACCATTCTGCATTATTATTCTTTGTTTTAGAAGTTCATTAAGGGCCATTCCAAATTCGTCTGGATCGAAAGGAAACATTGAAGACAACATTTTTTCTGCTTGAGTAGCCAATCCTAAATCTGAAACTTTTTTACTACCTTTTACAGTTCTCGTGATGATTGATTGATAAACTTTTAATCTCTTCTTTGCAAGAAGTTGATCCTGAACACTCTTTTGCGCCAATTGCAATGAGAAATGGGCCGGGATTATAATAGCAAATTTCTTCTTCGGCGTCTTAAAAGCCGGGTTAAACATTACAATTGTATCTTCTTTCTTATCTTTAGGCATTATCCTAAACAACATGAAAGCCTTTGTTAACCCCTTTTTAATTAACACTTCAATTTCGGGCACTTTCATGTGTAAACTTTCCGCTATTTGTCTATAAGTAGCAGTTTTAACTTCGGAAAGATGTACAATAACAATTGCCAACAACAAAGGCATTTTGATTTGGAAGTCATAACGATTTTGTGCGCTTAATTTCATCATCACGATATTATCCTCATAAATCCATTTTAGTTTTACGCGGGAATTCTTTTGCCCCAAAAAGAATTGTGTAAAAGCGCTTTTCCAATCATTGAAAACTTTCGGTAAAATAACTTGATCGAATTTCGAAGCAACGCCTTGCGCATTCGAAGTGGGGAGAACGAAAACGCGTAATACATATCCGAAAGGTTTCTTCTCCCAATCGTTGTTAATTTTGGCCGACGTCTCAAAGTCTTTTAACATGTTTTGGAATGGCTTCGCTAATGTCGGTGGCATATAAGGCTCCAAACATTCGATTGCAGTTTCTTCGACTTGATATTGTTGGCCTGCAAATTGACATAATCGAACTAACATTAACGTGTTATGCGTTTCGATGAATTCCATTTTCTTATTCGAAAACGATACGATTTTTGCGCATTGACTTATTGATATTAATTGGTCCCGTTTCTTACTCGGATCGTTACACATAGTTTCAATACATTTACTGATGTAACGTGCCGCGTTGTATTCAAACGATAGGTCGGGATTCTGGATAATGGTCTGACGAACGTTTTCAAGTTTTTCTGAAAAGCCGGGTATTGAATACATTTTCGTTTGCGCTAATAAGTCGAGCTTTTCGTATAAAGTTATCAATTCTTCAATCATAGCTAGTGAACTTTGGAGGTTATTAGGATTATTGGTGTCCTTTAACGTGCCAGACTTGGAAATGAAGTACGATAGAAACAATTCAGATAATTCCTTCAGAAAAGTGGTGCCGATTATGTAGTTGTCAATTAAATCGGTTAGAAATTGATAGTTGACAAAAGTGTCAAGAAAAGTGGCAAAATATATTGAGTGAAATGAACTTTGCATTAGGTATTCACTGGTGATACATGAATATAACCCAGCGGATAATATCGACCGAAGCTTATCGCCATCTGCTTTTGGTAGGATTCCCCATAATTTTGATTCATTATCAATTAAATTCATAGAAGCACTAAGATAAATTAATGGGTTTTCTTTAACATCTGAACGCTGAAGCAGCTGAGAAGTAAATGTGAATGCTAAATAATCAGTTGCTTGGTAAAGATGATTTACAAATGTATCCCATAATTTGGTTTGCTTTAAAAACTGTGAGAAAAATAAGATAATGTCTTTGAAGTCTTCGAAGTTCGGTGAGCCTGGAAGTTGATGTGCTAATTTGATTAAATAACTTGAAACTCTATCTGAAGATGGAGGAGTAAGAAATATAATTGTTTTAAATATGTTCGTCAATTCGGCTTCGATGTCGATTTTGTCGTCATACATTTGAACTGGATAAAGAACATTCTTTAAATGTTTTATGTATGAAAATGTCGTTTGAACAATTTGATTAACAACTTCTAAAAGTTGTTTGTCATCTGAATTTGATATATTTTCGCGAATGTTTATCAATGATTTGGAAAACGAATCTTGAAGAATTCGGATAAACGATTTTGAGTCATTCATTTGAAGATAATCAAAAACTGTAAAATATATTTCATCAAATGATAAATCATTCGCATGCCCTTCGACTAATTGTGATATCCATTCATCCAGTTGTTCCATCTATCGATTTGTCATAGCGGCTATGTAAATCTCAGAAATTGTATCGTTCATAATTAATATATGGAAAATAAAAAATTTGTTTTGTTTTTGTTGTTAATAGAATCAATTTTATATTTTTATCTATGAAAAAATCCGATATTGGATGAGTGAGAAAAATGGCTTTTTGCTAAAAATAAAATAAATTACTTCGAATTATTGCTCTTCTAAATCTTTTTTTTTTTGGTTGAATAAATTCTATTTTGAAATCCGTTGGATGTGCGTATAAGTAAATCCACAATTACATAAATACATTATAGTTATGAATACATAAATAATTTAAATGACAATGAATTTTTTCTCTTAATTGACTTTTATAATTTACCCAAGAGGAACGTATTAACTGAATTCACAATTTTCGTAATTGCGAGCTACATTATATTTTTTACACTTTAAAACTAATGAATGTTCAGAGCGAAATCAAAAAACAATATCATAAACACACTTTTTCAGATATTTATCCGACTTTCCAATAAAATTACGTGAAAACAAACATAACATATATTTACTACAGTAGATTATCTTAATGACATACAAAAACGCTTAATAAACAGATGTCCCCCTCTATTTTAAAATGATATGTTCAGCAAATCATTAACAATTATGTTTTTGTTGTTTGGAAAAGTCAAATTAATTCGAATTAGTTCAATGACAAAATTTTGTTTATTTAACTTTTTCATAGCATGGCAAAATTTGGTATAAAGCACACAAAAAATTGACTATGTTGGTTTGAACAACTATATGACAATCTCACTTCACTTTACAAATATGTCAGTTGAGCCCAGATTTCTCGTAGGAACTGAATTTCATGTCGGTGACCTTCGTGTTAAGGAAGTTCTTGATGGTCTCACGCCACAAGAAAGACAATATGCTACTTATCTTACACTTGCAGGATGGGCAGGATATCCAATTCTTGCTGATCAGGTTTCTCGAAGCACACTTGCGATTTCTAATTTCCTTTCAGAATTTGTTCTCACTTATCCCAAGGATAAACTCGTTGCAGCCACTTCCGAAAAAGGAACTCCATTATTCTATCTTTTAGAATATGCTTCATCTTTCTTTTATAATGCTTCTGAGTATCTTGGGTTTGGTGATATTAAAATGATTCCACGTATTACAAAAGAACAACTTACTGAGTTAGTATCTGATTATCCAAAACTTAAAGAACTTCTTAATGCTTGTGTTGATTCAATCTACGATGCAAGTCCACAAGTTCTTCATATTGGTTATAATCCAGGCGGTGTTACTTCTTATTATGATCCACCAGAATTTTCCAAAGATGAAGTCAAAGCTATTGACTCCATTTTATCGCAACAGAAAGTTCGTGTTGAGAACACAAAGATCATTCGTCATTCCGACAAATATGAAGTATCAGTTGCATCAATAGATGAGTCAGAACCAATCACAGTTGGCCAATACAACAATCTTCCAATAGTTATTACCCATGGACGTCATTCCTCCATCCTAAAGAAAGTTGTACATTGGCTTGAACTTGCGAAATCAGTTGCACCACGTGAAAACGAGAAAGAAATGCTCACTTCATTAATCTCACATTACACCACAGGCGATGTCTTACAACATGAGACCTATAGCATACAATGGGTTCATGACATTGATCCAAATGTCGAAACATATCAAGGCTTCATTGAGTCATATCGTGATCCATCAGGTGTCCGCTGTGAATACGAAGCATTTATCGCCGCTGTCAATCACAAGGAGAGTGAATCGTTACATGAATATGTTCGCAATTCCCAAACGATATTATCCTTATTACCATATCCGAAAGAGTACGAACGTAAAACATTTACACCTCCATCATATAATGCCATTGACATCTTATCCTTCTGCACGACCGGAATGCCAATTGGCATCAACATTCCAAACTATGATTCAGTCCGTCTTAAGGAAGGCTTCAAGAACGTATCGCTGACTAATGTAATGAACGCGTCCATTGCTAATCGCAACAACTTCCCATTCTTAACTGAATCGGAGAAGGACATTGTTGTTAAGTACGCCGGAATCGCAAACACTATACATGTCGCGTCACATGAATTATATGGACATGGCTCAGCAGCATTGTTCTACAAAGAAGACGTCGTCGGAAAGAACATTCCCGACTTAATCAATCCGAAGAAGACAGTCGAAACGTATTATCCCGAAGGAGTCAGTTTCGATAGTGCATTTGGAAGTCATGCGTCATCATACGAAGAATGCCGTGCGGAGACCACCGCATTGTTCTTAATCTTCAAGCCCGAAGTGCAAAAGATATTTGGCGTCAGTGAAAGCGATTTCACTAATGTTACATACACTGATATCTTATTATTGTTACACAACGGCATTAAAACACTCACTTGTTACTCGCCGGAAGTAGCAGAGTGGAAACAGGCGCATGCGCGCGCACGATTTGCGATATTACGCGCGTGCATAATGTGGAGTAATGGCGCAGTCGTAATGCACCAAAAGGAAAACAATGAATACGAATTAGTGGTGAACATCGACAAGTTGGATAACATAATGGAAGCGCTCGAGCGGCTGTTGAAGTACTTGAATTACTACAAGACGACGTACCAGGTGGAGGCTGGCGTGGAGTTCTATAGGAGTCTGACAGCAATAGACTCGTTCTGGCTCGACGTGAGAAGCCAAAGCGTGAAGAAGACGCAGCCACGGATGGTGGTGTGCGGAGCAGTCGTAAAGAAAGACGAGGGCGGCAACTACATGTTGGATCAAGTCACAAGCGAAAAGCCAACAACGTACGACGTCGCGTATTCAATTGCCGAAAACATTAAAATGGCGTTGGACTGCTGAGTAAAGAATTCCTTATTCGAAAGTGACATTTTTTGCTCTGAGATAAAACTTTTGATCATTTCAGATACAAACTGTATACAATACGGAATTAACAATATTTTAAATAATTATCGAATACGATAAGTTAACAAATTTATTAAAAAAAATATATTTCATATAAAATTTCATGAAATAATTATTAGGAGATTTGCAAAAAGAGTATATCGAAAGATTAAATAAGGCTCAAACAGAACAAGGGCTTAAGTGTTCATATTATGAATTTTACACAAACTTATATACAATTTATCAACAAAATGAAAATAATTCTAAAACTATATCTTAAGGAGTACTGATTGCTCTTACATGTTCTTCAGTTGCAATTTGATTAATAATTCTTGGAATCGTTATTTTTTTAATAGGTAATCACAAAGTAATTGCATCGATTAGCACGAAAGAATCATTAGAAAAAACAAATACTGAAAAATTTACTGAAATTGATAAAATTAAAGAGATACAAAATTTGGTACTTAATGAAAATGATCAATTTGTAGATGTGAAAACTTTTGATTTAACAAATAAATAAAACGCATTTATACAATTTATTTTGAATGTTCGTTACTTAGTTTCGGCAGCCTAAATCGCGGTAATGATTCCAAACTATTACCATAAAAAGCTGCGCCATCGCCATAGAGCATTTTACCTCCACTCTGCGCAGTCATAACAGATGCTTCGCCAACTCGTTTGGCTTCCTTAGCAGATATGTGCCCTGATACACCTGTTCTCGTACGACCACATAAAAGACATTCTTTGACACATGCTGAATCGCCATCTTTCTTTGGCGATGTTATTGCCGTTTTTACGGCTTTTGTTAGTATTAGCAGATCATCTTGAGTAGCAAGTCCTTCTGTTGACTTGGATACTTCATTTATTCGATCACTCAAATTTTGTATGAGTAAACGAATTTTATCAAAGAGACGATCAACAAGTTCGCGATCGACTTTTCGTTCGATTGCACTAAGTAATTCATCCTTCTCATTATGAAGAATGTTTGTAAAATCATCTAAAGTTTTCGACTTGAAATCTTCGAGGAGACGTTTAATATTGTCACTTTTCATGTTCATGACACTTTTGGCTTCTGAGTCACTTTTTGCGTTTGAGTCACTTTTTGATTCCTTGTCAGATTTGGGCAAGCTGACTTCAGAGATATCATCAAGAAGAGAGATATTGGATTTGAGCGTTTTATGGTGGTGGTGATGATGATGCGGTGATTTTTGGCTAATGATGGGCACTTGGGATTGGTTATCTCCAGATGAATCAGTAGAAAGTCGTTCATTCGAAACAAGATTAGAAGTTGATGATGTTGAAGATGCATCTCCACGCAAAAAGGTATATGATGGATTGTTGAAAAACGATGGAAGACATTGACCAAGATTAAGTGGTGGAAGATAATCAAAACCACCATCATCATGAACTAGTTTATCACCACGCGGATTAAACGTTTTGATATCTACACTCATAGGGAAAGGACCACGATGGAAATTAGTGTCTGATAGTGAGATATTTTGAGATTGTAATTCGAAGGGTTGTTTGCTACGGAAATCTTCGCTGGAGCGCGATTTAAAACTGCTGTGAGATTTCATGTTTAAAAGAATTTCATCAAGTTTCTTCGAGAGAGTTGACTGCTCATTCATATACTTTATGATGGAATTTCTGTTTCGTTCGGCAATGATATAAATCTCATGAAGCTGAGCACTTGAAAAATCACTTTGAGATTCATCTATGATTTCGGAAGATGTAGGATTAATTTCAAATAGATTCAATGGTTTATTTTCAACGATAGATTTATCGTCCATTTCACTTACGGTTGCAATTGGAATATTGGTGTTGTTGGTTTCAGTTATCTTGTTTTGTATTGGTATTGAAGTTAATGAAGGTTTAGTTTGCTTTTTGTTGTTAGAATCTGATGCTGAATTGGATTTTGGATGATTTTTTAAATCTGTTGAAGGATTTTTTGAGTTATTATTTGCCAAAGGTACTTGAGTATTTGCGCTAAGTTTCTTATTAATATCTTTTTTAAATAATTCTATACCATTCTTGAGATATGAAATTGTATTTTCAAGATTTCCAATTGCTTGATTGTGATTAGAAGTTGTTGAAATAAGCAATTCATCAGCTTTTGATTCAATTAATTGCTTTAAATTTGTTATCGAATCTTCAAGATTTTTGTCTAATTGATTTGTTTGATTAATAAGTCCATCAGTTTTTTCTTTGTATGTTTTCATAAATTCTTGAATTGGTTTGTTATTTTGACGAAATTTCTCTGTTGTTAAAAATTTTTTATTTTCATTTTCCAAATGATTAATTCTTGCTTCTTGCTCTTTAATTTTATTACTCAGTTGTTTTAATATAAATGCGATTCTAGATGGATCAATATTTATGCTAATCATATTCTCAGCTGATAAAGTCTCTTGAAGAGAATTATTCATCAAGAATTTGTTAAATTCGTTATTTGAAGGCACAGAAAAGTACGGTTAATAATCGTTGTCGTACAGAAAATTTTTTCAGATTCAGCTTCTGTCAATTTTGAAAGACCAGAAACGGTTAGGCATGGTCCGGCCTTTTAAGAACAATGGAAGAAGTCCAAGTCAAGTTAGCTGTTGTCAAAGAAATCATCGGACGCACAGGTAGCCGTGGTGGTGTTACACAAGTAAAGGTCGAATTTCTTGATGACACACAACGTTCACTTATCCGTAATGTTAAAGGCCCAGTCAGGAAAGGCGATATCCTTTCTCTCCTCGAAACAGAACGTGAAGCACGCCGTCTTCGTTAAAGGATCGGTGTTCAATAAAAAATTTTAATTATAAATTATTTTCATTTTAACACATGTATTAAAAAAAAATCAAATTTGATCAAACACTGTTTGTGAGTTTAGTTAATTGGAACAAAACGAGAAATTATTTTCTGATGTTAAATCTTTGGGGAGGTGGCATCGGTGGTTTCGTTTCATCTGGGAAAGATATCGATGTCTGCAAGTACGGCAACTTCTTTGCCTCGTTCAAAACGCTATTTCCCTTTTCGATTGAATCTTTTGATTTATCTGATTTTTTGATGAATGAAAGAAGTTTCACCGAATTCGAAACTTCTTCAACAGCAGGCCTACTTATCACTGCGATGCAAAAATCTTTTGCCTCTTTTGCAGTATTAATTAACTTCATTGCCGAAGATGCGATTGTATCCAAGTAACGATCTAAATCAGGTTCAAGGTTTTCTGAGACCTGATTATTTCCTATAGCAAGGTTTCCTTCGAGACCTTTATGTGCGGAGTGCATCATTACTTTTGTTCTCAATATAATCCCAAGTTGTTTAATAGTTTCCACCATCGGATGGTTGCTGTCACTTTTGCCCGAAAAGTGCGAAATCACTTTATCGGTTTTGACGGTTATTGGTATGAAAATGTCCAAACTTTGCTCATATTGAACAAGTAACAAAATCAAATAGAGTGATTTAGCAGCAACTCTTGGATCTTCTTTCCAAGGCCTTTGTGTGTAAAGAAAATTAACTAATGATATTGGCGTCATTTCGGTATGACGTATTGATGCTAGAACAACTCGTCGAACAAATTTAGAGTCTGGTGGATCATTAGATGCAAATGTAGCTTTAATAGCCCATTGGGAAACACCTGTAGAAACAAAAGAACGATATTGCTCTTGGAAATATTTGATTGGGTTTGTCCACGTTTTCCTGGCGGTTTCTTTCGGACTTTTTTGGGGTGCCTTAACTGTGTCACTTTTGCTCTGAGGATGAACATCAATTTTCTTCTTGACGCCGTGCATCATTAACGCTGTTCCAGCAACTTCTGCTGCAGTAGGGCGTTGTGAGGGATTAACTTGAACGCATTTTGATATAATCGTTGCAAATGAATCTTCAATTTCACTTGGTAGCTTAAATTTGCCTTGAAGTATTTGAGCTTTTTCACTAAGCTTAAACATGTCTTCGCGGAAAATGAGTTTGTAAAGAGTACAACCTAAAACCCATACATCTAATGCTGGTCCAATCTCAACTCCACCGATAAGATTAATCATCTCTGGTGATCTGTAATTAAGAGCTGTGTTGAGTTCGATGTCTTCACGAGCAATTTGAGTTTCTTCTGGTGTTTTACAATAATATATTTTTGATGTGATGCTCCCAAAATCACAAATTTTGGGCGTCCCATCTTCTGCTATAAGTATGTTTTCAGCTCTTAAATCACGGTGAATAATTGGAGGCGATTGTGAATGAAGAAATGCACATGCGCTTGAAATCGCTATAAAGAATATTAATGTTTCATCGCGTGTTAACTTCCTCTTGTTAATGATTTCACTGGCTGTTAATGGGCAATATTCATATAGAAGTGTTATTGAATATGATTTAGGATTCATGTCAACTGCATATAATTTAATGATATGAGAATGAGGCGGAACCTTTCTTATTGAATTGGCTCTTTGACAATTTTGTTCATATCTTTGCTGGTTAACACAATTCACAATTTTCAATGAATATGGTTTCCCTTGATTATCTTCAACTTGAAATACAAAATTGAAGTTATTTTCACTAAGCTTCTTTTTCACCGTGACTGAGTAGTTTTCTATCTTTAAGGTTTTCCCTATTAATGAATTAAAACTTGTAGACATCATATTCCTGACAGATTTATTTTTATTGAAAATGTGATTTTATTTATGGCAGATGTATAAACAGAAATTTGAACGAAAATTGAATGATTGTGTAAATGGAATATTATTTGAATTTGTGTTATCGGTTGGCACTCGGCCCATCCACAATCTCCGATTACAACATTTAAAACATTCGTCAAAAGGACATTTTGATCTCATATACCATAATGAACAATAACATCTTTGATTGAAATTTGATAATTACCATATTAAAATGATCAACTAAGTTTTGTTTACTCTTGAAGGCGCTTAAGTTTGACTGTAAAGTGGCGGAGAATCTCTGCCTCCCATTCAATTGCCAAACCTCTTTTGATAGATTCTCTCCTATCAAATACATTCTTCAATGCAACAGCAATAACGTCCATATGGTTGTTAGTGTAAACTCTCCTTGGAATTGCCAATCTTAACAAATCAAGTCCATCAAAACGATTTTGATGAGTTTCAGGATCTCTATCAGCCAATAAGTATCCGATCTCACAGCCTCTAATTCCGGCCTCAAGATACAACTCAACAGTCAATGTTTGGGCTGGGAATTCTTCTTTCGGTACATGGGTAAGAACCTTTGGAGCATCAATGAAGATGGCATGTCCACCAGCAGGCCTTTGGTATGGAATTCCGAACTCATCAAGACGCTTTGCAAGGTATTCGACTTGCTTAATACGTGTTTCAAGATTATCAAATTCGGTATTTTCATCAAGACCAATTGCTATAGCATTCATATCACGTCCTGCCATACCGCCATATGTCAAGAAACCTTCGTATTGAACGCAGTATCCTTTGGCTGCATCATACCAATCTTGGCGATGAGTTGCAATGAAGCCACCAATGTTAACAATGGCATCTTTCTTGGCACTCATTGTCATTCCATCGCAATAAGTGTACATCTCTTTGACGATTTCTTTGATAGTCTTATCCTTATATCCTTCTTCACGGACTTTGATGAAATAGGCATTTTCAGCAAAGCGAGCACTGTCGAAGATGACTGGTTTGTTGTATTTGTCGGCAAGTGCTTTGACTTCACGAAGATTCTTCATGGAAACTGGTTGACCACCACTGGTGTTGTTAGTGATAGTGACAATGATGAATGGTATCTTGTCTTTGTGCTCTTGAAGGACCTTTTCAAGTTTTGCACAATCAACATTTCCTTTGAATGGAACTTCGAGTTGTGTATCCTTGGCTTCATCAACAGTGCAATCAATTGCATGTGCTTTACGGCATTCAATGTGACCTTTTGTGGTATCAAAATGTGAATTTCCTGGGCAATAGTCACCTTCATGAACTAATGCTGAGAATAAAACGTTTTCTGCAGCACGACCTTGATGAGTTGGAATAACATAATCAAAACCGAAAATCTTTTTGATTGTGTCCTTCAAATTGAAAAAGGATTTGGCACCAGCATAGCTCTCATCTCCCATCATTACTCCTGCCCATTGGCGGTCACTCATAGCTCCTGTGCCGGAATCTGTAAGAAGATCAATATAAACTTGCTCTGCTCTAAGCTGGAATACATTATAGTTTGCTTCCTTAAGCCACTTCTCACGTTCTTCGCGTGTGGACTTATGAATTGGCTCGACCATTTTGATCCTGAAAGATTCTGCGAATGGTAATTCCATGGGAATTAAATAAGTGAAGTGAATACATCGTTTTCTCTAAAAAAGTTGACTAATATTTGCCAACGGTTTAACTTAATATTTTTCGGAAAATTCAAAAGAGTCTGTTCGATTATGCGATCAAATTGGACTTTTTGAGTGGACGTTTAAATTTTGGGTTTCCTATCTGGATAAAAATATTCGAATATACGAAATAAATTACTCACCAAACAACACTACTAAAGTGTATAAAAAACGTCAGTAAAAGTTGGGAAACACTAAAATAGTATTGAGAATAATTACAAACAATAAAAAAGAATGCCGATTATGTAACGCATTGAAAATATTCAAAGAGCATGAAACCATAATGCTTAGATGATATATAATTAAAAATATAATATTATTTAATTTATGGAGTCAATTAATAATGATAATTGATTAAGTTTTTTTGGGAATTTTCAATAAAATCAATTAAATATTTTCGATTTACAAATTGTTTGTTTCTTCCACTTAACGTATTCTGAGGTTATGCGATAATTTTTACCCAATTCAATTTATATGTAAAGTATACAATAACTATCCACCAAAATCCATGTTCCTTGTATTTCTATTTGCTTTAATTAAATCTGATACAGATACACTTAATATTACAAACATTCCAGAAATTTTTCAAAATAACTTTTCAGAATATAAGGACGTAATCAAATATATTTTTATTTCTGATGGTGTTTTTTCAATTGGTTTAAAAGCGTTTTATGACTGGAACCAATTACTAGAAGTTACCATTGGAAATTCAGTTACTTACGTTGGCGAACGAGCGTTTGAATCTTGCGATAATTTAAAATCGATAATCATTGGTAAAAATGTTGAAACCCTTGATAACCATTCAATGTGTGAAAATCCAAGTCTAATAAGCATTATAATTCCTAATTCTGTTATAAAAATAGGTTATCAAACATTTCTTAGATGTAGTAAATTACAGACAGTAACTATTAGTGAGAGCCTTACAGATATACCAAGCAGTGCTTTTTCTTCTTGTTCACAACTTACAAAAATCGTCATTCCAAATTCTGTACAATCAATAAGAAACGGTGCATTTTCTTATTGTACTCATTTAGCTGAAGTAACTATTGGAGAAAATGTTCAATTTCTTGGAAGTTATTCATTTTTTTCATGTAATGACCTCGTCAAAATCACAATTCCAGATTCAGTTACAACAATTGGAGAAAATTCATTTTTCGAGTGCACGAGCTTAACCACTGTTATTATGGGGAAAGGTGTTAAAAATATTCGCTTAAGTTCATTTTCGAATTGTTATTCATTATCAAATATTCAAATTGGCGAAAATGCGGAAACAATTGAAAAACAAACATTTAGTGGATGTCTTGCGTTACAAAATATCATGATTCCTGACTCAGTTACGACAATTGAAGATTCTGTATTTGAATATTGCACAAACTTAGAAACGATTACACTCAGCAAAAACTTATTAAAGTTGGGCCAAAAAGTCTTTTACAAGTGTAAAAATTTAAAAAATATTAATTTGCCAAATTATATTTCATTTATTGGAAATAATACTTTCGAAGAATGTACTTCTCTCGAAACAATTTCGATTGGAGAAAGTGTAACAAAAATCGAAAACTTTGTATTTTTCGGATGTAAAAATTTGAAAAGCATTAAATTACCAAATTCATTAACAGCTATTGGCGAATATGCATTTGCTTCATGTTATAATATAACGTCAATTGAAATGAGTGAAAACATTATTGATATTCATGAATATGCATTTATTCATTGTGAAAAATTAACAAATTTAAGAATTCCAAAATTAATTTCTGTGATTAATGCCGGAATATTTTCATTTTGTTTTAGCTTGTCTTTCGTTGTAATTGAAGCCAATATTGACGAAATTGGGAAATCAGTGTTTTACTCGTGTTCTTCATTGAAAAACTTCACAGTTCCGAATTCAGTTATCAAAATTGACTCGATGGCATTTTATTTGTGTACCAGCTTAGAAACTTTTGAATTTGGAAAAAACGTCGAAAGCATTGGAATTTTCACTTTTTGTAAGTGTTCAAAATTGACAACGATCACAATTGGAGAACGTTTAACAACGATAGGAAGTTCACCTTTTCTTGACTGTATAAACTTACAAACCATTAATGTAGCATCGACAAATCCAAATTATTCCAATTATGAAAATGATGGTGTCCTTTATAATAAAGATTTTACCGAAATAATTTCATATCCGATTGGCAATACAAGAACAAGTTATATATTTCCATCAAACATTATCAAGACATCATCAAATTCATTTTCATTTTGTCCTTACATTAAAAACATAACATTTTCTAGTACATTATCTAATATTGGCGAACAATCATTTTATTCATGTACAGAAATTACAAACATAACAATACCAAATGCAACAAAAACAATTGGAAACAATGCGTTTTATCATTGCAGAAGTATAATATCATTAATAATTGGATCGAATATTGAAACAATTGGAAACATGGCATTTTATGGATGTAATTCTCTTCTTTGCATATATTATTATGGAGTTAATGAGCCGAAATTTGGTACAAATGTATTCGGTAACATCTCCGAAAATTATGTGATATATGTAACAGAAAGTTATAATGGTAACAAATTTAATAATATGAACGTAAGTTTTGGATTTAATGAATGTAAAATCGATCCAAAAATTCCCCAAAATAATAACAAAAATTTGATTTTAATTGTTGTTGCTGTGGTCGCTGTGATAATTGTTGTGGTTATTGTCATTGTGTTAGTTGTGAAGAAATCAAATTGCGCGCATAATAACTTCGAGTTACTGACAACGGGTTTCGACGAGAAGTTTTTGCTGAACCAATTGTTTAAAGATGACGAATTTACTGAAATGGCCGAACAACAAAAAGAAACAAACGACTACACAAAATGAAAATGAGAAGAAATAACTTTGTAAAATGTTCTGAAATAACTTTTTATTTTTTTATTAAATAAAATTGTAAAAATATTTCATTTATGAGCAAATCTTTTCTTAGTGATATTTGACACATAATGCATTATATAAGTAATGTGAAATTGGAAAAAAATCGCTTTGATAAGTTTCACCATGGTATTTTGTTGCTAGATCTTTCCATTTTCACCAATTTTTCTTTGGGGTGTAACACCAAAAGCAATCAATATAAATTTATTTATGAAATTCATATTGATTTTAAATTTTTATAGGAAATTCTAAGTTATTTAACTATAAGAACTTTTGCTAAATCATTCGACAAAACAACTTTAATAATAAATTGATCGCAAAAATTTCAAAAATTTGATTTTATTCATCAAATTTGATTCCACTTCTTTCCAAAAACGCCTTTTGCTCTGGGTCTCTTCCCATGAAATCTCTATACAGCTCTTCTGGCGGCTTTGTGTTACCCATCTCCAGTATTTTCCTTCTGAACTCCATTCCCACCTTCTGGCTGAGGATTCCCTCTTTCTTGAATCGGGAGAACGCGTCTGCGTCCAACACCTCCGCCCACAGATAGCTATAGTAACCTGACGCGTAACCAGTTGCGCTTGCGAACAAATGGTCGAATGCGTATAGTACAGAATTCTCTTTTATTGATGACGGATATCGATAATTTTTAAGTATCAAATCATCGATTTCATTTATGTTCAAATTTTTATATTTATTATAATTACTATGAATTTCCAAATCGATTTTACCGAATGATAATTGGCGCATATAAAACGTCGCTTTGTTATAGTTTCGCGCTTTTATCATTTTCTCGTATAAATCGTTTGGTATATTTTCGTTGTTAATTAAATCTTTCGCAAATATATCTAACGCAGTTCTTTCCCACGTCCAATTCTCTAATATTTGCGATGGTAACTCCACGAAATCCCATGAAACATTTGTCCCGAATAATAAGTTATATTTAGAACGTGATGAAACATGATGACATAAATGTCCGAATTCATGAAATATCGTTTCGACTTCTTCATGATTTAATTGCGCCGCTTTTCCTGATATCGGCTTTTGTAAGTTTCCGGCAATAACGCCAATGATAATCGGATTATCTTTTGTGCCATTACTTAATGGATGTGTCCAACCTCCTTCTTTTTTGTTTTCGCGTGGATATAAATCGCTATAAAATGATGCAATGTGTTGATTAGTTTCCTTATCATATATATCAAAGTATTGGATATCGTTGTCCCAAACTTCAACGCTTTCATTACTTTGTGGTTCTTCGCCATTAATTTTACAATATGTCGGTCGTTCAACAACATTAAATCCATATAAATTAGAGATAATATCAAATAAACCCTTAAGGACAGACTCAACATTGAAATATGGTCTTAATAATTCTTCATCAAAGTCATATAACTCTTTGCGTTGCTTTTCAATGTAATATAATCGTTCCCATGGAAATATTTCGGTTTCTTTGATGCCTGTTTTGGATGACTTATATTGAACTAATCGCTCGAATTCTTTCATAAATGGGTTATAGATCTTGTCATGTAATTCATCAACAAATTTCATTGCGTTTTCTTTTGTTTTGGCCATACGACGTGAAAGTGTCAATTCGGAAAATGAATTGTAACCAAGAATTTTTGCTTTCTCATCACGAAGTTTAAGTATCGTAAATATGTTTTCAGTGTTATCATATTGACCTTCAGTGCCAATTTTGTCATATGCTTCCCACATTGTCTTCCGGAATTGTTCGTTATTGGCATGTTGTAAGACGGGAATTAATGATGGAGATTGCAATGTAAAGCGATATTGACCTGGTTTACCTTTAGATTCGGCACTTTCTTTGGCTTGTTGAATTGATGATTCAGGTAAACCATCAAGTTCTTTTGGATCAGTGACATAATATTCGAAGGCATTTGTGGAGTCTAATACATTTTGGACATAATTCGTATTTGCATTGGCAATTTCTTTACTTATCTCTGTAATGCGTGCTTTCTGTTCTGGTGAAAGATTAGCACCATTATGTACAAAATCAAGACAAATTTCATCGATTAAACGTTTTTGGGAATAATCTAATGATGTGTTTTGAAGAAGTGATTTGGCTTTTTGGAGAATTTGCCATAACTTCTCATTAATATAAACTTTCGTGGCAAATTCTAGTACAAGTGGACGTAGCTTTTTATATTTTTTCCTTTGTTCTGGATTATCATGACATGAATTTAAGTTTGAAAATCTTTCCCAAGCAATGTTAAGCAACTCATCATACTTGTCAAATGCTTCAAATGTTGATTCAAAAGTAATTTGATCTTCTGTTAAAGATGTAATTTTTTCAATATTTTCTTCAGCAATCTTAATTGCTAAATTGATTTCATCTTCAACAATGTCAGGAGTCATCTTTGACCATTGAATAGGGAATTTTGGATTTAAAAAAGGATGATTTTCTAGGGATTCCATTGCCAAAAAAGTGACTATTTTACCATTTTTTGTAAAGCAAACAAATGTTATGGGAATTCAAAAAGTGAGTTATACGTTTTTGTCAAACATAGTTACTCAAAAATTGTTTAAGTTGCTGTTAAATTTAACGGTTGTATTGAAAATATGTCGACCCAAGATTCAAACCTTTTTTAATTCAAAATTCAATTAAAAGTGACAGGGCGAAAATGATGAATACTTTAAGAACCAAGTTTTCGGAAGAAGATATCGATAACGCAAAGAAATATAAATACAATGGAAAAGATAATAGTATTTTTGTTAAGTTATTTTTGCGTTCTTTTTGGGATTGGTGTATTCAATATGTTCCAAAAAACATTGCTCCTAACTTAATCACATTCACAGGATTTCTCATCGAGTTCTTTACTTTTTGGGTTTCTCTTTTTTCTTCTAATTTCCTTGCTCAAGAAATCCCAAGATGGTTATGTTTTTTAAATGGAATTTCTTTGTTTGTCTACCAAACATTGGATAATCTAGATGGACGTCAAGCTAGAAGAACAAACTCTTCTTCACCTCTTGGTCAATTTTTTGATCATGGTTGTGATGCAATTACAGGAGTTTCTGAATTAATCAAAGTTGTTGCAACACTTAACCTCGGACAAACATATGTTTCCTTTAATTTTGTATTTTTAATGTCAATTGGCTTTTATTTTACATCAGTTGAAGAATATGTTTTACATGAATTTAATCTTGGCTTTATTAATGGTCCAGATGAAGGTCTTTTAATACTTGCTTTCGTCCATGTATTTGTAGGCATATTTCCATCATCTAAGAAATTATTTAATAATGTATTTTCATATCTTATCTACACTGCAGGTGTTATTTGGATTCTCTCATCAATTTTCATCAATATCTTTAAGAAGTATAATGGGGAAAAAGACAAATTAATGCGATTTTTAGGAGCTACAGGATATGTCATGATTTCCATTGTTATTTTCCTAACTTTCGGGTACGGAATTGACATTTGTGCCAAGAATCCTTTCTTTATTATGGCTTCGTCCCTTGTTTTGCAATTCCAATCTCAAAATATCATATTGGCATTCTTGACAAAAAGGCCGCCAGTGAAACTTTTCACACCTTCTACAATCACAGTATGGTCCTTAGCGTTAGTTGTGTTCATATTTGTGTATTTGTCGGGCGTTTTGAATTATTGGGCACTTTACTTCACACTCGTTCTTTGCATCATTATATTGTTCGATGTTGACGTCTGTCTCGGACTAAGTATAGGTTTGGACATTCCAGTGTTCACATTGAAGGCACAGGAAGAAGAAGAAAAAATCGATTTCGAAATATTCGATAATAATGAAATGGAAGAAGATGAAGAAAACCCAGAAGAGCCGAAAGAAAATGTGGAAGAAACGAAAGAAATACCTTTGAATGTTTTTAAAGATGGTGAATAAAACTCTCTCTAAATTTTAATTTATGTTATGGCATATAAATAAATATGGAGAAGAATATTCAAAAGCTTTGCCAAGGAGATGAGCAAAGGAACTTTTACTATTAACAAATAAATTCCAGTTTCATTTGAACGAACGTTAATTTTTATGTGTTGAAAAAGTTCGAATTTCCACTTGAGTCAAATATTAACTTCTAATTATTTTAAGTTGTTGTCTTTTACTGTGCTCATTTTGATAATAATAAAATCAACAAAAATGCTATTTACTTCTATTATTCAACGGAGTATCTGTTACAACAATTTATTCAAAGAAGCTGAAGTAAGTTTCGCTTTCGTTCATTACGCTTCTTTGCTGAAACAGCGGCCTCACTATCATTCTTTCTTCTCGAGCAAAGAATTTTTCAATTATTGTTCCCAATTGAGTATTTTTCTTTGAAGCTTTTTCGATTTCGTCCAGTTCCCTTTGCCTTCTGTTACTTTCCTCATCAGCTTTGTCCTGTCGTATGTATGTAGTTATCTTTGGCATTTCTTGTGGCTGTTGAACTCGATCAAATTTACGATATGGAATTCTTGGTCTATCTTCCATCTTATTCCTTGGCACACACCATTGCTTCAAACATCGATTTGCTATATCATCTTGATCAAGCGGTTCAATCTTTTCATCACTTGCATAAATGATAAACTCATCAACGCCATCCGTTTGCTTCAACACTAAGTCCTCGTTAGACTTAGTCATATAATCTGCAAAATATTTTGGTATTTTAGAAATTGGAAATATGGCCATTATATCTTCATTATTACCTGGCGTTGATTCTAACTTTTGAAACAAGTCATTAGTGTATGAAAGTAACCTAATAACAGAGTTTGGTTGTGATTCCCTTAAACCAAGAAACACAACATAACGTTCACTATTAGCTGGTCTTGAAGTGTATGGCTTGACGATACAAAACCGTTCAAAACATTGTGCAACGACGTAAAGTAGTGAAACACTGAAGTCTGTAAAGCAGTCAAAAACTTTGCATACAAAATTTCCACCTTTTCTGAGTATCAAAAGTGCGCAAAGGAATTGACAAAGAACTAATCGTTTCAATAACATTTCTTGATCATTTTCTTGACCATCAACAGCTATACCACCATCACCTGTAACCAAACTAACCATTTCACCATTAGTTTGTTTACCTATTTCTTCTTGAAAAGAAATTAGATTTGAAGGTTTAAAGATATTCCCATCACCTTCTTCACCATAACAACGAACGAAACTTGAAACGTCAGAACAAAAACGTGCATTAGAAGCCCAATCATGATCACCAGCAAGAGTCATTCCAAATCCTCGAGCTCGATCTTGTAATCTCCAATAAAGATAATCAGTAAAACCACCAGGGCCAGCACAAATATCGGCGAAGTAGAAAAGTTTATCTTCTGGAACATCAGTATTTGACGGTTTGTTAAAACATTCTTGACCTGTTAAGTTAAAAAGCTCATCAATGTTGGCCATCTTAACTGCGGCACGGTTCATGAAAATAGCTTTGCCAATCTTCTCATAAGGGTTTGCTTTTCTTCTTGCTTGCTCGAAGACGACTTCACTGATTGACTGAAAAAGTTCCTTCTTTTTGAATAGAGTTTGAATGAGTTTTTGGTCGCAAAAATTGGAGTGCCCCAAATCGGTTCTAGCTTCGCCTGTGGTGATGTTGTCAAGTGTGATGTCTTCTGTGTTAGCTGGTTCACATGGAATTATGTCGGGTGTTTGTTCATGTGGTACAAATCGTGGTCTTCTCTTGATTTCTGGTGTGAGTTTTTTGAGTTCATCTGATAAAACATAGGCGATACCAGAACCATCTGCAATGTCTTTCGGTATTTCGTAAATATCTTGTTGTGCCATAAACTCTGGGTTCTCTCTCCCTCCAAGATTCATCAAAATTTGTATGCCAATTGAGAACTTTGGTCTTACGTACGATGGCTCTCTGGAGCAACTGTTCTTCATTTCTTCGAGCTTTTGATACGTTAACCAATATTCTTTTGTGGGATATTCGTTATGATATGGTGAAACTAAAGGAGTACTTACGTAAAAAGGATCTTCATCTGAGTACAATTTGAATGGAATTGTTTTCGGGTTTTTCCTAAATTTTGTAAGATATAATGAATATTCTTTCCAATATGCTTCGCACGGCATTTCATTTGAGTACGGTGATTCTATTGGTGTTTCCGCGTAATCAGGATCGTTTTCGCTGTAAAGATCGAAAGGAAACCTAAGCAATTTTAATTGTCACTTTTCTAAATCAATTTTAACTTTTTCTTCTTCAAAAACAAATTTTAACGAAAGATTTTTAGTAAAAAAAATGCACTTAAACATTAGATGATTGCCTAAAGTCACAAATGTCATTTATATATTAAATTATTTTAATTGTTAATTTTGATGAATTCTCATCCAAAAAGGAATAAGAAGTCGAATGTTTAAGATTTCAAAAACCAAAAACTTATTTCGTTATTTGAACAAGGCTGCGATCTTTGGATCGACTCCATCCTTGTCTAAGTTCTTTGATGAGTACTTAATCGCGTTGATGAGTTGGTTCTGCTTTGGTTCGAAGGATACAAGGAGTTCCATTGCCTCTCTGACGTGGAATTTCTGCTTTGTAGTGAATGAACCATTTGGTGACAAATGATCATAAATTAATGTCGCGCCAACAATACATCTCAAACAGAGCTTGTTGGGTTGTTCATCCGGGAATCTGTGGTTTTTGAGGATGTTTGTGCAGACATCGCTGACACAACCAAGTACATCTAATATCTTTGCATGAGCTTCGGATGTTGGTGAATAGTTAGCCTGAAGTGTGCTAATGACATCAGAAAGCATTGGAGTTGGAGCAGCCCAAAAAACAGTGGATGTATTTGAATCATTAATTATCTCATCCAAATCACCTTGGTTACGAGGTGCTGCATTTCGCCTAAAGAATGCAAGGTCATTAAGAAGTTTAGGTAGGCGAAGCTTAATTTCATCAAATGTAAGTATAATGTCAAAACAGTTGACAAAACATTTGATAGCAATTGGCATATCAACAAATACGTCAATAGTTTTATCATGGGCTAAATTGGTAACGGTTTCTAGAAGTTCAGCAAACTTCTTAGATACAGTTTTAGCAAACTTGAACATCTCCATTTGTAATTGAATATTAGGAAATATAGCTTGCCAAGCGGCTTCCTTAGTTTCTGGAGATGGATTATTAAGTGATTCTGCTGCAAGCTGCTGTCCATCTTGATAAGCTGAAAAACGTTGGAATTTTTCTTGAGCAGGATTAAATATCGTATTTTGAAAATCAGTGTACAATTGTTTCTCGCTCTCGGTTTTAGGTTCCGCATTCACTATGTCAACATAGAGTTCTGGAAGCGACCTTTTGCTTGAACTGAACAAGCCACCCATTTCTCAATGTCACTTTTGGCCTTTCAAAAAGCAAAAAAATTGAATGAGCTGTCCCTCGCATCAAAATCCCTTATCGTATTAACCACTCAATCCAATTTTTGTTGTAATTTCGGCTAGTTTATGGTTAAAAAGTGACATAAAATGTGAGGCTGGTAGATTTACCGATGGAAAATTCAATGATTGAAAAATCGTTTTAAACAGAAAAAACGTATTATCGTCACACAGAAATTCTATCGTATTCATCAAGAAAGAAAGTTTCCATAAGAAAAGTTTCACAATAAGTATTTTATATAATATTCAAAAACTAAATATATGTTTCTGGTAATGAAAAGGTAAATGGTAAACATTAAGCAAAAACTACATTTTATGAAAATATTGTTTGATAGGGGAATAAGAATTAAATTAGACAAATGTTATTGATGGAATTAAGAAATAAGCATTATCGACATAGAATATCTATGTGGACTCCAAAAACCATCTAAACTAACGCATATAATTCAACTTTATTACATACAAGTGGAAAAAGCATATATTTTAAAAAGCAATGTAATGTAAGTTTTTCACTGTGCCTCTTACATATATATTAATGAAAACACCATTTAGAGATATTTAAAATGCAAATGACATACCATTTTCAAATGTAGAAACAATGAATTTGACAGACCCATGTTATTCATAACTGTTACAAAATATATCCATATTTAAAATGAATTTATTTTTGTATGAAAGGATATGCAAAATCTTTTTTTTAAATAATAAATTTATTGGCATTTTATTTGCATGAATATGGAATAAAAAGCTAATGATGTGCCAAATGGATACGCATAAAATAAATAATATCTAATGATATTACATTTTTAAAAGAGTAAGTGTTTTAAGAGGAAAAAATTTATACTCTTTATTACTTATTTTAACTCATTGCAAAAGAATAGATTCAAATAACTAATGAATAATGAACTTCAATATAGACTTAATTATTAAATAAATTAAAAATAATTATACCAAAGATTAAAAATTAATAAATATTAAACAAACGAACATTAATATTAAACAATTTCATCTTTTACTAAAGGATCTAAATTCTCATTTAAAAATAAAAAATTAAATAAAAAAAAATTTAATTATAACACAAACAGTCCTAAAATTCATTAGTTTTTTTCTTGATCCATTCATTCATCAAGTTAACATCATTCGCAAGTTCGAAACACTTTTCAATTGTTTCATTTGTTATTTCATCCAAAAGTTTCTTTTTTACTTCATTTTCATTCACAGACTTAACAATACAATTTTTGATGATTTCTCTTGGCCGAAAGCAACAAGGATTCGAAATATTTCCATTTTTCTTTATATATATTTCAGATTCATATGAATGTTGTTGCTCTTTAACTTTAAACTTTGTGATATTATATGTTGAATTCGGAGGCTTGTTTAAGGAAACAATTGCATCATGCAGCTCTTTAAATACAATGATAGCTCGTTCATCAGGTTCGCCTGTAACTGGATCAAAAAACATCATGGCACTTTCAACCGCCCCAACCGTTTCGAATGTTTCGCGCAACTTTTTGTTGGTCATTTTAGAGCCAATATCAGTTACATAAATGGTTCTATCATGGACGTCTTTATTAGATTTGGATAAGAGTTTGTAAGTACGAACCATCATATGAAATCCATAAAGTTGACAATCAAATCCAATCGATCTTAAAAAATTTAATGCATTAATTACATTGTTAAGATCAGAAAGTGTTATAAAGGCAGTTCGAGAATTACCATTGTTTGAAATCCAAAGATCAACAATAGATTTAATTCCATTCTGATGAAATTTGTCTGTTATCGTAATTTCAGTTTCTGTTTCTGGTATGTTGTACCATGCAACAACGCGTCCTTTATTGTTATCAGAAAAACCACTTAATATATCATTTGGATCAAGTGGCTGATACAAATATGTATTAATAATTCCACTTTCCTTATGAGCTGTTACAGCATCAGGATAATGACCAAATAAAACATAACCAATACAACTACCATCACTAACTGGTGAAATATATATTGATAATATATCACCAAAAATAGATAACTGTTGTCTAATTTTGGAATATGTAATATCGCCAGGAAGTTCATTTAATTGAAGCAATCCTGAATACGGATGTTCAAGTCTTTTCTCTAAATATGGTAAAATACGTATTGGGGTACCCCGCGTATCTATCGTTGTTTTATCGAGTTCTTTTATAACTTTGTTTCTTTCTGATTCACTTTCGAATTGTGCAAAGCAAACAATATCCGAAGAATCTCTTTTCCCATATACATCAATAAAAACCACTTTTGCAACTTTTTGTAAATGTTCAATTATTAGTGATTTGTCATCAGTTAAAAGTTCTGTAATGAAAACACGTTTACTTTCACTTGCCCTTAGAACTGATGTATATATATCTTTTTTAACTGAACTAACAATTGTAAATTGTGGATCATAAAATTCTGCAATTGCATGAGAAGCTGACCTTGGGTTTTCGAAAATTATAAAATAATAATCACTCAATGGAAAAGAATCCAAAATCTTTCCAAACTTAGAGAAGACATTACAAAAATTGTAATTATTGAAATCTAAAGAGGATGTATTTGATTGAATGCAAATAATGTTTGGTGGTAACTTTAATATTGTATTAAGAATTTTATCCCTTGCTCTATAAAGTCCTACATTGATTACATTTCCATTTATTTCTGCATTTTGAAGAACATCCATAGTTGTTTGTGCGTCATCTGAATTAGCAAAATGAACATATGCAACTCCTTTGGATTTTCCATATATGTCTCGAGGTATTCTACATGAAATTGAACCATATATTTCTAATGTTTTTTGTAATTGTAATTCGTCAATATCAAGTGGAAGGTTATTTAATTGTAATACAATGTGTTGATTATATGAATTAAAAATTAACCAAGAAACTTGTATTTGAATTCCAGTATGATTGATTACAGAAAAATTATCATCAACTGCTTTTTTAGCTTCACTGTAATTGGAAAACGTAATGAAAGCATCAGCCATTTGTTGTGAAACACACTTTGAAATTGAAGTTATAGTTCCATATTGCTGAAAAAACCCATGGAGCCATTCTAATGAAACTTTACATGGTAAGCCACCTACGTGAATCATTCTGCCCTTCAACAAAAATAATGGATCCATTGCATGACGGATATTTGGTTCCATTTTGGCGGTATTTAAACACAATTTCATTTCACAGAAAAAAATTGAATAAAAAAGGTAAGCCGTTTATATTAAAATTTTACAAAAGATTTTCAAAATCTGTCCTTTGGCAAAATCAAGTGCTTTTTTCCAAAACCTGGAAGTAAATATTAGAATTATATATTATTTCTTTGGTATTTAACACCTTTTGAATGTAAAATTATTAACCACAATATATTCAATATTAATTTCTTCTTGGCCCATCATTTCGTTTAACAATGCATCAAAAAGTCATAACGACTTCACATACCTTAATAGTTATTTTCATGTTTATTGTAATTAGATAAAGAATGAACCCATTTTACTTATCGAAATAGAGTTTATATTATTTTTGAAAATCATTGATTCATTTTATGAATTAATTTCATACCATAAATTCAATGAATTTTTTTTCTATTTTCCTAATGAATAATTTTCCCTATTTCCATAATATCATTTTGATTCTTGTTGGGATTCCAATTGTCTTCTTTTTATTGTTGATAAAAAAGTGAAGTGTATTTCAATGCGTACGATAAAAATTTCAATTACAAACGGTTAATGGATTTGGCCAAATCAGATTTTATATGACCAACATCATTGTTAGAAGAAAAGCTAAGTATGGTGATTATCTTCTTAAATGGGAAGGAGAACTATCAGACCCTTCAATCGTTACAGACTTAATCGAGCAAAATATTTCTGCATGGATTGAATCTGATACACCTTCAATATGGATTAGACTCCAAGGAAATGACTTAAATCACATAAATTATTTTCTTTCGAATGGTTTTAAGATGCATCGCATTAAAAATGGAAATATCCTTGTTCTTAATCGATGGATCCGAAAATACAGTAACACATTACCACCTGGTCCATTTTGCTACATTGGTGTTGGCGCTTGTTGTATTGCAGACGGTAAAATTCTAGCGATCCGCGAGAATCAAAAAACCGGACCAAGTCCTTGGAAAATTCCAGGAGGCTCATTTGATGTTACCAAAGACAGAACAATATCAGATACCGCTGTTCGCGAATGTTTTGAAGAAACAGGAATCAAAGCAAAATTTGAATATATTACATTCCAACGATTTGCATTCAAATCGCCATCACTGTTCCACCAACCAGATATATATTATATTGCCAGACTTACACCAATCACAAAAGAAATAAAATCCGACAAAGTTGAAATTTACGAATGTAAATGGATGGACATCGAAGAGTTCGAAGCAAGTCTTTCTGGGTATGGCAAAGAAATGTATCTTCCTGCAATAAGGGCAAGCACTGGTTTTACTGAACATCAGACATCAAATCCAGATCATACTTTCTACTACTAAATTTTTTGGAAATTTCCCTTCATAAATTACAAATTTAGATTCATTTTTTGCTTTATTACACTTTAGTCATTTATTTCATTCGTATATCGATCAGAAAATGAAGAATCAATTTCTCATAAAATCATGTCTTTAACAAGTATGCGGGAAAAAAATTCCTTTAAATAAGGGGCGGTACATATTTAGCTAAATAATTATATAATATAATATTTTTAAGTTCATTAATGATGAAAATATTTAATATAATTCGTTAAAAATTTATTTTTTCTTTTAATTTCAGCATTTGATTCAAAAAACGTCGTTACCACTTTTTATACATAACTGTAATTATTTATTTGGACCATCTTGAAGAAATACGAAAAGAACTGACAAATAAAAATTTGTAGGTTTTGTTTTTCTTGAACTCATTTTTATTGGATTTTTTTTTAAATAATTTGATTTTTTGATATAATTTTGGAACTCATCTGCTTACTATTGCATATTTTAATAAATTTTTCACATATGATTCAAATACTATTCCATTCTCTTAATTGAAGTTTTCGAGTGTTTTATGAATTTATTAAGATATCCTCCAATTCTGACTCCTTTAGATTGATTTGTATTAACATTTACAATATCATGGCCTAATATCTTAAGAGATATTATACTGAAACCTGAAACATGCTATCATTGGAAAACAAAGCAATACATGGAATTAATTTTTATTAACGTTTGCAAAGTAAGCCTTCAAATCAACACCAGCAAAATTGGTCATGAATGTATACTCTGAAACATGTGATTCAAATTGTTTAAAGTCAATGGATCCTGTTTTATCAGGATCAAACTTCTGGCAAGCTGAAGTGACCAACACTTCTATTTGATCATCAGGAAGATATGTTAATTTCTCCTTTGCAATTAGGAGCATAATTTCTTGAAGTTCGCTTATTTTCACTATACCATCCTTATCTAGATCAAATAAATGAAATGCAAGCTTTAATCTTTCTTCTTGAGATGCCCTGTCACAAAGAGAAGAAAATCCATGAACAAATTCTTTGAAATCAATAATTCCATCACCATTGGCATCAAATGCTGAAAAGATATATTCTGCTAATTGTAAACTTGATATACCAAAGACGTCTTGGAAATCGTGAATTTTAATACCTGGTTTACGCTTATGTACTTTTACAAGATCTTTAAATCGAGAATATAAAAGTTTGATTTCATCAGCAGAGAAATGTGTTGATGACTCCAATTCTGAAATTGTTTTGTGTGTGAGCTTGTCTCTTTTTAGTTTTAAAGCAATTTTGCTACCTTGAACACCCATCAATATTTGTGAAGTAAGATACAGATAGAAAATTGAATAGCCATAAAATGTTCGAACGTTCATTTTTCAATTGAAAAGGTGCATCTCGGACAAACAAATCAAATCGGTGATACGACCAAATCTTGTTGTAAAAAAGTGGCTTTGAAAACTTCCGTTAGAGATTTCGACCCAATTCAAAAACTGCCTCAAGAAGATCTTCTCGTTTCATGCAATGAATTCATCTCACTATCATAAACAACAAGACAACGAATTCTTTTGTTATGGTGTAATTACGCATGGTGAAAAATTATAAATTTTATCAAAATTCAAATTTGGTTTGACAAAAACATATTTTTTTTACTTATAATATGTTACTCACATACAACACTTACATGTTTACAAAGAAGAGTCGGCGTTTTTTTTAAATAAAGCAATAATATCATTTCAAAACAATAGATTTTATTATATAAAAACATTTATGATTGACTTTGTGAACTACTTGGTTCACTTTGATCGTTAAATTCTTCTTCTTCATTTCGATCAATTGGTTTGATGCACGCCATCAAAATAAGATCAATAATTAGAATGATAATTATTGCCCCATAAACGCAAACCAGCACAAGAGTGACGATGAAAGCGGTTTTGGATCTCTGATCAACATATTCTTCAATTTTATCAGAACAATCTCGATTTTGACTGCATCCATTGGAATCCATCCAATCCTGAAAATAAGAAGGTGGACTAGTAGAATTAATCATTTGTGAAAAGGATGTTAAATATTGTGTTTGTTTGTTTGGTGCATTAAGACATATTGAATAAATCCATAGTACTAACTGTGCAATTAACGCTAATGCTGTGATAATTATCAGCAAGAAATGTACGGCAAAGAAATATCCATAAATATAAATTATAACTAGTGTAATTACCAACATTACAATAGCCCCATATGAAATAGCCATGTAAGAGCAGACAATGTCTCTCATAAGTTTTCCGTTTTCGAGTGAAATCCATATATCGTTATTTATCCATGTGAACCAGATTGTCCCCCAGATCCCTCCTATTAATACCATAATAATAACGAAGCAGCATGCTAACTTAAATAGGCACATAAAGTCGCCTATCCTAAATGTCAGCCTTTGACCAAAGTTAAGTTTCATTTTAGGGATTGCGTTCAAATCTTGAACGTTTCCACTTTTTCAACTCCAAACAAAAGTAACGGTTATCGATATTTCAATTTATTAGAAAAGTGTTTTTAAACGATTTACCACGCGGTTTTCTTTCTTTTGGTCAAAGTGTGATTTTTTTTTTTATAATCACAGGCTTTAAAATAGTTTTGAGATGTCTTATAGCATTTAGATTTGTTCACTATAGTGGTAAATTATAGAAAACGGTCTTTTTATAGGTCTATAAGGATGAGACAAAAATCTTCGAGAATATATTTTTTCGGACATGTGATATGAAATAGTTTACATAAAATTTTAATAAGTAAAAATATGTATTAGGTTTGCACAAAAACAAACAATTTTAACTTAAGAAATCTTTCTAATGACAAAAATATAATTTGGAATGTCATAATTTGTTCAATCGATTGCAACTTTGATCATTCTATAGAATACCTTGGCGAAGCACCCACAAAACTTACGGAAATGTACGCACATAAGAATAGAGAGGTCCGTGGTTCAGCCTACCATGCATTTGACTAAAGATAAATGATATAATTACAGGATGGTTGTATTTTACTCATTTTAAAAACCTTTTGATTTGAATAGTTTTGGTTTTTGATTGCAAACAGCTTCAACAAGTTTCATATCAATTTCAATTCCTTCCTGTTCTAGTAAGTTTTTGAGTTCAGTATTATTATTTTTGCAAGCATAAATGTATGCATTTTGAAGTAAACTCATTAAATACCAATTTTTAAATAAAAACATCAAAAACAAATAATAAACATTAAACACATGAACAAAATATCTTTTGCATTAATATCAACACCTTTTAGTATTAAATTCTTTACAAGTTCAATATTACCATTTGAAGATGCATATAGAAAAACTGTTCGAAACAATCATAACAAATTCCAAATTATGTGAATATATAGAAAATAATTAAAATAGTTATTAAAGATAATAAACAAATGTCTTTAGCATTAACCTCAATTCCATTTTGTTCAAGAAGCAATTTAACAATTTCAAAATGATTATTTAAAGTTGCCAACATAATGGCCGATTGAAATAACGCAAATATTTTTCAAATGAATAAATAAAATATAAAATAATTATATTAAACATTAAAGAAAACAAATATATATCTCTAGCATTAATTTCAATTCCTTTTTGCTCGAGAAGTAATTTAACAATTTCAATGTGCCCACTTGCAGAAGCCAATATAAGAGCTGTTTGAAATAAATAAAATAAATTCCGAATGAATAAAACATTTATTAAATAATTAAATAAAATATTAAATAAATTAAATAAATATCTTTTGCATTTATATCTGTGCCTTTTTGTCTAAGAAGTAATTTAAAAATATCAATATTGCCACTTGAAGATGCAATCATAAGTGCTGTTTGAAACAAATAAAATAAATTCCGAATGAGCAAAACAAATATCAAATAATCAAATCAATTATTAAATAAAGCAAATAAATATTTTTTTCATTCATTACATTAATGTTTTTTTCAAGAAACAATTGAATAATATCAATATTATCATTTGAAGATGCTAACAAAAATGCTGTTTGAAATAATTCAAATAAACTCCAAATACTAAAAATAAGCAAGAATTTATTAAAATTAATATCAAATAACATAAATATACATTTTTTGCTTCAATCTCAATATCATTTTGTTCAAGAAGTAATTTAACAATTTCGAAAAGCCCATTCATAGTTGCAATCATAAGTGATGTTTGAAACAATTTTAATAAATTTTATAAAATAAAAATAAATCCAAAATTATTGAAATGAATTCTATATTTAACAAGTAAATATCTCCAGCATTAATTTCAATACCTTTTTGCTCAAGAAGTAATTTCACAAGTTCAACATCACCAGTTAAAGTAGCAATCATAAGAACTGTTTGAGATAATTGAAACAAATGCCAAATATGCAAAATAAATAGTAAATTATTAAAACAAACTTTAAATAAAACAAATAAATTCTTTTTGAATTTACATTAATTCCTTTTTGTTCAAGAAGAAACCTTACGATTTCGATTTTATCAAATCTAGATGCAATCATAAGTGCTGTTTCATATATTTATTATAAACTCCGAAAGATGAAAACAAACAAAAAATCATCCAAATCGACATCAAATTAAATCAATGAATATTTTCCGCGTTAATATCAATTTCTTTTTCTTTAAGAATTGCTTTAACTATTTCAGGATTTCCTGATTGAATAGATTGAAGAAAAGTGGAATTAGATATTTGTATACTTTCTTTGATGGAATTGAACAAATATGTATTTCCACTTTTTAATATTTCATCACTAATGTCATTAATATTCATTCCTTCCTGTATTAAAAATGATAAAATTTTGAAGTTATTATATTGTATACATATTTGACCAAGATAATTAATGTTCTCTTGAGTTAAATTATTTGTATATTGAATATTATTAGGTGAACATCGTACTCCACATCGAGCTTGGCCAACACCGCCTCTTACCTGGAACATGGATCCAGTAAATGAACTTTTATCAACTATTTTCCCAATTTTATTTTTATAAAGATAGTAAAAAATATCATTTCTATGAAATTGAATTGCTGCTTCATAAGCACCTTCAAATGATGAATTATTTTGTTCACATAAGTGAACGATTTCAAGATTCCCGCCTGCTATTGCATATTTTCCCGTAATGACTCCATTCGGGTTTTTTTGTTTTAAATATTTAAAACACTTAATTGCGCCGAAAAATGCACAATAATCAATCATGGATACATTTGATTGATTAATAAATGAATGCCTTTCATAGAGTGATGGTTGAATGATTTGATTAAAATCAAAATAATTTTGTGATGATATTTCTTGAAGTTTTTCTATTTCATCATTAACAAGTATTTTTGCAATTGCGTTTGGATTATGTCCTTCTTTAATTAGTTGTTTATGAAGTTTCCAATCATTCTTCGATATTTCTTCATACTTTTTGTTATATTCTGAAGTATATTGGATAATACCTTTGAAATTTGGAGTATGATAATGAGCAAAAACATAAGTCATTAAGTTTTTTACAATATTAGGCTCAATTAATTTTTTATCAATTAATTCCTCTAGTAGAAAATATGAATCTTGAGTTTCAACACCAAGTAAATAATTAGAAAAAACGTTTATAAGGTTGTTTTCAAGCTTATGATTTTCTTCTTCCTTAGCATTCAAAATCTGTAAATATTGAAAAATAAGATTTTTGTTCTTCTCAGGCAAAATAGAAATTGAATATAAAAATCTTGAAATCATTAAATGAAATGTATAAGGAAAATTCTGATCAAAAAGATTTAAGGTTGATTGAATTGCTGTTTCAACATTATCTTCATTAATTTTATATATAATTTGTTCTAATGTTTGCATTACTTCCATTTGCACTAAGCCAAGCACAATTTTGAAAGACCCAGAAAGATCGAAACAAAAAGCCATTCACAATTTCACACAAAAGTTTATGTTGTTTACACATATAAATTATACAAAATCCCGCAGAAAAAGACGACCGTTACAACATCTAAATCCACAATAATTTTATTGCATGGATTTTCATTAGCAAACAACATATCAGAAATCTCAAAACGAATGCAATACAGCATTCAAAGATATAATCTTCGGTTTTAACATATATATGTATATATGCTCAATCATCAAATTTTATTATCAGCAAATTTTGTAATAAATATCGAATATCTTATGATATCATAATGAGCCGAATGATGTATACATCTCTTTTGATCGATAATAATAATTTTGATATATAATTCTTATTTGATATTATTAGAGGAAATTGAAAAATTTGAAGACAATAGATACATTGGCTTCTAAATCGACTCTAAATTGAGCATTAAATGATTAATTTTGTTTCTTTTATTTTTTATTCATTTGGCTCCCATGTACATCAACGGCAGAAGTGCAGGTACACCAGAACCCGATCTAGCTATCTCAAAATCATTCACAAAACATGTTTGATGTTTTATTTTGCCTCAATTTATAGCACATATTCCCACTTTTCGTTATGGTTGTTCTCACTTTTGACAGGGCATAAAAAAAAACATTTACAACGGCCTATATTTAATTCAAATTTGAATTAAGATCTGAAGTAAAGTTATCTCCTCATTGAAAATTCAATACTCTATAGAATTTTAATACAAATGAATTGCACACTCAATGTGCCGAGAGCGCGTAGGGATGAATCCAAGCCTTTCTCATGAATCTTACTCCGTTGGTACTTTTCCTCTTCACACTACTAAGCTGTGCTTGTGGGGGTGGTGGCTTTTTCGCCTGAGGGATATTACCAAATGCATTGATTTTAGGTTGTGACGTGGATTGCGTAACCTTTAACCTAGGCAATCCCTCCGGAGCAGTAAAGTACTTATCTTCACATACTTCTTGGATCGTAATACGATTCTTGGGATCAAATTTAATCATTTGTTGAATCAAGTTAAGAAGACGCTGATCAATCGTTTTGGGGAACTTAACTTCGAAGCTTGCATCCTCAGGCGGACCGTTGGGGAAGAGTTGTTTTCCAGTAATGATTTCATAGAATGTAACTCCTAATGACCAGACGTCAGCCTTAAATGGATCATAGTTTTTGCTATAGAAAGTTTCAGGCGCAAGATAAGGTTTGGATCCACATATGTTATTCACACTTTCTTGATATGATGAAAGACCAAAATCTCCTAATTTTGGCCTACCATACTTATCAAAGAATACATTCGAGGGTTTGATGTCTCTGTGAGCTATATTTGCCTTGTGACAAACATTAACAGCTTTTGCGAGTGCTTCGATAATCGACCGGGCGTCAAAGGGATCCCTTCTTGCGATAGTTGTGGCGAGTGACCCATTACAAAGCTCAAGAATTAGGAAAAGATAGCCCTCGGAAATAAAATAGTCATAAATTCGCATAATATTTATATGGTCGAGAGACATAAGAGCATAAAGCTCCATGTCATTGTAATTTCCGTTTTCGTCGATGAACTCGGGAGAAATTGGAGTTACTTTGGCACAAAAATTTTGTTGATATTTATTAGAATAAACCTCAAAACAATAAGAATATGATCCACTTCCTATCAGACGATTGAAGTAATATCCGCCAACTTGAAAAGGAAGAGATTTCGAGAGGTCATCCATCAATCCTTGCGAGGATTATTGATTTTTTACTAACGGTTTTTTAAACTTTTTTTGTGCAAATTTTTGTTTGAAATCAGTTCACATTAATTTTACAACGAAATTCTTTCGTCTTTTTCCGGCAAGAAACATGATGAAAAAAGAAAATCCTGGATAGCTATTCATCTCTTCCTTTTGGAAATTTGTATTTGAGAATAAAAAAAGTTAAATATTGCTTATTTAACCTTAACACGGATAGAGTCAGAACTGTGACGCTGTTGATCGCAACTTATCAAAAAGTGGTAATTGAAAATTTCTTGTCGAAAATTGGCTGAATAAACTGGTTGGGAAAATCAACAGCACTTTTTGATCCGTTTCGCTAGAATCACGTTCAAAAAGTGAAATCGATACTGAATTCAAATTTTCATGAAAATGTTGCTTTATTGCACAATGCACTTCAAAATGCAATTTCAAAAATCGATTAGCCAATTGTGTTGTGATTTTGGTGTAATATGCTAAGCTTTGCAAAAGATATTTTTATCATTAAAAAATATATTAATAAACATCACATTCATTTTTATTTCTAATAGCGAAATCGGAGTTTTAAGAAACCGTTAAAACCAACCCTTAATATAACCGTTTATCGTTTTCTCATAACCGTTTATAATTTTTACGTAATTTCCTGAAAAATGCTGTAACATTTGCTTTGGGTAATAACCAATTTTGAAAACTTTTGCATATGATAATTGATCAGTATTCTCTCTTATTTTTTCTGTAAGAAATTCGGTTTACTATAAAATTTCATCTTGTGAATAATATAGAGCCATCTCAATTATTTCCGAAAACTTCCAAATCTTATAATGGCACGTAATTTTGAATATTAGTTGGAAATTCTAACTTGGAATTCAATCACAAATAAAAACAAAGGACGTAAAGATTTTAAGCCTGAAAGAACGGGGCATCCCAAAACGTTATAATTGATAAAAACAGAAATGATCGGCGTCATTCAAATATGGCAACGATAGCTCTCAAATATGGAAACAGACTTAGTCAAAATGGCAACAAACTTCGTTAAAAGCGAACGATAAGATATTAAAAATTGTTTGGTTTATTTTTGAGAAATAGCACTTTTGCATTCCCGATTGTGATATGAAAAATGATCGTTGTCATATGGCAAGAGATTTTCAAAATGGCAATATGGCACCATTGCTCCCTGTTGGGGGAGTCTACATTTTTGTGCATATATCAATAAAAAAATTATAAATTATTAAACGGTTGAAATTATTAAACATTTTCGACTCACATGTGACACCTACCACTATAATGATTGCGAAAATTTTAATTTCAAATTTAATTAAAATATGCTAGTCGGAACGAATGGTCAGAATACACAATTTTAAAAAGTGTCATTAATTTAAATTATTCAAAATTTTGAATATTTTTTATGGATTTTCTATGGAATTGAATTCCTTATCGTTTTGTTGAAAATTCTGTAACACATGCCTCAATTTCATGCGCATGATTTTGCAGGCCTTATTTATCTGTAAAATACTCAGCAAATGCCCTGTATGCGATCCTGGAGAATTCTGCTCGCCACCATCTTCTTACTGCACCAAGTGCCCACCAGGAACAATTTCATATATATCAGGTTCATCTTCATGCAGTAGATGTAATTATGGCTATTACAATGAGAAATATGGTGCGACAGAATGTAAAGCATGCCCAGCAGGAACAGCCAATGGTGAATTAGGTGCCAATTCATCATCTGCGTGCAAAATTTGTCCACCAGGAACAATTTCATACAAATCAGCCTCAGCCTCATGCAGCAGATGTAATTATGGCTATTACAATGAGAAATATGGTGCAACAGTATGCAAATCGTGTCCAGCGGGAACAGCCAATAGTGAATTAGGTGCCACTTCTTCATCAGCGTGCAAGACATGTCCACCAGGAACAGCAAGCTCACAAGCCTCAGCCTCATGCAGCCGATGCAATTATGGATATTACAATGAGGAATATGGTGCATCAGTGTGCAAGCCGTGTCCAGCAGGAACAGCTAATGGTGAATTAGGTGCCAATTCATCATCTGCGTGCAAGACATGTCCGCCAGGAACAGCAAGCTCACAAGCTTCAGCCGCATGCAGTCGATGCAATTACGGATATTACAATGAGGAATATGGTGCATCAGTGTGCAAGCCGTGTCCAGCAGGAACAGCTAATGGTGAATTAGGTGCCACTTCATCATCTGCGTGCAAGACATGTCCGCCAGGAACAGCAAGCTCACAAGCTTCAGCCGCATGCAGTCGATGCAATTACGGATATTACAGTGAGGGATACGGAAATGCGCATTGCGAACCGTGTCCGGGTGGGTATTACAACGACGTAATTGCCGCAACTTCATTCAGCTATTGTAAGCGATGTCCTGCAGGGTATGTCAGTAAGGTGGCATCGTCTTACTGCAGCAGGTGCGCAGATGGATATCACCCAAGTGCTGACCAAACTTATTGCATCTTAGATTAAGCTTATGATATTTATTATTATCATAAAAAAATGGAGTGATGCAAGTAATTTGTTCAAATTTATTTTTTTATGAATTGTTTAATCAATGTGTTGAATGACGATGACTTTTATACATGGAATACGTGATGATATAATAGAGTACAAACAAATAATATAAAGATTTACAAAGCACTTCAGTTCTCACCTTAGCCATTTTATAGAACACGCAAAACTTGCCTGAAACATTGAAAATTTGAAAGAAAATTTGCTCAGATTTTTCTGACAACAGTTTGACGGTTTAGATTATTTTTTGACTTGATTAACAAAATAAAATCAATTCAAACTCAAAATTTATAAACTATTCAAATCAGATGATCACTTTTCGCCTTTTCCAAAAAAACAAAATTTAAAATCTCTACTACTAAAATATTTATTCATAAGAAAACAAATTATAAATATTTCTAACACGGTAACTATTTTTCAAGAAGTTCATGATGGAAAATAGCTCATTGTCTGTTTTCTCATCGAACCATGATGAAATAGCTATTGCATTATAAGGTTGAAACAGATATGCTGTTGGAGAGTTATCAACTATGATAACTTTTTCCAATTTTCTGTTGAGCCTTGATAAATCTTTGACAAAATGTCCGCCATATTCTGTACAGCTATCTCTGTAAAGTCTGTGCTTGATATTGTGATCTTCATCAATGAAATTTATGACTTGATCTGCATATGGTTTGCAAGAAGCAGTGAAAATCACAAGCTCAAATAAGCTTCCTAATGTTTTAAGAAACTCCTTAGCTCCAGGACGAATGTTAACTGAAACAGGAACTTCAGTTCCATTACCTACATTTAATAAAAATGAATAATCTGGATTCTTTGTTTCTTGAAAGGAACTGTGAACAAGCGTTTCATCTAGATCCAGTACAAGACAAATTTTCTTCTGTACACCTTCAATTGGTGGGAGCAAAGTTGAAGAATTATTTTGATATTTCACAATTTCAGCAGAATCAGCGCGTGGTGTGTTTTTTGCACCCGAAAAGTCAGTATTTTTCCTTGATGTTTCAGTTTTTATTTCATAACCAACAGTCGGTTTGGGATCCATTGGAGATTCATCTTGTTCATTAATAGGTGACTTAATTTCGGATTCTAAACGAAGGATTGTTTCTCTGTTGATTTCTATTCCTTCATTTTCTTGTGTTGGCATTAAATCAATTGGACTAAATGGCCGCCAGAACAAGTTGGATAAAAATTTCAAAGGACTAAATTGAACCAAAAAAATTTTCACTTGATAACTTTCAATGTATTGGATTCAAAAATTTGAATCGGTTTCTGTAAGTTATTACAATAATGTTTTTGACGGTTTCAGAAACCGTTCGCTCATAAAATTAATCGTCGATAACGTTTTTTTTAAGGTGTGGCTTTTCGACTTTTTGATGAAACTCATAGAAAAAATTTTGAATAAACAGAGGTCACAATTTATCATACGAGAGGCCTATCGTGTTTACAACAAAAAAAAGTTTCTATGAAATTCATAGAAAAAAAATTGAATATAAAATCGTTATTTGGTGTACGACGAGAGATAACAAGTTAATACATTTTATTGATAAAGCTCTAAAATTGACGATGGTGGATCTAACCCTTCAACAATTCGATATGTTTTTGTAATTAGTGGGAACTTATTTGCTTCTTTTCTTATATCTAATATTTTATAGATTTCTCGTGCAGCAATTGTACCCTGAAGTTTTTGACCTTTAAGAAGTTCTCTTTCAATTTCATCCCACTTTTTCCCTGTTTTAACAAATTCAATGGCACATTTTCGATTTCGTCCACCATATGCAGTTGCAATCAAATCAGCAGTACCACAAGACTCGAGAAGTGTTTTCTCTTTGATATTTTTATCCGGAAAGTACCATTTTGCAAATTTGTACATTTCTTCAAGTCCAATACGAATTATAGCTGCTTTTGTATTTTCACCGTATCCAAGTCCATCAATGAATCCCGCAGCAAGAGCTATGACATTCTTCAAGGTTCCCAATAATTGTTGAAAACAAACATCATCAATAATCCTGCACTTGAAGTACTTACAGTTGAATAATGGGAACCACCTTTCAGCTATATTCCGATCAGAGAATGCAATTGTTCCTTCAGAGAATTGTTCCATTGCAACATTCCTAGCGATATTTGCACCTGATAAACCACCACAAGGGAACCCGAGTACCCTTTCGACTGTTTCTGGTATTAGTTCGATTTTATCGTCTTTGATTGAGACACCTTTTGTGAGATTTATTCCTGATGAGTTTGGGGCTGCTTTGCCTTTAATCTTTTCGAGGAGCCCAGGAAGGTACTGATGTGGTGTGACGAAAACAAAATAATCACAACCTTCTGCAGCTTCTGAGAGATCAGAGATAGCTAAAATATTATCTGGTAATTTAATTCCTGGTAAATATTTTATGTTTTCATGTGTTTCGTTGATTATATCAACTAATGATCTTCCATTAACGATTTCATTATAAACATACATTCGAATTGTTGGATCGAATGAATCCTTTAATGGCTCGTTTTTAATATTTTCTGCAATGATTTTTGTAACTGTTGATCCCCAGTTACCAGATCCGACAATGCAAACCTTATGTACCATGCAAAACTTTGGCCCGATTGAAATCCAACCGTTGATTCAATAAATTGTTTAACGAGTACTTTTTTCAATGTGTGAAATTGAATGCAGCGACCTCTCTTTATTACAAATTTCAGTCTATCGTCCAGTTGTTTGGTCGCTACTTGGTCCAATATTGTGAAGCGCGATAAGACATTTTCAAACCCCAAAAAAATGATGACATGTGATGTGAAAATATTTTTATATTTCATATTTAACTTTTTCCCTATTTAGTTAAACGCATATAATGGTTTAAAACCAATGATTGATTCTGTTTTGTTTTTAGGTTATTTTACAAAAGATTTTTCAATTCTATTTCGTGTGGAAGGTTTACATTAATAATTTTTTTTGAAGCATACAATGCAAGCAAATAAAATAAATCCAAAAAGTTATATATACCTACTTTAATGGAATTACTTAAATCAAGAAAACCTTAAATTAATTGAACAAACATTTTATATGAGTTGGATTCCTCATACAATTTTATCTAAATAAGAAATTTATAAACAAAGCAAACTAAAGAAGAAGAAATCGACAAAAATATTCATAAAATTATTATAATTTTTGTTAATCATTTGGTTGGTGTTCGTTCACAAGAATCATCTTGTATAGAATGAATAATAATAGTTAATTAGACCATAATCATTAATTTCAATTATGAATTTTATTCATTGTTTTGTTTAAGTTTCATTAATATTACAATAATGTTCCTGATACCATGTTTTAAATTGTAATTAACTTTATCATTATGAGATAAATCAAAGTGAATGCCTTGTTACATATCGCTATGTGTTTCAGCTAATGTACAAATTTTATATCGAATTCTCATTAAAATCAAAACATCCGCAACATTACTCTTTACTTATCTGATTAATTTTCCTAAACAAAGGAACAATTTCATTTCTATAGTTCGGGTATTCCTTTTCCAGTTCCGGCTCTTCCCTCAGCAATCTTTTAAACCTATTAAATGTTTCCAACGCGTCTTTATAATTCCCGTGCCGATAATAACAAATTGCCAAATTTATCAAAATTTGATGCGAATAAATTTTTTGCAATTCGTAGTTAAATATTTCTTCCGCTTCATCGTATTCCCCAATGTTCATCAAAGCAACTGCGAGTCCAACTGCTGCACCTCTTACACTTGGATCTAATTTCTTTGCCCGCCTTAATATTATCGCTGCGCTGCAGTACATTTTCATGTTTAAAAATATTAATCCGATGTTCGAAAGTGGCAACGATTCATATGGAGCAAGGAAATTGGCTTTTTTAAAGCATGCAATGGCCGCCTCGTTTCGATGTTTGGCATATATTAGTAAACCAACGTTATTCCAGAGTGATGGTGAATTCATGAGATTTTGAAATGACCGTCGATAGAGATTAAGGCTTTCAGAAACGTGGTTTTGCTCTTGAAGAATTGAGCCTGAATATAATAATGACATTGAATCTTGTTCATTTTTGGAATATGATTGCTCAAAATTTGTTAATGCTTTTTCAAGCTTGGTTTGTGAAATAAGAAGTTTGCCTATGCGCCGTCGAAGGTTTGGATTGTTTGAATGATATTTGAGTGATTCTTTAATGATGATTTCAAGTGAAGAAGTATCATGTTGAAGGTCGTAGATATTAATAAGTTCAAGAAATGTTTCAAGACGTGGATCTGCATCAAGTGCAAATTGAAATGATTCAATGGATTCGGAAAATTTCCGGAGACGATAATAATTTAGTCCTAATAATTGATATACTTCCCATATATTACCTTCAGGATTTTCTTCTAATTTAAGTAATATCTTTAGTGATTGTTGAAAGCGACCAAGAAAGAATAAGCACTTAGCAATTTCAAGAGAATGCCGAATATTTTCTGAATCTAAATCATACGCTAATTGAAAACAACCCAAAGCTTCATCAATACGACCTTGCGCACGAAGAACACAACCTTTTAACGAAAGAGCTTCGGCATTATCCGGAGTTTTACGAAGAATCTGATCAACAACGTTCATGCACATATCAAATTGTTCAAGAACATAAAAGCGATGTGCAAGCCACTCGCTAGGGTGTCGATCAAGAATTCTCACATTGTTCATCTAGCAAATCCGTTTAAGAACGTTTTTTCTTAACGTTCGATTTGTTGTTTGTACTTTTTAGGCAATAAAAAATATTTATTTGTATAATTTATAAAACAACGATTCTAAGTTGTGCTAAAAATAAATTTCTAAAATAAACCAGGTCGCCACTTGAGAAATTTTTATCATCAAATTTTGTAAATGGGAGAAAAATTTGAATGAATTTTTTCCCTTGTCGTTTTCAGATTCTCAAATCAATATAATATAAAATTCGTCTAAAATTTCTCATGAATGACTAGAAAAAATAAATAAAAAAAAAAAATCGATTAAAAATTATATTTCATGAGTAACAAAATTTTTTGATTTAAAATATAAATTTTTATATAGTTCATGAAATGCTTACATATGGAATGAAAAAAGATGAAAAAAATATACTTTTTGGGAGTTGAAGTACTTCAACTCTTATTTTTTTGTATGAATAATATTCTCTAAAAATCCTAATAATTTGGAATACATTAGTACAAATTTAGTCAATTTTTATACATGAATTACTGCATTGATTTGATGATGCTATAAAAACAACTCTACTTTCCTGCAATTTCACAGATTAAATACACAGTAGGTTTTAGGCATGTTAAATTAAATTTTTTTAGTTAATATGACCATTTTTAATGAATTTATTGCTGGCTTGAAATTTTGTCCAGAAGAGTCATACAAAGATCTGTGCTTGTTTTCGTAGCAACTTCCAAAAGGTTTTCAAAGTCAACTGTGTTATCCTTTTTTTCAATAGCAATGTCACTAATAAGATCTTATTGACAAGACAGGCTTATTAAATTTAGTACATATTTGGGCAATTGAAGTTCCCTCCATTTCAACACATGCAACATCGCTGAACAATTCTTTGATTTTTTGAACTTGCTCATCAGTTCTTATAAACGAGTCAGACGAACCCAAAAGGCCGTAATGAACTTTTGTTGGAATTTTTGATTCACTTTCTAATTCTTTTATCATTTGAATTAATTCTTTTGATACATTATTATATCTTGGTTGATCATATGGAACTTGACCAGGAAGAAATCCCAAGTTTGTTGCATCCACATCCGTGTAAATAAATTCTTCTGCAATAAATAAATCAAGAAGTTTTTGTCCTTCTTTAAATCCACCTGCAACTCCGACATTAATAATAATATCCGGTTCGTATTTCATAATCATTACAGTTGTTGTAAGTGCTGAATTAACTTTTCCAACTCCGCTTAATGTAATGATTAGTTCCAAACCAGAATATTGAACAATATAAAATTTTTTTCCATATATTTCTTCTACATTTGTTTGTTCTTTTGTGAACCTTTTGACAAGCTCGTCTAACTCATAAGTCATGGCTTCAATAAAACCTATTCTCTTTGCACGCATTTTCTGTTGTAAAATGGTGAAGTGATACTTAACGTATGAAGAAAAGATCCTTAACAATTGATTTATTCATGTTTAAAAGCATAAATATGTTATTTTTTGTGATTAATTTGTTGTTCAAGCCATTCTAATCCACTTTGTAAGCCATCTCCTGTAATAGCACATGCTTTAGTCATGAACCATTTGCGATTTTTAACTTCAGCTAAGCCAAGCCTTGCTACAAGTTTGTCTGGTTGAACAGCATCTGGTAGATCTTGTTTATTTGCATATATTAGTAAAGATGTTTCACGCAATTCGTCCTCTTTTAATAATTTTTGCAGTTCATCCCTTGCATCGTCAAGGCTAGTTGTATCATTTGAATCCACTACAAAAATTATACCTTGGGTATCATGAAAATATTGTCTGTATAAAGTATCAAAAAACATTTCTCTATTGTTACCTCCCGTGTCCCACATCTCAAGTTGCAAGGTTTTGTATTTGACTGTTTGAATGTTAAAGCCAATTGTTGGGATTGTTGGTAAATTTTCGGCGTTCATGAGTTTACAAAGAAGTTTGGTTTTTCCTGATCCATTGGTGCCCATAACAAATATTTTGATTTTTTGATTGCCTGAATCTTTGCAAGCACCACTGAGGAAAGAACCCATTTAAACAAAACATTCGACCAGTTAACAATTCAAAATTTAATTAAGCAAAGTTTTGCCCCTTTTTCATTGTTTGTCAATGTTAGCTCGATCTTTTATTTTTGTTTATATATCAAGTCTTGACAATCTGCATTAGTTAATTTCAAGAAATATATTTTTATTAGTAATTTAAAATAATTTTCAATTTTGAAATTGTTAAACAAATAATTTGTATAGTATCTTTTATAAATATTCCATGTAAAGCAATTAATTGAGTTGAGGTTGTGTTGAACGAAAGTATTTATTAAATTGATTTGCAGTTAAATAATAAAAAATAACGCATGAGTTGTTATTATTCCTAATCCAGAATTCTTTGCTTTCTCCAAAATATATATATTGCAGATAATATTAATTACAGAATATATAGCATCCATCACGTTTTTCTGTTCAAATGTGGAGTGAAATTAAGTTTTGTAATGAAATATTTTTGTTCAACAAACTCTATTTCCTGCCTTTTTATTCATATGTTCAAGGCATTTAAAAATTATTTGGTCATTAAATTTATCATTGATCTTACTTTTTTCAAAATAATATGAAGAATTTATTTAAAAAAATTTACTAATTAAATTATTAAGATCTTTTGAAGTGTATTTTCAAAGAAAACATATACATAGAAAATGCCACTTTCAGCATTATTTTTTAGATGATAGGAGCTAAAACACCAAACATAATAATACATAATAATCTTGAACCTCATAAATGATGAATTAACGAATAAGTTAATTCAAATGAAATCTCAAAAACATCACGAAATGATGAAATCGAAAAACTTCAAGAAATGTCATCACAAACAAATAACATTGTAAGCAATCAGTCGAAAGTTACTTTGTTTCATTAATTGATTCTTCACCAAATTTTTCTTTGATTAAATGATTTGATTATTTACTTATGATATCCTCAAACGAATGCTATGAATGCGCACACAGCTTTTCCATCCACATTCTTTGCATATACCGCATAATTTCCATCTCCGTCGCCACTATACGTCACCACTCCGCCGGGCACCAGCATCATCAATTCTTCCGATTCCATCAATTTCATATACAGCTCGCTGAACTCTTGAAACAATTTATTTTCTCCTTTTGCCTTATATGATCCATCTCTCACAACGAATTCTCCGATTGTATCTGCTGAATCATTTTCGTCATGAATTTCGATATCATTTTCATTATAAAAATGTGAATGCGTAACAAACATTACCATACCGACATTACAATCAACTGTACCACATTTCACGAAGCCATTTACTTCTTCTTTTTCTTCATCTTCATTAGAGTAAATCTGATTTGGTATTTCATCTATTAAATTTACATAGTTCTCATGTACCATAATCAAATGACTTACAGAGTTGTCTTGTTCCTTAATTAATGGAATCCATTTACCACCCAAACAGTGATTAACTTTTGTAGTTTCTTCAAAATTAACAAATATTTCTCCAGGATCAATAGCTAAAAGCATTTCGTCATCCATTAAATCGATTGTTTTTTCAGGTATTGGAACTTTCCATCTCGTAGGCTTAGGTTTGTTATCAGTATTAACATTATTATTTACCATCTAAACAATTCCCATCCAAGTAATACTTTTACGTAGAAATCCAATCGATGCATTATTTGAATATGTAAAATGAACATGAGTTGAAAGAACTGTAATATTTCTTGGATAATTAACACTTCCAGCAAAAACTTCATTACCTCCAAAACTTTGACGATAACAAAAAATCGGAGCGCCAACATGAGATAATATATAATATTCATCAACTTCTTCATAATTGGGAGCTCTTAATTCTAATGGTATATCACCAAAACCTTTTATGATTCGATAACGATTAAAGGTGTAACTGGTAAATAATTAATGTATCCATCTTTGGTCATTTTATTAAACCCTTCTTCTGAGCAGGGAATATATTGCGTACATTCATTAGCATATTTGGGAGTTTCATACGTATAATCAGTGAGAATGAATTTAAGATCTGATATTTTGCTGACGTAAGCGTGATACGTTTCGCTTGTGATAGTGGGATCGTAAATGGGTTCTGAAACTACAATTACAAGACGTTCGTCAGATATTGTCGAAATACATTTCAAACTAAAATCTTCAATTGGAATTTCTTTTTCAACATCGAAAAGTTGATGAGTTATCGGATTGTAAAGTTTAAGTTGGAGTTTTTTAATTAAGAAACCAGAGCCAATTTCGTTGTGCTGGAATAAAATGCCTTTGCCTGGAATTGATACTATATTGGGATCAAATATTTTGGAATTTTCATCAACACATTGAAGAACTAGTTCATCATTTTGACGTTCAATTCGAAATAGATAATTATAAATAACAACATAGTTCTGTCCCTCAAAGTTTTGCGCGATAATATATGGAGATGGATGTTGTGGCATAAAAACATTGAATACAAATGGTTTACCATTTAACAAAAAATATTGTACAAAGAGGATGAAACGAAATTATATTATCACGATTTTGATCAGGAACTTGACCATATATAAGCTTCATATTATTCGGTAATGACAATTGTTGCGAGTTAAAAAAACATTGGGCGTTGTTCTTGGAGAATTGGAATTTTGCACGTGATGTTTCTTATATCGCAATTTTGTTGAAAATCTCTATTTACATATTTAACATCACCATCATCTTCGATTATTTTGCCAAAAGCAGTAATGTGGCTTTCCATTGTGACAAAACACTTTGTGATCTCACATTTATGAGGGAAATAATAAACGGATATTGGAGCACCCTATTGTAAATTAAACATAAACTTCTCAAATGTATTAACATTCTCCATGAGTAAATTGACTCTTTCAAAAGTAGGTTGCCATGCCAACATGAAGGTGTCCTTAGATGCTGGGAATTCAATCCAATATAAATTTTAAATGATTGATTTTTTGGGACAGAAGCCACTTCAAAATTTTTATTTGCTGACAAACTATATAAAAATTAAAGATTTATTTCCATTTTTAGTTGTATATCTAAAGGTTGTTCACCTATCTACATGTTTTTCCTGGATTAATTTAACTATTTCTGTATAGCCTTTTGAAGTCGCTATCATAAGTGCTGTATTAAATAATACAACTAATTTCCTTATATTGTTTTAAAATATCAAATTATAAAAAATGATATCATATAAAGCAAATAAATAGCTTTAGCATTAATATCAATTCCTTCTTGTTCAAGAAGTAATTTAACTACTTCTGTATGACCATTATAAGATGCACAAAGAAGTGCTGTCCAAAATAAAATAAATAATTTCCAAATATTATTTTGACATATAAAATTATTAAAATAAATATTAAATAAAACAAATAAATAGCTTTAGCATTAATATCAATTCCTTCTTGTTCAAGAAGTAATTTTACTATTTCTGTATAACCATTTTCAGATGCATACATAAGTGCTGTCCAAAATAAAATAAATAATTTCCAAATATTATTTTGACATATAAAATTATTAAAACATATACAAAATAAAACAAATAAATATCTTTAGCATTAACATCAATTCCTTCTTGTTCAAGAAGTAATTTTACTATTTCTAATTTTCCATTTTTAGATGTCGAAATAAGAGCAGTTTTAAATATTTTTAACAATTTTCAAATATTATTTAAAAACATTATATTATTAAAATAAACTTTAAATATGTTCTAAAAATATTTTTAACATTAATATCCAAATTATTTTGCTTTAAAATATATTTAACAAGTTCAGTATTTCCTGATGCTGATGAATAAACAAAAATATCTAATGGAATTTGATTGCTTAAAATAAAATACTTAACAAGATATAAGTTACCAATTTTCGCTGATTTATGAATAATATCATCATTAATTTTCATTCCTTCACCAAGTAAAAACGAAAAAATTTCATAATTATAATATAAAACACAATTTTTGCCCAATTTTTCAATATTATCAATACCAATTATCTTGTTTTCATAAAGATATTTAAAGATATCATTTCGATGAAATTGTATTGCTGTCTCATATGCACCTTCAAATGATGAATAATTTTGTTCACATAAATGAATGATTTCTTCGTTTCCGCCTGCAATTGCATATTTACCTGTGTTATATACATTTGCATTATTCATAAGTAAATATTTAAAACATTTTATAGAAGAAAAAAATGCTGCATAATCAATTAATGTAACATCCTTTTCATTAATAAATGAACATCTTTCATAAGGAGACGGTTTGATTTTTTGGTTAAAATCAAAATTTGTTTGTGATGATATTTCTTGAAGTTTTTCTATTTCATCGTTTTGAATTATTTGTGCAATTTCATTCGTATTAACTCCATCTTCAATATATTTCTTATGAAGCTCCCAATCATTCTTTGAAAGTTCTTCATAATTTGCAAATAAAAAATTTCTAAAACCGTAATATTTCGATCTTTTTAATTCATCTTCTGACATATAATGAGCAAAAAATAGTCTTCTTTGGTTTTTAATATTTTTTGGTTCAAGTAAATTATGATCAATCATATAGTGTAATAAATAATTTGATTCTTGCGAATTTTTGGTAAGAATAAATCGTATAAATTCATCAAGAAAACCTGAAACATTTTGATTTTTATCTTCAAATCTTTTAACTTCTTGTAAAAAACTCAAATAAATATCAGTATTATCCTTTCTTATTTCAAGCATTATGTATATCATTTGTGTAATGATAATTTTATAAGATAATGGGTGATCATTATCAAATTTGTTAATTATTGAATTTGCTGATTGAACTATATTTTTTGTATTTAAGTTGAAAATAATTTGTTTTATGGTTAATAAAAAATCATAAAAATCCTGTGATTTTAGGCTTATCTCTTGTTCACCAGGTTTTTCCATCAAAATGGACGTTAGAAACCGTTTAAGATCATAACTATGGATAATCATACCAAAAACACACAATGGAATACATTATTCAATTAATCATTTTAATTGGACAAAAATTTCTGCTTTTTTGAAATTTATCAGATTTTTATTGGCATTTTTTTGCATTTTGATTTAATCTCAGTATTGCAAAAATTAAAGTCAATTAAGATCATCTCTTTAAGTTTTGATGTTATGATCTTTTTCTTGAGCAAATATATCAATTATATGAATGAAAAAATTTTATTTATTTCAAAATCCAAAAACCGTTAAATCATTTGACTTTAATACGACCGTTTACGAAGCATTACAAAATATTTTTTATTGAATTTTCAATTGAAAACTATTAGTTTGAACTAAACTGATGGGGACTACTTTTGATCGTTTTTAACAGAAATACCATTCAAAAAGTTGGATTTGGTGTCACCATTTTTGAATATCAGTTTATATGATAACATTATGTGGAAGAAGTTGTCAAATAATTTAAGTCTATTTCAATTTTTATTCATTCTAATTAAAAGTACAACTGATTTAGTTTATTCGGCACTATTTTCTATGAGACACCATTTTATCCTTATGCAATCTTGTGGAACAGCCACTTTTCACTTTTGAATTTCCCAAACAATTATTTGGAACCAATTTAAAAGACATTTTCCTCCAACTTCTGTTTGCGTTTTTGTCTCTGGCCAAATATCGGATTTTTGCCAACAGTTGAAGCCAGACACGAAAAAACGACAACGGCAATGTCCAAAGTTTCACACCAAAATAAAAAACAAATTGTGTCAAAAACTCAAAAAAAAAGCCATTTAAACTTTTCAAATAAATTGACAGTAACTTTGGCCGACCAGATAAGTAATGTTTTTTGGATTCGTAGGCCTCGCATTCTCTGCGATATTTGGCATTGATTTCGGAAGCGAATCCATCAAAGCAAGTATGGCGTTATCAGGGAAGAGTATTCACGTTGCTCTTAACGCACAATCCAAACGTTTATCTCCATCATATTTCTCATTTTTCAACACATCTTCACCAAAGAACACTGTTCCCGGTGAAGACGGACATTGGCACAAAGACGAGCTACGAAATTACACATGGCTTTTCTTCGATGCCGCTCGATCAAATTATTTCAGATTCCCAAATAACACTATCAAAGGAATGTCGCCAATGCTCGAAAGGGTTCATGGGTTCGACCGTCGTGAATCGTTAGCAATTACTCTTCGTCATCTTATATCTTCAATAGACGACGGAAGATGGAAACCAGAAGCGGCCAAAATCGTTTTCGCTGTCGAACCACTGATGACACACGAAGAACGATTTGCAGTTTTCGAAGCGATCCAAATAATGAACGCATCACTTACACACATCATCGATTACCCAACAGCTGCAGCAGAGCTTTACGCACTCGAAAAACATTCGTCGTATTTACGCAAAGATAAAACAGTTGTTTTCATTGATATCGGCGCAACGAATTCATGGGCATCAGTTTTTCTCTTCCAAAACACTCATCGCCAGCCAACGATTACAGAGTTATCACTTGTTACGAAAGCGAATCTTGGCGGCAATTTGATTGACAAATATATTTGTGATTTGGCATTAAAGAAATATGCCGAAACATATTCAATTCCTGTTCCAACTGATCCTAAAATCGTCTTACGCTTTATGGAGGAGTCACGTAAAGTCAAAGAGTTACTTACTCTGAATAAGGAAGCAGATATCCATTTGGAAGATGTTGAACCAGACCGAAGTTTCAACTTTAAATTAACGTTAGAAGAGTTCCAAAGTTTGTTGAAAGATTTTGGTGAAACATTATCAGAGATATATCAAGAAGTTATAGCTAAAGCAGGACTCGAATCCAAAGACATCGATTCCATTGAACTTATTGGAGGCTCAACACGTATTCCATATTTACAAGACGTATTGATTAAGGAGAGTGGACTTAGTAAGTTAAATCGTACGATGAATAGTGATGAAGCAGTTGCATTAGGTGCAGGTTATGTTGGAGCATCAGAAAGTACATTATTTATTATTAAGAAGATAACAATGAAAGCGTTTTGTAATATGAATGTGTTTTTGTTACATGGTAATAATGAAGAAATCCAAATCTTTAATGAGACTTCTTATTTAACAGATACTTATAAATATACTTTCGATGCGAAAGATAATGATAACATTACTATAATGGCAGGTAATCCACCAACTAAAGTTATTACTATGTTTATGAACTTATCAAATAATACAAAACCTTCTTCAAAGATTGTATTAAATATTGGATTTAATGAATTTACTATTCCGAATATTACTTCAATTAAATTAAATGGATTTAATTATAATATGTCAAAGGCAATCTTTTATCATAATGATTGGGAATATGATTATGATCATTTAAATCAAAGTTTCGAATTTGTTCATGAATTTGATAATATCGATAAAGAACGTAAAGAATTCCAAGAAGCATTTGATAGTTATGAAAGTTATATTTTCACAATTAAAGATAAAGTTCGATATGTACCAGAATTCCAACGTGTATTAAATGAAACTGAAGGTGAATATTTAATTAGTGTTGCTGAAGAACATCGTAAATGGCTTGATGAAAATGCCGGTAAATTAACTTTAGATATGATCAAAGAACATCATGATAAACTTAAGGATGTATTAAAAGAACCAGAAAGACGTGAAGATCATTTCAATAAAATTAATGATACAATTCGAGATTTCGAAAAATCACTTGAAAGAATGTATAAAGAAATCACTGAAACTTGGCCTAAGAAGAAGAAATGGATGCCAAAAGAAAAAATAGAACAATCTTGGGAATCTTATAATAATAGTCTTGATTATCTTAATGAAGAAAAAGCTTTCGCTATTGGTAAAAGAATGTATGAAGCTCCTCATGCTTGGTGGAATCAAATTAATGTTCAACGTCAAATTATGGAATTTAACTTCAACAAGACATGTGAAATGAAAAAGCCCACCCCGACACCAAAGCCGACTCCGATAGATCCAAATAGTACTAATGTAACTGATAGTAATGAAGTTAAAGCAGATAAGAAAGAAGAAGAAGAACATGAAGAATCACCAGAAGAAAAGCAGAAGAAAGAAGAGAAGAAACGTATGAAAGAAATTGAGTTAAAGAATCATCGTGAAGAATTCCTTGATCATTTAGAAGAATTTAGAATTTTCTTTGATAAATGTAATGAAAATATCGATGATTATCCTGAAGATGTTAAGAAAGAATATAAGAGATTATGCGAAGATTATCGAGATATGCATTTCAAGTATATGGATCAACATGAGAAATATGTAAGAGATGCTAAAGATGATCATCGACCTCCACCACCTCCAAGAAGGCCTCGAAGACCAAGAAGACATCCAAGATCACCTGAAGAAATTAGAAGAAGAGAAGAAGAAAGAATTAGAAGAGAAGAAGAGGAAAGAGAAAGAATGGAAGAAGAAAGAAGAAGAAATGAAGAGGAAAGATTAAGAATTGAAGAGGAAAGAAGAAGATTCGATGAAGAAAAAAGAAGAATTGAAGATGAACATGGTATTCCTCATGATGATGAAAATGATGATTTCATTCCTCCTCCACCTCCTGCTGATGCTGATCGTCATTTGCCGCCGCCTCCTCCACCTCCTGTTCGTCCTCCTCATCATCCTCCTCCGCCTCCACATCATCATTTCGATGATGATGATGACTTCTATTATGAGGAAGAAGAAGACGATTTCCTCCAAGTCGTTGAGCATCCTCCTACAAAACCACCTCCACCTCCAACTTTACCTTCTAAGACTGATAAAATTGTAAAAGAAGAATCAGAAGAAACTAAAGTTGAAGAAACTTCTACAGAAAAAGAAGAAAAGAAAGAGGAGACTTCTGAAGAAGAGAAGAAACCTGAGAAAGAAGAAGAATCATCTGTTGTAAAAGAAGAAGAAAGGACTGGAAGTGGTGATGAACTCTAAACAATAACATAAAAAAATTTTTTTTTAAATTTGATGCGACAAAACCGTTATTTGATGTGTTTGCGGCCGTTTATTCCTAAATTGGCGGTTTGAAGTAGGAATATGGCCGACACCGAACACGACTTTGCGGCAATTGAGGATCTACTGAGGAAAACAGAAACAATTCAAGAAAACGAAAGGAATTTTTTTGAGGGAATTGCGTCTTTAATTGCTTATCAATATAATCTTTGTTCAAAATTTGTTGCGCCAGCTACTGACTTAATAAAACAGATACATAAACTTGAGGAAAGAAATAAAGTTCCTCAAATTAAATTTCCAAATGATTCTACTTCAATTTCTAAAACATCAAGATTTATTGAACTAGAACAAGCATTGACAAAAGAAATTTGGCAGGTCATTTCGCCTAATGAAGATGCAATAGAATCTTTTCAATTGTCTCATGATGCTTTTTATAATATTCTTCATCGTCGAAATGAAGCATTTTCTCATCATATTGAATCATTTCCTATAATAAGTGATGCAGAATATCTTGATGAAACAATTAAAGAAGAAAAACAAGAACAATTAGATGATATAAAAAATTTTTTGAAAAAAATAGAATCTAAACTTACATGTCAAATAAGCAGTAATGAAAATATCAAAGGGTTTAAACCAACCTATGAAATTATCCAAGAAATTGATGCAAATCTTAATGGTAATTTTTCGGAAAACAACATCAACAAATATTATGAAGAATTAAAACGAACAGAAAAAGAACTTTCGCAATCCTTAATCGATGCCACTAATATATATAATGAATATATGGAGAATTCAAATTTTCCATCATCAGATATTCTTCATAATTTACCACAATATCAAGAATTAATGGCTTCTTTGTCATATAGTTCTGTTATTGCGCGTAATAATCTTTTAGTTCATTCTCGTAAAATCCGTGATTTAATTGAACGGTTCAAAGAAACACAAGAAAAATTTAATGAATGTTTTGTTTTACCTAAAATTGATTTCCATGAAAAAGAAATGGTCCTTCAAAATGATATAAGGTCTTATGTTTCACATCGTAAAATTTTATTTTTACAAAATCTCTTAAAGAAACCTGGATTTGGCAAACCGTCTGACAAACCGCCGGAGTGGAATTCGTTAGAGTTTTCAAAAAGTGAAGCCGAGTTTTTGAGGACTTTACACAATCTCCTAACCGACGAACGATACGAAGAATGTTTACAACTTTTAGAGATGAGTTTTGAACGTTATACTAATTCTAAGGAAGATATTCAAAATGAAATTAAACAAATTGAGTTATGTCATGAGAATGCAGAAAAGTCACGAGAAGAAATGTTTAAACATACAGTTCCACATATTAATGATAAGATGGAAACACAAGTAATGGAGAAGCGACAAGAGAATGAAACATTATATAATGAGATACGAATGGAATTAGACGCAATGAACAATGATCTTTTAACCACTATCAATAACACGAATGAAATACTGAATTCGATAACATTCGAAAGTATATTTCCGCATCAATTCGAACAATTAATGAACGGATTAATAGACAAAGAGCCGAAGAAAGATTTACTGCGAAAGAAAATCGAAAATGTTAAAGAAGAAATTGATGAGAAACAAAATAATAACAACAAAATACGAAAAGAAATCGAAAACATGAAATATAAATTAAATGAAAAACAAAAACAATTCGAAGAATCAAAACTCCGCGCAGAGAAAAACCCAAAGAAATATAACGAAAGTAACGTCGAAAACGATTCGGAAGACGAAGAGTTCAACGACCTGAAGGAGAAGTACTACTGCGTGTGCCACGAGAACCCGCGCGACACAGTGATACTGAAGTGCGGTCACACGTTCTGCAGCAAGTGCATGAAAGAAAGGATAAAGGCAAGAAACAGAAAGTGCGGACACTGCGGACAGTCATTCGACCCGAACTCTGAAGTCAGCCCAATTAGATGGAACTGAGTAAATGATGTTAAAGATGATTTGATTTGTGTTTTGGATGTTGCGTAATTATTATGTGTGTTATGAAATGGGAAATATAGCAAATGTCAATTAACTTTATGATGGAATTATCATTGTTGTTAATGGATGGAACTGAGTAAATGATGTTAAAAATGATTTGATTTGTGTTTTGGATGTTGCGTAATTATTATGTGGTGTTATGAAATGGGAAATATCGCAAATGTCAATTAACTTTATGATGGAATTATCATTGTTTTTAATATATGGAACTGAGTAAATGATGTTAAAGATAATTTGATTTGTCTTAAAAATATTTTTAACATTGCGTTAATTATATGATATTCTTCTTAAAAGAAAAATTATCGCAACTGTAAATTAGCTTGATAAATGGAATTATCATTGTTCTTAATAGATGGATCATGGATTACCGCCATGCATTAGCTTTGAATTGGTTTTGTTGTATTCCAGATAGTAAATTATAGCTATAAGTGAAAAAACAATCTACAGGAATCGATTTCAAATATTTGTTGAAACTTTATATGATATTTAAAATATTTTTTTTTATTACAAATTGAAAATTCTAAAATATTAATACATTTATTTGTTATATTATTTTTTACTTTCTTATTTTCTTATATTTATTCCATGAAAAAATTCTTAAATATTTTGAAGTGTTTGACCCTTACAATAAAAAAATATAAATGGTGAAAATGTTTAATTCGAATCATAAAAGTTTTATCTAAAACTAAAATTACTTCTTGCTATCATTTGATAAATATGCATTCAAATCAAACATTCCAATGTTAGATAAAAATGAATACTTAGAAATATTAGTTGCAAAAGTATCGAAATCAATAGTTCCTTTTTTATCAGGATCAAAGTTTTGAACTGTTGTTTCAACTAAAACTTTTATTTGATCATTAGGAAGATATGCCATTTTTCTATGTGCAATAAGTAACATAATTTCTCTAAGATCAGTTGTTTTTATAATGCCATCTTTGTCAAGATCGAATAGATTGAATCCAAATTTCAATCTTTCCATTGGAGATGCCCTTTCGCAAATAGAAGAAAATCCCTGAATAAATTCTATAAAATCAATAGCACCATCACCATTCAGATCAAATGCTGCAAATACATATTCAGCTAATTCCAAACTTGAAATACCAAAAATATCTTTAAAACATTGTACTTTAATTCCAGGATTATGTTTATATTCTTTAACAAAACCTTTAAATTTAGTATAAAATATTTTGATTTCATCAGCTGTAAAGTGTGTTGATTCAACCAAATCTTCAAGCATTTTGTTTGTAAGTTTCTCTTTTTTAAATATTAAAGAAATTTTACTTCCACTACTTCCCATATAAAGCAAATGATTTTAATAAAAAGATAAAAACATGGGAATTCAAATTGACATAAATATTCTATTCAAATGAAAAAGCAAATTTTATGGATTTTAATTTTCAAAAAAGATGTTGATGAAATGAGACAGATTTTGTTTAAACGGTACCCAGAAAACAAGAAATGACAAACGGTAAAAACGGTTTTATTTATCCAAATAATTGACTGCGGCAAAAAATTTGAAAGCATTATTAAGAAGTAAATGGATGCTTCCATTTTCCTTCGGCAAATACATTAAATATCATTTGGAAGGAACAACAAAATACCATATACAAAATCATATAACATATGTTTTTGTTAATAAATCTGATCTCAATTTTTTTTAACTGATTATTCTTCAACATAGGCTGTAAATTTATTAATTATCTGGATTATATATATATATATATATAAGTTTTTAATTTCTCGTTACTTAATTTTATGTTATCTGTTGCAACAAAATGTGATGGAACAAGAATTAAGATTAAAATGTCAGGTAAAATATGAATAATAGAACCTAAATAAATGTTGATCATCATTTTGCAGAATATAAATCAATATAAGTAGGAGTAATATTTGGAAAAATACTCGCCATCTCCTTATTTAATTTCTAATAGTGACAAAATACTAACGAATATCGACATTTTTTTTTCGTTTATGATAATCCCTGGTATCGATGCATCAAAAGCCATTCCAATTATAAAATTTTGATTTAAGTCTCAATTATGTCCAATTTTTTAAAAATGAATTAAAGAATTCTAGAAAATAAAAATAATATTATACATTTTCTGTAAATTATTTTTGGTTACAAGAAATTTTTGTTTGATATGGAGATTTATATCTGGTCGAATGAAAAACCGTTTCTTCAATTTTGAATGCATTCAAATATCAGAAAAAGAATTTTTCGAATGATTCTTTTATATACTCTTCTAGTAAGTGGAAAAGGCTGTAATATCAGCGATGTAAAATACGCTATGTTACGTTTACCTTCTTTTTTTCGCTTAAAATTACAATTGAGGCTATCAAATATATATCAAGATTGTAGTTTATCTCAATTAACTCGCTTCTTGCCAATAGCTATATTTCTCTTCTGTTTACTTTGCGTTTTTTGGCTTATAAAGTTAGTACGAAATCGTCAATATCGAACCAAAATGCATTATCTTATTACGATTTATTATGGATTATGTATTATTTCATGTTGCCTTGATTATCGTATTCAATATAAAACGAATGAAGGTGAATCAATTTCTAATTTTATAACAAATTCATCATCTTTTATTCGGGTTCTAGTTTCAACCTATGGTCCAATAATACTTTTTTTAGTTTCTCTTGGTTATGATCTCATTACAAATGAAATTCCCTTATTTGAATTTATTATTTTCATTCTTTTAATTTTACGATTTAATTTAACCAGAGATTTCATTTCTAATATTTTTGTCGGGCCCATCCAAAAGCTAATTGACATACCAAATATTTTATTGCTGTATTTTCTTATTCTCCGATCAACAAAATCCGGTGGAAGAAAATTTTCGGAGTTATTTACAAACGATGAAATGGAATACAATTACATATATCCGACCATTGTTTCGTCGAAATACATTACGTTTATAACATTTTTATCAACGTTTCTTTTGATCATATTATATACATTTGTGAAAACATTTTTGTTCGCAAGATGTGCGCTGCACTCGATGCACTTGTTGTTCTGCTTCTTTTTGTATAGAGTTTTCATTGTGAGCTATAAAAAATTAACAAAAACAGAAATATTGTTTAATTTGGATCCGGAAATCGCTGTGTCTTCAGTTGTGAACCAATACCAATGAGATATTTCTGTTTTTTTTATATCTCTTATTAAACCATTCTCTCTAGTTAAAATTTTGTGTTTTTAAAGCTGAAAATTGTTTTTAATAAAAATTCAAAAAATTATTTTAACTTCTCATATTAGTACATGTGTTATTGACTTATAAACAAGAATAACTTGTGCTGCTTCCATTTTAAGTTGGCTTGACAATTAGGCACATTCACATTTCCAATTTCAATAATTCCCATCAATGAAAAGCATAAAAGTTGTTAGATCACATTAAATAAATTCGAAAAATTAATACTTTCACTATCAAGATTCTCTATAAATTACATGCATATCAAGTTAACGATCATTTATTATGTTATACATTGCATAGGTTTCAATGAATGAAATATTAATATCATCAAACATTTGCATTGAAACGAAACGACAAATTTAACAAAGCAAAAAAATTTTCTGTTTCTATTCACTTAACTTTTTACTGATGTTCCGTCAACACAGTATTTAATTTAATTTAATATATTAACATTTGTTCTGTGGATTGCGTTTTCTGTCTCTTCCTGTATTTCCTTTATTGTCTTTGTCACTCCTTCGTCCAGTGCCATTTGTATCAGCTTCGGCCTTTCGAATGGCGGCGGCATTGTCTGCGGCGGCTCGCTCTCGTCATACGGCTGCAAGTTCAAGTCGTTTGGCACATATCTTTTCGTTTCTTCGTCGAAGTGGAATGCCTGATATTGCCATTCGAGATTATTCTGTTCGAAGAACTCGCGTTCTTTTCTTTGTTTCTCTTCGAGCGCATATTTATGATTTGTGGCATTAATGGTGTCATCTTTCTTGAGATATAATGAAACATATTTCCAAAGATTTTGTGACTCATATTCACTTTGTTCTTCAAGTGGTGGCGCAACAATCTGAAGTGGAATAGAAAAACGAACATTAAATGGTATAAAGGTTTGTTGCTTACGTGAATCTTTCACACGCATGTGAGTTGACCAGCGACCCTCAAACGATATGGGACCGTTACGGGCAAAGGGTAATTCAGGGGTAAAAATATAACCGTTAAATCTGTTGCCGCGCTTTTCAAAAATCCCTTTGGAAAGAAAGTTGATGATGGAAGTGACACCCGTTTGAATGCAGCGAATACGAACAGTACCAACAATTTCCATACGAAGTCGACCAAAAATTAAACCACAACCATACATATCAGGAAAATTAAACTCATAAGTTTCCCCTATTTTGGTTAACTCAAGGTTAACACGTGTATTCTCATGATCCATTTTGGCTGCAACAGAATTACCGAGAAATTGTGATCGCATTTCTGTATGACCCCAAACTATAACACCGCCTTTACGATCACAATAATGAAAAGCAGAGATTGGCGGATGATGAGAAACTTGTTCTGCAATATATGTACCAATGATTTCATTATCTTGTGATATTAAAGCTGACCTAAACACCTCACCAAGAAGAGAATTGTATGGTTTTCGAGGTGCACGAGGTGAAAGATGGAAACCAGATACAATCCATGTGACTAGATGAAGACAACGAAGCATTGGATCAGGTTCTGTTTCAATTTGTCTTAGAATATCTGCATGAGCCATCCAATCTGTGAATCTTTGTATTGTTGATCGAGTTTCAAGAAAATAAGTAGGAAGATTAATACGTGATAAACTCATTCCAATATGAAGTTGCTTCATCAAATGCCACACAATGGACCACTTTTGAGGAGGAATTTCTTCTTCTTCGAAATCATCAAGTTGATCAAATTGATCTAAATTGATGTCTGCTTCAGAGTTTTCCTTCTTCATTTTAAAACCGTTTTCAATCGAATAAAAATTGACAAATTCACATTTCATAACTTTTGAATGGATTGAATAAACCTTTTTGTGAAGGGTGTTTAATAAAAATTGTTACTTGAGTGGCTACAAAGTGAATATAAAAAGAAGATTCAATAAGCATATAGAAATAATTGAATACTAAAGTCTGCGTTGGTCATTCCTATCAACTTTTTGATTTCGACTTTCAAAGAAATCGATCACATCGAGTTATTGGCTTGCTCCTTTGTGTTTTTGATTACTGAAGATTTTAACTATGAAGATCAATGATTTCATCATTTAAATACAGTTTTTATTTTGGAATTATTATTTAATTAGTAGCTTACTAATTAGTTGAGTACTATGACATTTACCATTTTAAGCTTTTTGCTCTCTTTCAATGGGGTGTTTCAGCTAATCTAACTGATGATGCGTAATTTTTCATTCATTTTCAAAATCCCATTTTCAACACTAATTATTTGTCTAGTATAATGTGTATCTAAAAGACACTGGTCTGTGATAGCAATAAAAGGGAAAAAGATGTTCAATTGAGGTTCAAAACTTTTTTATAAATAAAAGCATTTATGTAATATTTTGTAAATAACCTTTATTACCAAGGTTAAAGTAGACTCTTTCATTGCCACCTGAAATTCTATAAATATGGAAGCATATATGCAAAAAAATGGCAACACATTTTTTGTAAAAATGACTACAAAAAAACACTATCGGGCGGTTATTATCGTAATCACAAAAAGTTGTTATCATATAAAAGTGACTTTTTCCATTCGTTCGACTAACTTCGACATTTGACACAATAATTTATTTGTCAATATTTTTCTTTGCTTATTCAAATATGGTAACAAACTTAGTCAAATTTCGAAATCAGTGAAAAATCAAATTTTATTAGAAATTTTGAAAAATAACAATATTTCTACTACTGCTGTGATATCAAGAGTTATCAAGAATCAAGCAAAACATTAATTTTATTATCAAAAGAAGAATGCAAAAAAGTCACTTTTATATGATAACAACTTTTGTGATTACGATAATAACCGCCCCGATAGAGTTTTTTTGTAGTCATTTTTACAAAAAATGTGTTGCCATTTTTTTGCATACTTGCTTCCATTTTAATAGAATTTAAGTGGCAATGAAAGAGTTTAAAACGTGCTTGTGTTCTTTTGAATATTAAATATAAGGCATATTATTAATTTTGTAATATTGAGTATATTATAAATCATATTGTGTTAATCTTATAATATTGATTTTATGTTATTTATTTTTAATCTTATGATATTGAATATATGTTGTTGATTATATTGTGTCGATCTTATTATATTGATTGCATGTTATTAATCATGTAATATTTATTATATGTAATCATATTGTCCATATTCAATGTGAGTATTTTTTATGAATTAGAGAATATGTTGATTTTTACTGAGTTATAAACCATAAATATCTATGTTAACATTACTCATTTTTGTTGGAAAGCTCCACAACTATATGTAGATTTTATGAAATTTATTGAATGTGCAAATAATTAAGTTCTATTTCATAAATGCAAAGTTCTATTGGTATATTGTGCTGTAAAAAAAATCTATTTTAAAATTATTATCACATTAATTTTAATTTCATTTTCCTACAATTTAACAATATAATCTTTTGTTGAATATAATCTCATAAAAGTAGTTGTTAATCAAAAACATATAAAATCTATTAAAATTATTACCAAAAAATTCATATTTATTATGGTAAATTCTAAAAGTATATCATTTTAATATGCTTACTACAGATTCCAAGCAAGTTAAAGTTTTGCAAGTAACTTTCTTAAAATGGAAAATGAACTGTTTCTTTTTCTAAACGATGATGCAACTGATGAAATTCTTATTATATAAGAAAGAAATACCTTAAGAACAATTGTAGATGTAAAAATCAATGAAATCAAATATATTCTTATAAAAATCCTGTATGATCTTTGTAATGTTGTTTCCAACAATTTTTTGTAGTTTTTCTTATAATACACTTTAAAATATTATTGTGCTTATGTATTTAAGTTTTGCTTTGTGATTATATTTGTTAATAGGTAAAATCTATAATGTATATTGCGATTTTGATGATTTTCATATGTTTGAATGTTTATATCAACTTTTGTTTTGGTACAATTATTTCGATTGTTTTCTGCGGACATTTGATCTTTGAGTTGATTTTGATTATTAGCAATACTCGCTTCATCTCTATTTCTTGTTGTAAATGAAGGTTTAATGTTTATAGAAGAGGAATCTGAATTGGAATTTTCATTTGTACTTTTTCCAAGAAGTAAATTTACTATTTTTATGTAACCATTTTGTTGTGCAATTTGAATTGCAGTAAAATATTATTAAAACATATATAAAATTATAAAAATGAATATTTTTTGCATTAACATCAATTCCTTTATCTAAAAGTAATTTTATTATTTCTATATTATTATTTCTAACTGCTATATGAAGTGCTGTTTCAAATTATTAAAACATATTCCAAATTATTAAAACATATTCCAAATTATTAAAACATGTTCCAAATTTTTCAAATGAATATATTTTGATTAACATCAATTCCTTTTTGTTCTAAAACATATTTCACAAGTTCAACATTTCCTGATTCTAAGGCAAATGGCAAAATATTTTTTGGAATTTGATTCTTTTGAAGGAAATATTTTACTAAATACAAATTTCCATTTCTTGCTGATTCGTTTATATTATCAGCATAAATATCAATTCCTTTTTCTGCCAAAAATGCTAAAATTTCATAATTATCTTTTTTAATACAAAAACTTACCAAATCTTTAGTTTTATCTTCAGACATTTTTGGTATTGATTGTATTTTTTCCAATTCATTTTCATAAATATATTTAAAGATATCATTTCGATGAAATTCAATTGCAGTTTCATATGCACCTTCAAATGATGAATGATTCTGTATACACAAATGAATAATTTCTTCATTTCCACCTGCAACTGCATATTTACCTGTATTTGTTATATTTGAATTATTCATAAGTAAATATTTGAAACATTTAATTGATCCAAAGAATGCTGCATAATCAATTAATGTAACATTTTCTTGATTAATGAATGAACACCTTTCATAAAGTGATGGCTTTATTGTCTGATTAAAATCAAAGTTTGTTTGTGATGATATTTCTTGAAGTTTTTCTATTTCATCATTCCGAATTGTTTGCGCAATTTCATTTGGATTAAAACCTTCTTTAATATACTTCTTATGGAGCTCCCAATCATTTTTCGAAAGTTCTTCATAATGATCTTTAAAGTACTTTTCTATTGGATCATTTCTATATGCCATATGGTTTTGATTTTCTTTTTCTGTTTTATAATGAGCAAAATATCTCGATTTAATTTTTTTGGTGATATTTTTATCAATCAAATTTTGTTCAATTAGTTTCTCGATTAAATAATATGATTCTTGTGTGTTAATTTTAGATATACGTTTGATAAAAATTGGGGTTGGTTTAACAATATTTTGATTAATTTCTTCTTCTTTCGTTTGAAGTGTTTTTAAAAAATTTAAGTAAATATCAAATTCATGGTTTGATGATGAAAAAGCATTGTAAATGATGCTAATTTTAATGATATTAAATGTGTAGGGAAAATTTGAATCAAAATATCCCAATACTTTTTAACTGAAACCTGAAAATTTTCTTCGGTTAAACTGAGTATCGTTTTCTCAAGCTCACTTAGGAATTTCAAGTAGGGTGATAAATTATTCAAATTTTTATCTTTTGTGCTTATGGCATGCATGTGCTCTGGCGAAATCAAAGCCTTAAATAAAATTATGTAATTTCTGAAGTTTACGATTATCACTTTTGACTTTTTGAGCGAAAACTGAAACCCGCAACGTTTAGGAAACAACGTATATTTGGGTGGTTACGAACCTGGTTTTGATGAGTGTTATTCAAATATGGCAATGATAGAGTAGCGGAAAAAACCCCTTTAAATCTAATAAATATATTTAGCATCAAAACTGTAAAGCAGAAATGCTTTGTAGCTCATTTTTGTCTAATTGCCAATTCATTCAAAGGTTGTTGATGTAAAAGTACTTGGCTCGAAATCCTGATTTGGATATTTTTTTTGCATTTTCGAAATATAAAATTATTAAAAACATGATATTTTTGGTTTTTTAGAATAAAATAATTAATTAATGGCATGCAATTAATAAAATATCCAATAGTAATTGTTTAAATTGATCTTTTTTGGTTCTTTAGCAAAACAGGGCACCTGGATGGGTCCCTTCGGTCCCTCAATTTTTACTTATTTTTTGCATTTTATCATGAAAAGATTGTTTTATTAAACGATTTCCCATCTGATAAAAGAACTGAAAGTTTTAGAATCTGTGATCTTATTCTTATTTCGCAAGATTAAAAATTGAATAGACTAATAGAAAATATTCAGATATATGATGCTTTTTATTACTTTTTGTGAAATTTACTCCAGTTTTTCATAAAGGGACCCTTAAAGAAGTTTTTCCGGCTTAAAGGCATTTTTACCGGTTCTCTAGCTTTAAAACACAGCAACAGACTTAGTCAAAATGGCAACGAACTTCGTTAACTTATATTTATTTCAAAACCCATTCAAACACGGCGGCCAAACTTAGTTAACCAAACGATAAGACATAAAAAATTGTTTGGTTTATTTTTAAAAAAATAGCATTTCTGAAGGAATTGTGATGTGAAAAATGATTGTTGCCATATGGCAATATGGTACGATTGCCCCATGTTGAAAGAGTCTAGATTAAAGCATATGTTCTTGTTTGTTTCTGTACTTAAAATAATGAATACTTACATGTTAGATTTGGGAAGATTTGAAAAAATATTTTCAAGAAGTGACTTTAAATGATCATAAATAAAAACCGTTTATGATTATGCAAAAGAAAAGTGACAAAACTTTATAGCCATACTTTAGGGGTGGTCAGGTACACATTTTCCAATGCCAGCTAAAATACCTATGATCCCAATCAAAAAAGATGCCGACGAACATTATCGTTACAAAATGCCTAGAATAACAGCTAGACCTCAGTCATCAGGAAATGGAGCTAAGACATCAATTCTTAATGGTAAAGCAGTGGCCAAAGCTATCGGTCGACCAGTCAACTATCTTACACAATGGTTTGGCTATGCATTTGCAGTTCAAGCTAAACAACAACCCAAGCAAGATATCATTCTCTTAAACGGTAATCATTCAGAAGGCAAAAAATTGCTCAACTCTTTGTATGAGTTTATTGACAACTTTGTTCTTTGCCCTGTTTGTCAAAACCCTGAAACCACCTTTGAAAAGAAGAATAATATGTTATTCCTCCATTGTCATTCATGTGGTAATGAATCTCCATGCCAAGCCAGCAAGTCAAGTGCTTACATCCAGAAGATGCACGATTGGATTCTCAGCCACATTACCGAAGAAACCAAAAATTCCAGTAATGTTACCACACAAATCAAGAAGAAAGGAGCTGAATCCAACGCGGACTTCCCTAAGGCCAATGGTCAAGGAGTTTATATTAATACTGAAGAATTGTCTGCAATATTGAAAACGTTAGAGCCGTCTCAAGATGACACCAATCGGAAAGCTACTGTAACTGAAGAAGAAGCCGATGAATTTTTCAAGCAGCTTACAGATCTTTGTAATTCCGATACACCAGATTCCGAAATATATCCAAAACTTTCCGCGTTCTCCACCAAAGCTGGTTACAACAACTCGTCACGTCTTATGCTTACTTTCCAAGCTGTTTTCACTGGTCATGTCAAAGATATTCTTGATGTCATTTCAAAGCATCGCGATCTTTTAATTCTTGTTACACTCGAGGAAACATCACAGCGTGAACTCTTGAGCATGATGAGCCAATACGTCACTAAGACACATCCTGAATTGATGTCATCTGCGCCCGTTATATGGCATTCACTTTTTGATAACGAAATTGTCGAAGAAAGCGCACTCAAGACATGGCTCAAGAAGACATCGGCACGTTTCGAAAAGGATAAAGCAAAGGCATCGAGCTTGAGGAATGACGTTTTGAAGCAATTCTATCAATGGCTTGACACAGCTAAATATGAGGAAGTCGTGGAAGAAAAGAAAGACGAAGAAGAGAAAGAAGAGGATGAAAAGAAAGAAGAAACAAAGGAGAAAGAAGAAGAAGACGAAATTGATATCGATAGCATTTAATAAATTCTTTTAATATTAAATATCTTTTTGTGGTATTGAAAATATTATTTACACCAACGAAACAAAAAATAAAAAATTATATAACTTAAAAAACATCAAGCAAAGAATTGTCAAATTATAGTTATCGCATTTTATTTTGCATTCAATTCCCAGTTGGACGCCTTCATCGCTTCCTTCGTTAAGGTCGATATCGAGATCGTGTTGGAGCAGGTGCTATTCGTAATGATGAAGAATTTAACAAACTTTTTGAAAATTTAACAATTTTATCTGTAGGTGTTGTTCCACGTATTCACAAAGAAGAAGAATGAGTAATGATATTAAAACTTTATTTTGATAATTTTCAGATTTTTTCATGATAAAAACGAGGTGTATTTAAAATTAAAAAAAGAATATTTTTTCTTAAAATATATATTCTGATTCATTTTAATGTGCTGTTGTTTGTGGTAACTTTTTTGCTTGTGTAAAGAAAAAGTAAAATATCATTAAACATCATTTCACCATTTTTCATCATTGACTTCAACTCCAAATTGTTATGAAGATAACCCAAAAAATTTGAACAAAGATATTCTTCTTTTATGGTAGAAATTATTTTTTAACGGTAAAAACACATGTTAATAATTATTAACAGCATATATTTATTTAGTTTTGTTGTTTTTTTAGTCTTTCAATTTCATCCTCCAAAACTTTTGCCTTTTCATGATATATTTTTTCTATCTGCGCCGCTTTATTTTGTAAGTCGCTTTGTATTTCCAAATGTCTTTCGTGCAACTTTTTGGTTGCATCGATCATTTTTGTTATATTACTTTCAAGCATTGTATTTTTCTTTATAGTTTCTTCCAATTTTTTATTTGTTTCATCCAAAGTTTTTCTTAATTCTTCGATTTTTGCTTCAAGTTCTGCGACTTTTTGTTTTTCTCTATCTCTTTCTTTCATACATTCTTCGAGTTCTTTAGATCTATTTTCCATTTGCATTCTTTGTGCTAATGCTTGTTGTAACTTTGATGTATAAGGTTGAGCAGATTGAGCTCTCATTTGTTCAATTTGTTGTTGATAATCGTCTTGAATTTTTTTGACTCTAATTGCCATTTCTTCATGAATCTCTTGACGAATTTTTGCTTCTCGTTGATTTATATCTTTAATTTCATCGCTTTCTATATCTTCTTCATTATCATCGCTCATTGAATCGAAATTTATCGCAGCAATTGGTAAGTCTTCATCATCATATTCATTATCTTCTTCACCATTTCGAACATTACATTCAACAGCTTCTGCTGCAAATTGTAATGAAAATAATGTGTCATCAAATTGTGCGGTGGATGGAGATATGTTAACAATTACAGAAGACATTGTTGCTTTTTTACCATTCGGTTCAAAGAAATCTCTAAATAACTCAGTAAGCTTTGATTCGCGAAATGGAATTTGCGCATATCCGCCTTTGTTAATTTTGCGGATTTCGCGAATACATCTTCCTAAGACTAACATTGATCGATTAATATTACAAGCTTCAGCTACAACTTGCGCATTTGTTTCTGTTGGTGATACACGTTCTGAACCTGCCAAATCAACTATAGATAAACGCGTACATTTGATTTGACTTAAATTTGTTGTACGCTTTCCATTGATGATTGGTATTGTCACAAGTTTTAACATAAATATACAATGTGAACGTGAACTTTTCGCATTACATTTCGTAGAACATTGACGTCGTGCTGTATCAATGTTTTTTAACATTTGCATTAAGTCTTCATTAGAATTACATTCTTTCTCGATTGCGCCTTTAACTGTCGTTTGACCAAATCCATCTTTACCAATTCGTAGTGTTTTAGTTGTATCGCCAAAAAGATCCATAATTTTCTCATTATATACTTCGACACATGAAATTAAAAGACCTCTTTCAGTGTTCTTTGGTGGAGCTGTAGCTAAAAGTGTTTTAACAATTCGTGGAATTAAACCAGGCTCTTGTGGTGTCCCTTGTACAGTAAATGTTTTTCCAGCACTCGTGGCACCATAAGCAAAAAGTAATGCATCAACATCATGCATAAAACGTCGTAGAAGTGGCATGGCAACTTTGTCAAATATTTCGGCCTGTGAAGCTTCACTATTAAATACTTCACTAAATGTATACATTCTTTCTGCGAAATGCTTAAAATTTTGTGCTCGGGGTGGTGGTCGAGCTATAACTTCATTCCCCTTAATTTCAATATCAGCGGGTTCTTCGTTAGGAAAAAGTGGTCGTATTCGAAGAAATACTCGTACATCTGCATCTGGATTTGGAGTACGATGTGGACGCATGATTGTTTTTGGAGCCTGTGGTGTTACAACTATGTGCTCAGGATTTCGGCGTGCTTGAGGTGTTGAAATCATTTTAACAGGCGTTTTTGAAATATTTTGATTAAATTTTATGTTTTCTTTCCCATGAAATGATGTGTCATCTTCATATTTTTGGAGTTTGCTTGCTGTTGGGATCTTATTACTAACCTCATTAAATACTTTTTTAAAGATATTATCTTTTGAAAACATTTTTGGAATTTTGAAATTGTAAACGTACTTTAAAATATAACATTCAAAATTCTCATTCTAAAAGCAAAATTAAACAACCAAATTAATATTATTAATAAAAGATCTACCAAAAATGTTATGAAGTATGAAATATTTTGATTTTTATTTATTTCTTATTTTTCAATTGATATTGTATAAATGTCAACAAAGATTTTATTAATGCGTTTTCATTGAAATAAAAATTAAAATTTACAAACATTTATTAACCAATTCTATAAGCGGATCTTCATTTGTATTTAATGGTAATTCAGAGTATTGACTTTTACAGTCATATCCGATTACTACATCTTCTTCATTAAATTGTTGTCTTTGAGAACTAATTGTTCCAAGTAAATCTAAATCAAATATTTCATAATTTTCATGTTGAAATTCCGTTTTAACGCGATTGTTTTGTATGTTTTGGTGAATCGCTTCAATGATTTTGTCAATTGATTTCTTTTCTGACGCAGGTTTTGAATATAGAAAGATTACAGGTTCTGAATCAGAATCAGTATCTGACATTTCTTCTTCAATTATTTCCTGAACTTTTCGACGTCGTTCAATGTCTTCTGGTGTTGCTTTAGGTGATCGGACTTCAAAATATTTATTTATATCAGTATTCCCATCTTGTTTACGGAGGGCTTCGGCAGCATTTTCACACTTCATTGATTTAATAGCACGTTTTGGTGACTGAAGAATTTGTTTTTTGGCTTTAGCTTTTTGTGGTGATGGAGAAATAAGAAAATCTGTTGGATCTTTGTAAACAATCGTATCAAGAAGTACTTCAATCCAATTTTGGAGTACAATAGGAACCTTCCTCTCAAATGAAATTGGAGCATTTGAACTTGTAATAATGTAATCAACATTTTTATCTAGGAAATTACAGATATTTCCACCCATACTTTGAACCATGGATGAAAGGCGTTTTTCGTTTTGTTGGTTAATTGATAAAAAACCTATGTTCTTCTTGTATAAAAAAAGATTAGTAAAAAATTTCCACTCTGTTTCAAGTAAAAAAGGATTAATGTTCATTGCCTTCATTTGCTGGAGGCAAAACGGAGTAATAGTTATCCATTTGCAATTTTTTTTCATGAATAAAAATAATTCATTTCGTGGAACAATTCTTAATGAAAGAGTAGGTACAAATTTCTCGACAAAAATAACATCAGGGCATGTGTTTTTGAGTGTAGAAATGATCTTATTTTTCTCTGATATTGAAATTGAAGGAGAAACTAATACTTGCATCTGGAAATTGTAAACGTACTGATTTTGTTCGGTCGATTTCAATATTTCATTTTTGCCATATTTTCATTATAATTTAATCGTATTTGACATTTCATAAAGCTTCAAATGAAGCAAGTGAAAGATAATCAAAATGAAATAGAAACACTTCTTTTTATTCAGAAAGTAATTTTTAATTTAAACAAAAATAATATTTTTCAATCTGCAAATGAAATAATTAACATATTGGATACGATCTATCCATTATCTTTTAATATGATTGTTAGCCAAATTGTGTACAACACATTTGTTATAAAAATGAATGATTCTGATATATATCTGAAATTTCTTAAAGAAATTGAAAATTTTGAAAAAAATAAAAGAATCAAACCAATGATTTTCGAAGTATTTTCGAATTTTCTTCTTCAAAAATATACACAAGAATCAAATTATCTTATTGAATTTATGATTAGACAAAACATTCTTAATTCAACAATCGTACAAAACCAAAACAATCCATATTTTGTACATTATACATCATGTGATAATTTTACTTATACAAGTAAACTTAATGGATATATAGGATCCTATTTTTTATATATTAAAGAAAACTATAAAGAACTTTCAAAAAATAATTGGGAACTTCATAAGCAATTAATTAAAGAAGGAGTTAATCCAAATGAAATAACAAAAATAATTAGAAATGATGAAATAGAAAAACTTCAAGAAACATCGTCACAAACAGATTTTAATTTTAATCAACAGATTACACCATCACTTTATGAAAGATTCTCATTTGTTAATCATTTTGTCACACTAATTGATTATGCAGCATTTTTTGGATCAGTTAAATGTTTTAAATATTTACTTATGAATGGTGCAAGTGTAGAAAATACAGGTGAATATGCAGTTGCAGGTGGAAATCTTGAAATTATTCATTTATGTGAACAAAATTATTCATCATTTAATGAGTATTCATATAAAACAGCAATTCGATTTCATCAAAATGATATCTTTTATTATCTCTATGATAATAAAATTGTTGAAATTAATCAAGGAAATTTGGCAAAAAAATGCATTTTATATCATAACTATGAAATTTTGTTATATTTGATTAATAAAGGAATGAAAATTAAAAATTATATGATTAATGAAGCTGCATATAATGGAAATATTTATCTTCTTAAATATCTCCTTAATGAAAATGACATACCAAAAAATATTTTGGTTTTTGCAATCAAATCAGAAAACTTTGAACTTATTAAATATGTATTAGAACAAAACATAAATCTAAATGCAAAAGATGTTTATTTGTTTCATAGGAAGATGTTTGTTCAAAAAAAAATTTAGTAATTTTTTAAATAAATTCAGACAGCACTTATATATGCAACTAATAAAGGTTATATAGAAATCATTAAATTATTACTTGAAAAAGAAGAAATTGATATTAATGCTAAAAATATAAATTTGTTTTAATTAAAGTCTTTTTTAATAATTTTATGTTTCATAATTATATATGGAAATTATATTATGTATTTATTACAGCTCTTATGGAAGCATCTGAAAAAGGTAATATCGAAATAGTTAAATTACTTCTTGAACAAGAAAAAATTGATATCGATGTTAAAAATATTTATTTGTTTTATTTAATATTTATTTTAATAATTTGAAGTCCTAAAATTAATTTCGGATTTTATTTAAATTATTTTGGACAGTACTTTTTTATGCAATAAGGAGTGAACATATCGAAATCGTTAAATTACTTCTCCAGCAAAAAGGTATTGATGTTAATATCCAAAATATTTATAAATTTAAAACAAGTTTAATTTAAGTATTTAGTTGTTTCTAAATAATATTTGGAAATCATTCACATTATTTCAAACACCACTTATGCTTGCATCGAGAATAGGTAACATAAAAATTGTTAAGTTACTTCTTAAACAAAAAGGAATTAATATCAATTGCAAAAATAAAATTTATTTAAATATTTTAATGTTTTAAAATAATAAATAAAAATTATTTTAATTATTTGAAACTGCTTTGACTATTGCCAATAAAAATGGTCATTCAGATATAGTTAAATTAATTTGTAAGAAGTGATTCTTCTTAAACTAATTCTTCATGATCAAGAAGGAATTTCAACAACAAATAACTGAATCAAGCAAGTGTCATGAATTGCTATGGGGATAGGTGAGTAAATCTGTGTCGCATGATTTTTTGAAATTTTATCTAAAAATGAAGATCTTCATTTTGAGACGGAGACCGTTTAATGTAAGGAATGAAAAAAGTGCCTTTAAAATGGAAGATGAATTCAACTTTTTAGCATTAAACACTTTATCTAAGATAATAACAAACTTAGGGGAACTAGAAGGAAATGTTGCTAATATTGATGGCTGCTCGAAAACAATCGTGAACAACATTTATTTTGAAAGGAAAACAGAATATTATTTAGCTCGTCACAAAGTGGGAAATGACCCTAAAAGCCCACAACAGCCCACAGTTAAAGAGGCGCCTGCAGCACAAACACCTCCATCAAAATCTAAAACCACAACTAAAAGCATATCTACCAAGACAAAGAAAGCTTCTTCAACGCCTTCAAATCCAAAACCTACAGAAAAGAAAGTTCCACAGCCAGTTAAGCCAAACATTTTAATTGAAATTTCTGATGATCCAGAATTTCAAATAGGAATGTGATTAATTCATACGCTGTATTTTCACCATTGTGTCTTAATAAAAATATTTTTATATTTAATTTTGATTTTTGTTCCTCAAATGATGAGCAAAAATTGCAAATTAATTACAATAGTTTATTTCGTTTAACGGCCGAAAAATGCGGTTACATTACAGGATGCTCTTTCTTGTATTTCTTCTAAAAAGCTCACTTTCGGATCAAATACAGGACTTCGTCAACTCAGAGGCTCCACAGCTTTTTGTGTTTAATTCACAAGAAACGCTTAAAATAAGATATTTCCAAACATCTGGGTATAGTTTAGTGATTTCATCAGATACAAATACATTAACACTTGTAGATCAAAGCCTCGATGGACGACAGAAGGATGTTAACCTAGGCCAACCTAATGATAAAGGTACGTATTATGTTTATAATCAACAAACTTTTAATGAGGATGGACATATTCTCAATTTCAAATGCAAATTAGATAATGGTACATGTATGGTATCATTAGCAGTTGTTCAGAATGTAACAAGTCTTCCTATTCTTCGTGTATTAGGAATTTTCTCAATTATTTTGATTTGGATTGTTATTATTACAATCGCATTCCAATTTTGCACATTCCACCACATCAAACGAGACTAAATAATAAAGATTTTATTATCCTTTTAATGATCAAATGATATTGATAAATCAATTTTTGGTTTGCTTTCTCTGCTTAGTTTTGTCATCAAATTAATTTTGCAACTTTTGCTGATTTCAGACTTTGCACCCAAAAACAATTCTTTTTCAGAGTTAATATTTGCAAATAATTTGACATATTTTGTGTTAAACTTAGTACCAAAAGAGCTCTTAAGGCCACCTCCTAAGTTGTAGCATAATGAGCTGCAGCATTTAATGTTCTCTTGAACTTGTGATAAAATTCGAGATTTGATAGATCGATTAAAAATATCAACACAAAAAGCAACAGCATGATTATCAAAATCAGTTGATATTCCTGCTTTCTGATGAATAACTTTTTTCTTTTTGATATATAATTCATAAAATGTTTTTGTATTTGGGGAAATATCATATTGGGCTTTTGCTTTATAAAGTTTACAGGGGATGTTTATCAAACCAAACACCGAAAATCCTTTGTAGTTCATAAATATTGAACCTGAAAAAATTGGTAATACGAATAATTTTCCTTGGATTATTGTATCACCTATTTTTCTTTCAGTTTCAAAAAATAAGGAAACAAATTTTCCATCTTCACTTGAAGTTTGCCCAACTACGCCAGAACATTCATATAATCTAAAGGGAAGTTCGATTGAAAAAATATCTGTTCCATATTTTAATATAGGATTAAATCCGAATAAAACAGGGGAAACCCAAATAGATTTTGAATTGTTATCTAATGAAATTCCGATTTTTCCAATTTTTTCTTCAATTTCGAAATCAATATCATAATTCTGGAATCTTTTTGAAAAATTTACGTTTGCATTACAATGTCTTGAAGAATGAGAGACCGAAACCATATTTGTACATTCTGGTTTCAAAGTTGATTCACCAACTTTCGAAAAAATCTCTCCAAACATTGGATTTCACTATCTTTGTCAGAACGTTCTTCCACGTCAGAAACGTTTAAACATTTTGAGTTCACTTCTTCTAAAACATTTGCAAAAATTCATCCAAAACAAAAATTATTCTTTTAAATTCCAAATTGTGAAAGAAAGTGATTTATTCACTCATTGGGATCCAGCGTTGATCATTTCCATGAGTTTTTTATCTGCTTTCCAAGCAGCGATCAATTCTTTAAATGCGTCAATTCTCCTTACGGAAATTCTTAAGTGATCTGGTTTCCCGAATGACTCGCAATTACGAACTGGCATTCCATTGTCAAATGACACTTTTTCTGCCACTTTTGCGCATTCGCTTGATGGCATTTTGAGGTAAACATATGGAACCCAAAGCGGCGATTTCTCGTTGGGCTCAAGCTTCATTTCCTTGAGGATTTTGATCATTTCTGCCTTAATGATTGGAGTTTCTCGCCACATTTCTTCAAAGTAATCCTTTTCGTGTAATGCTGCTACAAAGAAATTTTGTGCAAATCCATTAACACTCCATGGCGCTTGTAATTTGGCAATACGAGCAATCATGGCCTTGGATGAGATTACAGAGCCAAGACGAATTAATGGACATGCAAATGGTTTGGTCCATGAGATTATGACAACAACTCGATCTCCAAACTCTTTGACAAGATTAATTGCTGAGGATTGAAGCCAATCTCTACCTTTGTTAATAAGGAAAGATTCATCAATGATAAATGTTGAATTTGGTTCTTTTGAAATAATTTCGCGGAGTTCGCTGAGTTCAAGATAATTACCTGTGGGTGTGTTAGGGTTGATGATGATTGTGAGAGCTGATGGTTCATTAAAGCTTGAGACTTTAACAAGGCCGGAGCTTTCTGCAGCTCGAGCATATTCATGATATTGACAATCCCATGGCCCTTCTTTGTATGTTGTCGTTGGTGGGAATACGCGGAAAAGAACGTCTATGAGTTCACTTGAGCCATTGCCCATAAGTATTTGCATTGGATCAATGCCTAAAAAATCGGCTAAATGACAACGTGGAACCCATGCATCTTGATCTGGATAGTGCTCAAGATCAACAATTGCTTTTTTAGCTGCTTCTACAGCAGTTTTTGGTGGTCCGCTGATATTTGTTGATACAGAGAAATCATATTTGAAATTTGGGCACTCGTAGTATGATTGACCTCCATGAAAACACTCAACTGCTGGCTTTACATAGTGGAGGCGTGGGTCTGAATCTGCAGACATTTTTTGTGTGGCCAAATCCAATCAAAAATTCACTAATGTACGATCAAAACATTAAGAAAAATTGTTTCATGAAAAATGTTCTTAGAACTTAATTTTAAAAATAATTATAATCATTAATAAACAAACTTATATGATTCAATGAATAGAGATAAATTTGACTGTATCTTAAGAATTTACAGTTTTCTTTTATTTGATGAATACATTTTATTTGTTTTCGAGATTATTCACATTGAATGAAATAAATTACTACTAATTTTGATGAAATTCACACTATGCATTCTAAGCTTATAAATAACCATATCAAGAAACTCAGCAGAAAATTATTTATATGAGAACGTTAGAAACTCATCGTTTAGATTCCTCTCAAATTTTTATCGGTTTTCTAATAATTTTTCTCAAAATAAGGGGCACCCCGTCAAAACGTCTTCAACCAAAAGAGCAAAAAAGCTCCAAATGGAAATAAATCTTGAATACCTAGAAAATCTAATACGATCTTATACGTTATGTGTAAATGATGATCAAAGGAAAATGTGTGAAGAAGAATTGGAAAAAATTGAAAATGATCCAAATTTTCTTAACATTTATATTAATATCTTTACAAACTCAAAAAATATCACATTGCTCAAATTTTTTATTGTTCGCATTCAACCAAAACTTCAATTTTTAACTCCAGAAGCAATAAGTCAATTATATAAAATCACGCTCGATCAAATAAAAAATGGCATTTACACACGTAAAGAATATGGTGTCATTTTTCATTTTTTAACTATGCTTATGTCTTATAACTGTGATCTTATCCCTTTAACCATGCAAAACCTAAATTTTTTCACTGATCTAGAACAGCTTCTTACTCTAATGTATTTCTTCTATGCCATGACCATGTATGTATACATCTCAAATGTTGATATCTTAAGTAAATTAAATGATATTATCCGAACATATTCACAAGACCCCAATTTCCAAAAGTACATTTACACGCTTCTTATAAATGCCCCACTTTGTCCTACTTGGTACAAACTTCTTACGAGATTTTTTCTGTCAATCGATCCATTAATCAGTGCAGGTCCATCTTTTTTCCCTAAAATCAAAGAAGGCTTTTCTCAACCTGAGCTTCGATCTGATATTGTTGATTTTTATGAAGAAATTTCATCAATTCAAATTCAAGATGAAGATATCATATTTATGCAAAACTTAATTTTTTTGATGGTATCATTTGCAGATCAACTTTTGATTGAAAATAAAGATGATTTTGGAAGTGTACAGATGTCTTCTTATATATATCATCTTACCATTGATATCACATTTGAATTTTATGGGATGGAAGCGAACAAAGAATTTTCGCAAAAGCTATTCGAACATATATATCAATATATGCTTCTCTTAATACAAGTTTCTGTTGAAGAATTCTTTTCTGTTTATGATATATTATGTAAATGTATTGCGTATGAACCTCAAGCGTACGAAATCAAACAATTCTCTGAAATGAAACAATATATAATGCAATTTTTATCATTTACGTTAACTATCATCAATTCGAACATAACATCAAATGAATTCATCAAAGAATTATTACAAAAATTCCAAAGCATTAATGAAAGTGGTGAAGATGCAGTGTTGTTCGAATTCATTTGTTTACAAGCAGACCAAAATTTAACGCCTGGTTTATACATATTATTATCTGAATCATCAGTTCGAATAAGGAAAACTTTATCAACTTCATTTGCTTTAAAGATCGATTTAAATTTCCCACCAATACCTGTGTTACATTTCATTAAAAATTGTTGTGAATTCGTACATGATCATCAAGCTAAAAATTTATTGGATTATACGTTTTATTGCATTGGTAAAATTCCTTTCGAAAATATCGGAGATGCTTTATGTTCACTTTCCAAATTTTATTCCGATTTATTTTTGGTTGAGCCACAAAAATATTATCAGCCTTTATTAAGTCTTTTAACTCAAGCAAATGGAGATCTTAAAACGATTCAACAACTTTTAATTACGTTATTATTCACAACACAAAAACTGAAAAATTTGGACGAGGCAACCGCAATTTTAACAGAATTCGGGAAAATTTTATCACAAATAATTGTGGGGTTTTCTTTGGACGATATGAATTCGTTAACTTTGTTTTGTTATGATTTTATTTCACCGATAATTGAAAACACAAAATATTTAAATCCTTTAACGAAACCATTAATGCAAAGCTTTTATAACAACATGTTCGAAATCTTATTCCAAAAGATTCAACAATTTTTACCAGCTGATGATTCTCAAATCATTGATATGATTTCTGACGTTTTCATTTTGTCTATTCAAAGCGAATGGATCAAAGACAACAAAATTTTATTTGATATCATAATGCAAAACATTAATATTAATATCGAATCATTATCAGAAATCCAAATTTATTGCGATAACCCGTTCGAAAATCCATATTTTAAAGTCCTAATCGAACTTCCCGAGCTATTTCCGAACGAGAAACTTACTGCGATATTTTCACAAATGAATCCTGAACTAATACAAAAATATATTTTACCTGGTTTTTCGAAACCAATTAAATATTGTTACATATTAACTGAAATGTTTATAATTCCACCGAATGAAATCAATAAAGTTTTGCAAAGTGCGTTAAAAGAATTCGAAAATTGTTTGGAATATAAAATAAAAGATTTCGAAAATATTTTGTTGCAATCATTTTTGGTGTTCGCAAAAAGAACAGAGACATTTAATCAGACATGTCTATTGATCATACAGACAATAACACAATACTTGTACGCTCAGACTGGGCAGCAACTGGATGAAAAAGCAGTGGAAATGTTTCGAAATGATTTCTTCAAAGAGTTGACACAAAACGATAATTTGCAGCCGTTAAGGCAATCGTTCAAACAATTGATGATGACAGTTTCCGTTTTGACGGAATATAGCAGCAACGCGACAATCAGTTCGGAACAGGTTTTTCATGTCTTGCACCCCAATTCAGGTTAGGGATTTAGGACCATAAATTCAATTGTTTATTTAAGTAAATTAGTGAATATTTGAATTATGAAAATGTATCGTGTCATTGAATTTGTTTATAAACAAATCGTGTCTGAAATGATTCGTTTCTGTTTATAATTTCGGAATTAGTGAGAAGGACGTTTATTCTCGACTTAATTTCTCTGCGAATACATTTTCACAATCGAATACATTCACAAGATCAAATTCATTTACAAGTTCAAACGCATTTATGGATTCTAATACATTTACGCGATCAAATACATTTTCAAATTCTTTTCCATTTGGTTTAATATTAACAAATTAAATTATTTTTTATAGCACATATTCAATTACAGAAACAATTATTCAGAAAGCATTTTATTTAAGTACTTTTTCATTTTATATGATTGATTCAAAGGCAACTTACATTTATACCAACATTATTCATTATAAATATACTGTTATATACTATTCTACAATTCATAATTTTTATTCGAATTTCTTTACATTAATTAATCCATTAAAAGTACAAAATAACGAAAATAAGAATACAAATACAATAATTGTTATCGTAGTTTGTATTTTAATTTTGATCGTAATTGTCATTATTTATTTAATTAGCCGCAATAAAAATAATAAAATGATTAGTTCAGGAGATGAATGTGAATACGAAAACAAAGAGTCAAAACAATATGAAGAAGGAAATTCAATAAACGATTTTGAGTCTGCGTTTAGTACAAACTATGTCGAAGATGATCCATTTGCAAAGGATTTTAAAGAAGAAACATTTATAAAAGTCAAAATTTTTGATAATGATTGATCATTAATAGCCTATAAAATATGATTTAATGTTAAAAAAATGAGCTCCAGTTTCCGTTTTTTTATAAGTTTATTAATTAATCTTTCGTGTTAATAAAATTCAATCATATGACGAAGAGACAAAAACACTCACAATATCTGATTCCATTGATTATAAAAATGATTATATGAATGTTACAGAACGTGTTATAATTATTAATGTTGGGGAGCTTGAAAGTGATGCATTCAGAGAATGGCCTTTATTAACAACAGTAATAATTGGAGAAACAGTTGGAAATATAAATAGTGGAGCATTTGCATCATGTAAACAATTAGAATATGTCCAATTTCCAGATAAATTAATGAGTGGAATTGGAGGAAGTGCATTTGCAGAATGTATTTCATTAAATAACATTACAATCCGTTGTAATAGCATTAGTGGTAATGCATTTTATAAATGTACAGGACTTGAAACAATAACATTATATGAAGGCGTCCGAAATATTGGATCTGATGCATTCAGAGGATGTACGAACCTTGTGAATATTTATATACCAAGTTCTGTTACTTCAATTGGGAATGCATTTTTAGAATGTACGAAACTTCAATGTATTAATGTTTCAGAAGAAAACATTGGATATTCGAATTATGCAAATGATAGCGTTTTATATAATAAAGAAATTACACAAATTATTAGTTATCCAAATATGAAAAGTAAAACATTTACAATTCCTAATTCAGTCATTGCTATTATGAATTATTCTTTTGCTTATTGTAATAATTTAGAAAGAATTTTTATTGATGAAAATGTTGAATATATTAATTCATGTGCATTTGTTAATTGTACATCACTTCAATGTATTCATTTTAATGGAGAAATTTCACCAGAAATCCAAAATGATGCATTTGTTAATATCAATGCGACAAGAGTTATGACAATAGAAACATATCAAAATAAAACATTTGGAAATATGAATATTACTAAGGGAACAACACTTGACGAATGTTTCCCGCCAACACGCACATTCACTAACTCAAATACATATACAAAATTAAATACATTTACAATTAGTAATACATTTATCAAATCAAACACATTTACAAAATCAAAAAATAATTTTGATTCAAATACTTATGTTGATACATTTTCGATGAATTTTACTTTCGTTAACACTTATACTTTAACTTATTCTTTATCGTTTATAAAAACTTTATCAATTTATTATTATACGTTCATAAAATCTTATTCAGTTACTTTCATTGAATCCGAAACTAAATATATTTATAGCGATTTCATATATTATAATTATACAATTATATATTATCCAGAATATTTTACTTATTATTCTAATTTCTTTTATATTTCTTATATCGAAGATGTAATAATAAACACTAATGATAATAATACATTAATTATCATTATAATTGTTATTGTAATTGTAATAATTATTGTATTTATAATGATAATCATAATATTTATGATTAAATATCAAAATAAGAAGCGGAAACAAAATGAAGAAGAAATGAATATTTCAGATGAAAATAATAATAAAATTAATGAAATCGATAATACATTTTCAGTTGGTATTAATAATTCAAATATTGAAGAAGATCCATTTGCAGACGATTTCAAAGAAGAAAAATTTATCAGTCAGATATAAATAAACATATTTTAATAACAAAATATTTTAATTTGTTTATTAATTTAATAAATACGAACATTTTTGTTATTTGGCAAATTTTATGTTTCTTCTATTATATGACTGTTATAGTAAATCCAATTTATCCAAATCATAACCACTAAAAGTAAATGATAAATTATATGAAAGAAAAAATTGGAAATTTAGAGATATTATGGTAAAAGTGCATTTTTTTTTTTCAAAAATCAAAATAAAGATATTTCATTATCAAATAAGTGTTCGTCTTGAGTAGTTTTGCTTTTATCATTGATAACTTAAGTTTGAACAAAAAGTAAATTATTATGAAAATAACTAATATATCGTTAATTCTTTGCATATAATTAACGCATTTTTTAACAAAAAAGTGGCGTTTGCGAAGGTAAAACCTTTTATCAAAAATATCAAATCACTGATATATCAGTGCATGATACAAAGTACACAGTAGAACCAAACACGAGAGAACATGTTATTTAAATATGAAACAAAGTAATGTAATTCAATTGACTTCAATTTTTACTTAATTGTTTTTACATCAATGACATTTTTACGATAGAGATACAATGGTTTCACTGAATTTCCTTTGCTGTTCACAGATAAACTTCCAATCATGCCTGTCTTTTATTCAAGAAGTTGACAAAGTTTTCTCATGGGTTCGGTTACTCTCATTGAAATTTCATGGAGTTCTTTTTTCTTGAAACATTGGAATTACTTAACAACGCAACAATATCTCTATGATGGTTTTTGTGTGCTATCGTTTTTGCTGTTTCATATAATTTAAATAATTTCCAAATATTATTTTGAAATATCAAATTATTAAAATAAGTATTAAATAAAACAAATAAATATTTTTAGTTTTAACATGAATTCCTTCTTGTTCAAGAAGTACTTTAACGATTTCTGTATTACCTTTCTCTGATGCTAACATAAGTGCTGTCCATAATATTATAAATAATTTCCAAATATTATTTCGAAATATAAAATTATTAAAATAAATATTAAATAAAACAAATAAATACTTTTAGTATTAATGTCAATTCCTTCTTGTTCAAGAAGTAATTTAACGATTTCTGTATGTCCATTTGAAGATGCAATCATAAGTGCTGTTTCAAATAATTTAAATATTTCCCAAATATTATTTTGAAATAGAAAATTATTCAGATAAATATTAAATAAAACAAATAAATATTTTTAGCATTAATGTCAATTCCTTCTTGTTCAAGAAGTAATTTAACGATTTCTGTATGACCATTTGAAGATGCCAATATAAGTGCTGTCCAAAATAATTTAAATTATTTCCAAATATTATTTCTAAATATTAAATTATTTAAATAAATATTTTTAGTATTAATATTAATTCCTTTTTGTTCAAGAAGTAATTTAACTATTTCAATGTGACCTTTTTCAATTACCAGTATAAGTGCTGTTTCAAATAATTTAAATATTTCCCAAATATTATTTCGAAATACGTAATTATTCAAATAAATATTAAATTAAATAAATAAATATCTTTAGCATTAATGTCAATTCCTTCTTGTTCAAGAAGTAATTTAACGATTTCTGTATGTCCATTTGAAGATGCAATAATAAGTGCTGTTTCAAATAATTTAAATAATTTCCAAATATTATTTCGAAATATAAAATTATTAAAATAAATATTAAATAAAACAAATAAATATCCTTGGCATTAATATCAATTCCTTCTTGTTCAAGAAGTAATTTAACTATTTCTATGTGACCATTTTTAGATGCAAACATAAGTGCTGTTTTAAAACATGTAAATAATTTTCACATATCATTAATTAATTTTAAATGAATATTATAAATTTTGAAAGATAAAAAGTATTACTTTTAGTATTTATCTTTATAATTTTTTGCTGGAGGAGCAGTTTTATAGCTTCTATGTTTCCATTTATAGATGCATACATTAAAGGTGTTATAAATACTTTAAATTAATTCCATGTATTTATGTAATATTCTAAATTATTATCATAAACATCAAATAAAAAAAAAATTATATCACATGTGTTGATATTCAATCCTTTTTCGAAAAAATATTTAAAAATTTCAAAATTATTTCTTTTAACAACTGAAGTTTGCGAATAATTTAATATCTGAATTCCTTCAGTAAAATGTATGATTATATATAAGTTACTACTTTGAATTGATTCATCAATAAGTATTTTATCTATTTTCATCTTATTTTCTTCTAAAAATGATAAAATTTCAAAATTATGATATAAAATACATTTATTTCCTAATTCTTTTAACATTTCATAAGGATATTTGAAAGTATCGTAAATGTATTTAAAGATATCATTTCTATGATATTCGATTGCTGCTTCATATGCATCTTCAAATGATGAATGATTTTGTTCACATAAATGGATAATTTCAAGATTTCCACCTGCAACTGCATATTTACCTGTATTTTTTACATATGCTCCATTCATAAGTAAATATTTGAAACATTTAACTGATGAAAAAAATGCTGCATAATCAATTAATGTAACATTTTCTTTATTAACAAATGAACATCTTTCATAAAGTGATGGCTCAATTTTCTGGCTAAAATCAAAGTTTGTTTGTGATGATATTTCTTGAAGATTTTCTATTTCATCATTTCGAATTATCTTTGCAATACTATTTGGGTTAACTCCTTCTCTCACATATTTCCTATGAAGCTTCCAATTGTTTTTTGAAAGTTCTTCACGATTTTTATCAAACTGTTTCCAAAATGGTGCGTTTTGTTTTTTCAAAATTCTGTTAGTGGACATATTGTGTGCAAAATATAATGATCCAGAATTTTTTGTGACTTTCGGATCAATTAATTGTTGTTCAATCAATTTTTCCAAAAGAAAATTTGATTCTTGTCTATTTAATTTAATTAAAAGCTGTGAGAAATATTCAAAAATATTAATTTTCTTTGGATTTTTATTGCTTTCTTGAACTTTTACTTTAAATAATTTTAAAAAAATTATATACAAACTTGGATTTTTGGTGTGAATTTTATATGATGAATATAATAAACTACAAATAATATCAAAAAATGTTTCTGGGAAGCGATTATCATAATAATTTAATGAAGATACAACTGATTTTTCAACATTTTCAATCGATAGATTCATAAAAATTTGTTCAAATAATAAAGATTTTGCTAAGAATTCTTTTTCACTTGGTGTATGTAAAACATAATTAATTTTTTCTCTTTCCCATCTTTTTTTTGATCCAGAATTTTTTTTAACTTTCGGAACATTAATAACATTCCCATATCAAAAAGATATCTTTTAATTTTATTAAAAACCGTTAATAATAGAACGTTTATTTTGTATTAATAAAAAATGAAACCCACAAAAAAGACGCATGACTACAAGCAACGTTATGAAGCATTATCACAAAAATTTTGGGAATTACAACAAATACCTCAAACGAAAGAAGAAAAAGAATATGAAAATTTGATTAATGAATTAGAAGAAATGTTAAACAAATTTCAAAAAGAAATCGAAGAATTAGAATCTGAAAATAAAAAACTCCAAGCGAGCATTAATGGTATTGAATCAATTCAATTAAAATACAAAGAATTAAAAAAACAAGAAGCCAACCTTAATAGGCTTCATGATGAGTTCATTGATTTTGGTCAGCCTTTCTTTGGCTAAATTTCCTGGTGTTGAATGGTTTTTTTGTTTATAAATAAAATCATGATTTTCATTATATATATAAGCAAAAATTTAGTTCAGCTTCGAATAACCAGAAGTCTGAAAAACTTTTTGAGGTGAAAATGATCGGCACATATATTCAATTTAAAACCAAATAAAACGATTATTTTTCACAGAAAATAGGGAGTTTTGTGTAAGATTAATGAAAAATTCTTTTTACTTCACGTGAAAAATTCACTCTGTTGTCTCTTGTGGGGCTGGTGTTGGAGCAGGAGTTGGGGATGGTTCAGCTGGGGCTGCCTCTGGGGCAGGAGCTTGTGGTTGAGCTGGTTGAGCTGGCTGAGCAGGAATTTTCAAGATGAATGCATTAGTATAAATTGCGTTCAAAAGTTCTTTCATTTGTGTATTGTTTGCGCATTTGATTTCGGAGACTTCGTTTCCTCTTTGTAATTTGAATAGACCTGCTTTTGATTGATTCCATTGTGGAGTTATCTTGAAGCTTTCATTAAGCATAATTGTACTTTGTGTTACGTTGTTCTTTTGGACGCATATTCTGTCACTATTTACTTGCCATGTAACATTACCTGAGAAAAAGCCTGGTGGCTTGACATCCCATTGACTTTGAATTGGGGTTTTATTTGTCGTTACATTGTCACGCCATGATTTATATGCATTACAAACATTCTTGAAAAATTCAAGAATATCAAATGGATCGTAAGTAAAAACAAAGAATGATGTTGCTGTAAAGCCATCTCCATCATAGAGTTCAAGGACATCTGGTCTATCTGGATAGTCTTTTGATGGTCGTACTCTAAGAACACCAATATGAAATGATGTAAAAGCTTCTTTGCCGCACTCTGTCGAGATATTGAGGAAATTGTCTTTTACCTCAACCCAGAAGGGTTTCCATGTTTTGGCTCCTTGGAACATAATGTTCAGAAACATATTGAGAATGACAAATCTGATCTTAAACCGCTCCAGAAATCTTCTCAAATTTCAAATTTAAAAGATCACTATGAATTTTTTGAATGACAAAAAACTGAACAATTAGGATTTATAAATACTGTCATATTCTATTCACCAATTTATAATTTTTATTCAAATTTCTTTACATTAGCTAGTCCATTAAAAGAACAAAATAACGAAAATAAGAATACAAATACAATAATTGTTATCGTAGTTTGTGTTTTGAATAGTAATTATTACTATTATCATCATTATTTATTTAATTCGCCACAATAAAAATAATAAAATAATTAGTTCAGGAGATGAATGTGAATTTCAAAGTAAAGAGCCAAAAGAATATGAAGAAGGAAATTCAGTAAACAATTTTGAATCTGTATTTAGTACAAACTATGTCGAAGATGATCCATTTGCAAAGGATTTTAAAGAAGAAGCATTCTCAAAAGTATAAATTTCATTGTTAAATAAATTTTCATTGATGATTAATTATTTAAAACTTATAAAATTATAAATTTAAAATTTCAAAATATTTTTGTAAAAGTTTATCATAATTTTCTTGTTGTTTTCCTAAAATGATGAGCGTTCATCAGTCAAACAATGTATAAAATAAAAAGTTTTTAGTATAGACGGTCAGCTGGATGTATGAAAGCTTACAATTTTACTTCAGCGTATTATCAAAACATAATGAGCTATTGGATGTTGCTTTATAATTTTTTTGGTTTTTGATATATTTAAAATATTTTAACATATATGAAAGATTTGTATATACTTTGCGTCAAACAATCATAATAATTCTAAACTTTCAAATGATATAAATTTTAATTTATCGCTATTATAATGGATTTTTTCATTGATTCATTATTAAAAAACATGAAACCAATATTTTCAATGTTTTGTATGTTTTACGTTATAATTTTTATTAATTTATTACCAAGAAATAATGAAATAAATGCAATTATTTATAAATTTTAACCGTTCCATCGTTGTGGCAATGGCGCTTCTATTTTGTTCAACGAACAAGTTCAAAATTGTTTCTATCAACAATAATTAAAACTGATAAATTTATCACAAATTATTTAATTAACAAATAAAGTATTTCATGTATTACAAACTCGAAAGTTCTGAAAACGAGTCAAAAACATTTCGAAGATGTCAGTTTTTGTAAAAATAATCAAACAAAGATAGTCAATTTTATTAATGATTCGCTGCAGGCTGACCGGACAAATTGTTCAACACCCCGTAATAACTCCATGCAGACACATTTTTGAAAGATCTGCTATTGAGTCTCATCTTAATAGCTCATCATTCTGTCCGGTGTGTAATCAAAATCTTTCTTTGGAATCTCTAGAAGATCTTGAATATATTCCTATTGAAGCAACTCCAGCAACACTTCGTGAAGCATCATTTCCCTCTATAATGTCCTCTGTTCAAAATGAATGGAATGCAATCCAAGAAGAATTACACGATCTTCGCGAAAAATTGGCAACAACGCAAAAAGAACTAGCACTTACTCTTTATGAAAATGATGCTGCTAAAAGAGTTATTGCCCGTCTTCTTGCAGAAAGAGGAGAAATTCCTGATCAATAAATTGTTTATTTTCCACAATGTTTACTTGCTACTGTTTTTTATTTATTATAAAAGTAAAGAAGTTAATAGAAAAGGGTATTTGTGATAGAAAACAAATAATAGCAACTTCAAGCTCATAAAAATATTTCTTTACAGAAATATATTAATTCATTTTACTTTAACATTATTTTTAAAAACAGTGTATGTAATTTGTTTGTTTGCGAAGAGTAGAGTAGCAAACCACACAAAACTAATCTTGTAGAAAAAAATCAAATATTTGATAGAGAAATACATTTGTGTTATTATTATTTACCAAAATAAATAAAAAGGCAAAAATTTACATTGAGTGATATTTGCCAATCATTGTTATGCGACATTTGAAAGATCTTTTCTTTATGTTGATACAAGTATATAAAAATAAAAAATTTTGTGATATTTTTGTACGTTAAACCACTTCACATCAGCATTTTTTCAAACGAAATTACAGACAACCGTTTTAAGGATACCCCAAATAATTCCCGCAAAACACCATGTTTGCCAATGAAAATATCTTAATTCCAATAATTAAAACATTTGCAAACAAGGCAGAGCCAAATCCCAAGCCAACTGAGTTTAGTAAAATTATTGATTCATCACCAATTCCAATTCTTAATAGTCAGGTTATTGAAACATTTCAAAAAAATTTTGCTGAATCAGGAAATTACATTGAATCTCTACAGTTTTTAAATGGCGTTTTCCATTATGATCTAAAAGAGGTTGAATCAATTCTTAATCTCAAAGTCCCAAGTGAAGAACTTATTAAATATGGAAAACCGATTATTTATTCAAATGCGCTTGGATTTATTTTTTGTAATCCATCTGAAACCGATGATTATCAAACAGAATTATTAAATGTATTACGTCTTATATTTCTTTTAACATTTGATGATTACAATGTTTCATACCCATTATACTTACTTATTTTAGAACATGGAATTAACGTAGCAGCTGAAACATTTACTATTGATACGATCCTAATCATCTGTCAAAATCTTTTAATGCATATTCAACCAAGTCTTAAATCACTTTATATCACATTTAGTCTTCTAAAAAATGCACCTGCATGCGAAATTAAAAAAACGCAACTCATATCAACAATCTCCAAACTTAAAAACGCATTAATTGAAGCTAACATTGATTTTGATGACCTGGAGATATGCGAATTTTTTGAGTCCAAATTAAATTCTTTAGATAATAATGATTTCATATTAATCTCATTACTTTCGAAATCACGGAATAGTAAAAATCTCCAAAAATTATATTCAAAAATACCGTCTTTAATATATAACTTATCAAATTCGATACAAATCAAAGTCGATTCTTCATTAACAGCACATTTTCAATATTCCAAATTTACATCACGAAACAAAGAAATTGATTGTGAATTTGAAATCAATGATTCGATAGAAAATATTTCGATTGATTCGAATTGGTACAAAGATTTGTTTCCTAATGATTACTTAGAAAAACTTGATTCGATATTAAATATTTTTAAAGATTCTTTAAATAGTGAATATTATGAATCATTTGTTAATTCGTTTGATGAATATTTAAAGCGTAGTAACACACAAATATTTTTATCTTTTTTATATATTTTATCGAAAATCGAATCCGAATTTAACTTAACTGATAATTCATGTTCATTATTATTTCATAAAGAATTATTTAATCCAAATATTACTATTTATTTCCCGAATAATAAAAATTTCAAATTAATTTCATCATTACGAAATTGTATTATAATGAACGTGTTTAAACATAACCCGAATTATATGAATGTTTTTTTTCAGAATTGTAAAGAATTTCCTTTTTTATTTAGTGAATTACTTATTAGAAGTTTACCATATGAAATAACACATTTATTTACAAATAATTTTTTCAGTTGTTTTTGGAATATTGATATTTCATTAAGACAAATATATAATGAAATGAAAAACGATGATAAAGAAATTTGTGTTTCTGCTCGTTCTTCACTTTATTATTTCTTAATTGCTCTTTTAAAAATCCCTTCGTTACCATTTAAATCTACAAATACAAATAAAATTGCGGATGAAATTGTTTCTATTATATCAGAGAAAGCATTTCAAAACAAATTTTTTCATGATGTTGAATTAATTTTATTGAAACCTCAAAACAAAGAAAATGTTGTAAATAAAGGATTACAACAAATAGGAAATTTATTAGTTATTTTAGATCATTCTAATTATATAACACCATTAAAAAATATAATTTCATCTCTTTTAGATTTAGTAATTCGATCGATAATAAAAAATAATACAATTTCTTTCTCAGCAACACGATTAATAAATCCTTTTTTATCTTTATTAAAACATTTTCATTCACAAGAATTATTATCGAAAGTTATTGAGTTAATGTCATTAACACCATTTGAAAATGCACATCAATTATCTAAATATATAATTACAATTGAAAAGAAATTATCGCAATTAATTATACGTAAATTATTTTCTTTAGCTTCTTGTTCATTATTAGAAATCGATTTAACTAAGTTTTATATAAAGAAACCAACAATTTTTCAATTAATATTATCAATTTATTCATATTTCGAACGTACTGAAGAATTATTAAATATTATAAATAGTTTATGTGATTTTTCAAATTATAATAAAATTCAATTACATGAAGGAGAATTTGATTTATTAATTCTTGATATATTATTAAATTATCCAAAAGATTTCCATTTTCGTGGATTTAAAATTTATAAAGTTGATAAAATTAATTTGAATTTACTTTATCTTATTTTTGCAAAAATTTCAACTTCTATTTCAAGTATTGTAGTAGCTCAACGTTTAATGAAAGTTTTATTCCATTCGAAAATATCGGATAATTTTATGAAGTTTTTAATGCCAATACCAGAAACATTTGATAAATATCAAACTGTTTGTTATCCATTAGCAATTCAACAAATATTCTTCGAAGCTGATAATTTTAATATACTTGACTTATTACATGGTTCTACAATTGGATTTTGGTGTTATCCAGAAGAAGATTTATTTAATTTATTAAATATTAAATCAACAATTTTAAGGATTTCGTCATTACTTGAAATATTTATCCAAGGAAACCAATTATCTTTAATAGAAAACAAAAATAAACATAACTTAATAACAATAAAATTTAATCAATGGAATCCAATAATATTAAATTTTAAAGCTTTAAGTGAGTCGATACTTCGATTTGAGATTTTTTCTGATCCTGAAAATTCGATAAAAATTGATATTAATGTTAAAAACATTCAAGAAGATGTAGCATTAATTTTTGGTAATTTCGAATTACATAAAACAGATGATGTTAAATTATTATTATCAATTTATCAATTATCTTATTTTGTGATATTTTCTGATATGTTAACACCTAAAGAAATTGAACAATTTATTAATGATGGACATATAACAACAACTATTAATAAAAAACCTTTGTATATGTATCCCGAAAAACAATTTAATCAACCTATAAATAAAACAACTGTATTTATAGAGCCTTCAGGTTATTTCCAACATTTACCAAATTTATTACATATTTTTAGAAGTGAATATCCTTTGGATTGTATTGGGCCATTATTTATAAATTTTAAGAGTTATAAAAATTATTTATTATTATTAGAAATTATTGAACAATTATTTATAACTAAAATCGATTTAATATTTGAAATTATTTCTTTATTATTGCCAAATAATGATCCAAAAGTTTTAACTTATGATCTTTATCTTAATTTCTTTAATTCTTCGAAATATGTTGTAAATAAAAATTATTTATTTGATCATATTTTAATGAATTTCGATATATGGATTCAATCATCTAATGATGAATTATTAAAAATATTAAATCATTGGTCAACAGAACTTTTTGATGCATTTACAAACTTATTTTTAACTGATAATTTTGTTCAAACATATTTATGTAATATTCGGATTTATTTTTATATTGATCCAATTGAAAATAATTTCATTACTAAATATAAACGAGATCCTAATTTAAATATTAATCAATCATTTGCTTATTTAATGAAGATTTTACTTAAAAGAGCTTCATTACAATTTAATCATTCTGATTCATTAATATATTTAACAAATTTGATTAAAAGTAAAGATTCTAAAGTTGCTTTTCGATTCCTTGAAGTAATTCCTTCTTTGTTTCCTTATTCTAGTTCGAAAAATTTATGTAATTTATTACATTTAATTGATATAAAAAAGAATCCGACGTTTTTAACACCTTTAATTCATGCTTTTTATATATTAAGTGGTGATTCATTTTATAAAAACACAATTTTATTAAGTAATCAATTAAACGAAGATTTTAATTATGATATGTTTCGAGAAAACTTCGAACAATTCATTGAATTGTTTTCGATTTCAATGATGTCTGCTTTAAATTCGACTCAAAAATTACAAGATGAATTAGCAAAAACATTTTTCGAATATTCGAAAATTAAATTTAAAGTTCAACAAATTAAAAAATGTCAATTTTGGTATATTTGGCCAATATTATTTTCGGTACAAATTAATGAAATTTCATTAGTTTTAATGTGTCAAGCTTTATCTAATATAATGTCAAAAGATTTTGATATATATTTATTAAAATCGATAATAAGTTTTTTAGATTTAATTCAAATTAGTACTGATTTAGATGTACATAATTTTGGAATTTTATTTTTAAAGTTTTTATTCCAACAATTAAAATATTCTGATTCAGATAAACTATCTGAAGGCTTAAATGAAATTTGTTTTTCTTCTTTATTTATAAAATGTGTATCTGAAACACATTCATTTGAGTTATTAAATGAATATTCGAAATCCGAATATAATAATGATAATTTCCAAATCCATCAAAAACTTAAAACTATAAAGAATTTAAATGATTTAAAGAATTGTTATGCATTTCATTCAACAAAATTCACGCATTATTTACAACTTAAGAAAATTCAACAATTCTCTGAAGTTGAACGTGAATTTTATCGACTTTGTTTAAATGTATTACCTAAAGAAACGAAAATTTTATTTTCACATCGAATATTTCAAAGTTGTTGGAGTTATCCAAATGCTAATCAACAAAAACGAATTGAAATCATCGAATCATTATATAAAGAAGATGAATCATTTAATGAGTTTATGAATTTATTAAGTGAAAACACATTACAAACAGCAAATGAATTAAATAATTTCTTTAAATCACTTGAAGAACCAATTAAAAGTATAAATGAATTACAATTATCAGATCCGATATTAATTGTAATGAAGAATCATAATCATCAAAAACAAATATCAAAATTAAAATGGCAAAAAATAGTTCAACAATATGTACATCCACGTGCTTTATTTGATTTAGATTGTTTTGTATATAAACGCGATTTTTATTTCTCAAATTCATTTGTATCAAATCGATTAAAACGTTCTTTAACAATACCGAAAACTCGAATTAAATGTTATCCTAATCCACCAACAAATATCATCATCACAAAGAAATGTCAACAAATAAAAATTTCCGAAATTATTTCATGTGAATTTACAATGACTACTAAATCGATTATCATTAAATATGAATATAAAGTTAAAACAATATTAAATGAATCAGTTAAATATATGTTATGTAGAAATAGATATCAAAAACCTACAGCACTAGAATTCTTTTTAACAAATAATCGATCGATTTTATTAGATTTTGCACCAATAACTTCAAATGAAATATTACGATATGTTATAAAAGATCATTTCCCTAATTTATTAATTCTTGGGACAAATAATTTTACAAATTTAATCGAAGAATCAAATATAATAAAAGAATGGCGTAAAATGGATATTTCTAATTTTGATTTTTTATTAAAATTAAATATATTTTCAGGTCGTTCATTTCATGATCCAGAGAATTATATAATATTTCCTTGGATAATTATAGGTCCTAATAAAGAATTTCGAGATTTGAATTTACCAATGGCAGCACAAACACAAACAAAAATCGATTATTATCGACAAATGTTAATCATTAATAAAAATAATCCGGATGGTGCATATGTATTTGGTTCTGCTCCTTCAAGCGCTATGTTATTAGCTTATTATTTAGTTCGCCAAAATCCTTTTACTAATTTACATTTACAAATTCATGATGGACATTTCGATAGTTTAGAACGATTATTTCGTTCAATTGATAATTATTTTGTCGGATTAAATCAAAGTGATGAATCACGTGAATCTATACCTGAGTTTTATTCTATGCCTGAAGCGTTTTATCAATTTAATAAAGAAAACGAATTAAATTCATTAGAAATCCCAAATTGGGCTAATAATAATATTTATGATTATATATACTTAAGTAAAAAAGCTCTCGAATCTAATGAAGTTTCTTCACATTTAAATCAATGGATTGACTTATTGTTTGGTAGATGTCAATCTGGAGAAGAAGCTATCAAAAGATGTAATTTGTTTTTACCTTATTTATATAATAATGTATGGGAAAAACAATCGTTAGATAAAAAAGAATTAATTTTAACAATGTTAAAAAATTTGGGTTCGTTACCACCACAAATATTTAAGAATGAATTTCCTCAAAGATATCCTTTTAGATTTTTCTCTTCTTTTTATACAAATTTCACGCAATTTGATAAACAAATTGGTTTAGTTTCAGAAGGTTATATATATGCACAATCGAAATGTTTAATACATATAATATTACGAAACTTCGAAAATTATTTCTATCAATATAAAATTAATATTGAAACTAAAGACATAATTTTAGTTAATAAACGAAATTTGAATTTTGAACCTTCGGCTAAATCAATATTATATAATAATTCATTGTTTATCTTCGATAGTGATTCAAGTATAATATATGTTATACAACCTAATTCTGTTCGAACAATACATCAAAAGTTTTCGAATATTGATTTTATTAATGCTGGAGTCGATAATAATATTTATACAGCTTCGAAAATGGGAATCTTTAAGATTTGGAATATTAATCATTTCGGTAAAACTGATACATTACATAGAGTTATGAGCGATTCTTTAAAGTCTGCATTCATATCTCAAGAATTCGGTATAATTGTTTGTACTACTTTCGATGGCTTTGTCGAACTTTATTCAATTACTAATAATAGATATATAAATTCTTGTTTTTTGGATAACGCAATTGGTGAAAAAGTCATTGTAACTTATGGACTTGGTTTCATTGTGGTGAAAACTATTAATGAAATTTGGCTGTTCACTGTAAATGGTTTCTTGATTAAAAGAGAAAAAGTAGAAATCGAAATTAATGATTGGATTACTTGGGAAAATTTGGATGGTTTCGATATGATAGCGTTCTCTGATTATGATGGAAGATTATACGTGTTCGAGGCTTATTACCCTGAAAATATTAAACTGTTAACTTCTTTCCAACAAAGCATAGTCGGACTGAAATATTTACCAACAATTGATAAAATTGTGGCAATAACAGCAGAGCCGTCGATGTGCATATTGTCGTATAATTAACCAAATGAATAATATATTTGTATATTATTTTTAATAAAACGAAGGATTATGTATTATTTTATTTTTTTGCAACAAAGCTATTACTGTTATTCCCAAAAATCGTTCGAACAGGAATTGGTTCCACATAAAAAAACTATCGTAATTCTGAAATTTCTATCGTTTGTTCACCTGTTTTTGGTATAGTTATCGTATGTGGGAAACAACGATCGTTTTGCATAGAAATTTTTTGTCGAACGATAATTTTTTTGGAGCCTATTTGGATGAATGTTTTAATCACATTAATCATAATAACAAATGGTGTATTTTCTTATTCAGATCCAACTCAAGAGCCTGATTTTAATAAGTCATTTAACTTTCTTAATGAAGGAATTTATGGTGGAATTAAAGGAGAAGATTTAAATATTGTTCCAGCTTGGAAAAACAATTTTACAGGGAAAGGAGTTCATATTTCACTTTTCGACGCTGGATGCCAATTCAATCATGTTGATTTAAAAGATAAATTTAGATTTGAAGATAGTTGGAATGCATTAACTAATGAAAAAGATCCATTTAATCAATCAAAAGATCCATATCATGGTACATGTACAGCTGGCCTAGCAGTTGGGGCATCTAATGGCATTGCTACAGTAGGTGCAGCACCAGGTGCTAATTTCTCATCAATAACAGTTGATGCAGCCTGGGAATCAACAGGAAATATTGATCTCCCAACACTTATTGATGTTTATTCTCGTACACAATTTGATGTTCGTAGTTGTTCACTTGGCCTTGGTGGCCTCCTTCGTAACGGCACTATATATATGCATCAATATCGTGATGTTCCAGAGATTGAAAATATGCTCAATAAAATCATGACATTTCGAAATGGTAAAGGCGCAATTATGTTACATGCCGATGGTAACTCAGGTAATGAAGTTCTTGATACACATGTAGATCTCTTAACCAAATATAGAAACGTTTTAGCAATTGGAGGATCGACGAATCGGGGTGCCCCACTTTCCTATTCACAAACTGGAGCTAATGTAATGGTAAATGCACCATCCGGTGGTACTTCATATATGAGTTTATATGAACCTTATATTTATTGTTCTTCTAATGAAGATCTTGAAGGCATTCATACATTTACAGGAACTTCTGCCTCATCACCACAAATTGCAGGTGTTGTTGCATTAATTCTTGAAGCTAATCCTGAACTAACATGGAGAGATGTTATTTATATATTAGCGTTAACAGCACAAATCAATGATCCGACTAATGAACTATGGCAAGAAAATGCAGCAGGTTATTTGTATCACCCTGTTTTAGGCTTTGGCCGAGCAGATGCAGCACTTGCGACCACAACAGCACAAACATGGAAAAATGTAGCTGAAGAAAAATCATATACAATTTCCTCTGATGTTAAAACAAGAGTTCATCATGCACGCGAAGAATGGACTGAAATTGAATTTGAAGGAAATGAAACGATTTCATTTATCGAATATATTTATATTGTTTTTGATTTGAATACTTCAACAGCTGCTTTTTTGCATATTCAGTTAATTTCACCTGAAGGAACAGAACGAACTATTCTTGAAGCATCACCAACTTATGGTGAACATTTTCCAAATGATTTATCATTTAAATTTGGCGTTCGTAGTTTCTTTGGCGAATCTACAAAAGGAAAATGGGTTTTACGTATTCGTTATGAATCATATATCACAAACGTTGAAATTTCCAATTTGAAATTAATATTTTATGGCACAAAAGATAAACCAAATTTACCCATAATAACTCGAAGAGAAACAGCGAAAAATGTTGTGTTAATTGATAATGGAAAACCAACTAATCCAAATGAATCAATTAATGTAACAAATGCAATATGTGGGGAAAAGATGCGCATTGAGTTACAAACAAATAATATGAACGATATTCCTGTTTTAATAGTTAATCCATCGAATAGTTTAACACTTGATTTAGGTACTATGCATAATAAAGTACTTGAACTAGATGCACCTTGTGTATTTAAAGATGGATTAGAATTATATGTCTCTGCACGTATAACAGGTGAAGAAACTATCATTTCGACGCCTGTAATATTTCATAATCCTATTCAAACACTTGGAATTAATTCGCCTAAAGAAAATGAAATTATTAAATATAATATAAATGGAAATAACCCAATTCTAAATTTAATGTGGGTCAGAAATGATGTAAAGCCTAAAAATAATGGCTGTAAACAAATGGCAGTAATTTCTGTTGTAGATTTTGATACAAATGAAATTATCGCATATAAAACATCAGTGGACATTGGAAGAGCGATGATCGAGTTACCTAAAAAGACTCATAAAAGATGCGTTGTAACTATAACACCGGTAAATGAATCAAACTTTGACCCGTGCTCTGTGTTGGTACAGAAATTTAGTTTGATTGGCGAAAACGAAGAAATTGGAGATGATAAATTTGAGTTATCTTTTCCTGAATCAAAATGTTTTGAGAGTGAAGGAGAGAAAAACAACAAGAAGAAATTGATTATAATATGTGTGACATGTGGAATTATCGTAATTATAATTGTCGTTGGATTAATTATCGGATGTAGAAAATGTAAGGAAGAAAATCAAAATAAAACAATTACACAATCACTTAATACATATACATGAATGAATAAAAGAAAAAATTATTGAATACTGAAACAGGTTGGAATGTGAACGTGAACGAAAACGACAAACAATAATAAACTCTATCGAATATGATAGTTGTTTTGGAAATGTTTGCTTAATGAAAATGAATTTAAGTTTGATGAAGGATTTGTAGTAAAGGAAGACCGGATAAGTTTTTGGAAGAGAAGTTATATTAGCTGGGACTTAGGGGTAAAAAAAATGATAATTTTCATACAGCTTTGACCACAAGTACAAAGAAGCAAATATACCACAATGGTTAAGTCCCCAAGTGAAGAATATGAAAATGTTGCACAGCTTGAAGTTACACAGCAGCCTGCGTTATTAGGGTGTTTATGATAAAGAAGAATTCACGGAATAATAATAAAGAGTTAACACTTCAGAACTTGGAAAATCACATAAGGAACATAATGGTTATACAGTGGTGGAACTGGGCTCAATACTGTACGATATAAAGTAAAATGCTTTTCTTTTTATTTAAATACTCAGATGTAATTAAGAGAGTCAGAATTATCAATCCAATTAAAATGGAATTTCTTATTTATTATTATTATTATTATTATTATAATATTGAATTATTATGAATTTTTGTGGAAAATCAGATCAAAAGGGCATTTTTTCATGAAAAATCGAAATCACCGTGGAACAATGGGTTAAGTTCGTAAGGCATCTTAATCCAATTGAAAGATGTTTTAGTCAAATTAAAGCATATGTAAAAAGATATTTACAATAAAAAAAATCATCCTTCTAGGTACAATTAATCTTCCTTTTGGGAATGAGGAGTTGTTCGGTTTCAGGTTCTTGAAGAAGCAATAAATGATGCAATTCAAAAGGTTGCAAGGGAAAATGTACAAAATTAATTGAATTATTCATACAAACTATAACTATTGATATTTCAAATGATACCAATCATAATTGAATAAAAACTCTTCTTAATTATTTATATTATTTTATATCAAAAAAATTAGAATTCACATATAAAAAATATCGATATTTTTTGAAATACAACATTTTACAACATAAAATTTAAAAGATGCTTCACTCAAAAAAAAATCGGTTTTTTGAATCTTGAATTATAGGATTTACGATAGAAAACGGTTGGCCATATTGAAACGGAAAATGGCCAACATGATGAGAAAATGGTATAGATATCAATTAAAAAACAAAATTCGTAAATTATAAATCTTGATGCAAAAAAAAAAATATTTGTAGATTTTTCTCAAGACCTAATACAAAATAGACTTATTACACATAATTTCAAAAAATATTTTTTTGCACTTTTGGAAACAAGTTTAGGAAACCGTTTATTTATAGTTTGTCATAAAGAAAAGAATTCATCAAACAAATGAATTCATATCAGCTAAGAACACATCAGTTCTCATTTTCTTCTGTACCATGTAAAGGTGTAGCTTTGCTCTATTTAGTCTCATTGTGTTTGAAGCTAACATTTGATTTAAGAATTGTTTCCTCTGCTCAAGTACAACTATTCTTTGTTTTTCATCTATCATTGTTTGCAGCAAATCATTTTGTCTATGCAACTTCCGTATGTTTCTTTTCAGATCTTTCATACTTTCGTTGATTTCATTTCCAATTTTGTAATTCGGATTTGTTTTAAGTGTATTTAATTTTGCCATCAAAAGGGACTCATTACTATGTGTCTTTAACTCTTTTCCTAGTGATTCTACTTCGTTTTGAATAGTATTCAATTCAATTTGCAATTGATTGATTTGTGATTCAGTATTGTTAGATTGCAGCATTTGGGTTTTTGTCTTGTTTTTTACTTCGAGAGCAAAGATTTCTGCCTTTAATTCCGCAATTTTTGAAATCATGGATTCATCAGTTTCTTCATTTTGATTTTTATAAAGTTCTGATTGCTCTTCTTTGAGAAGCTTGTTCTTGGCTTTAAGTGTTTCAAGTTCTTTTTTCTTCTTTTGGATTTGGTCTTTTAGATTATTTGTATTACTTTGATTCTGTGAAGTTTTGACTGGAGATAAATTTGGTACTTCTTGTCGAGTTGTTTCAGACTTTGATGGTTCAATAATTTCCTTTAATATTGCTTGATCTTCAGGTGAAAGTTTTTGGAAAATTTGTTGAACTTCTTCTTTTTTGGGTGAAATCACAGAGTAATTAATGAGCATAGATAAGAGAGATTCGAGTTGAGATATATCTCCTCTCCGTACTATTGCAGTTGTATCAATCGTTTTTGAATCACCTAGGATTTTTGTTAAATTAGTTGAAACTGCACGTATCTGTTTGAGACGTGAAAACCAGTCATTTTTTTTTACAGCTTCTTGAATAACTGAAATGTCAATATGATCATCATGAAGATATTGAAACAATGCAACAATTCCAATTCCATTTAAAAGTGATTCGAAGTTAGGAACTTCAATATTTAATTTATCAAATGCTTGAAAAAATCTGAGTATTGCACCTTGTTTGTTCATTTTTGCTTCAGGACATGTCAAGTGAAAATAAGTAAATCAATCAAAAAGTCATGGTTACAATTCATAACAACCGTCCTGATAGACCGGTTAAAAAGAGCTTCAAAATGTCTTCAAAGAATGGATGGAGATATCAAACTGGGTCATTGAGCACAATGGGAATACTTCATCATAAATTAAAATAAAAAAAAATTCCTTTTATTGAATGAAATCGGAGAGAGGTTCATTATTTATTCAATTCCATATATTATACAAAAATATATGGTACAAGATTATGTTGGTAGTGAGACAATTAATGTCAATTCTAAAGAAACGCATGATCATATGTAGTATAAAATACTTTGGTCAACATATAGATGATATTTTAATAGAAAGAGAAATAAATTCTAGAGTAACAGGATAAGCCCTGTAATAATGCAAAAAATTAAACTTTATGTTTTCTAGAGTCTCTGGTTCAATTGAAATTATGAAGAGGTAATATATTTGATAAAAGGGTGTCGAAATGGTGTTAATGCACAGGAGCTATATAAATACTGATCCCACGTGTGAACCAGTAGCATTAAAAAATCGAATAAGATACAACACCATTTTTTAATATATGTTGTAAAATGAATCAAAGAATTTTCAACCATATGATTTTAATTAATTCAAGCATCCCTCTGAGTTATGATTAAATCACACCTGCAGATTGGGACGAATGTTTCATAAATAAAACAACTAGGGCAAGATATCCAGCTTTCGTTAGATTTTCAAATGGTGAAGTTCGTCGATGCAGTGTATGTAAGCGAGAAACAAATGGAAAGATCACCTTAAGGGATCACATAAATATGATATTCCCGAGGATAAAGATGATTAAAGAATAATTACTATAACAAAAAATAGAATCGCAATGAGTTTGACACGCCTGCAAAATAATCAAATGAAAAAAATAAATAAAGTCATCAGCATTACTGGCATATCGCTTAAATATTACAGCAAATCATTTAAATTCTTCATTCAAAATATTATAAAATGTGGGATTATATTGAAAAAACAATAACAAAAGCACTTATAATTTGAACAATTTTACATATCATTTATCAGATAAAGTCATTACAAATTCGAAGAATTTAATTGCAAATATTGAAAAAAATAAACAGATAAAAAAATTCAAAGAAAAAATCAATTGCAATGTTGCAGCATGAATAATATGTATATTACATTCGGAAAAGAATTTCTAAATAATATAAATAAATAGAGGAAATTGGTTGCCATTAGATACTTCAAAAGGAATTCCAATGACTTATTTAAATACAGGAAGAGTTGAATGTATTTTTTCAAAATGTAAATCGAATCATTTGTTAAATTACATCATAAATTCAACTAAATTAATTAAGAAATCAAATAATCTTTCCAACTCATTATTAATTTCATCAGTTTGCATTTCACGAAATCAGGGTGCTGACAATGCATTTAAAATTATAATTGATGATTAAAATATGAAGTTAGATTTTTATTCAAAAAAGTCATATTAGATGAGAAAATAAGAAAAAAATATAAATGCAGTAATCGTGGAAATTATGTAAAAAATATCAAAAATGTACACTGCTAAAAAAAAAATAATGGTACTGAATTTTTTCTATAATAATTAATTCTCGATTCATTAAGTGCGATGTGTGTAAATTATTAACTCCGAATTAATTACAATATATCAAAAGAAAATGCCAAATTATCTTTGTTTGTTTTTGAATAAATTTGAATTTAAAATGGCAAAAACGATTTGCTGTTATTTAGAATAGACTATTCACCCATTGCAATTATGAAATAATGAATAATTTACTAATATAATAGTATTCAAAAACTCCGCATATATTTAAAAAGTAATAGAAAGTTTTTTTAATAATCGAATACTTGTGGTGGTCATCATGCCCTATCTACTGATGATTGAAAAGTCACATTACTCACACAACAGCAATCGATCCTATTTTATATAGAAAACATTAATTTTGGAGTTGCAGCTCCAAGTACGTTATATGTTCCTAGAGTGGCAGCAATAAGGGGGTTGACTTGGTAAAAACCATCTTCACTTATGTTATCTTTTAAAGATTAAGAAATTTTAAACAATTTTTTGTCAAGATTTCATAAAAAAATTATCTTTTATTCATAACTTTGTTCTCTTTCTATTTTTTGAAGAGACCAAGAAATCTGGTATATTTCTGAAGTGCCGTACTCGATCAGCATACCTCTCATCAACCTTGATGTAGAGGATATTGTCATTTCAAGAATATTCTGTTAGAAATCCTCCTCTCCGAATAGCATTTACAACGCATCTCGGAACAGTAGACATTATATATGAATCATAATAAATTTTTATAACTTCCCTTGTTTGAGGGGAAAGTGTTGAATCAAGATATATGTTGACCATTTTTTTTTTTTGATTTGCAAAAACACCGATGTCAAGAAATTGCAACTGATCGTTCGAATGCGAGAGAATATATCTAAGCTATACATTGTTCTCGGATAAATAGTCATCAATACCATCGGCTCCATGGCACGAACACCCATTCAGAACAGATTAGAATTGCTGGACCATCATATCCAGTTATTTGTCGTCTTATTTGCAAATCTCTCAAGTAACAATCATCCGACCATTTCTTAAACATCCTTGCATTGATATACCCAGTATCGCTTTTGGAATATGTTATTTTATCTGTTGTGTATCCCAGCTGAAGTAATTCCAAATCAACTGTTTCTATTTGAATGACAATTAGTGGCTTGATAACTGAACCATCTGCAACTATTGCAGCAATCATTGTGTGGTGATCCACATTCACATCTTGCCCAATTGGAATTTCATTTCCAACATATTCCATCGGTACAACACAAGAAACATCGCAATCAAGTTCGCGTATATCAAAGCCTACTTCATCAACATTTGCAACAAATGATGCTGGTATTGGAAATTCAAATGTTTCATGCAGTTGCTTAAACCATTTATCTATTTGACACACACACACACAGCGCTATGTGAGCTTCGTGCTACGCACTCGCTCCCACCCGCGCTACATAAACTAAAGGATGAACGGTGTAAACGCGATTGATTTTCATAAATCGGTTGGTTTTGATTGAAAGTAATAAAATATATTTAAATTCATGATGACATTTATATTTAAAATGTGTGAGGCATTAATCCGGCTGAGTTGTTGTTAATCCTATGTGGATTTTAGTGTTTTGTTGTTAAAAATTTAATAATACTACCTACCAACCCTAACCTAACTTAACTTAACCTACCATTAAAAATTCGAGAAAGCCTTTTCGTAAAAGTCCATATATTTTTGAGGTTGAATTCTAACTTGATGATATGACGTGAATTTTACATGTTTACTGGAGCTGCTAACTATAAGTTCACGGAAAAGTTGCTGTTAATTCTATGTCGAAAGTTGTGTTTTGATGTTAATCCTATGTCGAAAGTTGTGTTTTGATGTTAATCCTATGTGGAAAGTTGTGTGTTGTTGTTAAAATATTTCTACTGCTACTTAACAACCTAACCTAACTTAACTTAACCTACCATTAAAAATTCGAGAAAGCCTTTTCGTAAAAGTCCATATATTTTTGAGGTTGAATTCTAACTTGATGATATGACGTGAATTTTACATGTTTACTGGAGCTGCTAACTATAAGTTCACGGAAAAGTTGCTGTTAATTCTATGTCGAAAGTTGTGTTTTGATGTTAATCCTATGTGGAAAGTTGTGTGTTGTTGTTAAAATATTTCTACTGCTACTTAACAACCTAACCTAACTTAACTTAACCTACCATTAAAAATTCGAGAAAGCCTTTTCGTAAAAGTCCATATATTTTTGAGGTTGAATTCTAACTTGATGATATGACGTGAATTTTACATGTTTACTGCTGCTGATGATGATTAATTGACGGAAAAGGCTTATTTTTATGTTGAATGTTGTATTTAGTGCTGTTTCTTGATGTTGTAGTTCAGAAAACGCTTGTTTGCTCAGAAAAAAATAAAGTTAGTTTTTTTTTAAATTTAATTTTTTTTATTTGTATATAAATGTGTGATAAGTTAGTTCCACTTACTGCAACAACAACTCTTGAAAATTACGTTTACGTTTACGGCAAAAGTTTAATGAAATGTACTATTAATGATTGTCCGATTGAGGTTTTCAAACCACAATCAAATTATTATAATTCTCTTTTATGGAACATAGAGCATTTCGAAAGCGTCATTAAACACAGTGAAGAAAAATTAAAACTATTCGACAAAGAAGCAATTGAAACTTACGTTAATGAAAACTTTGATGAACAATACGATACTTTAGATCATAAAATCGAAAAGAAATTAAAACAATACGACGCTATTATCGGAAAATATGAATTAGATAAAGATGATTTAGAAGATATTGAAAATTTAAAGAACATGCAAAAGAACCTTCCCTGAAATAATTGAAGATAGATTAATAAATAAATATTATAGAGAGAATCACATATACAAAGAAATGGAACAAGAACTCCAAGAGCAAATAGTAGTTTACGATCGATTAGCTCACCAACAAAAATTTACATTAGTTGAATGGAAAGAAAAAATGTTTACAGAGAGAGCAAGAAGAAGAAAGAAAAAGATTGATTGAGTTTTTGTCGATTCCTCATTCAAACAAAGATGTTATAAGAAATCTTAATGAATTTGTTCATGAATTTGTCAATAAGAATTATACGGAATTGTTGGATGAATACTATGACATGTATAAAAATGCTTTTGATGAAATCAGCCGAAACAAATACGAAAAAACTATACGAAATGTATTTGACACTAAGTCATCACAAAAAGTAATTAAAGCGTTTACCGAACACAATCAAACTTTAATTAATAGATTACAATTTCTAATCGCAAAAATACAATTTAATGAAACAGAAGAGTATTTAACAATTGAACAATATTTAAAGAAATCATTTGAAAAATTTATTTCTGATCATTTTATGACCATTTATAATTTTATGAAAAACTCCATCGGTTCAATAGCTAAAAGTTCAATAACATTTGAAAATTCAACTGCAATAAAAGTTTATGCTCAGTCAATCGTAAGAGATATAAATCAAATTTTAATTAGAGACTTACCGGAAGTATTAGAAAGTAGATTTTCCGATTATATTCAAACGTTAATGGAGAATTTAGGAATTAATACAGAAGAGAAACAAGAAGTAAAAACAAAAGTTCAGAGTATTGAATTAAGTTTTGATTCATTTCTTGCTTCAGTTCCTGACGGAGAATTAGAGATTGGTGAATTGTGTGATATGTATAATAATTACTTCGGAACAGATTTAACAACAAGAAGCTTTTCATTATTGAAAGTCGTTAAAGAACACTTTAATAAAAGATCAACCGTTAGAAACAAGAAGAAAATCACATACTATGCAAAATGCTGAATTTCATAAAAGGCTTTCTCGAATTTTTTTTTGTTAGGTTAAGTTAGGTTAGGTTAGGTTGTTAGGTTTACTTCTAAAATATTCTTC